>NC_057797.1:8335197-9014832 GCF_018294505.1 Triticum aestivum
GTGGCACCTCCTATTTCTGAATCTGGAATTAAAGAGCAGGATGAACAGGAAACGGTGCAACATGATCAGGTGAATAAGCCAGAATTGGCACCTCCTATTGCTGAATCTGGGACAAAAGGGCTGGATGAGCAGCAAACGGTGCAACATGATCAGGTCAAGAAGTCAGAAATGGCACATATTCCTGAACCTGGAATAAAAGGTCAGGATGAACAGCAAATGGTGCAACATGATCAGGTCGATAAGCCAGAAATGGCACCTCCTATTGCTGAAACCGGAATAAAAGAGCAGGAGGAACAGCAAACTGTACAACATGGTCAGATCAATAAGCCAGAAGTGGCACCTCCTATCTCTGAACCTTGCATAGAAGAGCAGGAGAAACGGCAAATGGTACAACCAGATCAAGTCAATAAGCCAGAAGTGGCACCTCCTGTTGCTGAACCTAGGATAACAGAGCAGGAGGAACTGCAAATGGTACAACATGATCAGGTCAATAAGCCAGAAGTGGCACCTCCTGTTGCTGAACCTATGATAACAGAACAGGAGGAACCGCAAATGGTACAACATGATCAGGTCAATAAGCCAGAAGTGGCACCTACTATTGCTGAATCTGCAGGTCTAGTCTCATCTGAAATGACTGAATCTGGAGGGCTAGAGCCATCTAAATCTCCCGAAGAAACACATGCAGAAACTGTACCAAAGATAAATGAGCTGCCGATTGCTTCTGCTAACGAGCCACCTATCGCTCCTAGTACCACCGTTCAAGGTGATATCCGTAGATCAGGCAACCAAAATCCTTACTGGAGTGAGAGATATGATCGATTACAGACATATTTGGAGAACTGTGATCGGTCACCCCAGGAGGGTTATATGCGAAGTAAGAAATTTTGGGTAGCAACATTAGTTATTTGTAAATTGATTTTTCTCACAGGGTATTTGACTTCTTCCTCCTAATTACAGTGCTTAGGTCACTCTCAGCAGCCGGTCGAAGCATGCATGCGATTGAGCTGGAGAAAAGGGCAATACACCTCCTAGTGGAGGAAGGTGATACTTCACTTGCCTTATTTTGCTTTCTTATCATTCTTGAAGCTTATATTTCAGCCGTCATATTGGACTGTCTTATCATGTTGCATATTTATGCTGCAAAATCTCAGTAGCTTGATATTGTGGTAACCTTATTGGTATGGGTAGCATCTGATGCACGGTATCTCTATTTGAGTGCAATGTGCACACTATATTGCATGACGGCTGGAACACCTCATCATGGCCTGTACTATGCATGAAATAAAACAACTCTGAAGTTACAGTATTAGTGTATCAGCCGTATATGGTGTCAGCATTCCAAGCAAGTAGGCATTTGAGATCCATAGTGGAACACGCTGCCTGAATATGTTTCAACATCAATAAATATATGTTTTAATGTAGTTTTCTGCAATCTCAACGCTACAAGTCCTGAGTGATATTAATTGTTTGAATCTGTGCGTCATGCATTTGCCATCTTTTCATTATGGCCCAATTCGGCAAGTATTTATCGGGCCGACATGTTACCAAGATCAGTTCTTGCATATTTGTTTTAAGAACATACATCCTGCATGCACTAACACTGCATCACACAGGTAAAGAGCTGCAACGGATGAAGGCTTTGAATGTTTTGGGGAAAGTTTCTCCAAACGGTCCTTCGAAGCAGGATCCCTTGCAGCGGTCGTGCCAGAAGTGAGATGGTTGAAGATATCTCTGTAGAGCCAAAAATATATGCATCATGTATACATTGCAGAAAGGACATGTTCTGCTTAGAACTTTTCTTTTCGTTTTTTTTTTCCTTTTCCTTTCGTTTTTACCTATACTCGGTGCTGTGCCGTGGGTATGTTGTTATATGGTGTAATTAAAAGAGCAACTTGTTTGGATAAACCTGTCAGGCTTAATGGCCAAGCCTAGTAACTGTTTATACCCATGCGTGCCATCTGATTTATTTTTCCTCTTTGAGTTGGAATTTGATATTCTTTTTTTTGAGCGATTTGATTTATTCTTTTGTTATGCTGTGCTTGTGCAAATAGTTTGGTAAAAAAATCTGATAAGGTGACAGTTTTGTCTGGTTGACTATGTCGTTTTCATTTCATGTTAAAAATCTTAGCATATGCCTTGGATGGTGGCATGTGGCACAATGCTTCACATGTACTGTCACTAGGTATTTTGACTGGGATCAAAAGGAAATCCTATATCCACGCGATTGCTAAATATGAATCTGGTGAGATGTTATGAAGCCAGCCGTTGAGATTTGGCTAACTTTATTTTCTACAACAACAACACTAGTTTCTCTTCATATAACAAAAATCCACAGGGGCGCAGCGACCATTACCTTTATATAAAGGGATAAGTATTTTTTTCGTCCTCAAACTCTTCCGAAAGTTTAGAAATCGTCCTTCAACTCCAAGCCGGATAATTTTAGTCCCTCAACTATCAAACCGGATAGTTTTCGTCCTTCGTGCCGCTTCGGACGGTTTTAGTATGTGGCGAACATTAACTTGGTGAACAGTAAAATCGAAAAAATAGGGAAAAATCAAAAAAATCTGAAATTTTACAGTAACGAAGATACTCTGGTGCACAAGACCCGTGCAAAATATCGTGGTGTGTCAATATTCGAGCAGCTCATGACAAACAAAAAAATGTAAATATGTACATTGGTGAACAGTAAATTCTAAAAAAATAGCAAAAAAAATAGAAAAAATATGAAACTTTTTGGCATCAAAGATGCTCAGGTACGTAAGATGCGTGCAAAATTCCGTGATCAAATGACATAGTAGGAGCTCTAGCCAAAAAAACAAAATAGCGCATTTTTTCAAAAAAATAAATTTGAGCCAAATATTTTTTTTTTGCCACGAGTTCGTACAATGCCCAAACACCACGAAAATTTGCATGAACATTGCACACACATGCCTCTTTGATGCCAAAAAAATTCATACTGTCGCAGCATCGTCAGGCGCCGGGGCGCGGACATCCATCCTGATCCGGGAATCCTTTTTCCTTGTGAGATAGTCTAGATCGGCAAGCAGCTTCAAGTCGAATGCGCAATGCTCCGACTCGTCGAGGCTATCGGAGGCACACACGACAGCCGGCGCTGGCGCCGGCGAAGACTTCGTCTCTTGGTCACCGTCGATGTACACCCAGTCGTCGTCGTCGCCGGCGGCCATGGTGCAGGCGCTCGTCTTCAGATGGCTCATGGTTCCGCTCTTATGTGTTGCTTTGGTGGTTGGTGGCGTACGTGGTGCGGGGATATGTATATATTTGTAGCGGCTGGATCGATATCTGAGTGGAGGTAGGAGCCGTATCCGACGCGGCCCCGGTCGATTAGCAACGAAGCCTACCAGATCTCTGAGTGGAAGGCGGAGAAGGCCTACGTCGTCGATCGCGTAACACCTGGAACACGTACTCCCTTCATCCGGAAATACTTGTTATTGAAATGGATGTATCTAGATGTATTTTAGTTCTAAATACATTCATTTTCATCCATTTTGATGACAAGTAGTTTCAGACGGAGGGAGTAATAGTACGAGGGCTCATCTTTTTTGGTGCCAGCGACCTTGGGCCATGCAGGGCCCTCAGCCACGATCCAGCCCGCGAATGAGACAAGGACTGATGGGCCTGTCTAATAGGGGTCCGGGGAAGCGGTTTCTTAGGGAAGATTTTTGATCGGTTTTCCGTGTGTGCTTTTTTCATGTTTGTTTCTCTGGTAGTTTTGACCTTTTTTTCATGTGGTTGTTTTTTTAACACAGTACAGACGCAAGCGCTCATATATACGCGCACACACACCCTACCTCTATAAGCACCTCCGAGAGACTGAGCCGGCATATCATCTTGAAATTTACAAAGTCACCGTAGGCACCTCGTCATCGACGGGAACGTCTCCTCCCACTGAATGCGCATCGCCGGAAATCCTGAAATAGATCTGGGAATAAATGGGAGCACCAAGACTTGAACCCTGGTGGGCTAGGAATACCATTGTCCACCTAACCATCCAACCACATGTTGGTTCACTTCACGTGGTTGTTTTTTTCTATTTGTTTCTGTGATTATTTTGAACCTTTTTTTGCGTGTTTCTTCATGCTTGTTTCGGGTGGTTCTGTATTTCTTTCATCGGGTTTCCCCGTTTTTCGTGTTTCTTCATCGGTTTTATTTGTTTTTTTCTTTTTATTCTTTTAATCAACATGTCCATACTTTCTTCAATACACATTCTACATTTTTCGTATACATCTTTTTGATACACGTTGATCATTTTCTTGAATAATTGATGTACATTTTTAAAAATACATATGTTTAGATGTTTTTTAATACATGTTAAACATTTTTCAAATGCACATTGAATTTTTCTAGTGCCATAAAACATTTTTAGACTATGATATTTTTTTTGTACATTGCATAAATATTTTAGAAATTCCGTGAAGATATTGTTTGAAAGGTGTGCACAAATTTTTATTTTTTCAATGGTACGTAATATTTTATTTAAATTTCATGTTTTCTTTGGAAACATGTTTTCTTTGGAAACTTGTGAACATTTTTAACGTACATTTTGTTTAAAGCCAATAACATTTTTAAAAGTTTCATGAACTTTTTTAAGTACTGCATAAACAGTTTCTAAACACCGTGTAAGCATTTTAAATATAAATATTTTTATTTTAGGATATTTGGGAATATGAATAAAATTATGAAAGAAAAGAATAGATCAAAGATAATGTGCGATCAAAAGGAAACGAACGAAGTAGCATCCCATTTAGGGAGCGCTGCACGCGCCATTCATAGGATTTCCTTTTGATCGCTCATTATCTTTTGGGCAAGAAACGTAGCATAAATCAGAGAAGACGCAGCGCGTCCGTTTGGGCCAGCCCATATCCGGGCGGCCTCGTTTTTAAATTTATTTTTTTCTATTTTAAATAATATGGGACTTAAAAAAGTTCGAAAACTTTAAATATGATAATTTTGGAATAATTTATTAATAAATTGTAAAATGTTTGTGGATTCAAAAAATGTTTGCAACTTTATAAAATATTTGCTTATTCAAAAAAAGTTCGTAATTTTAAAAACAAATGTTTGGGTAGTGAAAAAATGTTTATGATTTTTTTAAAAAATTCGTGTATTAAAAACTATTAATGAAATTGAATAAAACTTTTCTTATTCAAAAAATGTTCATGAATGAAAAAATCTCTATCTCTATATCTATATCTATATCTATCTTCTATCTATATCTATATCTATACCTACTATTAAAGGAAGATGATATTCTTGGTTTCATCCCACTTCATTTAGTTCAGCTTCAACTCATAGTTTGTCCAGAGAGCTGGCAAAAAACAAAATAGCCAATGGATGGGTTTGATCTCATATATAACCCGCCAATCAGCCACACATAGTTTGTCCAACTGACTCATCTAGAGATATGAGAGAATTTTTTTTCTCCCGTTCACACGGCCTTTTTGCTAATTACTACCTAAAAAACATAACGATCCGTCTCCCGTAGTCTTACGTCGCTATATCTGGTCCAACCTGCCCGCTACCACTGATTTTGTTTTCCTTCCGTAAGTCTCCTTTGTTTTTTTACGCGATAGATAGAAAACCATCCAATGAAAACCGTAGGCACACAGGTTTCATGTCTGGAAATATCCAGTAGCGTACGTCCACACCTTCGGTGTCAATCACGCCGTGATCCAGTGGGCGCTCCCCACCTCCATACTCTTCCTCGTGGCCTTATCCGAGGGCAGCTCCTATACGGGGTTTGTCAAGGTCTTCCTCAATTTCGCACTACTCTGCTGTATCATCGCACGGTCTTGTCACAGTCGTCCTCCCCGCCATCGCCGACCTCCTCTTCGCGCTTTCTGTCAGCGTTCTCGTCGGCGTGCTCCACGCTTTGTCCGTGTCTATGATGACCTGGAGGTCCATCAGTCAGGGGAGGTGGAGAGGAGGACGAGAACATCACAGGGTCGTGGTGGATAGGTAATGCAGATCTAAGGTAATGAGCGATCCAAGTATCGAACGATTCGACCGATCCAAGTACCGAACGCACGGAACCTGCGAGTTCTGCACACGTTCAATTCGATGACGTCTTGCGAGCTCCGATCCAGCAAAGCTTAACAGGAGAGTTTCGTCAGCACGACAGCATGGTGACGGTGATGATGATGCTACCGACGCAGGGCTTCGCCTAAGCACCGCTAGATATGATCGATGTGGATTATGCTGGAGGGGGGCACCACACACGGCTAAAAGATCAATGATCAATTGTTGTGTCTCCAAGGGTGCCCCTTTCCCCTCTCCCCGTATATAAAGGAGTGGAGGAGGGAGAGGGCCGACCCTCTCTATGGCACGCCCTAGGGGAGTCCTGCTCCCACCGGGAGTAGGATTCCCCCTTCCTAGTAGAACTAGGAGCCCTTCCAAGTAGTAGGAGTAGGAGAGAAGGAAAGGAAAAGGAGAAGAGAAGGAAGGAGGGGCCGCCGCCCCTCCCCCTAGTCCAATTCGGACTAGGCCTTGGGGGGCGCGCACCCTCTCCTCTCTCTTTCCCTTAAAGCCCAATAAGGCCCATCTACTCACCGGTGAATTCCCGTAACTCTCCGGTACTCCGAAAAATATCCGAATCACTCGGAACCTTTTCGATGTCCGAATATAGTCGTCCAATATATCGATCTTTACGTCTCGACCATTTCGAGACTCCTCGTCATGTCCACGATCTCATCTGGGACTCCGAACTACCTTCGGCACATCAAAACACAAAAACTCGTAATACCGATCGTCACCGAACTTTAAGCGTGCGGACCTATGTAGACATGACCGAGTCACGTTTCCGGTCAATAACCAATAGCGGAACCTGGATGGTCATATTGTCTCCCACATATTCTAAGAAGATCTTTATCGGTCAAACCGCATAACAACATACGTTGTTCCCTTTGTCATCGGTATGTTACTTTTCCGAGATTCGATCGTCGGTATCTCAATACCCGGTTCAATCTCGTTACCGGCAAGTCTCTTTACTTGTTCCGTAATACATCATCCCGTAACTAACTCATTAGTTATAATGCTTGCAAGGCTTATAGTGATGTGCATTACCGAGTGGGCCCAGAGATACATCTCCGACAATCGAAGTGACAAATCCTAATCTCGAAATACACCAACTCAACAAGTACCTTTGGAGACACCTGTAGAGCACCTTTATAATCACCCAGTTATGTTGTGACGTTTGGTAGCACACAACGTGTTCCTCCGGTAAACGGGAGTTGCATAATCTCATAGTCATAGGAACATGTATAAGTCATGAAGAAAGCACTAGCAACATACTAAACGATCAAGTGCTAAGCTAACAGAATGGGTCAAGTCAATCACATCATTCTCCTAATGATGTGATCCCGTTAATCAAATGACAACTCATGTCTATGGCTAGGAAACATAACCATCTTTGATCAACGAGCTAGTCAAGTAGAGGCATACTAGTGACACTTTGTTTGTCTATGTATTCACACATGTACTAAGTTTCCGGTTAATACAATTATAGCATGAATAATAAACATTTATCATGATATAAGGAAATATAAATAACAACTTTATTATTGCCTCTAGGGCATATTTCCTTCAGTCACCCACTAGCACTAGAGTCAATAATCTAGTTCACATCGTCATGTGATTTAACATCAATAGTTCACATCTTTATGTGATTAGTTCACATCTCCATATGACTAACACCCAAAGGGTTTACTAGAGTCAATAATCTAGTTCACATCGCTATGTGATTTACACCCAAAGAGTGATCATGTTTTGCTTGTGAGAAATTTAGTCAACGAGTTTCCCACATTCAGAGCCATATGTATTTTGCAAATTTTCTATGTCTACAATGCTTTGCACAAAGCTACTCTAGATAATTGCTTCCACTTTCAATATGTATCTAGATCGAGACTTAGAGTCATCTAGATCGGTGTCAAAAGCTTGTATCGACGTAACTCTTTACGACGAACTCTTTTGTCACCTCCATAACCGAGAAATATTTCCTTAGTCCTCTAAGGATAATTTTCACCGTTGTCCAGTGATCTACTCCTAGATCACTATCGTACTCCTTTGCCAAACTTAGAGCAGGGTATACAATAGGTCTGGTACATAGCATGTCTGAGGCATAGGGAATGACTTTTCATTCTCTTTCTATTTTCTGTCGTGGTCAGGTTTTGAGTCTTTACTCAACTTTACACCTTGCAACACAAGCAAGAACTCCTTCTTTGACTGTTCCATTTTGAACTATTTCAAAATCTTGTCAAGGTATGTACTTATTGAAAAAACTTATCAAGAGTCTTAATCTATCTCTATAGATCTTGATGCACAATGTGTAAGCAACTTCATCGAGGTCTTTCTTTGAAAAACCCTTTTCAAACACTACTTTATGCTTTCCAGAAAATTCTACATTATTTCCGATCAACAGTATGTCATTCACACATTCTTATCAGAAATGCT
The DNA here is from genome assembly GCF_018294505.1 of Triticum aestivum. Taxonomy (NCBI): domain Eukaryota; kingdom Viridiplantae; phylum Streptophyta; class Magnoliopsida; order Poales; family Poaceae; genus Triticum; species Triticum aestivum. Next base: position 8,343,664 of record NC_057797.1, read on the forward strand.
GTAGTGCTCCCACTCACTTTCTTGTAAATACAGGCTTCACCGCAAGTCTGTATAAAACCATATGCTTTGATAACTTTATCAAAGCACATATTCCAACTCCGAGATGCTTGCACTAGTCCATAGATGGATCGCTGGAGCTTCCTCACTTTGTTAGCAACTTTAGGATCAACAAAACCATCAGGTTGCACCATATACAACTCTTCTTCCAGAAATCCGTTCAGGAATGCAGTCTTTACATGCGGCAATTGCTAACATGATTCAAACAGACTTAAGCATCGATACGAGTGAGAAAATCTCATCGTAGTCAACACCTTGAACTTGTCGAAAACATTTTGCGACAATTCGAGCTTTGTAGATAGCAACACTACTATCAGCGTCCGTCTTCCTCTTGAAGATCCATTTATTCTTAATGACTCACCGATCATTGGACAAGTCGATCAAAGTCCATACTTTGTTCTCATACATGGATCTCATCTCAGATTTCATGGCCTCAAGCCATTTCGCAGAATATGGGTTCATCATCGCTCCCTCATAGTTCGTAGGTTCATCATGGTCTAGTAACATAACTTCCAGGAAGGATTTTCGTACCACTCTGGTGCAGACCATACTCTGGTTGTCCTATGAGGTTCGGTAGTAACTTGATCTGAAGTTTCATGATCATCATCATTAGCTTCCTCACTAATTGGTGTAGAGATCACTAGAACTGATTTCTGTGATGAACTACTTTCCAATTCGGGAGAAGGTACAATTACGTTATCAAGTTCTACATTCCTTCCACTCACTTCTTTTGAGAGAAACTCCTTCTCTAGAAAGGATCCATTCTCAGCAACAAATATCTTGCCTTCAGATCTGTCATAGAAGGTGTACCCAACAGTTACTTTTGGGTATCCTATGAAGACACACTTCTCCAACTTGGGTTTGAGCTTATCAAGATGAAATTTTTTCACATAAGCATTGCAACCCCAAACTTTAAGAAACGACAGCTTAGGTTTCTTGCTAAACCACAGTTCATACGGTGTCGTCTCAACGGATTTAGATGGTGCCCTTATTAATGTGAATGTAACTGTCTCTAATGCATAACCCCAAAATGATAGTGGTAAATCGGTAAGAGACATCATAGATTGCACTATATCAAATAAAGTACGGTTATGACGTTCAGACACACCATTACGCTGTGGTGTTCCAGGTGGCATGAGTTTGTGAAACTATTCCACATTGTTTTAATTGAAGACCAAACTCGTAACTCAAATATTCGCCTCTGCGATCAGATCGTAGAAACTTTATTTTCTTGTTACAATGATTTTACACTTCACTCTGAAATTCTTTGAACTTTTCAAATGTTTCAGACTTATGTTTCTTTAGGTAGATATACCCATATCTTCTCAAATTATCTATGAAGGTCATAAAATAACGATACCCGCCGTGAGCCTCAACACTCATCGGACCTCATACATCAGTATGTATTATATCCAATAAGTCAGTTGCTCGCCCCATTGTTCTGGAGAACGGAGTCGTAGTCATCTTTTCCCATGAGGCATGGTTCACAAGTATCAACTGATTCATAATCAAGATTACAAAAGCCCATCAGCATGGATTTTCTTCATGCGCTTTACACCAATATGATCTAAACGGCAGTGCCACAAATAAGTTGCACTATCATTATTAACTTTGCATCTTTTGGCTTCAATATTATGAATATGTGTATCACTACGATCGAGATTCAACAAACCATTTTCATTGGGTGTATAACCATAGAAGGTTTTATTCATGTAAACAGAATAACAATTATTCTCTAACTTAAATGAATAACCGTATTGCAATAAACATGATCAAATCATATTGATGCTCAACGCAAAGACCAAATAACACTTATTTAGGTTCAACACTAATCCCGGAACTATAGGGAGTGTGCGATGATGATAATATCATTCTTGGAACTACTTCCAACACACATCGTTACTTCACCCTTAACTAGTCTCTGTTCATTCTGCAACTCCCGTTTCAAGTTACTACTCTTAGCAACTGAACTAGTATCAAATACCGAGGGGTTGCTATAAACACTAGTAAAGTACACATCAATAACATGTATATCCAATATACCTTTGTTCACTTTGTCATCCTTCTTATCCGCCAAATACTTGGGGCCGTTCCGCTTCCAGTGACTAGTCCCTTTGCAGTAAAAGCACTCAGTCTCAGGCTTAGGTCCAGACTTGAGCTTTTTCACCTGAGCAGCAACTTGCTTGCCGTTCTTCTTGAAGTTCCCCTTCTTCCCTTTGCCCTTTTCTTGAAACTAGTGGTCTTGTTAACCATCAACACTTGATGCTTTTCTTGATTTCTACCTTCGTCAATTTCAGCATCACGAAGAGCTTGGGAATTGTTTCCGTTATCCCTTGCATATTATAGTTCATCACGAAGTTCTAGCAACTTGGTGATAGTGACTAGAGAACTCTATCAATCACTATCTTATCTGGAAGATTAACTCCCACTTGATTCAAGTGATTGTAGTACTTAGACAATCTGAGCACATGCTTACTGGTTGAGCTATTCTCCTCCATCTTGTAGGCAAAGTCATGTCAGAGGTCCCATACCTCTCGACACAGGCATGTGTATGAAATACCAATTTCAACTCTTGGAACATCTTATATGCTCCGTGGAGTTCAAAACATTTTTGAAGTCCCGGTTCTAAGCCGTAAAGCATGGTGCACTAAACTATCAAGTAGTTATCACACTGAGCTTTTGTCAGGATGTTCAAAACGTCTGCATCTGCTCCTGCAATAGTTTTGTCACCTAGCGGTGCATCAAGGACATAATACTTCTGTGCAACAATGAGGATAATCCTCAGATCACGAAGCTACTCCGCATCTTTGCTACTAACATCTTTCAACTTATTTTTCTCTATGAACATATCAAAAATAAAACAGGGAGCTAAATGCGAGCTATTGATCTACAACATAGATATGCTAATACTACCAGGACTAAGTTCATGATAAATTAAAGTTCAATTAATCATATTACTTAAGAACTCCCACTTAGATAGACATCCCTCTAATCATCTAAGTGATCACGTGATCCAAATCAACTAAACCATGTCCGATCATCACGTGAGATGGAGTAGTTTTCGATGGTGAACATCACTATGTTGATCATATCTACTATATGATTCACACTCGACCTTTCGATCTCAGTGTTCCGAGGCCATATCTGCATATGCTAGGCTCGTCAAGTTTAACCCGAGTATTATGCGTGTGTAAAACTGTCTTACACCCGTTAGATGAACGTTGAGCTTATCACACCCGATCATCACGTGGTGTCTCAGCACGACAAACTTTGGCAACGGTGCATACTGATAACCCACAAGTATAGGGGATTGCAACAACTTTCGAGGGTAGAGTATTCAACCCAAATTTATTGATTCGACACAAGGGGAGCCAAAGAATATTCTCAAGTATTAGCAGCTGAGTTGTCAATTCAACCACACCTGGAAACTTAGTATCTGCAGCAAAGTGTTTAGTAGCAAAGTAATATGATAGTGATGGTAACGGTAACAAAAGAGTAATGAAAGCAAAGTAATGTTTTAGTCATTTTGTAGTGATTGTAACAATAGCAATGGGAAAGTAAATAAGCGTAAACTAGTATATGGAAAGCTCGTAGGCATTGGATCAATGATGGATAATTATGCCGGATGCGGTTCATCATGTAACAGTCATAACATAGGGTGACATAGAACTAGTTCCAATTCGTCAATGTAATGTAGGCATGTATTCTGAATATAGTCATACGTGCTTATGGAAAAGAACTTGCATGACATATTTTGTCCTACCCTCCCGTGGCAGCGGGGTCCTCATGGAAACTACGGGATATTAAGGCCTCCTTTTAATAGAGAACCGGAACAAAGCATTAGCACATAGTGAATACATGAACTCCTCAAACTATGGTCATCACCGGTAAGTATCCCGATTATTGTCACTTCGGGGTTAACGGATCATAACACATAATAGGTGACTATAGACTTGCAAGATAGGATCAAGAACTCTCATATATTGATGAAAACATAATAGGTTCAGATCTCAAATCATGGCACTCAGGCCCTAGTGACAAGCATTAAGCATAGCAAAGTCATAGCAACATCAATCTCAGAACATAGTGGATACTAGGGATCAAACCCTAACAAAACTAACTCGATTACATGGTGAATCTCATCCATCCCATCACCGTCCAGCAAGCCTACGATGGAATTACTCACGCACGACGGTGAGCATCATGAAATTGGTGATGGAGGATGGTTGATGATGACGACGGCGACGAACCCCCCTCTCCGGAGCCCCGAACGGACTCCAGATCAGCCCTCTCGAGAGGTTTTAGGGCTTGGCGGCGGCTTCGTATCGTAAAACGCGATGATTTCTTCTCCTCTATTTTTTTCTCCCCGAAAGCAGTTATATGGAGGTGGAGTTGGAGTCGGAGATGCAACAGGGGGCCCACGAGGTAGGGGGGCGCACCCTGGGGGGGGGGGGGGCGCCCCCACCCTCGTGAGAAGGGTGTGGGCCCCCTGGTCTTCATCTTTGGTGAGGATTTTTTATTATTTATTGTAAGGTATTCCGTGGAGTTTCAGGTCATTCCGAGAACTTTTGTTTTCTGCACATAAAACAACATCATGGCAATTCTGCTGAAAACAGCGCCAGTCCGGGTTAGTTCCATTCAAATCATACAAGTTAGAGTCCAAAAAAGGGCAAAAGAGTTTGGAAAAGTAGATACGTTGGAGACGTATCAACTCCCCCAAGCTTAAACCCTTGCTTGTCCTCAAGCAATTCAGTTGACAAACTGAAAGAAATAAAGAAAAACTTTTACAAACTCTGTTTGCTCTTGTTGTTGTAAATATGTCAAGCTAGCATTCAAGTTTTCAGCAAAGATTATAACTAACCACATTTGCAATAATTCAGGTCTCATGATTACCCATATCAATAGCATAATCAACTAGCAAGCCATAATAATAAATCTCGGATGACAACACTTTCTCAAAACAATCATAATATGATATAACAAGATGGTATCTCGCTAGCCCTTTCTGAAACCACAAAACATAAATGCAGAGCACCTTTAAAGATCAAGGACTGACTATACATTGTAATTCATGGTAAAAGAGATCCAATCATAGTCACACCCAATATAAATTAACAGTAATGAATGCAAATGACAACTGCGCTCTCCAGCTAGTGCTTTTTAATAAGAGAGTAATGACTCAACATAAAAGTAAATAGATAGGCCCTTCGCAGAGGGAAGTAGGGATTTGTAGAGGTGCCAGAGCTTGGTTTTGAAATAGAGGTGAATAACATTTTGAGCGGTATACTTTCATTGTCAACATAACAACCAAGAGATGGCGATATCTTCCATGCTACACACATTATAGGCGGTTCCCAAACAGAATGGTAAAATTTATACTCCCCCTCCACCAACAAACATCAATCCATGGCTTGCTCGAAACAACGAGTGCCTCCAACATACATCAGGTCCTAGGGGGAGTTTTGTTTGCAATTATTTTGATTTAGTTTGCATAAAGCATGGGACTGGGCATCCTGGTGACCAGCCCTTTATCTCGTGAGTGAGGAGCTGAGTCCACTCCTCTTGAGAATAACCCGCCTAACATGGAAGATACAGACAACCCTAGTTGATATATGAGCTATTCGAGCATACAAAGCAGGATAATTATTTGAAGGTTTAGAGTTTGGCACATACAAATTTACTTGGAACGGCAGGTAGATATCGCATATAGGAAGGTATAGTGGACTCATGTGGAATAACTTTGGGGTTTAAGGAGGTTGGATGCACAAGAAGTATTCCCGCTTAGTACAGGTGAAGGCTAGCAAAAGACTGGGAAGCGACCAACTAGAGAGCGACAACAGCCATGTACATGCATTAAAATTAATAAACATTGGATGCAAGCATGAGTAGGATATAATCCACCATGAACATAAATATCGTGAAGGCTATGTTGATTTGTTTCAACTACATGTGTGAACATGTGCCAAGTCAAGTCACTTAAATCATTCAGAGGAGGATACCACCCTATCATTCCACACCATAACCATTTTAATAGCATGTTGGCACGCAAGGTAAACCATTATAACTCATAGCTAATCAAGCATGGCATAAGCAACTATGATCTCTAATTGTTATTGCAAACATGTTTATTCATAATAAGCTGAATCAAGAACGATGAACTCATCATATTTACAAAAACAAAAGAGGTCGAGTTCGTACCAGCTTTTCTCATCTCAGTCAGTCCATCATATATCATCATAATTGTTGGGGAACATAGTAGAAATTCAAAATTTTCTATGCATCACCAAGATCAATCTATGGAGTAATCTAGCAACGAGGGGAAGGAGAGTGCATCTACATACCCTTGTAGATCGCTAAGCAGAAGCGTTCAAGTGAACGGGGTTGATGGAGTCGTACTCGTCGTGATCCAAATCACCGATGATCCTAGTGCCGAACGGACGGCACCTCCGTGTTCAACACACGTGCAGCCCGGTGACCTCTCCTACGCCTTGATCCAGCAAGGGGAGAAGGAGAGGTTGGGGAAGACTCCATCCAGCAGCAGCACGACGGCGTGGTGGTCGTGGATGAGCGCGGGACTCCAGCAGGGCTTCGGTAAGCACTACGAGAGACGAGGAGGGAGAGGGGTAGGGCTGCACCAACAGGGAGATTGAATCGCGTGTTGGGCTGCCCCTTTGCCTCCACTATATATAGGGGAGAGGGAGGGTTGCACCCCCACCTAGGGTTCCACCCCAAGGGGTGCGGCAGCCCTAGATCCCATCTAGGGTGGCGACCACAAGGGGGAGAGGGGGAGGCACACCTAGGGTGGGCCTTAGGGCCCATCTGCCCTAGGTTTGCCCCTTCCCCTCTTGGAGGCGCCTTGGGCCTTGGTGGGAGGCGCCCCAGCCCACCTAGGGGCTGGTCCCTTCCCACTATTGGCCCATGTAGGCCTCTGGGGCTGGTGGCCCCACCTGGTGGACCCCCGGACCCCTCTGGTGGTCCCGGTACACTACCGGTGATGCCCGGAACAATTCCGGTGGCCAAAACCATACTTCCTATATATCAATCTTTACCTCCGGACCATTCCGGAACCCCTCGCGACGTCCGGGATCTCATTTGGGACTCCGAACAACATTCGGTAACCGCATACATACTTTCCCTATAACCCTAGCGTCATCGAACCTTAAGTGTGTAGACCCTACGGGTTCGGGAGTCATGCAGACATGGCCGAGACAACTCTCCGGTCAATAACCAATAGCGGGATCTGGATACCCATGTTGGCTCCCACGTGTTCCATGATGATCTCATCGGATGAACCACGATGTCAAGGACTTAATCAATCCCGTATACAATTCCCTTTGTCTAGCGGTATGATACTTGCCCGAGATTCGATCGTCGGTATCCCGATACCTTGTTCAATCTCGTTACTGGCAAGTCTCTTTACTCGTTCCGTAACACATCATCCCGTGATCAACTCCTTGGTCACATTGTGCACATTATGATGATGTCCTACCAAGTGGTCCCAGAGATACCTCCCCGTTTACACAGAGTGACAAATCCCAGTCTCAATTCGTGCCAACCCAATAGACACTTTCGGAGATACCTGTAGTGAACCTTTATAGCCACCCAGTTACGTTGTGACGTTTGGCACACCCAAAGCACTCCTACGGTATCCGGGAGTTGCACAATCTCATGGTCTAAGGAAATGATACTTGACATTAGAAAAGCTTTAGCATACGAACTACACGATCTTTGTGCTAGGCTTAGGATTGGGTCTTGTCCATCACATCATTCTCCTAATGGTGTGATCCCATTATCAATGACATCCAATGTCCATGGTCAGGAAACCGTAACCATCTATTGATCAAAAAGCTAGTCAACTAGAGGCTTACTAGGGACATGGTGTTGCCTATGTATCCACACATGTATCTGAGTTTCCTATCAATACAATTCTAGCATGGATAATAAACGATTATCATGCACATGGAAATATAATAATAACCAATTTATTATTGCCTCTAGGGCATATTTCCAATAGTCTCCCACTTGCACTAGAGTCAATAATCTAGTTCACATCACCATGTGATTAACACTCACACGTCACATCGCCATGTGACCAACATCCAAGAGTCTACTAGACTCAATGATCTAGTTCACATCACTATGTGATAAACACTCAAAGAGTTCTGGGTTTGATCATGTTATGCTTGTGAGAGAGGTTGTAGTCAACGGGTCTTGCCATATTCAGATCCCTATGTATTTCGCAAAACCTTATATCGTAGATGCTGCTGCCATGTTCCACTTGGAGCTATTCCAAATTGTTGCTCCATTATACGTATCCGGTATCTCTACTCAGAGCTATCCGGATAGGTGTTAAGCTTGCATCGACGTAACTCTTTACGTCGAACTCTTTATCACCTCCATAACCGAGAAACATTTCCTTATTCCTCTAAGGATAACTTTGACCGCTATCTGGTGGTCTACTCCTAGATCACCTTTGTACCCTCCTACCAGACATGTGGCAAGGCACACAACAGGTGCGGTACTTCAGCATGGCATACCGTATAGAGTCTATGACAAAAGCATAGGGGACGAGATTCATCCTTTCTCTTTCTTATGCCGTGGTCAAGCTTTGAGTCTTACTCAACTTCACACCTTACAACTCAGGTGAGAACCCCTTCTTTGACTGATCTATTTTGAACTCTTTCAAAAACATGTCAAGGTGTGCGTTCTTTGAAAGTATAATCAGGCGTCTTGATCTATTTCTATAGATCTTGATGCCCAATATGTAAGCAGCTTTATCCAGGTCTTCCTTTGAAAATCACTCTTCAAACAACCATTTATGCTTTCTAGAAATTCTACATTATTTCAGATCAACAATATGTCATCCACATATACTTATCAGAAATATTGTAGTGCTCCCACTCACTTTCTTGTAAATACAAGTTTCTAGCAAACATTGTATAAACCTAAAAGCTTTGATCACTCCATCAAAACATATATTCCGATTCCGAGATGCTTGCTCTAGTCCATAGAAGGATTGCTGGAGCCAACATACCTTTTAGCATCCTTAGGATCGACAAAACCTTTTATTGTATCACATACAACTTTTCTTACGAAAACTGGTAAGAAAACTTGTTTTGACATCCATCTGTAAGATTTCATAATCGAAAAATACAGCTAATGCTATCATGATTCCGACGGACTTAAGCATCGCTACGGGTGAGAAATTATCATCGTAGTCAACTCCTTGAACTTGTGAAAAGACTCTTTCCCACAAGTCGAGCTTCATAGATGGTAACATTACCGCCCACGTCCGTCTTCTTCTTAAAGATCCATTTATCTCAATGGCTTGCCGATCATCGGGCAAGTCCACCAAAGTCCATACTTTGTTCTGATATATGGATCCTATCTCGGATTTCATGGCTTCTAACCATTTGTCGGAATACGGGCCCACCATCGCTTCTCCATAGCTTGTAGGTTCATTGTTGTCTAACAACATGATATCTAAGACAGGATTACCGTACCACTTAGGAGTAGTACATATCCTTGTCGACCTACGAGGTTCGATAGCAACTTGATCCGAAGCTTCATGATCACTATCATTAACTTCCTATTCAACAGACGTAGGCGCCACAGAAAACATCTTTCTGTGTTGCATCACTCTCTGGTTGAAGTAAAGGTTCGACAACCTCATCAAGTTCTATCTTCCTCTGTAACGCCCTCGATGCGGCTATATCTCCCACGTGTCGAAGCACGACTTAGAGGCATAACCGCATTGAAAGCAATGTCGCAAGTGAGGTAATCTTCACACAACCCATGTAATACATAAGGGAAAGAGATACATAGTTGGCTTACAATCGCCACTTCACACAATTACATGAATAAAGCATTACATCATCCAGATACAATCAAGGTCCGACTACGGAACCAAAATAAAAGAAGAACCCCAAATGCGACAAAGGTCCCCGATCGACCCCAACTGGGCTCCACTACTGATCAACTAGAACGAAACAACACAAAGGGCAAGATCTTCATCGAGCTCCTCCTTGAGCTTGGTTGCGTCACCTGCTCGGTAACATAGGCACCTGCAAACTGGTTTTGGAAGTATCTGTGAGCCACGGGGACTCAGCAATCTCGCACCCGCGAGATCAAGACTATTTAAGCTTATAGGAAGGATGGAGTAACGAGGTGGAGCTGCAGCAAGCGACTAGGATATATGGTGGCTAACAATCGCAAAAGAGAGCGAGAAGAGAGGGCAAAGCACGGTCGATAAAAGTATGATCAAGAAGTGATCCTATAGCAACCTACGTCAAGCATAACTCCAACACCGTGTTCACTTCCCGGACTCCGCCGGAAAGAGACCATCACGGTTACACACACGGTTGATGTATTTTAATTAAGGTCAACTTCGGGTTTTCTACAACCGGACGTTAACAAATTCCCATCTGCCCATAACCGCGGGCACGGCTTTCGAAAGTTCAAATCCCTGCAGGGGTGTCCCAACTTAGCCCATCACAAGCTCTCACGGTCAACGAAGGAATAGACCTCCACCCGAGACGTTCCGATCAGACTCGGTATCCCGGTACAACAAGACATTTCGACAGGGTAAAACTAAACCAGCAACACCGCCCGAATGTGCCGACAAATCCCGATAGGAGCTGCACATATCTCTTTCTCAGGGCACACTCAGATGAGCAATCCGTACAACTAGAACCAAACCTCGAGTTTCCCCGAGGGGGCGCTGCACAGGGCTCTAGTTCGGACCAACACTCAGAGGAGCACTGGCCCGGGGGGGTTAGAATAAAGATGACCCTTGAGTCTGCAGAACCCAAGGGAAGGTGGTAGGTTGTTAGTGCAAATGGTAAAACCAATGTTGGGCATTGCTGGAAGAGCTTTACTTAAGGCGAACTGTCAAGGGGTTCCCATTATAGCCCAACCGTGTAAGGAACGCAAAATCCGGGAACAAACACCGATATGACGGAAACTAGGGCGGCAAGAGTGGAACAAAACACCAGGCATAAGGCCGAGCCTTCCACCCTTTACCAAGTATATAGATGCATTAATTAAATAAGATATATTGTGATATCCCGACAAGTAAACATGTTCCAACAAGGAACAACATCTCCATGTTTCAACAAGGAACAAACTTCAATCTTCACCTACAACTAACAATGCTATAAGAGGGGCTAAGCAAAGCGGTAACATAGCCAAACAACGGTTTGCTAGGACATGGTGGGTTAGAGGTTTGACATGGCAATTTGGGAGGCTGACAAGCAAATGGTAGGCATCGTAGCATTGGCATAGCAAAAGAGCGAGCAAACTAGCATAGCAAAGATAGTGGTGATTTCGAGGGTATGATCATCTTGCCTGAAATCTCGCTAGGAAGAAGAACGAGTCCAAGAAGAAGACAAACGGTCGTAGACGAACAAATCCTCACAACTCCAGAACGAAACCGAAGCTAACGAGAGAAGCAACCCGGAAAGAAACAAACAATATAGTAAACACACAAGCATAAACAAGTCATGATGCACAAACAAGTATGATGCATGTCCGGTTTAATGAGGCATGGCATGGCAAAGTGCAACAAACAATACTACAAGTTAAGTGGAGCTCAATATGCAACGAGGTGCATGTTGACGGAACACCACATCAATTATTTAGTTCTCTCTTGTTTATGTACCCAACAATATTAAATGTTATTAAACAGGGCAAGCGGGTGAAGCAAAATATAAACTATACCATCTAAACAATTTAAATGGGGCCGGATATAAAAACAACAAATCCGGTAAATCCCCATATGCATTTAGCAATTTAATGCAACAACAAGTTTAAACATTTTAAATGTTGTTATCATGATGCGGATGACATATACAAGTTTTATGCAATTTTATGAAAATGTTGACATGAGCATGTTATGAAGCATTTGGTCACCATGGCGGAACAAAAAGGGTGCCATGGCGGTGAAACAAAAATGGTGCCACAGCAACATTCCGGTCCCGGTAACTCATGGAGATACCGGTGCAAAAGGAGGCGTGCGGATGTGCGGAACATGCTAGAGATGGTGGGGTGCTCCCGACTACCGGGTGTCCCACCGGATAGTGGCATGGAAACGAGGAACGTGCACGAAACAAACGGGCACGGTGCAAACATATCGTACATCTCATACAACACATGCATTCGATCACGATCGGTCATTTCGGGTTATACCTTCGAAGCGTTCAAACGAGACGGTTCGCATTCGGAGCGGTGTAGAGGAAGTAGGCGTTCACGGGGACGTCGTCGGAAGTAGTTGTTCACGTGGCGACGGTAGTGGAAGTAGTGGTACACGACGGCGGCGGTGGAACTTGGCGGTGGTCTCCTCGGGTCAACAGTGATGTACAAGGGTTAGAACGCCCAGGCCTTGGGCGCGGGACGGCGTCCTGGTGGCATTGGCGCTCCTGCGGGCGTGGAGGACGACTTCTGCAGGCACGAAGCAGGGGGCAGCAGAGGGACTAGGCGCGGGGAGGACCGAACCGAGGCGGGGGAGGTCTTGGCGCAGGGCTCCGGCGACGCAGGGCACCGCAACGGGCCTGAGCGACGGCGAAACAGGAGAGGTCACCGGCGGGGACGCGACCTCGGGGCTCTGCTCCTGTAGGCGGAGGCTGGCAAAGGAGGGGCACGGGCGCAGGGAAGGGATGAGGCGGAGCGAGGAGAAGGGCGAGGAGGAGCGGGGGCGCTCGATGCAGGAGGAGGAAGGGCGAGGCCGCGGCGCTGGGGAGGAAGAGAGGCTGCGAGGGAGATGAGGGAGGAGGGAGAGCTGCGCGCTGGGCGCTGCATGCGGAGGGAGAGAGCGAGGGAGATGAGATCGGGCAAGGAGGGAGGAGAGGGGATCAAGGGGAGCGGCCGCGAGAGGATCGGGCGCAGGGAGCTCGTCTCCCTGCTCGATGCGTGTGTATGGTGACGGCGCGAGGGAGGAGACGAGGGAGAGTGGGGGATCGAGAGAGGAGAGATGGGGCGCAGAGGAGGGAGATGGAGGCGCTGCGGGAGGGAGATGGGATCGAGAGAAGGGTTCGCTAGGGTTAGAGGGGCACCGGCTGGGCCTTGGGCCGGCTTAGGTTGCAAGGCTCTCTTCTCCCTCTCTCTAATGAAAAACAGAACAAAGAAAAGAAAGAAAGAAAGAGAGGGTTAGGGAAAAGGATTTGCGCATGGAGACAATTTTCCCGGACTCACAAAAATGAGCTTGACCCAAGAAAAATGGAGTGGGCAAGATTCAAGAATTAAATCCAAAGTCATTTGAATTTAATTTAAAAGGTTTGAACAAGGACTAGGATTTAGAAGAGTCCAAAAATGTTGAGAATTTAGGAGGAGCCTCGATAAATGGGAAAAGAAATGTTGGCAAAGTTTGGGGACCAAACTTGAAGTAGAAAGGGAGTGGGGATTTTTCAAGTGTGTTTTGGTTAATTCCAAAAGAATGGAATATTTTATTATAGCTCCCTAATAATATTGAGAGGCTTTAATATGTTATAAAGAGAAATCACGAGTGAATTCCCTCAATTTAAATGGATCGAAAAAAAATCCATACGATTTATTTAGTTGAGATTTTAAAAATTAATGATATGATGGCATGATGACATGATGCAATGCACATGATGCAAGGATGAATGCAACAAATAAAACAAATCACACGACGAAACTCGGAATAGCTGGAAGTCTTCTGAAGCATCGGTCTTGGGGCGTTACAACACTCCACCACTACAAGAGGATCTCGTCCCGAGATCTAGGATGGCACCGGAGAGAAACGGAAGAGGAAGAGAAGAGGTAAAACTAAGTTGCTTCTTCGACCAATGAGTGAAACCAAAGAACCTTGAGAGGTTGAGCAATTTAAAAGAAAGAGCACAACTGAGAAGAACGAGATTGCAAACAATCCGTTAGAAAAAAAGGAACAAGGAACATTACGAGAACTTGAAGGTTGCAAAGACATGAATCAAGAGTTTAATGGACAAGATAGAATTCGAAACCACTCCGGTTAAAACAAGATGAGAGGGGAAGAATTCGGGCAGTACTCCGGTTGAACATGGAAGGAATAGAACATGAACTTGAGAAGATGGGATGTTACTTGATGAAATCAACAACACACTGCCTCCGGAACTATTGAAAGAATGGCACAATGGGTAAGAAGGATTTCAGACAGCTCTCTAGTTGAGGAAGGAGGGAAAACTTGATAAGATTAGAGAACTCGAATGAAAACACGACACTCCGGTTAAATGGATAAGCAAGAAAAGAACACGATCCTGACAAAACAAGATGATGATTGAAGAGCACAACATCACAATGCCTCCGAAACAAAAGAATAAAAGATAGATAATTGAAATAGAAGAATGGAGAAGAAAATGCCAAGCACCCTTCCAAGAAGGTTATAACGGAGTTGTTGGGAAAAACCAACAACGAAACGAATAAGCTTGTAGTGGGCTTATGGAAAACATCTCAAAATTATGAGGTCACAACCGGCCACTAACGGAAACAATTACTTGCTTGAGATCAACGAAGAGATGAAAACTTCTTCCACCAAGATGATAAAGAGATAACTTGGATCATTGGCAAGCACCACAAATAGCAACATTCCCAATGGAAGGCTTTTAGGTGAAATATGACACAAGATAACTCCAACAACGAGGTTGATGGATTTAAAAAATAACTCATTCTTAACAACATGTGAATCATGGAACATGAACTCAAATTATCAAGAATGACATAATACCACCTCCAAAATATGGTAGAAAGAATTGCACTCCGGATTACCATATGAAGAAAGCTTGAGCTCCTTAGGAAAGAATCTCGATGAAAACTTTGAGAAGGGAATTAAATCCTTGATGAACCATCATGTAGAACCTCCATGAAGAACTCCGGTAAACAAAAGGAATGAAAAGAAAGAGAAATTGAAAACACAAGGTGAATCCTTGCAATGATTTAGATGGATCTCCGTGATAATTAGAGCTTGGAACTCCGGGAAAAAGAGAAGATGAAACAAATGAAACCGAGAATTTTAAGGGCCTCCGGAATAAAGAATTAATCACTTGGATGAACAAGAATAAGAATTATGTTATGCTTATCCTTCACCAATTAAATTGATGACAATCAACGGATGTGGCATACTACTTATTCTCGTAGAAAGGATTAAAAGAGATATAGCGTAAACTTGAGAAGGTCTTCAACGAACCACCGGTAGGATTGGAACAACAAATGAATTGATATGATGAACAAGGAAGAGAGATCTTGAAAGAACCACCGTAAGAATTGAAAATGGTCGAAGTAGGGGTGCATCACCGGTAAGAATTAGCAAATGAACGAAGGTGCTTGAGACAAACTAGATACATGGGAACAAAGAGATCAAGAACTGATTAGAGGATATTCGATAGATGCACCGGCAAGATAGGAGAATGATAACTGACGGCTGAGAATGAATAAACCTGAATTGATGGACTCCGGATGACAAACTGAGAAGACTCTTGAATATCTCCTGATGGGTGAAAAAGATTCTCACAATCGAAAACAATCATGAGAGGATGGCAACAAGCTAGCACCATGAATCTTGAAGAGAATAGAGCAAGATTAAAGAGAAACTCTTCTTCGGTCTTCAAATGATGAGAATGACAACGAGAAACACCACCAAGAATTATTGAGGCACACCGGAAGAATCAAAAGCGAAGAGGTTGAGCCAACTATGAAAAGAATTTGAAAGATCTTGGAGAAAAGCATTTGACTAATGATAACTCATTCTTACGTCAAACTTGGAGAAGAATTTAGGATAGCTCTGGGAAAATAGAAGAGTCAGGTAAGATCCTGGGAAAAGACCTGTGGTTAGGGCCCACTCAAAAGAACACCGTTGAAAAGATTTAAAAGAGATGTTGCATCGGTTGAATTAAATGACTTGAATGAGATACCAATCTCGAAAGAGCTTGAACGAATGCAGAGTGGAAACACGAATCTTCGAGATATGTTGAGCACTCCGGAACAATTTAATAGCGAGAGATGGATGATTAAGAGGTGCACCGGCATAAGAAAAGCATTGGAAAAAAAGAAAAGGAGTATGCTTAGTACCAAAGCTTGAATTAAATCCACCAGAGAAGAAAAGAACGAGGAATGACGAACTTGAAGCTCCATTAGAATCTTCATGAGAATCACCGGATAAGAACATTGACGGAAAAAAATGGAGAAACTTTCCATCAATAAAATGGATACTTGAAGAAGAAATCTTAGTCCTTGAAGAAAACAAAAGGGAGGGAGGGTGGGAAAAACAAAGGCAACTTGGAGACGGATGAAACAAACACCGTTGAGAAGAAGTGATAAATGATCTTGCAAATGTTGACGTGAACGGATCCACTTGAGGAGAGACACACCGGTTAAAAAAAGGATTGACAAGACAGACTCGATGATCAAGAAGGATTAGTATTCACATAGGAATATGAGAACACCATTTGGAAAAGGTATGGAATCAACATTTGACTTCGAAGCAACTCGAATACCACAACTCAAAACAAAACAAAGGATTGGCTTGCAAAATAAGCCAGAACAAACATATGATAGAGATTTCGTCCGAAGTTTTCGTGGTGGGGCCTACACGGGCTCGATCGTACAGCACCATCATGTACAAGGCAGTGCACATGACATACGAAGCGTCCCCGAGTCGGCATAGCCAAGGACTCTTTAAGACACAACGAGACCACTGTAAAACCAACCGTGAATAGGCGGACCACTAGACGTCGAACCCCAATTTCATATCATACATCTGTTGGAAAGATATCCTAAGAGCTACTTGAATTCCCACCTATGAAACTCCCGAAATTTTCAGGTTATGCAATCAGGTGTTGGGGATACAGGGGAAGCATAATATCTCACCCAAAACTAACAAATCCTACATCCAGCTGTATCCATCCTTCAACACATAACCAAGAAACCTTCGGAAATCGTCTACCTCAACCTTCGAAAAGCATCCGTTATACAAGTCATGGCAATACTCCCGTACTCACCTCAGTACTGGGTTATCGGGGTTATCTCACCAACAACTGCATAAAAGAGATTTTCGATGTCGGCGTACTAAACTCAGGTATTCCAGAACTGCAACGATAAAATTATGATGACAACACCTCAGAGCTCAACTCCCCGGGACACTTCCACAAAACCCCTGACAGGAGGCACCAAGACAATGTTCTCATCATAAAACCATCGGAACGATTCCAAGATACCCGCGTGATCCTAAAAAAATTTAGTGAAATTTGAGAAGAGAAGAGTCAAAACTCTACGTCAGGATGCCTTACCAGAGCGATGAGGAGACTGGGAAGTAAAAAGAATTCCTAACTCTCCGATATATATAATCCTAAATGACTCAAAATATTTTTCTAGACACAACTCGGCCGCTAAAAACGATCAAGCAGTGGGGCTCCTAAGGTCGGGGAAGGCTCTGATACCAACTTGTAACACCCTCGATGCGGCTATATCTCCCACGTGTCGAAGCACGACTTAGAGGCATAACCGCATTGAAAGCAATGTCGCAAGTGAGGTAATCTTCACACAACCCATGTAATACATAAGGGAAAGAGATACATAGTTGGCTTACAATCGCCACTTCACACAATTACATGAATAAAGCATTACATCATCCAGATACAATCAAGGTCCGACTACGGAACCAAAATAAAAGAAGAACCCCAAATGCGACAAAGGTCCCCGATCGACCCCAACTGGGCTCCACTACTGATCAACTAGAACGAAACAACACAAAGGGCAAGATCTTCATCGAGCTCCTCCTTGAGCTTGGTTGCGTCACCTGCTCGGTAACATAGGCACCTGCAAACTGGTTTTGGAAGTATCTGTGAGCCACGGGGACTCAGCAATCTCGCACCCGCGAGATCAAGACTATTTAAGCTTATAGGAAGGATGGAGTAATGAGGTGGAGCTGCAGCAAGCGACTAGCATATATGGTGGCTAACAATCGCAAAAGAGAGCGAGAAGAGAGGGCAAAGCACGGTCGATAAAAGTATGATCAAGAAGTGATCCTATAGCAACCTATGTCAAGCATAACTCCAACACCGTGTTCACTTCCCGGACTCCGCCGGAAAGAGACCATCACGGTTACACACACGGTTGATGTATTTTAATTAAGGTCAACTTCGGGTTTTCTACAACCAGACGTTAACAAATTACCATCTGCCCATAACCGCGGGCACGGCTTTCGAAAGTTCAAATCCCTGCAGGGGTGTCCCAACTTAGCCCATCACAAGCTCTCACGGTCAACGAAGGAATAGACCTCCACCCGAGACGTTCCGATTAGACTCGGTATCCCGGTACAACAAGACATTTCGACAGGGTAAAACTAAACCAGCAACACCGCCCGAATGTGCCGACAAATCCCGATAGGAGCTGCACATATCTCTTTCTCAGGGCACACTCAGATGAGCAATCCGTACAACTAAAACCAAACCTCGAGTTTCCCCGAGGGGGCGCTGCACAGGGCTCTAGTTCGGACCAACACTCAGAGGAGCACTGGCCCGGGGGGGTTAGAATAAAGATGACCCTTGAGTCTGCAGAACCCAAGGGAAGGTGGTAGGTTGTTAGTGCAAATGGTAAAACCAATGTTGGGCATTGCTGGAAGAGCTTTACTTAAGGCGAACTGTCAAGGGGTTCCCATTATAGCCCAACCGTGTAAGGAACGCAAAATCCGGGAACATAACACCGATATGACGGAAACTAGGGCGGCAAGAGTGGAACAAAACACCAGGCATAAGGCCGAGCCTTCCACCCTTTACCAAGTATATAGATGCATTAATTAAATAAGATATATTGTGATATCCCGACAAGTAAACATGTTCCAACAAGGAACAACATCTCCATGTTCCAACAAGGAACAAACTTCAATCTTCACCTGCAACTAACAATGCTATAAGAGGGGCTAAGCAAAGCGGTAACATAGCCAAACAACGGTTTGCTAGGACATGGTGGGTTAGAGGTTTGACATGGCAATTTGGGAGGCTGACAAGCAAATGGTAGGCATCGTAGCATTGGCATAGCAAAAGAGCGAGCAAACTAGCATAGCAAAGATAGTGGTGATTTCGAGGGTATGATCATCTTGCCTAAAATCTCGCTAGGAACAAGAACGAGTCCAAGAAGAAGACAAACAGTCGTAGACGAACAAATCCTCACAACTCCGGAATGAAACCGAAGCTAACGAGAGAAGCAACCCGGAAAGAAACAAACAACATAGTAAACACACAAGCATAAACAAGTCATGATGCACAAACAAGTATGATGCATGTCCGGTTTAATGAGGCATGGCATGGCAAAGTGCAACAAACAATACTACAAGTTAAGTGGAGCTCAATATGCAACGAGGTGCACGTTGACGGAACACCACATCAATTATTTAGTTCTCTCTTGTTTATGTACCCAACAATATTAAATGTTATTAAACAGGGCAAGCGGGTGAAGCAAAATATAAACTATACCATCTAAACAATTTAAATGGGGCCGGATATAAAAACAACAAATCCGGTAAATCCCCATATGCATTTAGCAATTTAATGCAACAACAAGTTTAAACATTTTAAATGTTGTTATCATGATGCGGATGACATATACAAGTTTTATGCAATTTTATGAAAATGTTGACATGAGCATGTTATGAAGCATTTGGTCACCATGGCGGAACAAAAAGGGTGCCACGGCGGTGAAACGAAAATGGTGCCACGGCAACATTCCGGTCCCGGTAACTCATGGAGATACCGGTGCAAAAGGAGGCGTGCGGATGTGCGGAACATGCTAGAGATGGTGGGGTGCTCCCGACTACCGGGTGTCCCACCGGATAGTGGCATGGAAACGAGGAACGTGCACGAAACAAACGGGCACGGTGCAAACATATCGTACATCTCATACAACACATGCATTCGATCACGATCGGTCATTTCGGGTTATACCTTCGAAGCGTTCAAACGAGACGGTTCGCATTCGGAGCGGTGTAGAGGAAGTAGGCGTTCACGGGACGTCGTCGGAAGTAGTTGTTCACGTGGCGACGGTAGTGGAAGTAGTGGTACACGACGGCGGCGGTGGAACTTGGCGGTGGTCTCCTCGGGTCAACAGTGATGTACAAGGGTTAGAACGCCCAGGCCTTGGGCGCGGGACGGCGTCCTGGTGGCATTGGCGCTCCTGCGGGCGTGGAGGACGACTTCTGCAGGCACGAAGCAGGGGGCAGCAGAGGGACTAGGCGCGGGGAGGACCGAACCGAGGCGGGGGAGGTCTTGGCGCAGGGCTCCGGCGACGCAGGGCACCGCAACGGGCCTGAGCGACGGCGAAACAGGAGAGGTCACCGGCGGGGACGCGACCTCGGGGCTCTGCTCCTGTAGGCGGAGGCTGGCAAAGGAGGGGCACGGGCGCAGGGAAGGGATGAGGCGGAGCGAGGAGAAGGGCGAGGAGGAGCGGGGGCGCTCGATGCAGGAGGAGGAAGGGCGAGGCCGCGGCGCTGGGGAGGAAGAGAGGCTGCGAGGGAGATGAGGGAGGAGGGAGAGCTGCGCGCTGGGCGCTGCATGCGGAGGGAGAGAGCGAGGGAGATGAGATCGGGCAAGGAGGGAGGAGAGGGGATCAAGGGGAGCGGCCGCGAGAGGATCGGGCGCAGGGAGCTCGTCTCCCTGCTCGATGCGTGTGTATGGTGACGGCGCGAGGGAGGAGACGAGGGAGAGTGGGGGATCGAGAGAGGAGAGATGGGGCGCAGAGGAGGGAGATGGAGGCGCTGCGGGAGGGAGATGGGATCGAGAGAAGGGTTCGCTAGGGTTAGAGGGGCACCGGCTGGGCCTTGGGCCGGCTTAGGTTGCAAGGCTCTCTTCTCCCTCTCTCTAATGAAAAACAGAACAAAGAAAAGAAAGAAAGAAAGAGAGGGTTAGGGAAAAGGATTTGCGCATGGAGACAATTTTCCCGGACTCACAAAAATGAGCTTGACCCAAGAAAATGGAGTGGGCAAGATTCAAGAATTAAATTCAAAGTCATTTGAATTTAATTTAAAAGGTTTGAACAAGGACTAGGATTTAGAAGAGTCCAAAATGTTGAGAATTTAGGAGGAGCCTCGATAAATGGGAAAAGAAATGTTGGCAAAGTTTGGGGACCAAACTTGAAGTAGAAAGGGAGTGGGGATTTTCAAGTGTGTTTTGGTTAATTCAAAAGAATGGAATATTTTATTATAGCTCCCTAATAATATGAGAGGCTTTAATATGTTATAAAGAGAAATCACGAGTGAATCCCTCAATTTAAATGGATCGAAAAAAATCCATACGATTTATTTAGTTGAGATTTTAAAAATTAATGATATGATGGCATGATGACATGATGCAATGCACATGATGCAAGGATGAATGCAACAAATAAAACAAATCACACGACGAAACTCGGAATAGCTGGAAGTCTTCTGAAGCATCGGTCTTGGGGCGTTACATCCTCCCACTCAATTCTTTCGAGAGAAACTCCTTCTCGAGAAAGGAACCGTTCTTAGCGACAAACAATTTGCCCTCAGATCTGAGATAGAAGGTATACCCTACTGTCACCTTTGGGTATCCTATGAAGATGTGTTTGTCCGCTTTGGGTTCGAGCTTCTCCGGCTGAAGCCTTAAGCATCGCAGCCCCAAACATTAAGAAACGACAACTTTGGTTTCTTGCCAAACCAATGTTCACACGATGCTGTCTCAATGGACTTAGATGGTGTCCTATCTAAAGTGAATGCAGCTGTCTCTAACGCATAACCTCAAAATGAAAACGGTAGATTGATAAGAGACATCATAGATCACACCATATCTCATAAGGTTCGATTACGACGTCCGGACACACCATAACCCAGTGGTGTTCCAGGTGGCTTCAACTGTGAAACAATTCCACAATGTCTTAAGTGTTTGCCAAATCATAACTCAGATATTCTCATTGATCAGATCGTAGGAATTTGATCTTCTTGTTATGATGATTCTTAACTTCACTCTGAAGTCGCTTGAACTTTTCAAACGTTTCAGACTTGTGCTTCATTAAGTAAATATACCTATATCTACTCAAATCATCAGTGAAGATGAGAAAATAGCGATATCCACCGCACGCTTCAATTCTCATTGGATCACATGCATCAGCATGTATGATTTCCAACAAGTCACTTGCCCGTTTCATTGTACCTGAAAGCGGGGTCTTAGTCATCCTGCCCATGAGGCATGGCTCGCATGTGTCAAGCGATTCAAAATCAAGTGACTCCAAACATCCATCGACATGGAGTTTCTTCATGCATCTTACGCCAATATGACCTAAGCGGCAGTGCCATGAGAAAGTGGTACTATCATTATTAACTCTACATCTTTTGGCGTGAACATGTGTATTACCACGACCGAGATTCAATGAACCATTCACATAGGGTGCATGACCATGAAAGGTATCATTCATGTAAATAGAATAACCATTATTCTCTAACTTAAATGAATGATCGTATTGGAACGAACATGATCTAATCATATTCATGCTCAACGTAGACACCTGATAACATTTATCTAGGTTCAATACTAATCTCGAAGGCAGATGGAGTGTGCGATGGTGATCTCATCAACTTTGAAAACACTTCCAACACACATCGTCACCTCGCCCTTAGCCAGTCTCTGTTTAGTCCGTAGCTTTTGCTTCAAGTCACCAGTAATAGCAACTGAACTGGTATCCAATACCCAGGTGCTACCAGGAGTACTAGCGAGGTACACATTAATAACACGTATATACTTTGTTCAAGTTGCCAGCCTTCTTATCTACCATGCATTTGGGGTAATTCCGCTACCAGTGACCGTTCCCCTTACAATAGAAGCACTTAGTCTCGGGTTTGGGTTCAACCTTGGGTTCCTTCACTGGAGCGGCAACTAGTTTGCCATCCATGAAGTTTCCCTTCTAGCCCCTGCCCTTCTTGAAACCAGTGGTCTTGTTAAACCATCAACACTTGATGCTCCTTCTTTGATTTCTACCTTTTGCGGTCTTAAGCACCGCGAACAGCTCCGGGATCAACTCCATCCCTCACATGTCATAGTTCATCACGAAGATCTAGTAGCTTAGTGATAGTGGCTAGAGAACTCTGTCAATCACTATCTTATCTGGAAGTTTAACTCCCACTTGATTTAAGTGATTGTAGCGCCCAGACATTCTGAGCACATGCTCACTAGCTGAGCTATTCTCCTCCATCTTGTTGGCAAAAGAACTTGTCAGAGGTCTCACACCTCTCAACACGGGCATGAGCCTGAAATCCCAATTTCAGCTCTTGGAACATCTCATATGTTCTATGGCGTTCAAAATGTCATTGGAATCCCGATTCTAAGCCGTAAAGTATGGTGCACTAAACTATCAAGTAGTCATCAGGATGTGTCTGTCAGGTGTTCACAACATCCACAGACGACGTTGTAGGGGTTTGCACATCGAGCGGTGCATCAAAGACGTAAGCCTTCTGTGTAGCAGTGAGGACACTCCTCGGACTATGAACCTAGTCCGCATCATTGCTTACAATATCTTTCAACTTAATCTTTCTCTAGGAACGTATTGAAACAGGGAGCTACAACGTGGGCTATTTATCTACAACATATTTGCAAAGACAATTTAGACTATGTTCATGATAATTGAGTTCATCTAATCAAATTATTTAATGAACTCCCACTCAGATAGACATCCCTCTAGTCATCTAAGTGAAACATGATCCGAGTCAACTAGGCCGTGTCCGATCATCACGTGAGACGGACTAGTAAACATCGGTGAACATCTTCATGTTGATCGTATCTTCTATACGACTCATGCTCGACCTTTCGGTCTTCCGTGTTCCGAGGCCATTTATGTACATGCTAGGCTCGTCAAGTCAACCTAAGTGTTTTTGCTGTGTAAATCTGGCTTACACCCATTGTATTCGAACGTTAGAATCTATCACACCCGATCATCACGTGGTGCTTCGAAACAACGAACCTTCGCAACGGTGCACAATTAGGGGGAACACCTTTCTTGAAATTTTAGTGAGGGATCATCTTATTTAAGCTATCGTCGTTCTAAGCAAATAAGATGTAAAACATGATAGACATCACATGCAATCAAATAGTGACATGATATGGCCAATATCATTTTGCTCCTCTCGATCTCCATCTTCGGGGCTCCATGATCATCGTTGTCACCGCATGACACCATGATCTCCATCATCATGATCTCCATCATCGTGTCTTCTTGAAGTTGTCTCGTCATCTATTACTTCTACTACTATAGCTAACGCTTTAGCAATAAAGTAAAGTAATTACATGACGTTTATATTGACACGCAGGTCATAAATAAATAAAGACAACTCTTATGGCTCCTGCCGGTTGTCATACTCATCGACATGCAAGTCGTGATTCCTATTACAAGAACATGATCAATCTCATACATCACATATATCATTCATCACATCCTTTTGGCCATATCACATCACAAGGCATATGCTGCAAAAACAAGTTAGACGTCCTCTAATTGTTGTTGCAAGTTTTTACGTGGCTGCTATAGGTTTCTAGCAAGAACGTTTCTTACCTACGCGAAAACCACAACATGATATGCCAAGTTCTATTTACCCTTCATAAGGACCCTTTTCATCGAATCCGATCCGACTAAAGTGGGAGAGACAGACACCCGCTAGCCACCTTATGCAACTAGTGCATGTCAGTCGGTGGAACCAGTCTCACGTAAGAGTACGTGTAAGGTCGGTCCGGGCCGCTTCATCCCATGATGCCGCCGAAGCAAGATAAGACTAGTAACGGCAAGCAAATTGACAAAATCGACGCCCACAACAACTTGTGTTCTACTCGTGCATAGAAACTACGCATAGACCTAGCTCATGATGCCACTGTTGGGGAACGTAGCAGAAATTCAAAATTTTGTACGCATCACCAAGATCAATCCATGGAGTAATCTAGCAACGAGGGGAAGGAGAGTGCATCCACATACCCTTGTAGATCGCTAAGCGGAAGCGTTCAAGTGAACGGGGTTGATGGAGTCGTACTCGTCGTGATCCAAATCACCGATGATCCTAGTGCCGAACGGACGGCACCTCCGTGTTCAACACACGTGCAACCCGGTGACGTCTCCTACGCCTTGATCCAGCAAGGGGAGAAGGAGAGGTTGGGGAAGACCCCATCCAGCAGCAGCACGACGGCGTGGTGGTGGTGGAGGAGCGCGGGACTCCAGCAGGGCTTCGCCAAGCACTACAAGAGACGAGGAGGGAGAGGGGTAGGGCTGCGCCAACAGGGAGATTGAATCGCGTGTTGGGCTGCCCCTTTGCCTCCACTATATATAGGGGGAGAGGGAGGGCTGCGCCCCCACCTAGGGTTCCCACCCCAAGGGGTGCGGCAGCCCTAGATCCCATCTAGGGTGGCGGCCACAAGGGGGAGAGGGGGAGGCGCACCTAGGGTGGGCCTTAGGGCCCATCTGCCCTAGGGTTTGCCCCCTTCCAATCTTGGAGGCGCCTTGGGCCTTGGTGGGAGGCGCCCCAGCCAACCTAGGGGCTGGTCCCTTCCCACTATTGGCCCATGTAGGCCTCCGGGGCTGGTGGCCCCACCTGGTGCATCCCCGGACCCCTCCGGTGGTCCCGGTACACTACCGGTGATGCCCGGAACAATTCCGGTGGCCAAAACCATACTTCCTATATATGAATCTTTACCTACGGACCATTCCGGAACTCCTCGTGACGTCCGAGATCTCATCCGGGACTCCGAACAACATTCGGTAACCGCATACATACTTTCCCTATAACCCTAGCGTCATCGAACCTTAAGTGTGTAGACCCTACGGGTTCGGGAGTCATGCAGACATGGCCGAGACAACTCTCCGGTCAATAACCAACAGTGGGATATGGATACCCATGTTGGCTCCCACATGTTCCATGATGATCTCATCGGATGAACCACGATGTCAAGGACTTAATCAATCCCGTATACAATTCCCTTTGTCTAGCGGTACGATACTTGCCCGAGATTCGATCGTCGGTATCCCGATACCTTGTTCAATCTCGTTACTGGCAAGTCTCTTTACTCGTTCTGTATCACATCATCCCGTGATCAAATCCTTGGTCACATTGTGCACATTATGATGATGTCCTACCGAGTGGTCCCAGAGATACCTCTCCGTTTACACGGAGTGACAAATCCCAGTCTCGATTCGTGCCAACCCAACAGACACTTTCGGAGATACATGTAGTGAACCTTTATAGCCACCCAGTTACGTTGTGACGTTTGGCACACCCAAAGCACTCCTACGGTATCCGGGAGTTGCACAATCTCATGGTCTAAGGAAATGATACTTGACATTAGAAAAGCTTTAGCATACGAACTACACGATCTTTGTGCTAGGCTTAGGATTGGGTCTTGTCCATCACATCATTCTCCTAATGATGTGATCCCGTTATCAACGACATCCAATGTCCATGGTCAGGAAACCGTAACCATCTATTGATCAACGAGCTAGTCAACTAGAGGCTTACTAGGGACATGGTGTTGTCTATGTATCCACACATGTATCTGAGTTTCCTATCAATACAATCCTAGCATGGATAATAAACGATTATCATGAACAAGGAAATATAATAATAACCAATTTATTATTGCCTCTAGGGCATATTTCCAACAATAATTGCCTTTTACTTGCACGACCGAAAGATGTGAATAATAATAAGAGTGCACGTGCATTGGACTAAGCTGGAATCTACACGCATTCAATAAATAGGAGAAGACAAGGCAATATGGGCTCTTCTGTCAGATAAACAATAATGCATAAAAGTTCCACTTCAACAATTTAATCATGATCTTCTCCTACTGACCCCAAAGAAAGAAAAGAGATAAAACTATTTATACGGGAAAGCTCCCAACAAGCAAAAGAAGAATATGAAATATTTTTGGGTTTTCTTTTTAATTACTACTACAGGCATGGAAAGTAAATTAATTAAAAGCTACAACTAATTTTTTTGTTTTCTTAAGGTTTATTAAACACACAAGAAGAAAGCATAAAAGGAAATAAACTAACATGGATGATACAATAAAAAAGTATGAGCACCGACATCTAGCAATGAGTGTGTGTGAACATAAATGTAATGTCGGTGGGAAATACGTACTCCCCAAGCTTAGGCTTTTGGCCTAAGTTGGTATATAGCCACGGATGGCCTGGCGGATATCCATAATAATAGTTGTTGGGGTCGTACTGTGATGAGGAAGAAGAAGACTCCGATTGCCATTGGCTGACAGCCACCTCCGGATCCCAAGAATAAACAAACTGTCGTGGAGGCTCCTCTGGTGGTTCCGGTTCCGGGGCTGGTGCAAGGTTCCGGTAGGCTTGGATAGCCGTCAACGGAACAAGGTACATGCCTACAGTCAAATCAAACAAAGAAGGATCAGGCAAGGTAATAGTCTCAGGATGATGTTTATTAAAGAACAATTGATATTTAAGCTCTCCTACCCTATTCTTAATAATAAAATCATGTGCTACCATACTTTTATGATCTAGATAAACACGGGGCAACACTTTTTCTTCCTTCTTAGCATGCCTAATAGGTATGTTAAAATGTGCAGCTAAGCGTGAGGCATAAATGCCTCCAAAGATGGGGCTTTGGTACAGTTCATACTTAACCGTCTAGCAATAATGCCGCCAATACTAAAAGTGTTATCACTGTATAAACCGTGGAGCAGAATAATGATATCAGGGATGCTAAGGTTTCCACAATTCCGCGCCCAATTAAGCAACGACTAGCAAATAATGCAAAGTAACATAAAACAGAAAATGTATGCTAGTGATTCGTGCATCGAAAACCTTCCTAGTTTCTCCTACAGTGATAGTATTAATGAACTCTTCCACACCATCATGATGTGGTTCTTCTGTCTTGCCCTCAAAAGGGACTAAACAAATCCGACAAAAATCATAAAGTGACATCTCCTTATGCTCATCATATAAATGAAACTCCACCATGGGTGGTGAGTTCCTAGAATGAAAATGAAAGTTTTGCACAAAGGTATTTGTGAGTAAGAGATACTGATCTCATTGGTAGTGGAGGAAAGCGGTGAGGCCTGCATTATGAGCCAATTCATGAAAATCTTCATAGATATCGGCTGCTCTCAAGAAATCATCAGAAGGCCATTCACACGCCCGAATCTCCGTGGTGCGCGGCAAATTATACTTAGGCTTCGGTGCCTTTTCCTTCAAGCTTTGGCTCGATGAGCCCCTCAAAAATCTCTTCATTATTCTCTGAAAAATTCTGAAATTTTTAGTAACTTCAAAATAAATGTAAACCAAACTCAATAATATTGATAGCAACTACTCCTACAAGTGCCTCGAGCCTATATCATGCATCAAAACTACTTTTGACCATATAAATTTGACATGAAAGCTCAAGACCAGGGTCACCTAAGCAACACAAATTTGCAATGAATAAAGCACTAGAACAAAAACTAATTGGACCAATGGAGGAGTCACATATCAAGGAACAATCTCCCCAAGCAGTTTTGTGAGAGGTGCTTTGAGCAAGGAGATCGAAAATGGCAGCAAAACGATCTTGGACTCGGTTTGAGTTGGTTTTTCGTGTTGGGGGAGGAAGATGAAGTGTGTGGCTGGAAGAATAAGTGGAGGAGGGCCACAGTGGGCCCACGAGGCAGGGGGGTGCACCCTTGGGGGTGGGCGCGCCCTCCACCCTCATGGCAAGGTGGTTGCCCCCCTGGTGTGTTCTTTGTTCCATAAATCCTCAAATATTCTATAAAAATCATATTTAATTTTCAGGGCATTTGGAGAACTTTTATTTTTGAGGTATTTTTATATTGCACGTATAATCAGATAACAGACAGAAAATTATTTATTTTTACTTTATTTAATATAAATAACAGAAAGTATAGAGAGGGTACAGAAGGTTGTGCTTCTAGTTTCATCCATCTCATGCTCGTCAAAAGGAATCCATTAACAATGTTGATCAAGTCTTGTTAACAAACTCATTCCGATTAACATGAAACCGGAGAAATTTCGAATAACACTAGGTTACCTCAACGGGGATATGCACATCCCCAATAATAAGTATATCATATTTCTTCTTGACAGTAGGAAGAGGAAATTCAAAAACTCCAAATATAATCGATGGAATTTTCCCAATAGAATTGATACTATGAACTTGAGGTTGTTTCCTCGGAAAGTGTATCGTATGCTCATTACCATTAACATGAAAAGTGATATTGCCTTTGTTGCAATCAATAACAGCCCCTGCGGTATTAAGAAAAGGTCTTCCAAGAATAGTAGACATACTATCGTCCTCGGGAATATCAAGAATAACAAAGTCCGTTAAAATAGTAATGTTTGCAACCACAACAGGCACATCCTCACAAATACCGACATGTATAGCAGTTGATTTATTAGCCATTTGCAAAGATATTTCAGTAGGTGTCAACTTATTCAAGTCAAGTCTACGATATAAAGAGAGAGGCATAACACTAACACCGGCTCCAAGATCACATAAAGCAGTTTTAACATAGTTTCTTTTAATGGAGCATGGTATAGTAGGTACTCCTGGATCTCCAAGTTTCTTTGGTATTCCACCCTTAAAAGTATAATTAGCAAGCATGGTGGAAATTTCTTTTTTTTGACTATGTACTGCAAGGCAACAACCTCACAGTCTTTTATTAAAACTCAAAGCAAAGTAGTACAAAGTTACAAAGTTAAGAGAGAGGAGGATAGAGTAATACTTACAAAATAAGTGATTAGGGTAAGGAAGCTATCCAAGAGGTTAAACTATTCCTATATTTACATTTGATTCTATGAGCTAAAAGAGAGATGTCCTGCAAAAAATTCCTCCTCCATGCCCTGAAAGAAGGTGTTTCATTCCTGAAGATCTTCCCATTCCTTTGTATCCAAATATTCCAAGTGGCAGTGAATACTACCTCAGGGAAAAAAGGATGCCCAAAATCTCTCTAGCATCAGAAGCCATGTCAAAAGTGGTCTGGTCTGGCTGTGGATTCCATGAAATACCCAGATAATTCCAGATATGTTGGCTAAAATTGCAGGCGAAGAATAGGTGTGCTCTGTCCTCATGTGATGCCAAATGGCATAGAACACAAGTGTCATCCTGTATGATCTAGTGCCATCGCTGCATCATGTCTCTAGTGTTTAGACGATCCATCAGAAGGAGCCAACCAAAAACCTTAAACTTCAGAGTACAAGAACATTTCCAAATCCACTTAAAGATGGGGTCAACCACATTGTCCGAAAACCATGACAAGTAGTATATCTTGGACTGATAGTCACCAGTCTTGGAAGGCCATTTCCAGACATCTTTAACCCCTTCTTGAAGTTGAACCATATTAAGGAATACCTGAAGTTGATTGAACTCCTCAAAGGCCTCAACAGACAATGGTAGATGAAGGTTGTCAGATGGTTCGGGTAACTCCAAAATATCCTTGACTGTTAGAGTGTCATCAATGACAAAGGAGTGGAGTCTTGGAAATTGAAGCCGCATGTTAACCGTTGTGTTGTTAAATTGCCAACGGTCAAGCCAGAAAATCACTATATCCCCCGATCGTACTTGTGGAACAGCCAAGTTACAAAATTTATCATAGAGCTTGAGTACATCTCTCCACCAGAAAGAACTGCAGTTTTGCATGACTTGGGGGGGGGGGGGGGCGCAGAAGCGTAATAAGTGTCCCAGATAAGAGATACCCATGGTACGTCCATCTTATTAAGGAACTTGAAAAGGTGCTTGATGCGTAAGGCATCGTTTTGAATGCCCAAGTCCAAAACTCCCAAACCACCACAAGTTTTAGGACGACATACCAAATCCCAAGCCGCCAAAGACTGCCGAGGCGTATCCGAGTTCCCTCTCCACAAGCATTGCCGCATAATCCGCTCGATCTGCTTCAATATACCCTGCGGTAACGAAAGGGTGCACAAGAAATATATTGGCATAGAACTTAGTACAGACTGTAAGAGTTGTAGCCGGCTGCCTTGATTCAAGAGACAAGAAGACGCAGATAATCGTCTTTCAATACGATCCATCAAAGGCAACAGATCATAAATTGTTGGCCGGGAAGTGCCCATTGGTAGGCCGAGGTAAGTGAATGGCATAGTACCAACATCACATCCAAGCAATGCAGCAACACGCGTGCCTTCGTCATCAGTCATGTTGATTGGTATCAAAGAGGACTTACTGAAGTTCACCCCGAGGCCGGTTGATTTGGCAAAGACATCAAGCATTTGTTTGAAAGCAATGACCTGACTATCAATAGCTGGAAGAACGATGAGCGTATCATCAGCATATTGCACGATCGGATAGTCCATCGAGGTAGTTGGGATTGGCAATGTGAGAATATTCCTGGAGCACATCTCGTTTACAACCGATTGGAGCAAATCCACCGCGATCACAAAGAGCAATGGAGATAGCGGATCACCTTGACGAACACCTGAACGACAGACAAAATGATTACCAGGCACTCCATCCAGAAGGACTAAAGAGGATCCTGTCGATAGAATGTTGTCAATCCAACTAGTCCAACGGTTATCAAAACCCTTACATTTCAAAATCCTAAGTATCAACTCATGCTCAATGGTGTCAAACGCCTTTGTGAAGTCTAGTTTCAGGAGAATGATAGGCCTTTTGGAAGCTTTGCATTGGTGTATGTATTCAAAACACCATGCCAAATAGTCCTGGATGGATCGACATCAAAGAAAACCATATTGGTTTCGGTGTATACATCTGAGGATCACCCCTTGAAGACGATTTGCCAAGAGCTTCGTTAAGAAAAATGGAGTGGGCAAGATTCAAGAATTAAATTCAAAGTCATTTGAATTTAATTTAAAAGGTTTGAACAAGGACTAGGATTTAGAAGAGTCCAAAAATGTTGAGAATTTAGGAGGAGCCTCGATAAATGGGAAAAGAAATGTTGGCAAAGTTTGGGGACCAAACTTGAAGTAGAAAGGGAGTGGGGATTTTTCAAGTGTGTTTTGGTTAATTCCAAAAGAATGGAATATTTTATTATAGCTCCCTAATAATATTGAGAGGCTTTAATATGTTATAAAGAGAAATCACGAGTGAATTCCCTCAATTTAAATGGATCGAAAAAAAATCCATACGATTTATTTAGTTGAGATTTTAAAAATTAATGATATGATGGCATGATGACATGATGCAATGCACATGATGCAAGGATGAATGCAACAAATAAAACAAATCACACGACGAAACTCGGAATAGCTGGAAGTCTTCTGAAGCATCGGTCTTGGGGCGTTACAACACTCCACCACTACAAGAGGATCTCGTCCCGAGATCTAGGATGGCACCGGAGAGAAACGGAAGAGGAAGAGAAGAGGTAAAACTAAGTTGCTTCTTCGACCAATGAGTGAAACCAAAGAACCTTGAGAGGTTGAGCAATTTAAAAGAAAGAGCACAACTGAGAAGAACGAGATTGCAAACAATCCGTTAGAAAAAAAGGAACAAGGAACATTACGAGAACTTGAAGGTTGCAAAGACATGAATCAAGAGTTTAATGGACAAGATAGAATTCGAAACCACTCCGGTTAAAACAAGATGAGAGGGGAAGAATTCGGGCAGTACTCCGGTTGAACATGGAAGGAATAGAACATGAACTTGAGAAGATGGGATGTTACTTGATGAAATCAACAACACACTGCCTCCGGAACTATTGAAAGAATGGCACAATGGGTAAGAAGGATTTCAGACAGCTCTCTAGTTGAGGAAGGAGGGAAAACTTGATAAGATTAGAGAACTCGAATGAAAACACGACACTCCGGTTAAATGGATAAGCAAGAAAAGAACACGATCCTGACAAAACAAGATGATGATTGAAGAGCACAACATCACAATGCCTCCGAAACAAAAGAATAAAAGATAGATAATTGAAATAGAAGAATGGAGAAGAAAATGCCAAGCACCCTTCCAAGAAGGTTATAACGGAGTTGTTGGGAAAAACCAACAACGAAACGAATAAGCTTGTAGTGGGCTTATGGAAAACATCTCAAAATTATGAGGTCACAACCGGCCACTAACGGAAACAATTACTTGCTTGAGATCAACGAAGAGATGAAAACTTCTTCCACCAAGATGATAAAGAGATAACTTGGATCATTGGCAAGCACCACAAATAGCAACATTCCCAATGGAAGGCTTTTAGGTGAAATATGACACAAGATAACTCCAACAACGAGGTTGATGGATTTAAAAAATAACTCATTCTTAACAACATGTGAATCATGGAACATGAACTCAAATTATCAAGAATGACATAATACCACCTCCAAAATATGGTAGAAAGAATTGCACTCCGGATTACCATATGAAGAAAGCTTGAGCTCCTTAGGAAAGAATCTCGATGAAAACTTTGAGAAGGGAATTAAATCCTTGATGAACCATCATGTAGAACCTCCATGAAGAACTCCGGTAAACAAAAGGAATGAAAAGAAAGAGAAATTGAAAACACAAGGTGAATCCTTGCAATGATTTAGATGGATCTCCGTGATAATTAGAGCTTGGAACTCCGGGAAAAAGAGAAGATGAAACAAATGAAACCGAGAATTTTAAGGGCCTCCGGAATAAAGAATTAATCACTTGGATGAACAAGAATAAGAATTATGTTATGCTTATCCTTCACCAATTAAATTGATGACAATCAACGGATGTGGCATACTACTTATTCTCGTAGAAAGGATTAAAAGAGATATAGCGTAAACTTGAGAAGGTCTTCAACGAACCACCGGTAGGATTGGAACAACAAATGAATTGATATGATGAACAAGGAAGAGAGATCTTGAAAGAACCACCGTAAGAATTGAAAATGGTCGAAGTAGGGGTGCATCACCGGTAAGAATTAGCAAATGAACGAAGGTGCTTGAGACAAACTAGATACATGGGAACAAAGAGATCAAGAACTGATTAGAGGATATTCGATAGATGCACCGGCAAGATAGGAGAATGATAACTGACGGCTGAGAATGAATAAACCTGAATTGATGGACTCCGGATGACAAACTGAGAAGACTCTTGAATATCTCCTGATGGGTGAAAAAGATTCTCACAATCGAAAACAATCATGAGAGGATGGCAACAAGCTAGCACCATGAATCTTGAAGAGAATAGAGCAAGATTAAAGAGAAACTCTTCTTCGGTCTTCAAATGATGAGAATGACAACGAGAAACACCACCAAGAATTATTGAGGCACACCGGAAGAATCAAAAGCGAAGAGGTTGAGCCAACTATGAAAAGAATTTGAAAGATCTTGGAGAAAAGCATTTGACTAATGATAACTCATTCTTACGTCAAACTTGGAGAAGAATTTAGGATAGCTCTGGGAAAATAGAAGAGTCAGGTAAGATCCTGGGAAAAGACCTGTGGTTAGGGCCCACTCAAAAGAACACCGTTGAAAAGATTTAAAAGAGATGTTGCATCGGTTGAATTAAATGACTTGAATGAGATACCAATCTCGAAAGAGCTTGAACGAATGCAGAGTGGAAACACGAATCTTCAAGATATGTTGAGCACTCCGGAACAATTTAATAGCGAGAGATGGATGATTAAGAGGTGCACCGGCATAAGAAAAGCATTGGAAAAAAAAGAAAAGGAGTATGCTTAGTACCAAAGCTTGAATTAAATCCACCAGAGAAGAAAAGAACGAGGAATGACGAACTTGAAGCTCCATTAGAATCTTCATGAGAATCACCGGATAAGAACATTGACGGAAAAAAAATGGAGAAACTTTCCATCAATAAAATGGATACTTGAAGAAGAAATCTTAGTCCTTGAAGAAAACAAAAGGGAGGGAGGGTGGGAAAAACAAAGGCAACTTGGAGACGGATGAAACAAACACCGTTGAGAAGAAGTGATAAATGATCTTGCAAATGTTGACGTGAACGGATCCACTTGAGGAGAGACACACCGGTTAAAAAAAGGATTGACAAGACAGACTCGATGATCAAGAAGGATTAGTATTCACATAGGAATATGAGAACACCATTTGGAAAAGGTATGGAATCAACATTTGACTTCGAAGCAACTCGAATACCACAACTCAAAACAAAACAAAGGATTGGCTTGCAAAATAAGCCAGAACAAACATATGATAGAGATTTCGTCCGAAGTTTTCGTGGTGGGGCCTACACGGGCTCGATCGTACAGCACCATCATGTACAAGGCAGTGCACATGACATACGAAGCGTCCCCGAGTCGGCATAGCCAAGGACTCTTTAAGACACAACGAGACCACTGTAAAACCAACCGTGAATAGGCGGACCACTAGACGTCGAACCCCAATTTCATATCATACATCTGTTGGAAAGATATCCTAAGAGCTACTTGAATTCCCACCTATGAAACTCCCGAAATTTTCAGGTTATGCAATCAGGTGTTGGGGATACAGGGGAAGCATAATATCTCACCCAAAACTAACAAATCCTACATCCAGCTGTATCCATCCTTCAACACATAACCAAGAAACCTTCGGAAATCGTCTACCTCAACCTTCGAAAAGCGTCCGTTATACAAGTCATGGCAATACTCCTGTACTCACCTCAATACTGGGTTATCGGGGTTATCTCACCAACAACTGCATAAAAGAGATTTTCGATGTCGGCGTACTAA
Source organism: Triticum aestivum (assembly GCF_018294505.1). Classification (NCBI taxonomy): domain Eukaryota; kingdom Viridiplantae; phylum Streptophyta; class Magnoliopsida; order Poales; family Poaceae; genus Triticum; species Triticum aestivum. Next base: position 8,379,330 of record NC_057797.1, read on the forward strand.
ACTCAGGTATTCCAGAACTGCAACGATAAAATTATGATGACAACACCTCAGAGCTCAACTCCCCGGGACACTTCCACAAAACCCCTGACAGGAGGCACCAAGACAATGTTCTCATCATAAAACCATCGAAACGATTCCAAGATACCCGCGTGATCCTAAAAAAAAATTAGTGAAATTTGAGAAGAGAAGAGTCAAAACTCTACGTCAGGATGCCTTACCAGAGCGATGAGGAGACTGGGAAGTAAAAAGAATTCCTAACTCTCCGATATATATAATCCTAAATGACTCAAAATATTTTTCTAGACACAACTCGGCCGCTAAAAACGATCAAGCAGTGGGGCTCCTAAGGTCGGGGAAGGCTCTGATACCAACTTGTAACACCCTCGATGCGGCTATATCTCCCACGTGTCGAAGCACGACTTAGAGGCATAACCGCATTGAAATCAATGTCGCAAGTGAGGTAATCTTCACACAACCCATGTAATACATAAGGGAAAGAGATACATAGTTGTCTTACAATCGCCACTTCACACAATTACATGAATAAAGCATTACATCATCCAGATACAATCAAGGTCCGACTACGGAACCAAAATAAAAGAAGAACCCCAAATGCGACAAAGGTCCCCGATCGACCCCAACTGGGCTCCACTACTGATCAACTAGAACGAAACAACACAAAGGGCAAGATCTTCATCGAGCTCCTCCTTGAGCTTGGTTGCGTCACCTGCTCGGTAACATAGGCACCTGCAAACTGGTTTTGGAAGTATCTGTGAGCCACGGGGACTCAGCAATCTCGCACCCGCGAGATCAAGACTATTTAAGCTTATAGGAAGGATGGAGTAACGAGGTGGAGCTGCAGCAAGCGACTAGCATATATGGTGGCTAACAATCACAAAAGAGAGCGAGAAGAGAGGGCAAAGCACGGTCGATAAAAGTATGATCAAGAAGTGATCCTATAGCAACCTACGTCAAGCATAACTCCAACACCGTGTTCACTTCCCGGACTCCGCCGGAAAGAGACCATCACGGTTACACACACGGTTGATGTATTTTAATTAAGGTCAACTTCGGGTTTTCTACAACCGGACGTTAACAAATTCCCATCTGCCCATAACCGCGGGCACGGCTTTCGAAAGTTCAAATCCCTGCAGGGGTGTCCCAACTTAGCCCATCACAAGCTCTCACGGTCAACGAAGGAATAGACCTCCACCCGAGACGTTCCGATCAGACTCGGTATCCCGGTACAACAAGACATTTCGACAGGGTAAAACTAAACCAGCAACACCGCCCGAATGTGCCGACAAATCCCGATAGGAGCTGCACATATCTCTTTCTCAGGGCACACTCAGATGAGCAATCCGTACAACTAAAACCAAACCTCGAGTTTCCCCGAGGGGGCGCTGCACAGGGCTCTAGTTCGGACCAACACTCAGAGGAGCACTGGCCCGGGGGGGGTTAGAATAAAGATGACCCTTGAGTCTGCAGAACCCAAGGGAAGGTGGTAGGTTGTTAGTGCAAATGGTAAAACCAATGTTGGGCATTGCTGGAAGAGCTTTACTTAAGGCGAACTGTCAAGGGGTTCCCATTATAGCCCAACCGTGTAAGGAACGCAAAATCCGGGAACATAACACCGATATGACGGAAACTAGGGCGGCAAGAGTGGAACAAAACACCAGGCATAAGGCCGAGCCTTCCACCCTTTACCAAGTATATAGATGCATTAATTAAATAAGATATATTGTGATATCCCAACAAGTAAACATGTTCCAACAAGGAACAACATCTCCATGTTCCAACAAGGAACAAACTTCAATCTTCACCTGCAACTAACAATGCTATAAGAGGGGCTGAGCAAAGCGGTAACATAGCCAATCAACGGTTTGCTAGGACATGGTGGGTTAGAGGTTTGACATGGCAATTTGGGAGGCTGACAAGCAAATGGTAGGCATCGTAGCATTGGCATAGCAAAAGAGCGAGCAAACTAGCATAGCAAAGATAGTGGTGATTTCGAGGGTATGATCATCTTGCCTGAAATCCCGCAAGGAAGAAGAACGAGTCCAAGAAGAAGACAAACAGTCGTAGACGAACAAATCCTCACAACTCCGGAATGAAACCGAAGCTAACGAGAGAAGCAACCCGGAAAGAAACAAACAACATAGTAAACACACAAGCATAAACAAGTCATGATGCACAAACAAGTATGATGCATGTCCGGTTTAATGAGGCATGGCATGGCAAAGTGCAACAAACAATACTACAAGTTAAGTGGAGCTCAATATGCAACGAGGTGCACGTTGACGGAACACCACATCAATTATTTAGTTCTCTCTTGTTATGTACCCAACAATATTAAATGTTGTTAAACAGGGCAAGCGGGTGAAGCAAAATATAAACTATACCATCTAAACAATTTAAATGGGGCCGGATATAAAAACAACAAATCCGGTAAATCCCCATATGCATTTAGCAATTTAATGCAACAACAAGTTTAAACATTTTAAATGTTGTTATCATGATGCGGATGACATATACAAGTTTTATGCAATTTTATGAAAATGTTGACATGAGCATGTTATGAAGCATTTGGTCACCATGGCGGAACAAAAAGGGTGCCACGGCGGTGAAACGAAATGGTGCCACGGCAACATTCCGGTCCCGGTAACTCATGGAGATACCGGTGCAAAAGGAGGCGTGCGGATGTGCGGAACATGCTAGAGATGGTGGGGTGCTCCCGACTACCGGGTGTCCCACCGGATAGTGGCATGGAAACGAGGAACGTGCACGAAACAAACGGGCACGGTGCAAACATATCGTACATCTCATACAACACATGCATTCGATCACGATCGGTCATTTCGGGTTATACCTTCGAAGCGTTCAAATGAGACGGTTCGCATTCGGAGCGGTGTAGAGGAAGTAGGCGTTCACGGGACGTCGTCGGAAGTAGTTGTTCACGTGGCGACGGTAGTGGAAGTAGTGGTACACGACGGCGGCGGTGGAACTTGGCGGTGGTCTCCTCGGGTCAACAGTGATGTACAAGGGTTAGAACGCCCAGGCCTTGGGCGTGGGACGGCGTCCTGGTGGCATTGGCGCTCCTGCGGGCGTGGAGGACGACTTCTGCAGGCACGAAGCAGGGGGCAGCAGAGGGACTAGGCGCGGGGAGGACCGAACCGAGGCGGGGGAGGTCTTGGCGCAGGGCTCCGGCGACGCAGGGCACCGCAACGGGCCTGAGCGACGGCGAAACAGGAGAGGTCACCGGCGGGGACGCGACCTCGGGGCTCTGCTCCTGTAGGCGGAGGCTGGCAAAGGAGGGGCACGGGCGCAGGGAAGGGATGAGGCGGAGCGAGGAGAAGGGCGAGGAGGAGCGGGGGCGCTCGATGCAGGAGGAGGAAGGGCGAGGCCGCGGCGCTGGGGAGGAAGAGAGGCTGCGAGGGAGATGAGGGAGGAGGGAGAGCTGCGCGCTGGGCGCTGCATGCGGAGGGAGAGAGCGAGGGAGATGAGATCGGGCAAGGAGGGAGGAGAGGGGATCAAGGGGAGCGGCCGCGAGAGGATCGGGCGCAGGGAGCTCGTCTCCCTGCTCGATGCGTGTGTATGGTGACGGCGCGAGGGAGGAGACGAGGGAGAGTGGGGGATCGAGAGAGGAGAGATGGGGCGCAGAGGAGGGAGATGGAGGCGCTGCGGGAGGGAGATGGGATCGAGAGAAGGGTTCGCTAGGGTTAGAGGGGCACCGGCTGGGCCTTGGGCCGGCTTAGGTTGCAAGGCTCTCTTCTCCCTCTCTCTAATGAAAAACAGAACAAAGAAAAGAAAGAAAGAAAGAGAGGGTTAGGGAAAAGGATTTGCGCATGGAGACAATTTTCCCGGACTCACAAAAATGAGCTTGACCCAAGAAAATGGAGTGGGCAAGATTCAAGAATTAAATTCAAAGTCATTTGAATTTAATTTAAAAGGTTTGAACAAGGACTAGGATTTAGAAGAGTCCAAAAATGTTGAGAATTTAGGAGGAGCCTCGATAAATGGGAAAAGAAATGTTGGCAAAGTTTGGGGACCAAACTTGAAGTAGAAAGGGAGTGGGGATTTTTCAAGTGTGTTTTGGTTAATTCCAAAAGAATGGAATATTTTATTATAGCTCCCTAATAATATTGAGAGGCTTTAATATGTTATAAAGAGAAATCACGAGTGAATTCCCTCAATTTAAATGGATCGAAAAAAAATCCATACGATTTATTTAGTTGAGATTTTAAAAATTAATGATATGATGGCATGATGACATGATGCAATGCACATGATGCAAGGATGAATGCAACAAATAAAACAAATCACACGACGAAACTCGGAATAGCTGGAAGTCTTCTGAAGCATCGGTCTTGGGGCGTTACATCCTCCCACTCAATTCTTTCGAGAGAAACTCCTTCTCGAGAAAGGAACCGTTCTTAGCGACAAACAATTTGCCCTCAGATCTGAGATAGAAGGTATACCCTACTGTCACCTTTGGGTATCCTATGAAGATGTGTTTGTCCGCTTTGGGTTCGAGCTTCTCCGGCTGAAGCCTTAAGCATCGCAGCCCCAAACATTAAGAAACGACAACTTTGGTTTCTTGCCAAACCAATGTTCACACGATGCTGTCTCAATGGACTTAGATGGTGTCCTATCTAAAGTGAATGCAGCTGTCTCTAACGCATAACCTCAAAATGAAAACGGTAGATTGATAAGAGACATCATAGATCACACCATATCTCATAAGGTTCGATTACGACGTCCGGACACACCATAACCCAGTGGTGTTCCAGGTGGCTTCAACTGTGAAACAATTCCACAATGTCTTAAGTGTTTGCCAAATCATAACTCAGATATTCTCATTGATCAGATCGTAGGAATTTGATCTTCTTGTTATGATGATTCTTAACTTCACTCTGAAGTCGCTTGAACTTTTCAAACGTTTCAGACTTGTGCTTCATTAAGTAAATATACCTATATCTACTCAAATCATCAGTGAAGATGAGAAAATAGCGATATCCACCGCACGCTTCAATTCTCATTGGATCACATGCATCAGCATGTATGATTTCCAACAAGTCACTTGCCCGTTTCATTGTACCTGAAAGCGGGGTCTTAGTCATCCTGCCCATGAGGCATGGCTCGCATGTGTCAAGCGATTCAAAATCAAGTGACTCCAAACATCCATCGACATGGAGTTTCTTCATGCATCTTACGCCAATATGACCTAAGCGGCAGTGCCATGAGAAAGTGGTACTATCATTATTAACTCTACATCTTTTGGCGTGAACATGTGTATTACCACGACCGAGATTCAATGAACCATTCACATAGGGTGCATGACCATGAAAGGTATCATTCATGTAAATAGAATAACCATTATTCTCTAACTTAAATGAATGATCGTATTGGAACGAACATGATCTAATCATATTCATGCTCAACGTAGACACCTGATAACATTTATCTAGGTTCAATACTAATCTCGAAGGCAGATGGAGTGTGCGATGGTGATCTCATCAACTTTGAAAACACTTCCAACACACATCGTCACCTCGCCCTTAGCCAGTCTCTGTTTAGTCCGTAGCTTTTGCTTCAAGTCACCAGTAATAGCAACTGAACTGGTATCCAATACCCAGGTGCTACCAGGAGTACTAGCGAGGTACACATTAATAACACGTATATACTTTGTTCAAGTTGCCAGCCTTCTTATCTACCATGCATTTGGGGTAATTCCGCTACCAGTGACCGTTCCCCTTACAATAGAAGCACTTAGTCTCGGGTTTGGGTTCAACCTTGGGTTCCTTCACTGGAGCGGCAACTAGTTTGCCATCCATGAAGTTTCCCTTCTAGCCCTTGCCCTTCTTGAAACCAGTGGTCTTGTTAAACCATCAACACTTGATGCTCCTTCTTTGATTTCTACCTTTTGCGGTCTTAAGCACCGGGAACAGCTCCGGGATCAACTCCATCCCTCACATGTCATAGTTCATCACGAAGATCTAGTAGCTTAGTGATAGTGGCTAGAGAACTCTGTCAATCACTATCTTATCTGGAAGTTTAACTCCCACTTGATTTAAGTGATTGTAGCGCCCAGACATTCTGAGCACATGCTCACTAGCTGAGCTATTCTCCTCCATCTTGTTGGCAAAAGAACTTGTCAGAGGTCTCACACCTCTCAACACGGGCATGAGCCTGAAATCCCAATTTCAGCTCTTGGAACATCTCATATGTTCTATGGCGTTCAAAATGTCATTGGAATCCCGATTCTAAGCCGTAAAGTATGGTGCACTAAACTATCAAGTAGTCATCAGGATGTGTCTGTCAGGTGTTCACAACATCCACAGACGACGTTGTAGGGGTTTGCACATCGAGCGGTGCATCAAAGACGTAAGCCTTCTGTGTAGCAGTGAGGACACTCCTCGGACTATGAACCTAGTCCGCATCATTGCTTACAATATCTTTCAACTTAATCTTTCTCTAGGAACGTATTGAAACAGGGAGCTACAACGTGGGCTATTTATCTACAACATATTTGCAAAGACAATTTAGACTATGTTCATGATAATTGAGTTCATCTAATCAAATTATTTAATGAACTCCCACTCAGATAGACATCCCTCTAGTCATCTAAGTGAAACATGATCCGAGTCAACTAGGCCGTGTCCGATCATCACGTGAGACGGACTAGTAAACATCGGTGAACATCTTCATGTTGATCGTATCTTCTATACGACTCATGCTCGACCTTTCGGTCTTCCGTGTTCCGAGGCCATTTATGTACATGCTAGGCTCGTCAAGTCAACCTAAGTGTTTTTGCTGTGTAAATCTGGCTTACACCCATTGTATTCGAACGTTAGAATCTATCACACCCGATCATCACGTGGTGCTTCGAAACAACGAACCTTCGCAACGGTGCACAATTAGGGGGAACACCTTTCTTGAAATTTTAGTGAGGGATCATCTTATTTAAGCTATCGTCGTTCTAAGCAAATAAGATGTAAAACATGATAGACATCACATGCAATCAAATAGTGACATGATATGGCCAATATCATTTTGCTCCTCTCGATCTCCATCTTCGGGGCTCCATGATCATCGTTGTCACCGGCATGACACCATGATCTCCATCATCATGATCTCCATCATCGTGTCTTCTTGAAGTTGTCTCGTCATCTATTACTTCTACTACTATAGCTAACGCTTTAGCAATAAAGTAAAGTAATTACATGACGTTTATATTGACACGCAGGTCATAAATAAATAAAGACAACTCTTATGGCTCCTGCCGGTTGTCATACTCATCGACATGCAAGTCGTGATTCCTATTACAAGAACATGATCAATCTCATACATCACATATATCATTCATCACATCCTTTTGGCCATATCACATCACAAGGCATATGCTGCAAAAACAAGTTAGACGTCCTCTAATTGTTGTTGCAAGTTTTTACGTGGCTGCTATAGGTTTCTAGCAAGAACGTTTCTTACCTACGCGAAAACCACAACATGATATGCCAAGTTCTATTTACCCTTCATAAGGACCCTTTTCATCGAATCCGATCCGACTAAAGTGGGAAAGACAGACACCCGCTAGCCACCTTATGCAACTAGTGCATGTCAGTCGGTGGAACCAGTCTCACGTAAGAGTACGTGTAAGGTCGGTCCGGGCCGCTTCATCCCATGATGCCGCCGAAGCAAGATAAGACTAGTAACGGCAAGCAAATTGACAAAATCGACGCCCACAACAACTTGTGTTCTACTCGTGCATAGAAACTACGCATAGACCTAGCTCATGATGCCACTGTTGGGGAACGTAGCAGAAATTCAAAATTTTGTACGCATCACCAAGATCAATCCATGGAGTAATCTAGCAACGAGGGGAAGGAGAGTGCATCCACATACCCTTGTAGATCGCTAAGCGGAAGCGTTCAAGTGAACGGGGTTGATGGAGTCGTACTCGTCGTGATCCAAATCACCGATGATCCTAGTGCCGAACGGACGGCACCTCCGTGTTCAACACACGTGCAACCCGGTGACGTCTCCTACGCCTTGATCCAGCAAGGGGAGAAGGAGAGGTTGGGGAAGACCCCATCCAGCAGCAGCACGACGGCGTGGTGGTGGTGGAGGAGCGCGGGACTCCAGCAGGGCTTCGCCAAGCACTACGAGAGACGAGGAGGGAGAGGGGTAGGGCTGCGCCAACAGGGAGATTGAATCGCGTGTTGGGCTGCCCCTTTGCCTCCACTATATATAGGGGGAGAGGGAGGGCTGCGCCCCCACCTAGGGTTCCCACCCCAAGGGGTGCGGCAGCCCTAGATCCCATCTAGGGTGGCGGCCACAAGGGGGAGAGGGGGAGGCGCACCTAGGGTGGGCCTTAGGGCCCATCTGCCCTAGGGTTTGCCCCCTTCCAATCTTGGAGGCGCCTTGGGCCTTGGTGGGAGGCGCCCCAGCCAACCTAGGGGCTGGTCCCTTCCCACTATTGGCCCATGTAGGCCTCCGGGGCTGGTGGCCCCACCTGGTGCATCCCCGGACCCCTCCGGTGGTCCCGGTACACTACCGGTGATGCCCGGAACAATTCCGGTGGCCAAAACCATACTTCCTATATATGAATCTTTACCTACGGACCATTCCGGAACTCCTCGTGACGTCCGAGATCTCATCCGGGACTCCGAACAACATTCGGTAACCGCATACATACTTTCCCTATAACCCTAGCGTCATCGAACCTTAAGTGTGTAGACCCTACGGGTTCGGGAGTCATGCAGACATGGCCGAGACAACTCTCCGGTCAATAACCAACAGTGGGATATGGATACCCATGTTGGCTCCCACATGTTCCATGATGATCTCATCGGATGAACCACGATGTCAAGGACTTAATCAATCCCGTATACAATTCCCTTTGTCTAGCGGTACGATACTTGCCCGAGATTCGATCGTCGGTATCCCGATACCTTGTTCAATCTCGTTACTGGCAAGTCTCTTTACTCGTTCTGTATCACATCATCCCGTGATCAAATCCTTGGTCACATTGTGCACATTATGATGATGTCCTACCGAGTGGTCCCAGAGATACCTCTCCGTTTACACGGAGTGACAAATCCCAGTCTCGATTCGTGCCAACCCAACAGACACTTTCGGAGATACATGTAGTGAACCTTTATAGCCACCCAGTTACGTTGTGACGTTTGGCACACCCAAAGCACTCCTACGGTATCCGGGAGTTGCACAATCTCATGGTCTAAGGAAATGATACTTGACATTAGAAAAGCTTTAGCATACGAACTACACGATCTTTGTGCTAGGCTTAGGATTGGGTCTTGTCCATCACATCATTCTCCTAATGATGTGATCCCGTTATCAACGACATCCAATGTCCATGGTCAGGAAACCGTAACCATCTATTGATCAACGAGCTAGTCAACTAGAGGCTTACTAGGGACATGGTGTTGTCTATGTATCCACACATGTATCTGAGTTTCCTATCAATACAATTCTAGCATGGATAATAAACGATTATCATGAACAAGGAAATATAATAATAACCAATTTATTATTGCCTCTAGGGCATATTTCCAACAATAATTGCCTTTTACTTGCACGACCGAAAGATGTGAATAATAATAAGAGTGCACGTGCATTGGACTAAGCTGGAATCTACACGCATTCAATAAATAGGAGAAGACAAGGCAATATGGGCTCTTCTGTCAGATAAACAATAATGCATAAAAGTTCCACTTCAACAATTTAATCATGATCTTCTCCTACTGACCCCAAAGAAAGAAAAGAGATAAAACTATTTATACGGGAAAGCTCCCAACAAGCAAAAGAAGAATATGAAATATTTTTGGGTTTTCTTTTTAATTACTACTACAGGCATGGAAAGTAAATTAATTAAAAGCTACAACTAATTTTTTTTGTTTTCTTAAGGTTTATTAAACACACAAGAAGAAAGCATAAAAGGAAATAAACTAACATGGATGATACAATAAAAAAGTATGAGCACCGACATCTAGCAATGAGTGTGTGTGAACATAAATGTAATGTCGGTGGGAAATACGTACTCCCCAAGCTTAGGCTTTTGGCCTAAGTTGGTATATAGCCACGGATGGCCTGGCGGATATCCATAATAATAGTTGTTGGGGTCGTACTGTGATGAGGAAGAAGAAGACTCCGATTGCCATTGGCTGACAGCCACCTCCGGATCCCAAGAATAAACAAACTGTCGTGGAGGCTCCTCTGGTGGTTCCGGTTCCGGGCCTGGTGCAAGGTTCCGGTAGGCTTGGATAGCCGTCAACGGAACAAGGTACATGCCTACAGTCAAATCAAACAAAGAAGGATCAGGCAAGGTAATAGTCTCAGGATGATGTTTATTAAAGAACAATTGATATTTAAGCTCTCCTACCCTATTCTTAATAATAAAATCATGTGCTACCATACTTTTATGATCTAGATAAACACGGGGCAACACTTTTTCTTCCTTCTTAGCATGCCTAATAGGTATGTTAAAATGTGCAGCTAAGCGTGAGGCATAAATGCCTCCAAAGATGGGGCTTTGGTACAGTTCATACTTAACCGTCTAGCAATAATGCCGCCAATACTAAAAGTGTTATCACTGTATAAACCGTGGAGCAGAATAATGATATCAGGGATGCTAAGGTTTCCACAATTCCGCGCCCAATTAAGCAACGACTAGCAAATAATGCAAAGTAACATAAAACAGAAAATGTATGCTAGTGATTCGTGCATCGAAAACCTTCCTAGTTTCTCCTACAGTGATAGTATTAATGAACTCTTCCACACCATCATGATGTGGTTCTTCTGTCTTGCCCTCAAAAGGGACTAAACAAATCCGACAAAAATCATAAAGTGACATCTCCTTATGCTCATCATATAAATGAAACTCCACCATGGGTGGTGAGTTCCTAGAATGAAAATGAAAGTTTTGCACAAAGGTATTTGTGAGTAAGAGATACTGATCTCATTGGTAGTGGAGGAAAGCGGGGAGGCCTGCATTATGAGCCAATTCATGAAAATCTTCATAGATATCGGCTGCTCTCAAGAAATCATCAGAAGGCCATTCACACGCCCGAATCTCCGTGGTGCGCGGCAAATTATACTTAGGCTTCGGTGCCTTTTCCTTCAAGCTTTGGCTCGATGAGCCCCTCAAAAATCTCTTCATTATTCTCTGAAAAATTCTGAAATTTTTAGTAACTTCAAAATAAATGTAAACCAAACTCAATAATATTGATAGCAACTACTCCTACAAGTGCCTCGAGCCTATATCATGCATCAAAACTACTTTTGACCATATAAATTTGACATGAAAGCTCAAGACCAGGGTCACCTAAGCAACACAAATTTGCAATGAATAAAGCACTAGAACAAAAACTAATTGGACCAATGGAGGAGTCACATATCAAGGAACAATCTCCCCAAGCAGTTTTGTGAGAGGTGCTTTGAGCAAGGAGATCGAAAATGGCAGCAAAACGATCTTGGACTCGGTTTGAGTTGGTTTTTCGTGTTGGGGGAGGAAGATGAAGTGTGTGGCTGGAAGAATAAGTGGAGGAGGGCCACAGTGGGCCCACGAGGCAGGGGGGTGCACCCTTGGGGGTGGGCGCGCCCTCCACCCTCATGGCAAGGTGGTTGCCCCCCTGGTGTGTTCTTTGTTCCATAAATCCTCAAATATTCTATAAAAATCATATTTAATTTTCAGGGCATTTGGAGAACTTTTATTTTTGAGGTATTTTTATATTGCACGTATAATCAGATAACAGACAGAAAATTATTTATTTTTACTTTATTTAATATAAATAACAGAAAGTATAGAGAGGGTACAGAAGGTTGTGCTTCTAGTTTCATCCATCTCATGCTCGTCAAAAGGAATCCACTAACAATGTTGATCAAGTCTTGTTAACAAACTCATTCCGATTAACATGAAACCGGAGAAATTTCGAATAACACTAGGTTACCTCAACGGGGATATGCACATCCCCAATAATAAGTATATCATATTTCTTCTTGACAGTAGGAAGAGGAAATTCAAAAACTCCAAATATAATCGATGGAATTTTCCCAATAGAATTGATACTATGAACTTGAGGTTGTTTCCTCGGAAAGTGTATCGTATGCTCATTACCATTAACATGAAAAGTGATATTGCCTTTGTTGCAATCAATAACAGCCCCTGCGGTATTAAGAAAAGGTCTTCCAAGAATAGTAGACATACTATCGTCCTCGGGAATATCAAGAATAACAAAGTCCGTTAAAATAGTAATGTTTGCAACCACAACAGGCACATCCTCACAAATACCGACATGTATAGCAGTTGATTTATTAGCCATTTGCAAAGATATTTCAGTAGGTGTCAACTTATTCAAGTCAAGTCTACGATATAAAGAGAGAGGCATAACACTAACACCGGCTCCAAGATCACATAAAGCAGTTTTAACATAGTTTCTTTTAATGGAGCATGGTATAGTAGGTACTCCTGGATCTCCAAGTTTCTTTGGTATTCCACCCTTAAAAGTATAATTAGCAAGCATGGTGGAAATTTCTTTTTTTTGACTATGTACTGCAAGGCAACAGCCTCACAGTCTTTTATTAAAACTCAAAGCAAAGTAGTACAAAGTTACAAAGTTAAGAGAGAGGAGGAGAGAGTAATACTTACAAAATAAGTGATTAGGGTAAGGAAGCTATCCAAGAGGTTAAACTATTCCTATATTTACATTTGATTCTATGAGCTAAAAGAGAGATGTCCTGCAAAAAATTCCTCCTCCATGCCCTGAAAGAAGGTGTTTCATTCCTGAAGATCTTCCCATTCCTTTGTATCCAAATATTCCAAGTGGCAGTGAATACTACCTCAGGGAAAAAAGGATGCCCAAAATCTCTCCTAGCATCAGAAGCCATGTCAAAAGTGGTCTGGTCTGGCTGTGGATTCCATGAAATACCCAGATAATTCCAGATACGTTGGCTAAAATTGCAGGCGAAGAATAGGTGTGCTCTGTCCTCATGTGATGCCAAATGGCATAGAACACAAGTGTCATCCTGTATGATCCAGTGCCGTCGCTGCATCATGTCTCTAGTGTTTAGACGATCCATCAGAAGGAGCCAACCAAAAACCTTAAACTTCAGAGTACAAGAACATTTCCAAATCCACTTAAAGATGGGGTCAACCACATTGTCCGAAAAGCATGACAAGTAGTATATCTTGGACTGATAGTCACCAGTCTTGGAAGGCCATTTCCAGACATCTTTAACCCCTTCTTGAAGTTGAACCATATTAAGGAATACCTGAAGTTGATTGAACTCCTCAAAGGCCTCAACAGACAATGGTAGATGAAGGTTGTCAGATGGTTCGGGTAACTCCAAAATATCCTTGACTGTTAGAGTGTCATCAATGACAAAGGAGTGGAGTCTTGGAAATTGAAGCCGCATGTTAACCGTTGTGTTGTTAAATTGCCAACGGTCAAGCCAGAAAATCACTGTATCCCCCGATCGTACTTGTGGAACAGCCAAGTTACAAAACTTATCATAGAGCTTGAGTACATCTCTCCACCAGAAAGAACCGCAGTTTTGCGTGACTTGGGGGGGGGGGGCGCAGAAGCATAATAAGTGTCCCAGATAAGAGATACCCATGGTACGTCCATCTTATTAAGGAACTTGAAAAGGTGCTTGATGAGTAAGGCATCGTTTTGAATGCCCAAGTCCAAAACTCCCAAACCACCACAAGTTTTAGGACGACATACCAAATCCCAAGCCGCCAAAGACTGCCGAGGCGTATCCGAGTTCCCTCTCCACAAGCATTGCCGCATAATCCGCTCGATCTGCTTCAATATACCCTGCGGTAACGAAAGGGTGCACAAGAAATATATTGGCATAGAACTTAGTACAGACTGTAAGAGTTGTAGCCGGCTGCCTTGATTCAAGAGACAAGAAGACGCAGATAATCGTCTTTCAATACGATCCACCAAAGGCAACAGATCATAAATTGTTGGCCGGGAAGTGCCCATTGGTAGGCCGAGGTAAGTGAATGGCATAGTACCAACATCACATCCAAGCAATGCAGCAACACGTGTGCCTTCATCATCAGTCATATTGATTGGTATCAAAGAGGACTTACTGAAGTTCACCCTGAGGCCGGTTGATTTGGCAAAGACATCAAGCATTTGTTTGAAAGCAATGAGCTGACTATCAACAGCTGGAAGAACGATGAGCGTATCATCAGCATATTGCACGATCGGATAGTCCATCGAGGTAGTTGGGATTGGCAATGTGAGAATATTCCTGGAGCACATCTCGTTTACAACCGATTGGAGCAAATCCACCGCGATCACAAAGAGCAATGGAGATAGCGGATCACCTTGACGAACACCTGAACGACAGACAAAATGATTACCAGGCACTCCATTCAGAAGGACTGAAGAGGATCCTGTCGATAGAATGCTGTCAATCCAACTAGTCCAACGGTTATCAAAACCCTTACATTTCAAAATCCTAAGTATCAACTCATGCTCAATGGTGTCAAACGCCTTTGTGAAGTCTAGTTTCAGGAGAATGATAGGCCTTTTGGAAGCTTTGCATTGGTGTATGTATTCAAAACACCATGCCAAACAGTCCTGGATGGATCGACACCGAAGAAAACCATATTGGTTTCGGTGTATACATTTGAGGATCACCCCTTGAAGACGATTTGCCAAGAGCTTCGTTAAGAACTTTAAACAAGTATTGGTCAATGATATTGGCCTAAAATCACCAACATATTCAGGGCTTAGTTTCTTCGGAACGAGGGTGATAAGAGACGTGTTTAGACACTCCAAATTACATTTCCCTTCATAGAATTCGTGCACCAGTTTCATAAAGTCATCCTTCAAAATATGCCAACATTTCTTTAAGAAAAGCCCAGTAAACCCGTCTGGTCCCGGAGCACGGTCGGTAGGCATAGACTTAATTACCGCATCCACCTCAGCATCAGTGAATGGTAAAGACAACTCCTCTAGACCATCAATGCGGGTAATTAATGTGTCTAGATCAAATCCCATCTGAATGCCTTTTGATTGGCCCATCCGCTGATTGAAATCAGCCCAGAACATTCCCGCCAACTGTTGATGATCCGTGACCACATCCCCCTGCACCGACTTGATCGAGGAGATAGTATTCCTACGGAATCTTTCCGTAGCCATGGCATGAAAAATTTTTGAATTCTCTTCACCAACTTTGATGTTTCGTATCGTGCAACGTTGCTTCCAATAGATAAATTGCCAATGTAAGATATCCTCAAGATGCAATTTAACAATTCTACGAAAGTTGAACTCCGGCCAACTCAGAGGCCTAATTTCCTCAAGATTATCCAAAAAAATAATCACTTTATTACAATCAGCAATTAAAGCTCTGACTGTAGACAGATTCAAATGCCATTTCTTGAGAGCGTAGCGGAGGGACTTAAACTTAGCCGAAATTGTTAATGCAATCGACGATTTGACCACTGGCCTATTCCAAACCTCAGCAACACAGTCTGCAAACCCGGGCAAATCCACCCAATAATTTTCAAATCGAAAAACCTTTGCCTTGGGGATACAAGTGGCAATCGAGACAACGCACGGAACATGGTCAGAGGCAGTGCGTGCAAGGGGAAAAACCATTGTGTTGGGGTGTTCAGATGTCCAAGTGACCGAAGTGAAAAACCAATCTATCTGTTCAAGAAGTGGCGAGGTTTGCATATTCGACCATGTATATTGACGGCCCTTGATCGGTAACTCAATAAGGCCTAAGTGACCAATTATCTCATTAAACAAGAAGATATCGTTAGCATCACCTCCTGGAAGGTTGCGGTTCTCCAAAGATCTCATGAAGTTGAAGTCACCTAAAAGCAGCCAGTTCTGACCAAACTGAATATCAAGATTATATAGCCATTGAACGAATTCATCACGGGCAGGTCCCTGACACGGGCCATAAACAGAGACTAGAGTCCAAGTTTCTGAGGTGTGTTTGGATTTAAACTCCACGATGATCCCATAGGTTTTGGACTCAATTAAAGAACCTGTGAAAAAGGATGAATTCCAAACAACCACCATCCCAGCAGACGCACCATTAGAAGGTACGAAAACAAAATTATCAAAGCGCCTCGGGCAAAACTTCCTAATGAATCGCTGATCCATTTGCATGCATTTAGTTTCCTGGAGACAGATAACAGAACAACCACTTTCATCTATCTTCTGCCTAACAGCAAGCTGACGAGCTTCAGAATTGAGACCACGAACATTCCAACATAACACCTTCCACTCCTTAAAACTTGTCTGATTCATTACAAACCAAAAGGAAAAGCATAGTAAATAGGCCACGCAATGACCCACATTGGTCCACACAGCAGACGATCAACACATAGTTCAGAACAAGAAAATAAAGATAAATGGCGATTACGGTACGCCATCGACCAGTTCCCTGCAGGCTGTAATTAATCATCAGAACCTTGGCTGCTGCATGACTTGGCCGGATTAGCAACAAGCTTATCCGTGGAGATCTTCTCAGATGCGATTCGAAGACGGGCACCAATGCGTTGAAGATCAGCAATAGCAGTTGGTGGTGGCACAGAAGGTTTGCTCTCAGACTGGGAGCTGCTAATCTTGTGTTTCTTCGAAATATGAGGCTTCTTGGGAGAAATACCATTAGTTGCTTTGCGGTAGCCGTTGCGGAGAGCACTCAGACGCGCACTGCGCCGAACCTCAGTGTCAACCATGATCTTTGTGGCCTGAGTCTTCCTTGCCCTCTTCAGAGTTACCTCAGGCACTGAAGAAAATTCAAATGCTTCAGAAACTGGGGCATCCAGATCATCAAAGCAGAGAGCTCTAGCAACTGGGCGTTTAACAGGAGCATTAGGCACGTCCGAAGTAATGCTAAACGAAGACTCCGGAGCAGGCAGGAGTTTAAGAGGATAATCACTGCAGAGAACTTCAGAGGAGTGCTGACTGAGCAAACAACCAATGTCAGACTTGAAAACAAACTGTGGGATGGTTGAAGACCATATCAAAGGCAACATCTTCTCAAAAGAACGTTGCCATTGCATCACAGGCGGCAAAACTGGTCCATAGATGGTGAGAACTTGCCCAATCAAGAGAGGAGGTTGCTGTGGACCCATTGGGGGCTGGAAGACAGCAACTTCAGCCTCATTGTCAATATTGTTTACTGATACATCTGAATGTTGCAGAACAATGGACTCCTGTGACTGTATTTCCTGAACATCATCATGCTGCACATCTTCCTGAACCTGATGCACTGCATTGTTTTGTTGCTCGTTAACTGGTTGTGGCACATCATTCCATCCCAGTTCGGGGAATTCAGGCATAACCCAATTATGATTCTCAAAGTTCAGATTGCCAGGGAGAGGGTGTGGGTTGCCATTGAAGGGCATGGGGTCCTCATCTGCAGGAAGAACATCTACAAAATCCGCTGACAAGATGTACACAGGAGCAGACCAAGAGATCCTAGCACCACCAAAGTCTGCATATTCTCTATAAGTGATAGAGCGAGGAACCAGAGTTGGCGCTGGAAAAGAAACATAAGCCAGCGAGCGGACAAGCATGGGGTCATCTTGGTGCCAATGGTGAAATCTACCGAAGGTGCTAATCACGTCCGCAAGGTACTGTGAGCGCCTATAATCCAAAGGAACACCAAGCAGCATAACCCATCCACGGCGAAAACCCTGTGTAGCTCTGTAATTTATTCCCTCATCATGCGGGATGAATCTAACGAATCTATCATTGCCCAGATTGAAAGGCGGATGATCCACAAGAGCTTGACGAGCCAGAGCACTACGGAAGAGAAAAAGCCCAACTCCTTGTATCCAAGGTTGGGCATCTAGAACTGCTCTACCCAGATCATTAACAACAAAGTCACTGACCATGTTCCGAAAGATTGCGATTTCTTCAGGCAGAGGAGCTGGCTCGACGATGGCGATGGCATAGTCTTCATGCTGCCGATCAGGAGCCACCGCAGGCGCGAAGAAGGTACGGGCAGACGCAGCTCGCCACCGTCGATGATGTCGAAGCCATGCGGAACAAAGTCCATAGGGTCCAGCGCAAAGGTTGCCATTGCCGGCGCCGAAGGAGAGAAGCTCTGAGCAGTAGAGATGGGCGGCGAAGCAGCGGGCGATGCAGTTGGCGATGAGCAAGGCGGAGGAGGCGATGCAGGCGGCGAAGGGGGAGGTTGAGGCGTTGTGGGCGGTGACTCTACAGGCAGGGGCGGAATAGATGGGGTGGCAGGCTCGACGGGACTGGGCAGAGACCCAGCGGGACTAGCTATGGAGGAAATCGAGGCATCCAGCATAGAAAAACCCGCTGACCGGCTAGAATCGCCAGATTTGATCCGTGGGACCCACTTGTAAGTTGGTGAAGGAGTAGAATCCGAACAGCCCTTTGCCCTGTGCCCCAACCGAAAACATCTACGGCAACGTACCCTGCTGGTACACTCTTTGGTTAAATGAACCATGGATAAGCAGTTCTGACATTTCCACACATTAAAAACCATGTCATCAATAAATTCATTTAAATCAGATGAGATTCCAGATAATTCAGACGGTTGCAAATCAACATTTGCCTTGTTGCCAAAACCAGACGGAGATATACCAGAATGATTCTGGTTTGTTAGGGCCGGGGAGACAACCTGGGCCATGGGAAGCACCGGATGTGATGAATGGGCCGAAGAAGCATCATGGGCTGGGCTCGAAACTGATCCAACCAGCTCGTTCCCATGCACATGCAGATTGACGTCGATGGTGGTTGGCGTGGCCACAGGAGACGTTGCCGAAGAAATCTCACGAACGTTAACTGTTCCGAAAGTGATGGGTGGCTCAGCCACCGTCCATCGGAGTTCAGTCGCCGGCGGCGGGGGCAAAATAAGCCGTTCACGAGGAAGAACAGAATACCCAGCATGAGCAACAGCATCAACCAGACCAGGCGAAGCAGGATAACTGTACCCCTTGCGAACATTGTATTGCTGAAACGTTGCAAACGAAATTTTCTTTTTAGATCCAGATCCTGAACGCAGAGCGGACTTTGATGGTGGTTTGTGCATAGCGATCAAACCAAGAGAAGCACGCCTCTTAGAGGGACTGATTAAGATCCACTCAGCATCACATTCCTTCTTCCAAATAAGAAACTCACGTTTCCAATTAGGGCCACCATTCCCCCAAAGATGGAAGAAACATTTGAATTGTGGGCACGCAAAAGATCTCAATTGAAGAATAAGAAGGCCAACTCGTTTGCATGAGACAATAAATGAAAATACCTTGTCTTTAATGAGCTGTACCGACAGATCAATTGCAGATCCACCAATTGCAGATTCCAAAGCCGCCGCCACTGAATCATCATTAAGACAAAAATTATGCCTGCTAAAAGACACGACCATAATAAAATGGCTCGTGTCGTCCACTGGATGAATGCATTGTCCACACGATCTGAAAACGTCCTCCGCAAAAGCCACACCTCTAGAAAAATCCAGATCTAAAGTTGATCCCCCTTGATGACCCATGGGAGATGGGTATAAGAAGAGAGATCAGATGACGCCGGAGATGATGCGTGGAGAAAGACCAAGATTTAGAGGTTGGAGAGGGAGATCGCCGGAGAACCTAGGACGCCGGGAGGGAGAGGTGGGTGCGCCATCACCAAACCCTTTACCATAATTATCCTTGCTGTAGCATGGTGGAAATTTCAGCTTCTGGTATCTTTCTTTTATTTGTAATAATATCTTTCATGTACTTAGCATAAGGATTGTTTTGAGTATACAGTTAATCGCATACGCAAAAAGATAGGTCTAATCATTTCAGTAAAGCGCTCAAAATCCTCATCATCCTTTTTGTTAGATGGTTTGGGAGGAAAAGGCATGGGTTTCTGAACCCAAGGCTCTCTTTCTTTACCATGTTTCCTAGCAACAAAGTCTTTCTTATCATAACATTGATTCTTTGATTGTGGGTTATCAAGATCAACAGCAGGTTCAATTTCTACATCATTATCATTACTAGGTTGAGCATCATTATGAACATCATCATTAACATTTTCATTAGGTTCATGTTCATTTCCAGATTGTGTTTCAGCATCAGACATAGAGATATCATTTGGATTATCAGGTGGTTGAGCAATAGGTTCACTAGAAGTTTGCACAATTCTATCATTTTTCTTTTTCTCCCTTTTAGAAGAACTAGGTGCATCAATTTTATTTCTCTGAGAATCTTGCTCAATTCTCTTAGGGTGGCCTTCAGGATACAAAGGTTCCCGAGTCATTCTACCAGTTCTAGTAGCCACTTTAATAGCATAATCATTTTTCTTACTATTCATCTCATTGAGCAATTCCTTTTGAGCTTTAAGTACTTGTTCTACTTGAGTGGTAATCATAGAGGCATGTTTGCTAACAAGTTTAAGCTCACATCTAATATTAGCCATATAATCACCCAAGTATTTAATCATATCAGCATCTTGTTTTAATTGTCTACCAAAATAAGCATTGAAGTCTTCTTGCTTAAACATAAAATTATCAAACTCATCCAAACACTGACTAGCAATTTTAGTAGAAGGGAGTTCATCTTTATCATATCTATAGAGAGAATTTACCTTTACTACCTGTGTCGGGTTATCGAGGTCTGGAGGTTCTTCAATAAATAAAGGATTAAGATCATATGTTTCTTCAATAGGCGGTAAATTAAGACCACGTATTTCTTCAATAGGAGGTAAATTCTTAACATCTTCAGCTTTAATACCTTTTTCTTTCATAGATTTCTTTGCCTCTTGCATATCTTCAGGACTGAGAAATAGAATACCTCTCTTCTTTGGAGTTGGTTTAGGAATAGGATCATTAATTGGAGCAGGAGCTGGCTCCGGAGGTGTCCAATTATTTTCATTTGTCAACATATTATTCAATAAGATTTCAGCTTCATCCGGTGTTCTTTCCCTAAAAAGAGAACCAGCACAACTATCCAGGTAATCTCTAGAAGCATCAGTTAGTCTATTGTAAAAGATATCAAGTATTTCATTTTTCTTAAGAGGATGATCACGCAAAGCATTAAGTAACTTGAGAAGCCTCCCCCAAGCTTGTGGGAGACTCTCTTCTTTAATTTGCACAAAGTTGTATATTTCCTTTAAAGCAGCTTGTTTCTTATGAGTAGGGAAATATTTAGCAGAGAAGTAATAGATCATATCCTGGGGACTACGCACACAACCAGGATCAAGAGAATTAAACCATATCTTAGCATCGCCCTTTAATGAGAACAGAAATATTTTAAGGATATAAAAGTAGCGAGATCTCTCATCATTAGTGAACAGGGTGGCTATATCATTTAATTTAGTAAGATGTGCTACAACAGTTTCAGATTCATAGCCATGAAAAGGATCAGATTCAACCAAAGTAATTATATCAGGATCAACAGAGAATTCATAATCCTTATCAGCAACACAGATAGGTGAAGTAGCAAAAGCAGGGTCAGGTCTCATCCTAGCATTTAGAGATTGCTTACTCCATTTAGCTAATAATTTTTGAAGTTCAGTTCTATTTCTGCAAGCTAAAATAGCAAAAGAAGCTTCTTGATCGAATAAATAACCCTCATGAATAACAAGTGGTGATTCTTCATCATCACTTTCATCAGTATCATTAGATTCAATATTTTCAATTTCTCTAGCCCTAGCAAGTTGTTCCTCGAGAAAATAACTAAGTGGCATAGTAGTAGCAGGCATAGAGGTAGTTTCATCATAAGTATCATGCATAGCAGAAGTGGCATCATCAATAACATGTGACATATCAGAACGAATATCAGAAGCAGGTGTAGGTGTCACAAATTTACTCATAACAGAAGGTGAATCAAGTGCAGAGCTAGATGGCAGTTCCTTACCTCCCCTCGTAGTTGAGGGATAGATCTTGGTTTTTGGATCTCTCAAGTTCTTCATAGTGTTAAACAGATATAAATCCCAAGTGACTCAAAGAATAGAGCTATGCTCCCCGGCAACGACGCCAGACATTAGTCTTGATAACCCACAACAATAGGGGATCGCAACAACTTTCGAGCATAGAGTATTCAAATCAAATTTATTGATTCGACACAAGGGGAGCCAAAGAATATTCTCAAGTATTAGCAGCTGAGTTGTCAATTCAACGACACCTGGAAACTTAGTATCTGCAGCAAAGTGTTTAGTAGCAAAGTAATATGATAGTGATGGTAACGGTAACAAAAGAGTAATGAAAGCAAAGTAATGTTTTTGTTATTTTGTAGTGATTGTAACAATAGCAACGGGAAAGTAAATAAGCGTAAACCAGTATATGGAAAGCTCGTAGGCATCGAATCAATGATGGATAATTATGCCGGATGCGGTTCATCATGTAACAGTCATAACATAGGGTGACATAGAACTAGCTCCAATTCGTCAATGTAATGTAGGCATGTATTCCGAATATAGTCATACATGCTTATGGAAAAGAACATGCATGACATCTTTTGTCCTACCCTCCCATGGCAGCGGGGTCCTAATGGAAACTAAGGGATATTAAGGCCTCCTTTTAATAGAGAACCGGAATAAAGCATTAGCACATAGTGAATACATGAACTCCTCAAACTATGGTCATCATCGGTAAGTATCCCAATTATTGTCACTTCGGGGTTAACGTATCATAACACATAATAGGTGACTATAGACTTGCAAGATAGGATCAAGAACTCTCATATATTAATGAAAACATAATAGGTTCAGATCTCAAATCATGGCACTCGGGCCCTAGTGACAAGCATTAAGCATAGCAAATTCATAGCAACATCAATCTCAGAACATAGTGGATACTAGGGATCAAACCCTAACAAAACTAACTCGATTACATGGTGAATCTCATCCAACCCATCACCGTCCAACAAGCCTACGATGGAATTACTCACGCACGGCAGTGAGCATCATGAAATTGGTGATGGAGGATGGTTGCTGATGACGACGGCGACGAATCCCCCTCTCCGGAGCCCCGAACGGACTCCAGATCAGCCCTCCCGAGAGGTTTTAGGGCTTGGCGGCGGCTCCGTATCGTAAAACTCGATGATTTCTTCTCCTCTATTTTTTCTCCCCGAAAGCAGTTATATGGAGGTGGAGTTGGAGTCGGAGACGCAACAGGGGGCCCACGAGGTAGGGGGTGCGCCCTAGGGGGGGGGCACCCCCACCCTCGTGAGAAGGGTGTGGGCCCCCTGGTCTTCATCTTTGGCGAGGATGTTTTATTATTTATTGTAAGGTATTCCCTGGAGTTTCAGGTCATTCCGAGAACTTTTGTTTTCTGCACATAAAACAACATCATGGCAATTCTGCTGAAAACAGCGTCAGTCCGGGTTAGTTCCATTCAAATCATACAAGTTAGAGTCCAAAACAAGGGCAAAAGAGTTTGTAAAAGTAGATATGTTCGAGACGTATCATATACTCAGGGAGAACACTTTTACCTTGAAATTTAGTAAGGGATCATCTTATAAAGCTACCGCCGAACTAAGCAAAATACGATGTATAAAAGATAAACATCACATGAAATCATAATATGTGACATGATATGGCCATCATCATCTTGTGCTTTTGATCTCCATCTTCAAAGTACTGTCATGATCTAAATTGTTACCGGCATGACACTATGATCTCCATCATCTTGATCTTTTATCAACGTGTCGTCACATGTTCATCTCACGAGCTATTGCTTTTTCAACTATTGCTATCGCATGGTGATAAAGTAAAGCAATTACATAGCACTTGCATCTTATGCAAATAAAGAGACATCCATAAGGCTCCTGCCAGTAGCCGATAAATTTAACAAAACATGATCATCTCATACAACAATTTATATTTCATCACGTCTTGACCATATCACATCACAACATGCCCCGTAAAAACAAGTTAGACGTCCGCTACTTTGTTGTTGCAAGTTTTACGTGGCTGCTACGGGCTGAGCAAGAACCGTTCTTACCTACGCATCAAAACCACAACGATAGTTCGTCAAGTTAGTGCTGTTTTAACCTTCACAAGGACCGGGCGTAGCCACACTCGGTTCAACTAATGTTGGAGAAACTGACACCCGCCAGCCACCTGTGTGCAAAGCACGTCGGTAGAACCAGTCTCGCGTAAGCGTACACGTAATGTCGGCCCGGGCCGGTTCATCCAACAATACCGCCGAACCAAAGTGTGACATGCTGGTAAGCAGTATGACCTGTATCGCCCACAACTCAATTATGTTCTACTTGTGCATATAACATCTACGCATAAACTTGGCTCTGATACCACTCTTGGGGAACGTGGTAATTTCAAAATATTTCCTACGCACACACAGGATCATGGTGATGCATAGCAACGAGAGGGGAGAGTGTGTCCACGTACCCTCGTAGACCGAATGCGGAAGTGTTAGCACAACACGGTTGATGTAGTCGTACATCTTCACGATCCGACCGATCCAAGTACCGAATGCACGGCACCTCCAAGTTCTGCACACGTTCAACTCGATGACGTCCTACGAGCTCCGATCCAGCAAAGCTTCACAGGACAGTTTCGTCAGCACGACGGCATGGTGACGGTGATGATGATGCTACCGACGCAGGGCTTCGCCTAAGCACCACTACGATATGATCGAGGTGGATTATGGTGGAGGGGGCACCGCACATGGCTAAGAGATCAATGATCAATTGTTGTGTCTCCAAGGGGTGCCCCTCTCCCCGTATATAAAGGAGTGGAGGAGGGAGCGGGCCGATCCTCTCTATAGCGTGCCCTAGGGGAGTCCTACTCCCACCGGGAGTAGGATTCCCCCTTTCCTAGTAGAACTAGGAGCCCTTCCAAGTAGTAGGAGTAGGAGAGAAGGAAAGGGAAAAGATAAGAGAAGGAAGGAGGGGGCGCCGCCCCTCCCCCTAGTCCAATTCAGACTAGGCCTTGGGGGGCACGCAGTGCTACCTCTTGAGCACTGCGTTGGTTTTCCCTTGAAGAGGAAAGGGTGATGCAGCAAAGTAGCGTAAGTATTTCCCTCAGTTTTTGAGAACCAATGTATCAATCCAGTAGGAGGCTACACGCGAGTCCCTCGCACCTACACAAAACAAATAAATCCCCGCAACCAACGCGATAAGGGGTTGTCAATCCCTACACGGTCACTTAACAGAGTGGGATCTGTTAGATATGATAAGATACTATTTTGGGTATTTTTATGATAAAGATGCAAAGTAAAATAAAAGTCAATGAAAATAACTAAGTGTTGGAAGATTAATATGATGGGAGATAGACCCGGGGGCCATAGGTTTCACTAGTGGCTTCTCTCAAGAGCATAAGTATTTTACGGTGGGTGAACAAATTACTGTTGAGCAATTGACAAAATTGAGCATAGTTATGAGAATATCTACGTATGATCATGTATATAGGCATCACGTCCGAGACACGTAGACCGACTCCTGCCTGCATCTACTACTATTACTCCACACATCGACCGCTATCCAGCATGCATCTAGAGTATTAAGTCCATAAGAACAGAGTATCACCTTAAGAAAGATGACATGATGTAGAGGGATAAATCCATGCAATATGATAAAAAACCCCATCTTGTTATCCTCGATGGCAACAATACAATATGTGCCTTGCTGCCCCTACTGTCACTGGGAAAGGACACCGCAAGATTGAACCCAAAACTAAGCACTTCTCCCATTGCAAGAAAGATAAATCTAGTAGGCCAAACCAAACTGATAATTCGAAGAGACTTGCAAAGATAACCAATCATACATAAAAGAATTCAGAGAAGATTCAAATATTGTTCATAGATAAACTTGATCATAAACCCACAATTCATCGGTCTCAACAAACACACCGTAAAAGAAGATTACATCTAATAGATCTCCACGAGAGAGGGGGAGAACATTGTATTGAGATCCAAAAAGAGAGAAGAAGCCATCTAGCTAATAAATATGGACCCAAAGGTCTGAGGTAAACTACTCACACTTCATCGGAGAGGCTATGGTGTTGATGTAGAAGCCCTCCGTGATCGATGCCCCCTCTGGCGGAGCTCCGGAACAGGCCCCATGATGGGATCTCGTGGATACAGAAAGTTATGGCGGCGGAATTAGGGTTTTGGCTCCGTATTTGATCGTTTGGGGGTATGCAGGTATATATAGGAGGAAGGAGTACGTCGGTGGAGCAACAGGGGGCCTATCGGTGTCAAAACCGGCGGATCTCGGGTAGGGGGTCCCGAACTGTGCGTCTAAGGCGGATGGTAACAGGAGGCAGGGGACACGATGTTTTACCCAGGTTCAGGCCCTCTTGATGGAGGTAAAACCCTACCCGGGAACCGCCGGTTTTGACACCGACATTGGTGCTTTCATTGAGAGTTCCTCTGTGTCGTTGCCGTTAGGCTTGATGGCTCCTACTATCATCGATAGCGATGCAGTCCAGGGTGAGATTTTTCTCCCCGGATAGATCTTTGTGTTCGGCGGCTTCACACTGCGGGCCAACTCGCTTGGCCATCTGGAGCAGATCGAAAGTTATGCCCCTAGCCACCAGGTCAGGTTTGGAAGCTTAAATTACACGGCCGATATCCGCGGAGACTTGATCTTCGACGGATTCGAGCCCCTGCCTTGTGCGCCACACGGTCACGATGAGTAGGATTTAGCTCTGCCATCGGACCATATTCAGGAGACCGCACTGGCAGCCGCTTCGAGTCTCAATTCGGAGTTAGTTGCGCCATCCATGGACGGGTGGATAGACCTCGTCACGGAGGCCGTATCCTCAGCGGCGATCGAGCCGAATATCGACCTTACCCTACACGAGAGCCGTGTTGTCAAACTACCGGGATCCTTCTCCGGCCACGGACTCCGAACCGCCTGTCGTGGTTCTAACTCTGACAGTAATGTAGGGGGGTAAGTATGGAGAGGTGAGGTCTTAGCTATGGAGAGGTTGTAAGGACGCAAGGTTTACGAGTTCAGGCCCTTCTCGGAGGAAGTAAAAGCCCTATGTCTCGAAGCCCGGAGGCGGTCGACTGGATTATGTGTGTATGAGTTACAGAGGTGCGAACCCTTGTCTCGGAGGAGGGGGGTGGCTTATATAGAGTGCGCCAGGACCCCGGCCAGCCCACGTTACGAAGGGTTCAATGTACATTAAGGCAGGGCGTTTCTGGTAACGCTAGTAATAAAGTGCTATGATGACCATAAAAGCTACTTAATGACCGACCGTTAGAGTGCGGGGCGCCTTTAGGTCTCCTGGCCGTCGAGTGGTTGGGTCTTGGTCGAGTGATTGCTTCTTGGTCGAGTGTCTTCGAGTCTGTCTAGTGGGACACCTTCAAGTCGATTGAAAGGTGATTTCTTCTAGAGATGTCCTTGGGTAGGGCAGTTAGGGCAGGTCCATGACCCTACCCTAGGTTCATAGCTTCATCATTAGCCCCCGAATGGATCGAGGTTTGAGTGGGAAAGGAGTTGAGGACCTCTCCGACTCGTTTTTCATGCCGTGAGCATGTCTTGCTTCGGATCAACGGACCCGAGTGTTGACAGCAACTTCCTCTTCAGTCGCCTTGATCCATTCTTAGTTCTTCGTCGAGTGAGTTTCTTTACCTGTAAGGCTCCGAGTGACGGTGCGGAGGAGATTCTTTAGTCTGACAAGTTTGTTTGCTGCCCGCGGATTTAGTGGGATCCAAATTTTGGGAAGAGCACGGGACGGGGGAGGCCGCAGTAATTGGATGGGATAGAGCGGAATCGCCTCGATCCCCGTGCCACCTTTTTCGCCACGTATCGCTCGCGCGGTCGTTACGGGATTTGACGGAGCCGTCTGGGCCTACGAGTCAGCCACTCGGAAGCGGCCTCATATAAGGCGTTGGACCGGAGTCCCCCGAACAGTGCGCCCCATTACTTCTTCTCCTCCTCATGCCTCTCTGCTGCGCTCGCTCTCGCCCCAGCGCCACCGCACCGCACGCGTCTTGTCGGCGACAATGGTGAAGGAGAGGACAGCGGCTTTGGAGCGGGTGAAGAAGGCGATGGCGAAATCGAAGGGGAAGGCGACGAGCTGGGGCGGATCTTCTTCACGGACTGGCCTACCAAGGGGTTAGATCCAGGGCGACTGGATCCACTCGAGGATCTCCCAAGAGGACCTCGACGACCTGGCCGAGGGAGGGCTGATCCCCTACAACTCGTTGCGGCTTCCGGGGAAGGAATCCGAGCCGCAACCCAGGGAGGGTGAGCGCGTTCTTCTTGCCACCCACGTCGACCGTGGGTTTTCCTTGCCCCCTCATCCTTTCTTCCGAGGGTTTCTGAACTTCTTTGGGGCTCAACTTCACTATTTTACTCCCAACTCAATCGTTTATCTTGCCGCGTTCATTTCCTTGTGTGAGAACTTCTTGGGTTGTCGACCTCACTGGGGTCTTTTCAAGCATATTTTCACTTGTCGCTCCCAGACAGTGAAAAAGGCTAATCCGAGTGACGAGAGGACCCAAGTGATCCAGATGTGTGGGGGTCTTGGCATCCAGACGAGGGGAAAAAGCTCCTTTCCGGCCATGATTCTTCCCGATTCAGTTCGCGGATGGCAGTCGACCTGGTTCTACTGCAAAGACCAGTCGACGCCAGGGCAATCGACTGGCCTCCCTCCCTTTACCATGGACCGAGTGGAAAAACCCTCCCCTTTGAAGGTGCTCCCGGAGGAGAAGGCGCACGTGAAGGTGTTGGTCAACCGAGTGGTCCAGCTCATTCGTGACGGGGTCACTGGTATGGATCTCTTGGAGGTCTTCCTTCAGCGGCGCATCCAGCCTCTCCAAGCCCGAGACCACCCGATGTGGATGTATTCGGGTCTAGAAGACTCCACTCGGATCCACCCGGAGGAGGTCGATGACGACACGCTGGAGAAGTGGCTGTCGAGCATTACCGGGAACAAGGACAACCCCAGAGGAGCCAGGAGAGTTCCCCCATTCGACCAGTCTCATGCACCAGAGCAGGTCTGATTCTGAGTTTTTGCTTGTAATCTGAATTCACTCGCGCAGCTGTCTGTATTGCGTCGACTGACTTTGTTCTCCCTGCTTTCTTTCAGGCCATTATTGAAATGTATTCGATGCCCAACGGGGAGCAAGAGCAAGCTCAGGAAGGCGAGGCGAGTGGTGGCGAAGTGGCGAGTGGACTTCCGATGGTGAAGGGGATGGAGGAAGCGACGACTCGAGTGATGAGGAAGAAGTCGAGCCGCCTCCTCGCATAGAGAGGCGATCCAAGCTTGACCAGGATCGGCCGAGTGCCCGCGACAAGGCGACTGCTCAGGCTGGTCAGTCTTCGAAGCGTCCTCGGATCTCTTCACCAACCACGACTAAGAAGGCGCCAAAGCACCCCAAAGTTGCAGAACCGAAGACTCAGAAGGCGTTGCCGAAGATCAAGATCGATATCCCTGTCGCCTCCGCGTGAGTGTTTCTCCTTGTATTCACTCGACGCTCCGCGCTGTTTATTTTTCTTGTTTTAACTGGACGAGCTTTGGAATTGTTAGCGCTGCCACTTCCGGGACCTCAGCTTACAGGGATGATGATGAGGTGATGGAGGATGCGGTCACTTCTAATCCGGGTATGATTTCTGCCATACTATCTTTCTTTGGTCGATTCAACTGCATCGTGCATCATTGGGTGACGTGATTTTGGCAATTTGAACTTTGTACAGCTCCCAACATTATTGACCTCCCTGATGATGATGAAGAGCCCGAGAGGTCTTTGACGAGGAAGAGTAGGCGAGCTCCTGTAAGTGAGGCGCTGCAGTCGACGCCGAGGGCGGAACCAGTCGTTCAGGACACTGGTGACGTCAATCGGGGTTCTGTTACCTTCGCGGAGCCCCTGTCGAGTGCCTTGCCTTCTTCTTCGACTGCTCAGGCCCCTGTCGACCCGCCTTCACTTTTTGCAACTCATCATGTCCCGGAGGACGAGGTGAATGCTGCTAGGGAAGCCATACGCCAGGCGGGCATTATGATGGAGAAGATGAAGACGGTGCGGGACGCCAGCCAAGCCGCCTATGATGCCAGCTCGGCTCTCCAGAGCAATGTTCAGGTTAGTTGGTCGCCGCTTGTTCTGTTAGGATATGCTATCTGAAGATTCTTTCCGAAAATCTTTTCATCTGTACACCCACTGGGTGTGTCGATTGAATTTTTTGGACTAGTGGGGGCACGCTGAGTGCACCCACTGGGTGTAGTCCCCGAGGCTACGGCGGACTGCTGGCAGTCGACCGTAGTCTTTGTATTTTGTCGAGTAAAACCGAACTGGTAGTTTGTTTCTTCCGCTCGATCCGGTCGAGTGGAATCAGAACCGGTGGGGGCACGCAAAGTGCACCCACTGGGTGTAGTCCCCGAGACTGCGGTCGACTGCTGGCAGTCGACTGTGGTCTGAGTTCTACTTTGTCTCTCTTTTTTTGACTACTCGACTCCGGCGGGCCGGTCGAGTGGATCAGAACCGGTGGGGGCACGCAAAGTGCACCCACTGGGTGTAGTCCCCGAGACTATGGTGGACTGCGGGCAGTCGACTATAGTCTTAGTATTTGTCGTTTTTTGCTGTGGAATAATTTCTCCCCTTTGATTTCAGAAATCTTGTGATCTTGGAGCTCGCTTCGCTGATTTGGAAAGTCAGCAGATTCAACTGAAACTTGACTTGGAGCTGGCCAGGACAGAACTGCAGACGGTCAGAGACGGCGCCGCCGGTAAGACAAGTCTGTCGACTGGTCAGTTTTAGGCCCGAGCCCCCTTCTGCTATTTCTGAATCAATCATCATTTCTTTGCAGAAAAACTGAGAGAGGCTTTGGCGAAAAAGGATCAGGATTTGTCTGCTGCCCAGAAGGAGGCTGACGACAGGACCGCTCTGGCCGAACAGAAGCTGGCTTCAGTCGGCCAGTTGGAAGAAGAGAATACCAGGCTGAAGACTGCTCTGAATGAAGCCAACAGGGAGTGCACACGTTGGAAGAAGGAGAACCTCAACCTGACCGAAAAGATGGAAGGCGTCGCTCGTAGGAGGGACGATCTGGAGAGCTACCTGAGGAGCCTTGCCAAGAAGTTGTATATCAAGCTTGAAGGTGCACATTTAGTTCCGACTGATTTTTTTTGTGTCGACTCAGTGTATGAAAATTGACTTATCCTTGGATCGTGAATGCAGAGTTTTGCCAGAACTTTGAAGAGGAGACTGGGCGGATCGAACCAGGTTTGGATCCAATCAACTCTCCCGTGAAAGATGAAGCTGCCATGAATTTGCTCCGACTGGAATCTCGCATTGACGGTGCCGTGGACTACTTGGCTCGACTGAAGGTCGCCATGTCACGGATCGACCCGGCACTTTGGCCAGAGGCTACGCTCCAAAACGATCTCGAGTCTCTGATGACTCGACTTAACGGAATCCCTGACCGAGTGCAGGAGTGGAAGAAGTCTTCTGCTCGGTGTGGCGCTGATGTGGCTCTGTCCTTGGTTCGTGTCCACTGCAAGGAGGTGCGACAAGACAAGCTGGCAGCAATCAAGGTCGCCAACACCCAGAAGCATGACTTCCGAACCTTTATGGAGACTTTCATCGCTGCAGCCACTCGGATAGCCGACGGCGTCGACCTGGATGAGTTCGTCGAGCCTGCCAGCCCTCCTCCCGCGGAGTGAACAAACTCTTATGTCCCACCTTAAATTTGCCTCGGAATGCCGAGTGGTTTTTGTAACCGTTAAACTTTTTCGGGCCGCATGCCCGAGTACCTCGATCCGTGATCCAGAACCTTTAGGATTTTATCTGAACTTGGTTTACCGTTGAATATCTTTATGAATCTCCTGCTGAGTGAACCCAATCTTTATTCGAGACAACTTTCTGTATTCGCAGCACAGCTCCGAAGGAGGGGGAAGTAGTCGACCCATGCCTTGTATTTGTGGCGAAGCTCCCCAGGGGCGGGCGGCGGTCGACCCACACCCTGTTACTGCAGAGTGGGACGGAGCGCACATTGTATTTGTGGCGAAGCTCTCCAGGAGAAGGGGGGGGCAGTCGACCCGTACTTCGTTACTGTAGAGCGGGATGAATCGCGCATTGTATTTGTGGCGAAGCTCTCCAGGAGAAGGTGGCAGTCGACCTGCCCCTCGTCGTCCTTGAGGATTGAGATGTGTTTGGGAGAACTTAGGCGAGTACTGGACTGCAGCTAAGCCCCCGAGTGGGAGGATTGCTCTCCACTCGGTAGGGTTTTTTCAAACTTAGGCGAGTGCCTGACTGCAGCTAAGTCTCTAGGTGGGAGAACTTAGGCGAGTACTGGACTGCAGCTAAGCCCCCGAGTGGGAGGGTTGCTCTCCACTCGGTAGGATTTTTCAAACTTAGGCGAGTGCCTGACTGCAGCTAAGTCTCTAGTGGGAGAACTTAGGCGAGTACTGGACTGCAGCTAAGCCCCCGAGTGGGAGGATTGCTCTCCACTCGGTAGGATTTTTCAAACTTAGGCGAGTGCCTGACTGCAGCTAAGTCTCTGAGTGGGAGAACTTAGGCGAGTACTGGACTGCAGCTAAGCCCCCGAGTGGGAGGATTGCTCTCCACTCGGTAGGATTTTTCAAACTTAGGCGAGTGCCTGACTGCAGCTAAGTCTCTGAGTGGGAGAACTTAGGCGAGTACTGGACTGCAGCTAAGCCCCCGAGTGGGAGGATTGCTCTCCACTCGGTAGGATTTTTCAAACTTAGGCGAGTGCCTGACTGCAGCTAAGTCTCTGAGTGGGAGAACTTAGGCGAGTACTGGACTGCAGCTAAGCCCCCGAGTGGGAGGGTTGCTCTCCACTCGGTAGGATTTTTCAAACTTAGGCGAAGCGGATTCGCAGCTAAGCCACCCACTGGGGGATTTCTTACGCAAACAAAAACAATAATAATCACTGGGAAAATTATAACGCTCTTGTCTTTGATAAATAAACTACAGGAGTTTTTCTTATTACATCTCGTCCGAGTGAGAATTCAAGTATAAAAGGGGCGGAGTAGCTCCGCATTCCAGGCTCGTGGCTCATCAATCTGGCGATCGACATTGTAGAGGTGGTATGCTCCATTGTGGAGGACTCTGGTGACTATGAAGGGGCCTTCCCAAGTAGGAGCAAGCTTGTGTGGTTTCTGCTGATCCACTCGAAGGACTAAGTCTCCTTCTTGGAAGGCTCGGTTCTTCACGTTTCTGGCATGGAATCGACGCAAGTCTTGCTGATAGATGGTCGATCGGATCAGGGCCATTTCTCTTTCTTCTTCTAGGAGGTCGACTGCGTCCTGCCGGGCTTGTTCTGCTTCATCTTCTGAGTAGAGCTCGACTCTGGGAGCGTTGTGAAGCAGGTCACTCGGTAAGACTGCCTCGGCTCCGTAGACCAGAAAGAATGGGGTTCTTCCGGTCGATCGATTCGGGGTTGTCCTCAATCCCCAAAGGACTGATGGGAGCTCGTCGACCCATGCACCTGCTGCGTGCTTGAGATCGCGCATCAATCGGGGTTTCAGTCCTTTGAGAATTAGGCCATTTGCCCTTTCTGCTTGTCCATTCGACTGGGGGTGAGCGACCGAAGCATAGTCGACCCGAGTGCCCTGAGAGGCGCAAAAGGCCCTGAACTCGTCGGAATCGAAGTTTGACCCATTGTCCGTGATGATACTGTGCGGAACTCCATATCTGAATATCAACTCTCTGATGAAACTGATAGCGGTGCAAGCATCGAGATTCTTGATAGGCTTGGCTTCAATCCATTTGGTGAACTTGTCGACTGCTACCAGCACATGAGTGAAGCCGCTCCTGCCTGTTCTCAGTGGCCCAACCATGTCCAGCCCCCAAACAGCGAAGGGCCAGACGAGTGGAATGGTTTTCAGGGCTGACGCGGGCTTGTGCGGCATATTGGAGTAATACTGACACCCTTCACATTTGTCGACTATCTCTTTAGCCATCTCATTGGCCCTTGGCCAGTAGAACCCCGCTCGGTATGCTTTAGCCACAATGGTCCGAGAGGACGCATGATGACCACAGGTCCCCGAGTGGATATCGTTAAGGATCATCTGACCTTCTTCTGGTGTGATACACTTCTGGCCGACCCCAGTCGCGCTTTCCCTATATAACTGTCCCTTTATGACTGTAAAGGCCTTGGATCGACGGACGATCTGTCGAGCCTCTTCCTCGTCTTCTGGGAGTTCTTTCCTTAGGATGTACGCGATGTACGGTTCTGTCCAGACGGGAGTGATAACCAGCACTTCCATTATCAGATCGACCACAGCTGGAACTTCAACTTCAGTCGGATCCGTGGCGCTTTTTGGCTGCGGGGCCTCTTCCGTGAAGGGATCCTCCTGGACTGATGGTGTGTGGATGTGTTCCAAAAACACATTGCTGGGAATGGCTTCTCTTTTGGAACCTATTTTTGCCAAATCATCAGCTGCTTGATTTTTCAGTCGGGGTATGTGATGAAGCTCTAACCCCTCGAATTTCTTCTCCAGCTTTCTCACTGCATTGCAATAACCAGTCATGGCTGGACTTCTGACATCCCACTCCTTCATCACCTGATTAACCACCAAATCTGAGTCGCCATAGACCATGAGGCGACGGACGCCGAGTGAGATGGCCATGCGCAACCCATATAAAAGTGCTTCATATTCTGCCTCGTTATTGGAGGAATCAAAATGGATTTGAAGAACATATCTGAGTTTATCTCCTCTGGGGGAGACCAACACCACTCCGGCACCGGAACCACTCAGCATCTTGGAGCCGTCGAAAAACATAGTCCAATGCTCCGAGTGAATCTGAGTCGGCAGCTGCTGTTCAATCCACTCGGCGACGAAATCTGCGATTGCTTGGGACTTGATAGCTTTCTTTGCCTCAAACTTGATATCAAGGGGAAGGAGTTCAATCGCCCATTTTGCCACTCGACCAGTTGCATCCCTGTTATGCAGGATCTCTGATAATGGAGCGTCGCTGACGACTGTAATGGAATGATCAGAGAAGTAGTGAGCAACTTTCTTGGTGGTCATATAAATCCCATATACAAGCTTCTGATAGTGAGGATATCTTTGCTTCGATGGGGTCAAGACTTCAGAAATATAATATACTGGGCGCTGAACTTTGAAGGTTTTCCCT
This sequence comes from Triticum aestivum, assembly GCF_018294505.1. Classification (NCBI taxonomy): domain Eukaryota; kingdom Viridiplantae; phylum Streptophyta; class Magnoliopsida; order Poales; family Poaceae; genus Triticum; species Triticum aestivum. Next base: position 8,414,352 of record NC_057797.1, read on the forward strand.
TCTTCTTCCCGCTCGACCGTAAGTACCGTACTGACGACTTGTCCTGTGGCTGCAATGTAAAGCAGCAAAGGCTCTTTGCTGATTGGGGCAGCAAGCACCGGCTGGGTGGAGAGCAGAGCTTTGAGCTCTGCAAACGCTGCATCAGCTTCGGGAGTCCACTCGAACTTGTCGGACTTCTTCATCAATCGGTAAAGAGGTAATGCCTTTTCACCGAGACGAGATATGAATCGACTTAGGGCGGCCAAACAACCAGTAAGCTTCTGGACGTCGTGCACTCGCACAGGGCTTTTCATTCGGAGTATAGTGCCAACTTTTTCTGGATTGGCGTCGATTCCCCGTTCGGAAACGAGAAAACCGAGTAACTTTCCGCCAGGGACTCCGAATGTACACTTTGATGGATTAAGCTTGATATCATACCTCCTGAGGTTGGCAAAGGTTTCAGCAAGGTCAGTCAGCAGGTCGGAACCCTTCCGTGACTTGACCACAATATCATCCATGTATGCTTCCACGTTCCGACTGATTTGAGTGAGTAAACACTTCTGAATCATCCTCATGAATGTGGCTCCGGCATTCTTGAGGCCGAACGGCATGGTAACATAACAGAAGCACCCGAATGGAGTGATGAAAGCTGTCTTGATCTCGTCAGGTCCATACAGACGGATCTGATGGTACCCGGAATAGGCGTCTAAGAAAGACAGTCGCTCACATCCCGCAGTCGAGTCGACTATCTGGTCGATGCGGGGGAGAGGAAAATGATCTTTCGGGCAGGCCCGATTGATATGTTTAAAGTCAATGCACATGCGAAGTGACTTGTCCTTCTTGGGGACCATGACAACGTTGGCGAGCCACTCGGAGTGGTAGATTTCTCGGATGAACTCCGCTGCTAAGAGCCGAGCCACCTCTTCGCCAATAGCTTTTCTCTTTTGGACGGCGGACCGTCGAAGATGTTCCTTGACAGGTTTTACTTTTGAGTCGACTCTCAGGCGATGCTCAGCCAGCTCCCTGGGAACACCTGGCATGTCAGAAGGCTTCCATGCGAAGATGTCCCAGTTCTCACGGAGGAACTGGATGAGCGCTTCTTCCTATTTGGAGTCGAGTGTTGTCGAGATATGAGTCGGGGCGGCGCTGGGGTCGGTCGGGTGGATGTGAGCTGTCTTCGTGTCGCCAGTCGACTGGAAAGCTGACTCTGTAGCGGGCTTCTTGGCTCGCAACAGATCACTCGGGTCTGCAGTCTTCTGGTATTCCTGCAACTCCACCACTGCCATCTGTGCGTCGGCGATCTTCGAACCCTTCTGAAAACATTCTTCCGCTTTCTTCCGATTGCCCGTAATGGTGATCACACCTTTGGGGCCAGGCATCTTCAATTTGAGATACACGTAACATGGTCGGGCCATGAAGCGTGCATAAGCCGGCCTGCCCAAAATAGCGTGATAGGCACTCTGGAAGTCTACAACTTCAAATGTCAACTTTTCTTTGCGGTAATTCTTGGAATCACCGAAAACCACATCAAGAGCAATCTGGCCGAGTGATTCAGCCTTCTTCCCAGGAATGACTCCATGGAAACTCATGTTGCTGGCACTGAGTCTGGACATCGGAATGCCCATCCCCTTCAACGTCTCAGCGTATAATATGTTCAAACCACTGCCACCATCCATCAGGACTTTGGTCAGTCGAGTGCCTTCAACAACTGGGTCGACCACCAAAGCTTGCCTCCCAGGGGTGGCGATGTGCGTTGGGTGGTCGGACTGGTCGAATGTTATGGCAGTCTGAGACCATTTCAGGTAACTAGGTGTCGCCGGAGCGACCATATTCACCTCTCGGTTAATAACTTTCAGTCGACTTTTGCTCTCAACATCAGCAAAAATCATCAGGGTGGAATTGACTTGAGGGTATCCGTCATCACTGTCCTCTTTGTCCTCGACCTTGTCTGACTCCTTTTCCTTACCCTTGGGCTGCTTGCCCTGGAACTGCTGGATCAAGAGTCGACACTGCCGAGTGGTATGTTTCGGGTAAATAAAATTACCCTCTTCATCTTTCTTCGTGTGGACGAGACACGGTAAGTCCAACACATCATTTCCCTCCTGGTCTTTAACCTTTTTGGGGTTCCAAGGCCCTTTAGGTTTCCCTTTAGACTTTCCTTGGGCCAAAGCTAAGCTTCCCCGGGAGCCGCTGGCTCGGCTTTCCGCTTCTGTTTCCGACTGGAATTGCCTCCGGTTTCTTGGGCGACTGACTTGAGCTTGCCACTCCTGAGTCGATCCTCATCTTCGCCATTAGCGTACTTGGTGGCAATCTCCATCATCCGATTCAGGGACATATCTCCGGTTCGACCGAATTTCAAATTCAGTTCTCTGTACTTGACGCCTTCCTTGAAGGCACAAACTGCTTGGTGGTCAGGCACATTCTCCACCGAGTGATGTAACGTGATCCATCTCTGGATGTAATCCCTCAAAGTTTCATTCGGCTTCTGCACACAAGACCGCAGTTCCGTCAGTCCTGCTGGTCGCTTGCATGTGCCTTCAAATGTGGTGACGAACACTCGGGAGAGATCTTCCCAAGTGTAAATGCTGCTAGGTGCTAACTGGTTTAGCCACGCTCTGGCCGAGCCCTCCAACATGAGAGGCAGGTGCTTCATGGCCACTTCATCATTGCCGCCGCCAATCTGGACGGCCACTCGGTAGTCCTCAAGCCAAGTATCAGGCTTGGACTCGCCAGTGAACTTACTGACTCCAGTCGCCAACCTGAAATTGGGAGGAATCACAGCAGCCCTGATGGCTCTACTAAAGCACTCTGGCCCCGAAACATGTACTCTGCTGCTGGCAGGCGCATCTCTGTCGTGGCCTTCTCGGTGAGCCCTGTTCCTGTCGACCAGACCTTGGACGAGGATGGATCTCGCGTCAAAGCCTGGCCCTCTGGGGTCGACTGGAATCCTTCGCCCACCACTATGAGGGCGCCTGTCATCCTGCTGGCGAGGCACATACGACCCGCTCCTCGGGGGAGGCGTGGGCACTCGACGTCGACCGTCACGATCGACTCGGTGATCATACTGCTCATGGTTCCCATACTGGTCACGCCGGTCTCCACGTCCCTCACGCCTCGGGGGCGATCTCGGGCTGTGAGCCGACTGGACTGTGTCCGCAGCAACGGATCTGCTGTGAATTCTGTTCCGCGACTGAGAAACAGCGGAATTCTGATCTCCTGCTGCCCGGAGTAACGCTCTGATCTGCAGCAAGCCTCTGCCAGCCTCCGACTGGGAAGGCTGAATCGACTCCGCTATACGGGCCGCAGCTGCTAAATTCTGAATCGGAGTCCGATATACCTGCGGGGGCGGGAAGAGCTGACGTCGACTGGATTCGGGAACCCGTTGTCGCGCCCGCTCGTCGAGTGCTCGCTGGAGGTTCTCCAGTCGAGTGCGCTCGGCCAAGTTTGCCAGGCGCGCGTCCTCCAAGGCGCGAGCCTCGGGGGTTTCTCCAACGATAGGAGTGTGCAGCGCATCCATGTTCCGGCGGCGAAGTTCTTCTCTCTGCAGCGACGTGAGAGGCTCGGGAAGATACTCCTCATGGGGACGCGACGGGTCGCCTCCTCCTGCGCCTCCGTCGGTGCGGGTAAAACCGGGGGACTGGGCGGTCCATCGACCATCAGAACCTCCTGCCGCCGGATCGCTGCTGTCGCACTCGGATGCAGTCTCTTCGGAGCCAGTCGAACAGGCCGTAGAGGGATTCGTCGGGCTCGATCGCCGCGACTTGAGGGATGGCCGACTGACGGGCCACCGCGTGTCTCACCCACCGCTGAAGTCTCGACCGACCGGAGCGCTTGCGCCGGCGGGAAACGGGAGGGAGGACAACACAGGAGCCGACCGGTAGGGGGTCGACGGTTGCCGCAGGAGAACGCCGCGGACGCACGCGCTAAAGTGCGTTGCCCCGCGGACAGGGAGTGCGTCCACGTCGAGCGGAGCCTCCTGAAGCCAGGCGGAGTCATCGGCGATGAACGTGAGCGCGCCGAGACGGATCTCGCGGCCCTCCACCAAAACTCCGTCGAAAACCATGATGATTCGGGTCGGAAAAGATCGCAACTCCTCCAACAAAACGCTAAAACACCTGCCCCACGGTGGGCGCCAACTGTCGTGGTTCTAAGTCTGACAGTAATGTAGGGGGGTAAGTATGGAGAGGTGAGGTCTTAGCTATGGAGAGTTGTAAGGACGCAAGGTTTACGAGTTCAGGCCCTTCTCGGAGGAAGTAAAAGCCCTACGTCTCGGAGCCCGGAGGCGGTCGACTGGATTATGTGTGTATGAGTTACAGAGGTGCGAACCCTTGTCTCGGAGGAGGGGGGTGGCTTATATAGAGTGTTCCAGGACCCCGGCCAGCCCACGTTACGAAGGGTTCAATGTACATTAAGGCAGGGCGTTCTGGTAACGCTAGTAATAAAGTGCTATGATGACCATAAAAGCTACTTAATGACCGACCGTTAGCGTGCGGGGCGCCTTTAGGTCTCCTGGCCGTCGAGTGGTTGGGTCTTGGTCGAGTGATTGCTTCTTGGTCGAGTGTCTTCGAGTCTGTCGAGTGGGACACCTTCAAGTCGATTGAAAGGTGATTTCTTCTAGAGATGTCCTTGGGTAGGGCAGTTAGGGAAGGTCCATGACCCTACCCTAGGTTCATAGCTTCGTCACCGCCTGCGCCCGTTCCTATCAAATCCGATTGGGCGCCGATCATGGAGTTTACCTCTGCGGATATTTTTCAGCACTCGCCCTTCGGCGACATACTGAACTCATTAAGGTCTCTCTCCTTGTCAGGAGGATCCTGGCCGAACTATATCCGACAGGTTTGGGATGCGGATGACGAAGAAATTCGCCGCCCACCCACCACCCACTTAGTAGCCACTGTCGACGACTTAACCGACATGCTCGACTTCGACTCCGAAGACATCGACGGTGTGGACGACGATGCGGGAGACGAAGAGGAATCACTGCCCACAGGGCACTGGACAGCCACCTCATCATACGATATATACATGGTGGACACACCCAAAGAAGGCAATGGCGACGAGACAACGGAGGATGACCCCTCCAAGAAGCAACCCAAGCGCCGACGTCAGCGGCGCCGCTCTAATTCCCGCCAAGGAAAAAGTGGTGATACCGACACAGGAGATAATAGCACTCCGGACAGTTCCGAAGACAGCAAAAATCCCCTCCAGCAAGATTTAGAGCAGGAGGATGGAGAAGCCAGCCCTCCTGAGAGAGCGGCAGATGGGGAGGCGGAGGATGATAATTACATGCCTCCATCCGAAGACGAGGCAAGCCTCGACGATGACGAATTCATCGTGCCAGAGGATCCCGTCGAACAAGGGCGCTTCAAGCACCGGCTTATAGCCACGGCAAATAGCCTTAAGAAAAAGCAGCAGCAGCTTCAAGCTGATCAAGATTTGCTAGACGACAGATGGTCTGAAGTCCTTGCGGCCGAGGAATATAAACTCGAACGCCCCTCCAAGAGTTACCCAAAATGCAGGTTGCTACCCCGATTGGAGAAGGAAGCACCAAAACCTACATCCCTGGCGTATGACACGGCTGATCGGCCACCTCGCAGCCGCAACAGAGAGGCATTCCAGCCAAAAGCTCAGCCCGCACCCCGATGCCATTCAAATAAAAAGGCATGGGGAAATACGCTAGACCTGCGAGATGTATTAGAGCACAAAGCAAAACATGCAAGATCGATCTACGGATCACGAGGGCGTGCCACTGTGTGAGACGATAATCGTCACGCCAGATACAGTAAAAGTAAGTCCGGTGGGCCGAACACAGTGGGCAAGACTCATTTGAGCTGCGTCGCGATATAGCCCAGTACAGAGGTGCCGCACACCCCTTATGCTTCACAGACGAAGTAATGGATCATCAAATCCCAAAGGGTTTCAAACCCGTAAATATAGAATCATACGACGACACAACAGATCCTGCGGTATGGATCGAGGATTTCCTCCTGCATATCCACATGGCCCACGGTGATGATCTACACGCCATCAAATACCTTCCACTCAAACTCAAAGGACCAGCTCGGCATTGGCTCAACAGCTTGCTAGCAGAGTCCATTGGCTGTTGGGAAGATCTGGAAGCCGCATTCCTCGACAACTTTCAGGGCACTTATGTGTGACCACCAGATGCCGATGACTTGAGCCACATAATTCAGTAGCCAGAGGAATCGACCAGGCAATTCTGGACACGGTTCCTAACAAAGAAAAATCAAACCGTCGACTGTCCGGATGCAGAGGCCCTAGCAGCTTTTAAGCGCAACATCCGCGACGAATGGCTTGCCCAACACCTTGGCCAGGAAAAGCTGAAATCTATGGCAGCCCTCACGACACCCATGACCCGCTTTTGTGCGGGAGAGGATAGCTGGTTAGCTCGCAGCAATAACATATCAAAGAACCATGGTACTTCGGATACCAAGGACAGCAACGACAGGTCACATCGCAACAAACATAAGCGCCGCATTAACAGCGACAATACCGAGGATACGACAGTTAATGCCGGATTCAAAGGCTCTAAACCCGGTCAGCAGAAAAAGCCATTCAAAAGAAGGACTCCGGGCCCGTCCAGTTTAGACCGCATACTCGATCGCTCGTGTCAAATACACGGCACCCCCGACAAGCCAGCCAACCATACCAACAGGGATTGTTGGGTGTTCAAGCAGGCCGGCAAGTTAAATGCCGAAAACAAAGATAAGGGGTCACATAGCGACGACGCGGAGGAGCCCCAGCAGCCGAACACCGGAGGACAGAAGAGGTCCCCCCCGCCAAGTGCGGACGATGAACATGATATACGCAACCCACATGCCCAAGAGGGAGCGGAAGAGTGCGCTCAGGGACGGTTATGCGTTGGAGCCGGTCGCCCCAAAGTTCAACCCATGGTCCTCCTGGCCGATCACCTTCGATCGCAGGGACCACCCCACTAGTATCCGTCATGGCGGATTCGCCGCACTGGTCCTAGACCCAATCATTGACAGATTTCACTTCACTCGAGTCCTTATGGATGGCGGCAGCAGCCTGAACCTGCTTTATCAGGACACAGTGCGCAAAATTGGTATAGACCCCTCAAGGATCAAACCCACAAAAACGACCTTTAAAGGCGTCATACCAGGTGTAGAAGCCCATTGCACAGGCTCAGTCACACTGGAAGTGGTCTTCGGATCCCCGGATAACTTCCGAAGCGAAGAGCTAATCTTCGATATAGTCCCGTTCCGCAGTGGCTATCATGCACTGCTCGGGAGAACCGCATTTGCGAGATTGAAAGCGGTACCGCATTATGCATACCTCAAGCTCAACATGCCAGGACCTCGGGGGGTCATTACAGTTAACGGAAACACAAAGCGCTCTCTCCGAATGGAGGAGCACACCGCGGCCCTCCCAGTAGAAGCGCAAGGCAGCCTCTTAAGGCAATCCACTAGTTCGGCGATTAAGGACCCGAACACCTTCAAGCGTGCCCGGGGTAATTGGCAACAGGACCGCCTGGCACATTTCGAGCACGTATAGCAATGTGGCCCCCACTCCGGCCCAAGCCAAACGGCAAAATCCGTGCCACGCGTACACAATTACGCATTAAAAATACCATGGGCACAGGTAGGGAGGGGGCACGACTACGGCACGCTCCAAGACGCGGCTTAACCGCACTAGGGGCTTTCCGCTTTGTTATCTTTCTCTTTCAGGACCTTAATCTCTGGAAACCTTGTCCGACAGCATGATTGCCGAACACATGATGCAGCAACCAAGGAGGCAGAAAGCTACGTCACACCATGGAACTCCGAGGTGGATTACGATAACGAGTGAAATATTTACTTTAATATTATTCCTCAGCTTGCCCTTGGAAGGGACATGTCAAACAGTCCTACTTTTTGCTTATCGCACTACTTGTATCATTCTGCTTTAACGCACCTTTTTGAATAAGCAATGCATAGCATTAAGACTATTATTGCATTCCTCGTTTATATATATATATATATATATGTATATATATATATATATATATATATATATATGTTCATCATGACATCTAGCATCCGTACACTCTGGTACGGCCAAAACGCTAGGGGCTTAAGCATACCCCATAATACGGTGTAAGAAGTCCGAACACTTTCGACAGTGCGGCACCCCGAACTTATAGCATTATATGCGTCAGCTCCGAATCATGTCTTGGGTCAATAATTGGGTTTGCCCGGCTCCCATGTTTTGGTACCTTACGTTCCACTACATCGGCTAAGGTAGCACTGGGAGAACTACTGTGATTGTGCCCCGGTTCTGCTGGGCTAAGCACCTCAGTAGAGAAAGCTAAAACTGACTGTCATGATAAAGTGAGAGACTGGTCGCTGTTTGAGAGGTTTCAAGTCCCTAAAGACTTATGCCGCTTAGAGCGAGGAGTCGGCCTTGTCCGGCTTAAGGAGTGTATAGTGCCCCGAATTCGGCATTCCGAACACTAGGGGCTTCGCCGAAATTTAAAATTATAGAATTCTATGGCTATGTGAGAGTGATAACGCATTATAGTCCGTTGGCTTGTTCGTTGTGCTGAGCACCGCCCTCGAAGTGAAGGAAATATGCCCTAGAGGCAATAATAAAGTTATTATTTATTTCCTTATATCATGATAAGTGTTTATTATTCATGCTAGAATTGTATTAACCAGAAACATAATACATGTGTCAATACATAGACAAATAGAGTGTCACTAGTATGCCTCTACTTGACTAGCTCGTTGATCAAAGATGGTTATGTTTCCTAACCATAGACATGAGTTGTCATTTGATTAACGGGATCACATCATTAGGAGAATGATGTGATTGACTTGACCCATTCCGTTAGCATAGCACTTGATCGTTTAGTTTGTTGCTATTGCTTTCTTCATGACTTATACATGTTCCTATGACTATGAGATTATGCAACTCCTGTTTACCAGAGGAACACTTTGTGTGCTACCAAACGTCACAACGTAACTGGGTGATTATAAAGGTGCTCTACAGGTATCTCCAAAGGTACTTGTTCGGTTGGCGTATTTCGAGATTAGGATTTGTCACTCCGATTGTCAGAGAGGTATCTCTGGGCCCACTCGGTAATGCACATCACTATAAGCCTTGCAAGCATTACAACTAATGATTTAGTTGCAGTATGATGTATTACGGAACGAGTAAAGAGACTTGCCGGTAACGAGATTGAACAAGGTATTGAGATACCGACGTTCGAATCTCGGGCAAGTAACATACCGATGACAAAGGGAACAACGTATGTTGTTATGCGGTTTGACCTATAAAGATCTTCGTAGGATATGTAGGAGCCAATATGAGCATCCAGGTTCCGCTATTGGTTATTGACCGGAGACGTGTCTCGGTCATGTCTACATAGTTCTCGAACCCGTAGGGTCCGCACGCTTAAAGTTCGATGACGGTTATATTATGAGTTTATGTGTTTTGATGTACCGAAGGAGTTTGGAGTCCCGGATGAGATCGGGGACATGACGAGGAGTCTCGAAATGGTTGAGACATAAAGATCGATATATTGGACGACTATATTCGGACATCGGAAAGGTTCCGAGTGATTCGGGTATTTTCGGGAGTACCGGGGAGTTACGGGAATTCGTATTGGGCCTTAATGGGCCATACGTGAAAGGAGAGAAAGGCCTCAAAGGGTGGCCGCACCCCTCCCCATGGGCTGGTCCGAATTGGACTAGGGAGGGGGGCGCACCCTTCCTTCCTTATCTTTTCCCCTTCCCTTTCCTTCTCTCCTACTCCTACTACTTGGAAGGGCTCCTAGTTCTACTAGGAAAGGGGGAACACCGGGAGTAGGACTCCCCTAGGGTGCGCCATAGATAGGGCCGGCCCCTCCCCTCCTCCACTCCTTTTTGTACGTGGCCAGGGGGCACCCCATAGACACAACAATTGATCTCTTGATCTCTTAGCCGTGTGCGGTGCCCCTCTCCACCATAATCCACCTCGATCATATCGTAGCGGTGCTTAGGCGAAGCCCTGCGTCGGTAGAACATCATCATCATCACCACGCCGTCATGCTGACGAAACTCTCCCTCAACACTCAGCTGGATCGGAGTTCGAGGGACGTCATCGAGTTGAACGTGTGCAGAACTCGGAGGTGCCGTGCGTTCGGTACTTGATCGGTCGGATCGTGAAGACGTACGACTACATCAACCGCGTTGTGCTAACGCTTCCGCTTTCGGTCTACGAGTGTACGTAGACAACACTCTCCCCTCTCGTTGCTATGCATCACCATGATCTTGCGTGTTCGTAGGAAATTTTTGAAATTACTACGTTCCCCAACAGTGGCATTCGAGCCAGGTTTTATGCGTAGATGTAATATGCACGAGTAGAACACAAGTGAGTTGTGGGCGATATAAGTCATACTGCTTACCAGCATGTCACACTTTGGTTCGGCGGTATTGTTGGATGAAGCGGCCCGGACCGACATTACGCGTACGCTTACGCGAGACTGGTTTTACCGCCGTGCTATGCACACAGGTGACTAGCGGGTGTCAGTTTCTCCAACTTTGGTTGAATCGAGTGTGGCTACGCCCGGTCCTTGAGAAGGTTAAAACAACACTAACTTGACAAACTATCGTTGTGGTTTTGATGCGTAGGTAAGAACGGTTCTTGTTCAGCCCGTAGTAGCCACGTAAAACTTGCAACAACAAAGTAGAGCACATCTAACTTGTTTTTGCAGGGCATGTTGTGATGTGATATGGTCAAGACGTGATGAGATATAAGTTGTTGTATGAGATGATCATGTTTTGTTGAAGTTATCGGCAATTGGCAGAAGCCTTATGGTTGTCTTTTTATTGCATAAGATGCAAGTGCCAAATAATTGCTTTACTTTATCGCTATGCGATAGCAATAGTTGCAAGAGCAATAGTTGGCGAGACGACCATGTGACGACACATTGATATAGATCAAGATGATGGAGATCATGGTGTCATGCAGGTGACGATGGAGATCATGACGATGCTTTGGAGATAGAGATCAAAGGCACAAGATGATGATGGCCATATCATGTCACATATTTTGATTGCATGTGATGTTTATCTTTTATACATCTTACTTTGCTTAGTTATGACGGTAGCATTATAAGATGATCCCTCACTAAATTTCAAGATAAAAGTGTTCTCCCTGAGTATGCACCGTTGCCAAAGTTCGTCGTGCCCAGACACCACGTGATGATCGGGTGTGATAAGCTCTATGTCCATCTACAACGGGTGCAAGCCAGTTTTGCACATGCAGAATACTTAGGTTAAACTTGACGAGCCTAGCATATGCAGATATGGCCTCGGAACACTGAGACCGAAAGGTCGAGCATGAATCATATAGACCATTGAAAGCTATTCCATTTCACATCATGATCAGTTATGGTTTAGTTGATTTGGATCACGTGATCACTTAGATGATTAGAGGGATGTCTATCTAAGTGGGAGTTCTTAAGTAATATGATTAATTGAACTTTAATTTATCATGAACTTAGTCCTGGTAGTATTAGCATATCTATGTTGTAGATCAATAGCTCGCGATGTTGCTCCCCGTTTAATTTTTATATGTTCCTATAGAAAACTAAGTTGAAAAATGTTAGTAGCAATGATGCGGATTGGATCCGTGATCTGAGGATTATCCTCATTGCTGCATAGAAGAATTATGTCCTTGATGCACCGCTAGGTGACAGACCTATTGCAGGAGCAGATGCAGACGTTCTGAATGTTTGGCTAGCTCAATATGATGACTACTTGATAGTTTAGTGCACCATGCTTAACGGCTTAGAATCGGGACTTCAAAGACGTTTTGAACGTCATGGAACATATGAGATGTTCCAGGATTTGAAGTTAATATTTCAAGAAAATACCCGAGTTGAGAGATATGAAGTCTCCAACAAGTTCTATAGCTAAAAGATGGAGGAGAATAGCTCAAGCAGTAAGCATGTGCTCAGATTGTCTGGGTACTACAATCGCTTGAATCAAGTGGGAGTTAATCTTCCAGATAAAATAGTGATTGACAGAATTCTCTAGTCACCATCACCAAGTTAGTAGAACTTCGTGATGAACTATAATATGCAAGGGATAACGGAAACGATTCCCAAGCTCTTCGCGATGCTGAAATCGACGAAGGTAGAAATCAAGAAAAGCATCAAGTGTTGATGGTAAACAAAACCACTAGTTTCAAGTAAAGGGACAAATGGAAGAAAGGGGAACTTCAAAAAGAACGGCAAGGAAGTTGCTGCTCAAGTGAAAAACCCAAGTCTGGACCTAAGCCTGAAACTGAGTGCTTCTACTGCAAAGGGACTAGTCATTGGAAGCGGAATTACCCCAAGTATTTGGCGGATAAGAAGGATGGCAAAGTGAACAAAGGTATATTTGATATACAGATTATTAATGTGTATTTTACTAGTGTTCGTAGCAACCCCTCGGTATTTGATACCGGTTCAGTTGCTAAGAGTAGTAGCTCAAAACGGGAGTTGCAGAATGAATAGAGACTAGTTAAGGGTGAAGTGATGATGTGTGTTGTAAGTGGTTCCAATATTGATATGATCATCATCGCACACTCCCTATACTTTCGGGATTAGTGTTGAACCTAAATAAGTGTTATTTGGTGTTTGCGTTGAGCATGAATATGATTTGATCATGTTTATTGCAATATGGTTATTCATTTAAGTAAGAGAATAAATTGTTGTTCTGTTTACATGAATAAAACCTTCTATGGTCATACACCCAATGAAAATGGTTTGTTGGATCTCGATCGTGGTGATACACATTCTCATAATATTGAAGCCAAAAGATGCAAAGTTAATAATGATAGTGCAACTTATTTGTGGCCCTGCCGTTTAGGTCATATTGGTGTAAAGCATGAAGAAGATCCATGTTGATGGGCTTTTGGAATCACTTGATTATGAATCAGTTGATGCTTGCGAACCGTGCCTCATGGGCAAGATGACTAAGACTCCGTTCTCCAGAACAATGGAGCAAGCAACTGACTTATTGGAAATAATACGTACTGATGTATGCAGTCCGATGAATGTTGAGGCTCGCGGCGGGTATCATTATTTTCTGACCTTCACAGATGATTTGAGCAGATATGGGTATATCTACTTGATGAAACATAAGTCTGAAACATTTAAAAAGTTCAAAAAAACTTCAGAGTGAAGTGGAAAATCATCGTGACAAGAAAATAAAGTTTCTACGATCTGATCGCAGAGACAAATATTTGAGTTATGAGTTGGTCTTCAATTAAAACAATGTGGAATAGTTTCACAAAATCGTGCCACCTGGAACACCACAACATAATGGTGTGTCCGAACGTCATAACCGTACTATTATTGGATATAGTGCAATATATGATGTTTCTTACAGATTAACCACTATTGTTTTGAGGTTATGCATTAGAGACAACTACATTCACGTTAAATAGGGCACCATCTAAATCCGTTGAGACGACACCGTATGAACTATAGTTTGGCAAGAAACCTAAGCTGTTGTTTCTTAAAGTTTGAGGTTGCAATGCTTATGTGAAAAAGTTTCAACCTGATAAGCTCAAACCCAAATCGGAGAAGTGCGTCTTCATAGGATACCCAAAAGAAAATGTTGGGTACACCTTCTATCACAGATCCGAAGGCAAGATATTCATTGTTGAGAATGGATCCTTTCTAGAGAAGGAGTTTCTCTTGAAAGAAATGAGTGGGAGGAAAGTAGAACTTGATGCGGTAACTGTACCTGCTCCCTTATTGGAAAGTAGTTCATCACAAAAATCTGTTCCTGTGACTACTACACCAATTAGTGAGGAAGCTAATGATGATGATCATGTAACTTCAGATCAAGTTACTACAGAACCTCGTAGGTAAACCAGAGTGAGATCCGCACCAGAGTGGTACGGTAATCCTATTCTGGAGGTCATGTTACTTGACCATGACGAGCCTACGAACTATGAGGAAGCAATGATGAGCCCAAATTCCGCAAAATGGCTTGAGGCCATGAAATCTGAGATGAGATCCATGTATGAGAACATAGTATGGACTTTGATTGACTTTCCCAATGACCGGCGAGCCATTGAGATTAAATGGATCTTCAAGAGGAAGATGGATGCTGATAGTAGTGTTACTATCTACAAAGCTAGAATTGTCGCAAAAAGGTTTTCGACAAGTTCAAGGTGTTGACTACGATGAGAGTTTCTCACTCGTATCTATGCTTAAGTCTGTCCGAATCATGTTAGCAATTGCCGCATTTTATGAAATCTGGCAAATGGATAAACAAAACTGCATTCTTTAATGGATTTATTAAAGAAGAGTTGTATATGATGCAACCAGAAGGTTTTGTCAATCCTAAAGGTACTAACAAAATATGCAAGCTCTAGCGATCCATCTATGGACTGGTGCAAGCATCTTGGAGTTGGAATATAGGCTTTGATAAGTTGATCAAAGCATATAGTTTTATACAGACTTGTGGTGAAGCCTGTATTTACAAGAAAGTGAGTGTGAGCACTACATCATTTCTGATAAGTATATGTGAATGACATATTGTTGATTGGAGATAATGTAGAATTATTCTGCAAAGCATAAAGGAATGTTTGAAAGGAGTTTTTCAAAGAAAGACCTTAGTTAAGCTGCTTACATATTGAGCATCAAGATCTATAGAGATAGATCAAGACGCTTGATAAGTTTTTCAATGAGTACATACCTTGACAAGATTTTGAAGTAGTTCAAAATGCAACAGTCAAAGAAAGAGTTCTTGCCTGTGTTACAAGGTGTGAAACTAAGTAAGACTCAAAACCCGACCATGACAGAAGATAGAGAGAGAATGAAAGTCATTCCCTATGCCTCAGCCATAGGTTCTATAAAGTATGCCATGCTGTGTACCAGACCTATTGTATACCCTGCCCTGTGTTTGGCAAGGGAGTACAATAGTGATCTAGGAGTAGATCACTAGACATTGGTCAAAATTATCCTTAGTGGAATAAGGATATGTTTCTCGATTATGGAGGTGACAAAAGGTTTGTTGTAAAGGGTTACGTCGATGCAAGTTTTGACACTGATCCAGATGACTCAAAGTCTCAATCTGGATACATATTGAAAGTGGGAGCAATTAGCTAGAGTAGCTCTGTGCATAACATTGTTGACATAGAAATTTGCAAAATACATATGGATCTGAATGTGGCAGACCCGTTGACTAAACTTCCCTCACAAGCAAGACATGATCACACCTTAGTACTCTTTGGGTATTAATCGCATAGCGATGTGAACTAGATTATTGACTCTAGTAAACCCTTTGCGTGTTGGTCACATGACGATGTGAACTATGGGTGTTAATCACATGGTGATGTGAACTATTGATGTTAAATCACATGATAAACCCTTTGCGTGTTGGTCACATGACGATTATTGACTCTAGTGCAAGTGGGAGACTGAAGGAAATATGCCCTAGAGGCCATAATAAAGTTATTATTTATTTCTTTATATCATGATAAATGTTTATTATTCATGCTAGAATTGTATTAACCGGAAACATAATACATGTGTGAATACATAGACAAACAGAGTGTCACTAGTATGCCTCTACTTGACTAGCTCGTTGATCAAAGATGGTTATGTTTCCTAACCATAGACATGAGTTGTCATTTGATTAACGGGATCACATCATTAGGAGAATGATGTGATTGACTTGACCCATTCCGTTAGCATAGCACTTGATCGTTTAGTTTGTTGCTATTGCTTTCTTCATGACTTATACATGTTCCTATGACTATGAGATTATGCAACTCCCGTTTACCAGAGGAACACTTTGTGTGCTACCAAACGTCACAACATAACTGGGTGATTATAAAGGTGCTCTACAGGTGTCTCCAAAGGTACTTGTTGGGTTGGCGTATTTTGAGATTAGGATTTGTCACTCCGATTGTCGGAGAGGTATCTCTGGGCCCACTTGGTAATGCACATCACTATAAGCCTTGCAAGCATTACAACTAATGAGTTAGTTGCAGGATGATGTATTACGGAATGAGTAAAGAGACTTGCCGGTAACGAGTTTGAACTAGGTATTGAGATACCGACGATCGAATCTCGGGCAAGTAACATACCGATGACAAAGGGAACAACGTATGTTGTTATGCGGTTTGACCGATAAAGATCTTCATAGAATATGTAGGAGCCAATATGAGCATCCAGGTTCCGCTATTGGTTATTGACCGGAGACGTGTCTCGGTCATGTCTACATAGTTCTCGAACCCGTAGGGTCCGCACGCTTAAAGTTCGATGACGGTCATATTATGAGTTTATGTGTTTTGATGTACCAAAGGAGTTCGGAGTCCCGGATGAGATCGGGGACATGACGAGGAGTCTCGAAATGGTCGAGACATAAAGGTCGATATATTGGACGACTATATTCGGACATCGGAAAGGTTTCGAGTGATTCGGGTATTTTCGGGAGTACCGGGGAGTTACGGGAATTCGTATTGGGCCTTAATGGGCCATACGTGAAAGGAAAGAAAGGCCTCAAAGGGTGGCCGCACCCCTCCCCATGGGCTGGTCCGAATTGGACTATGGAGGGGGGTGCACCCTTCCTTCCTTATCTTTTTCCCTTCCCTTTCCTTCTCTCCTACTCCTACTACTTGGAAGGGCTCCTAGTTCTACTAGGAAAGGGGGAATCCTACTCCCGGTGGGAGTAGGACTCCCCTAGGGTGCGCCATAGAGAGGGCCGGCCCCTCCCCTCCTCCACTCCTTTATATACGTGGCCAAGGGGCACCCCATAGACACAACAATTGATCTCTTGATCTCTTAGCCGTGTGCGGTGCCCCACTCCACCATAATCCACCTCGATCATATCGTAGCGGTGCTTAGGCGAAGCCCTACGTTGGTAGAACATCATCATCGTCACCACGCCGTCGTGCTGACGAAACTCTCCCTCAACACTTGGCTGGATCGGAGTTCGAGGGACGTCATCGAGTTGAACGTGTGCAGAACTCGGAGGTGCCGTGCGTTCAGTACTTGATCGGTTGGATCGTGAAGACGTACGACTACATCAACCGCGTTGTGCTAACGCTTCCGCTTTTGGTCTACGAGGGTACGTAGACAACACTCTCTCCTCTCATTGCTATGCATCACCATGATCTTGCGTGTGCGTAGGAAATTTTTGAAATTACTACGTTCCCCAACACGAAGGACCCAAAAATGGGAACAAGAGTGAACGGGTTTATCCCGAACACCTCAGCACTCGTGGCATGGGGGCAGAAGCCGACGACTAGCCATCTCTCAGACTTGATAAACAGCCGAACTGAAGGCAATATTTTAAATTCAAACAAGCGTTGCATAGCGCATATGAACAAGTTTTCATAAATACAGGATTACACGAGCAAGTTTACTCAAATATTACATCTTTCGTACACTCGTCCGCTACGAGACGGGCACCTTTCAGGACACCCTCATGGTACATCTCGGGGTTGCGATGCTCCTTGCCCGCTGGCGGCCCCTCCTTCACCAGCCTCATGGCGTCCATCTTAGCCCAGTGCACCTTCGCACGGGCGAAAGCCCGGCGTGCACCTTTGATGAAGACGGACCGCTTGATGACTTCCAGCCGTGGGCAGGCATCCATAAGCTGCCTCACCAGGCCAAAGTAGCTGTTGGGAAGGGCGTCGCCAGGCCACATCCGGACTACAAAGCCCTTCATGGCCTGTTCGGCCGCCTTGTGCAGCTCGACCAGTTGCTTCAGCTGGTCGCTCAGAGGCATCGGGTGTTCGGTCCCAGTATACTGACACCAGAACAGCTTCTCCGTTGAGCTTCCCTCCTCGGCCTGGTAAAACTGTGCGGCATCCGACACGCTGCGGGGCAAATCTATGAATGCTCCTGGAGAGCTCCGGACTCGAGTAAGTAACAAGTAATTTACTTTCACATACTTGCTTTTCATATTGAATGCCTTACCCACCGCTATCTTCTTCATCGCATCAATCTCCTGGAGGGCCTTTCGGGCTTCTGCCTTGGCACTCTTTGCACTCTCAAGGGCCGCGGCAAGCTCAGACTCTCGCGTCTTCAAGTCAAGCTCCAACTCCTCGTGCTTCGTCACGAGCGCGTGGAGCTCTTGCTGCACCTCGCCTACCCGTGCCTCCTGCCTTTCCTGCTCGTTGCGCTCCTTGGCCGCTTTGTTTTTGGCCTCGGATAGCGCTTGCTTCAGGGTCGCCACCTCGGTCGTGGCCCCTGGCAAATTTACGATGATCCTGTCATTTTGCAATCACATTCTTTTTATATATATCCATAGACTAGGTACTACTTATCTTTGTTCTCCTCGAGCTGCCTCTTAGCAAGGACGAGCTCTTTCTTGGACCCTTCGAGGTCCTGCTTCAGTATAGCGACCTCCGCAGTCAGTGCGGCAGAGGTCAGCAACGAAGCCTGCATACACATATAGACATACTTATATTAGACTCCTACAGCTATTAGTTGATCCTCTATTCGGCTTTTCTTTTTGAACACCAAACACAGCATCAGGGGCTACTGTCTATGCGGTAACATTTTTCCTATATTTCAAATACTTACCTCAAAGGCTGTTAGAAGGCTGGCATAGGCTTCAGTCAGTCCGCTCTTGGCGGACTGAACCTTCTGGACCACCGCACTCATAATGGTGCGGTGCTCTTCGTCGATGGAAGCGCTGCGAAGCGCTCCCAGCAGATTGTCTGGTGCCTCCGGATGGACGGGGGTCAACGGCACAGGCGTTTTGCCCCTTTTGGAAGAAGGCCGCCTGCCCGAGTCCGGAACCACTGTAGGTTCCGGCGTGGTGTTCGGCTGAGGGCCGAACTCGGAGCCCTCGGGAGCCTTGCTCCCTCTGCTCCCGGAGTCCGGAAGGTCGCCTTGAGGCGCCTCTGGGACTGTCTCCCCTTGACCCGATGCCTCTTGGGACAGTACCTCGGCGTTGTCCGTAGGGCAAGGGGAGGTGGCAGTCGGAAGTGGATCGCTATCCATATCCGACGAGTCCAGGGAGCCGTCCGACGAGGATACATCGATACGGGCTCGGGGTGGTCTGCATAACCATAATTCGACGTTAGGAGAAGCAGTGCGACAAAGGCATGCTATGAGTTACTCTGGTATCTGAATACTTATGACTTCGCCAGGGGCTTGGCCCTGAGCAACCACTTGTCTTCGCCTTCGGCGGCGATGGTGGAGTAGTACGGAAGGAGAGTCCTTCCCTTCTTGGACCATTCGCCCCCCCCCCCCCCCGATTGGGGCGGCCTTCCTTTTCTTGTCTCCCCCGATTGGAGGGGGAGCATCTTCATCTTCCTCCTCATCTTCGGGGGAGGAATGCGTCGCGGAGTCACCGGACGATGAGTCCGATACCACCTGGCGTCGGGAACTCTTTCGGGTTCCCCAGGCCTTCTTGGTCTTCTCTGGCACCTTGTAAGGAGCCGGAGTCAGCATCTCCGTCAGGAGAGCGTCTGTAGTGGCTTCGGGCAGAGGGGCCGGACAATTAATCTACCCCGACATCTCCACCCAGTCCTGTCAAAGGCATGGAACTCAGACCCCGTACATGGTTAAGCTAGGGGAAATAAATATCCTACCGAATGTATAGAACTCACCGAATGCGCTAGGCGCTTCGCGCTTAGCCCACGGTCCTCGGTAAGAGAAGGAGGGACCTCGGCGCCGTTGAACAGCACCCTCCAGACGCCTTTGTGCGTCGTGTCGAAGAGCTCGCTTAGAGTCTGGTGCCGGGCCAGGTCAAACTCCCATAAGTTGAAATCCCGTTGTTGACACGGGAGGGTCCGACGGACGAGCATGACCTGGACTATGTTGACAAGCTTGAGCTTCTTGCTTGCCATGTTCCGGATACATTTCTGGAGTCCGTCCAGCTCCAATGATAAACCCCAGGATAGGCCCTTCTCTTTCTAGGAGGTGAGCCGCGTAGGGAATCCAGACCGAAACTTGGGGGCCGCCGCCTAGTTGGTGTCGCACGGCTCTGTGATGTAGAACCAGGCCGATTGCCACCCCTTTATGGTATCCACGAAGGAGCCCTCAAGCCATATAACATTGGGCATCTTGCCCACCATGGATCCGCCTCATTCCGCTTGTTGGCCGCCCACCACCTTCGGCTTGATATTGAAGGTCTTCAGCCACAGACCGAAGTGGGGGCGGATGCGGAGGAAAGCCTCACAGACGACGATGAACGCCGAAATGTTGAGGATGAAGTTCGAGGCCAGATCATGAAAGTCCAGCCCGTAGTAGAACATGAGACCGCGGATGAATGGATGAGGGGGAAACCCCAGTCCGTGGAGGAAGTGGTGGAGGAAAACTACCCTCCCATGAGGTTCCGGGGTGGGGACGATCTGCCCCGCAGCGGGCAGCCGATGCGCGATATTCGCGGCTAAGTATCCGGCTCCGCGTAGCTTTTTGATGTGTCCCTCCGTAACGGAGGAAGCCATCCACTTGCCTTCAGCTCCGGACATGTTTGGAGAAGGTTGAGGAGAAGGATGTGGACTTGGGCATTGCAGCTCGAGTGCGCGAGAATGGATGAGCAAGGAGGAAGAAGGCGTGGGTAGAAAAAGGTTAAACCTTATCCCTTTATATGGACGGACGAAGCTATGCGCCCTCACTAGCCTGGTAAAACTCGATTATCCCCCAAGCGCCGTAATTTATGGCGCGGTTGGGTTACCCACGCCCATATGGATGAGAATCCCGTAATAAGGGGGACACGATCTCTGCTTTGACAAGACGTGTCAAGGAACTGCCTCGCGTTATGTGCGGGGCTGGTTAAAGAAAAATAGTTCGAATAATCACCGAGCCATGGCATGATGTCACGTTGCCAAAGCATGTCAGCAGATTGGATTTGTGGAAATATTATTCTCTCTACGGTGGAATGTGGAACTTATTTTGCAGGGTCGGACACTGTCCTTTTATTCAAACTCTTCTATGGTATATCCGGAGGAGGAACCCGCCTTGCAATGCCGAAGACAGCACTGCGCGCTGGACTCATCGTCATCGAAGCCTGGTTTAGGGGCTACTGAGGGAGTCCTGGATCAAGGGGTCTCTGGACAGTCGGATTATATCCTTTGGCCGGACTGTTGGACTATGAAGATACAAGATTGAAGACTTTGTCCGGTGTCCGGATATGACTCTACTTGGTGTGGAAGGCAAGCTAGGCAGTACGGATATGGATATCTCCTCCTTTGTAACCGACCTTGTATAACCCTAGCTTCCTCCGGTGTCTATATAAACCGGAGGGTTTTAGTCCGTAGGACAACATACAATCATACCATAGGCTACCTTCTAGGGTTTAGCCTCTCCGATCTCGTGGTAGATCAACTCTTGTAATACTCATATTATCAAGAATAAATCAAGCAGGACGTAGGGTTTTACCTCCATCAAGAGGCCCCGAACCTGGGTAAAACATCGTGTCCCCTGCCTCCTGTTACCATCCGCCTTAGACGCACAGTTCGGGACCCCCTACCCAAGATCCGTCGGTTTTGACACTGACAGGGCCCACGAGGGTGGAGGGCACGCCTGGGGGGCTAGGCGCGCCCCCTACCTCGTGGCTTCCCTGTTGGTTGCTTGACGTAGGATCCAAGTCTCCTGGATCATGTTCGTTCCAAAAATCACGTTCCCGAAGGTTTCATTCCGTTTGGACTTCGTTTGATATTATTTTTCTTCGAAACCCTAAAATAGGCAAAAAAACAACAATTCTGGGCTGGGCCTCCGGTTAATAGGTTAGTCCCAAAAATAATATAAAAGTGAATAATAAAGCCCAATAATGTCCAAAACAGAATATAATATAGCATGGAACAATAAAAAGTTATAGATACATTGGAGACGTATCACACAACCTCTCCTCTCTCTTTCCCCTAAAGCCCAATAAGGCCCATCTACTCCCCGGCGAATTCCCGTAACTCTCCGGTACTCCGAAAATACCTGAATCACTCGGAACCTTTCCGATGTCCGAATATAGTCGTCCAATATATCGATCTTTACGTCTCGACTATTTCGAGACTCCTCGTCATGTCCACGATCTCATACGGGACTCCGAACTACCTTCTGTACATCAAAACACAAAAACTCATAATACCAATCGTCACCGAACTTTAAGCGTGCGGACCCTACGGGTTCGAGAACCAATAGCAGAACCTGGATGCGCATATTGGCTCCCACATATTCTACGAAGATCTTTATCGGTCAAACCGCATAACAACATATGTTGTTCCCTTTGTCATCAATATGTTACTTTCCCGAGATTCGATCGTCGGTATCTCAATACCTGGTTCAATCTCATTACCGGCAAGTCTCTTTACTCATTCCGTAATACATCATCCCGCAACTAACTCATTAGTTACAATGCTTGCAAGGCTTATAGTGATGTGCATTACCGAGTGGGCCCAGAGATACCTCTCCGACAATCGGAGTGACAAATCCTAATCTCGAAATACGCCAACTCAACAAGTACCTTTGGAGACACCTGTACAACACTTTTATAACCACCCAGTTACGTTGTGACGTTTGGTAGCACATAAAGTGTTCCTTCGGTAAACGGGAGTTGCATAATCTCATAGTCATAGGAACATGTATAAGTCATGAAGAAAGCAATAACAGTAAAACTTAACGATCATTATGCTAAGCTAACGGATGGGTCTTGTCCATCACATCATTCTGCAATGATGTGATCCCGTTCATCAAATGACAACACATGTTTATGGCCAGGAAACTTAACCATCTTTGATTAACGAGCTAGTCAAGTAGAGGCATACTAGGGACACTCTGTTTTGTCTATGTATTCACACATGTACGTAGTTTTCGGTTAATACAATTTTAGCATGAATAATAAACATTTATCATGATATAATGAAATATAAATAATAACTTTATTATTGTCTCTAGGGCATATTTCCTTCACTAGAAATGTTCGTGATTCAAGAAAGTTTGTAAAAACAACATTCACAATTAGAGAAACGTTTGTAAATAGTATAAAATGTTCATGAATTCAAAAATGTTCTTGATTTTAGAAAATGTTCGACAATTTGTAAATGTGTTCATGAATTTGAAAAAGTTCACGATTTCATACATTCACGAGTTTAAAAAAATGTTCATGATTTCAAATACATTCATGAGTTTAAAAAAATGTTCATGATTTGTCAAAATTGAAAGTTATAGTGTATCTCGCTGATGCAGCAAAACATGATCATGACCATTGGAGATTATAATTTTTTTCTCCCCTTGCAACGCACGACGGGCCCTTTTGCTAGTTAGTATTAAAAAGTCGGAAGCGGATTTGTAGCACCCGGGTGCTCCACACCCCTATACGAACATTAAATTCAAAAAAATACCGAGAAATTCAAAACAAAATCTGGAATTTTGGGATATCAAACATGGGTTCCTGATCTACTCCCGTAAGAAATTTCGTGAAGAAATACCAGGAAAAGTATTCATGACAAAAAGACAAAAATTTCCCGTGTATAGAAGAAAACCATTTGGATGGATTTTGGTCCGGACAGTTTTTCCTTCGCCACATATATGTTTTCTGGTATATTTTCTACGGAACCTCGTCAGAGGGGGGGGGGGGGGGTGGGCGCTCCCGCACTGCATATAGAAGAAGAGAGTTGGTCCGGTTCATAAGGGAAATCGAACCCAAAAACCATACATGGCATCGGTTAGTTAAGGGAAATTGGCGAAGACCATACACACCAGACTAGCACTCAAGGGATGTCGTCCGAGCCAGATACAAGGGTGCCGAGGCCCAAGACCATCGTCAACACAACATACCCACCCAAGATAAGCACCGCAATCTCAAGAACATGCCTACAACTAGATGTGAACTCGCACCTAACCTTTTGAAAAATGAGATCAACCATTGGCCTCCACCAATGCACGAATTGCCTGGATCACCGTCGGCGTAAGCGGTTTTTTTGTACATCCGAAGATAAGAGTTCATCTTCTCTTGCACATACTCCTGGGAGCCTTTCTTAGATGTCATCCCCTTCGGCAGTTCCCCATAAGCCTCTACCAACCTATATTCAGCGCGCTTGGCAGCAGGAATGTCACAGTTTCTGTTCTTCTTATCCAAACGTCCACTACGCCTCTTGGAACAAGTAGATGCCCCGTCAATCTGTACATGAATCGGTTCCTCGAGCAAGGACCGCGGCGCTGCGCAACTGAAACTGCTTAGGAACTCATCCAACAAGGTGGTTGATGGCGCACCAATATCACCAATTGGCTCCTCGGAACCCAAAGACATCATATTGGTAGTGCCCCCTGAAGCAAGCGTCACCGAAGAGGAGATAAAGGGAGGCACCTCGCCAACCAAACCATCAGGCAAGGCCACCTCAATATGCTCCATATCATTGCTCGATGTGACTATCTCCGCAACCTTAGCTTGCTCCTCCTCACCTTGAATTACCATCTCGTGCAGAGCTACATCCACCACAGGAAGAACATCTGCAGGTAGCGCCATAGTTGCTAGAACATCAAACAAGCACCCGGCCACTCCCGCCTCATTGACATCCTTAATTACCATCAGCAACAACAAAGGGTGCCGCCTCCTCATGCTCGCACCATGGAGGAGGCAAACCCAAAGGCGCCAAGGAAGAAGGTCCCCCACTGTTCCCCATATTCCCTCCCTCTCGTGCCTCAAGAGACTGATTGACAGCCGACAAATTAACAACTTCGCCACTGATAGCCTCCAGCCGCTCCAAGAGGCTTGAGACCTGGGCCGCCCAACCATGCAGAGCAACGACCATGTCGCGGAGCGGTTGAATGACCTCCTCCGCACGAGCCTGCAACTCGGCGCGCAGCACCTCGGTCTGAGCTGCAAAGAGGTGTTTCAACAACCCCAAATCAGCAACCAAGGTCGACTTGTCGGGGTCGGACAGACCCGAACAGGGGGCGCCGGATTTGCTACAAGGGGGTCCTTGAACGAGCCCAGTCAGAGCGGCAACAACATAGGCCCACGAGCGCTTCTGCAACCGCTGTGAAGGAGCTGGGGGCGGGTGTTTGGGGAGGCGAGGAGCAGACGGCGGCAACATGGCGCCACGGAGATGACCATGGCTGGCAGGGAGGCGGTCTGGATAGCCACGCTTGCGACGCCTAGAGCGGCCGCGGCCCAGGCAGGTGCCAGGCCCACGACAGTCGGCGACGAAGTGGTTCTCCGCCAAGCAATGGAGGCAGAGCCCATAAGCTCTCTGCTTGAAAGCGAGGGCTTAGTCAGTCTCCTTCTTGCGGGGCGGGGCAGATAGCTTCAACCTCCAGCGATGCTGGCCCTCGACCTCCACCTACTCCTTCTCCGTAGATGCCTGCGATGCGTCGGTCACGACCAGCGGCATGGGGGGAGCCGATCTGGAGATGGTGGTAGCTTGAGCAGAGGGAGGATCCTAGGGCAACCATTGAAGCGCGGAGAGAGTCCCCGTCTTCATCCTCAACACCGGCAGTCAGCAGCTCTGGATCTGGATCGGCAGGGGAGCTAGGACGGAGGGGAGGGGAGGAGGGGGGGGGGTGGCTGGAGAGGGATCAGAGGGTGTGTGGTTGGTGGTGGGTGAGGAGGCCATTTTCTGGTATTTTTTCACCAGACTTCCCACCGGAGTAGAATGGAAACCCAGGTTTGATATCCTTAAATTTCAGATTTTTTTTAAAAAAATTGGTATTTTTTATGATTAATATTCGTACAGGGATGTGGAGCACTCAGGAGCTCCTGTGTATTTTCCTAAAAAGTCAAGCTAATTTATGTTTGCCCAAGTATATAGGGAAAACATGACATTTTCTTCCATGAACTTGGTCAATACAGAAAAGCTTGACTTCTGGAGAAAATCTTTTACCACACCTTTCATTCTGAGAAATGGAGAAAGCACTTATTTCGTCACCTAGTGTTTGTCCATCGGATCTACTGGTGGGATGGACTGTATTGGCCCGTCCCTACAGTGAAAAGGTCTCCATCGACCCCACACACTAACCGTGAATGTCAAACTGAGAACTGTAGGTGCACGAAGATCCCGTCACCGGGATCACACATGTCAGGTGAACTTCACCCTAAACCTAGCTACCAGCAAAGCCAGCGCACTGACCGAATGTTTTCCGGCGAGGAGGAGACGTCGACGGCGGCGACTCCGCACTACACAGTGCGTGGGGTCACCTCAGGTAAAGCCATGGCTACTCGGGCGACGACAGCGCGTGCACCCTAGGACGTTAGCCCGTGACAGCCGACCTTTGTGTGGCCGCGCGTGGGAAACGGGCCGGAGTAGCCCGGCTCTGGCCGTCCTTAAATGCCGCGCGCATGGCCGCTCATAGGGCACACAAGTCTCCGGCGAGCTAGTTGTAATAGTGCTACGCCGGTGACCGCATCGTCTCGACCGCAGCGCCGGCGCGGAGGCTACCTTCTGCCCCGACGTCCCCATGGCCGGCCACCGGAACAAGGTCTCCTGGTCCTCCGGCCTCTGCGGCTGCTTCGACGACCTCGGCGGCTGTAAGCTTAGTTTGATCTCTCCTGTTCATTAATTCAGGGCAACGCTGGTATATACCTGGTATGCATACAGCATAATAAATACTCCCTCGATAAAGAAATATAAGAGCAGCGGGTGCTTATCAAAGAAGATACACTCATACAAGCAATTCTACCATGCACGGAATATTTCATGCATGGATCCACCGTCTACCGCGTGATTTGAGATTCGTGCTATATTTTTTCAGGTTTGGACGATTCATAGTTTCTATCAAAATGTTTTAGTGACGTAACGTTGTGCAGTAGTAATCTAATCTAAAACAATCACACTCTTATTTATTGGTACAGGACGAAATCTTAAGGTACACTTCAGGAAAAGATCTTCTCTTTTTGCAATGGAAACATCATGTAGCACTCTGAAAAAAGACAAATATTGGCCTAAAGCAAAACAAAAGCATAAATCTCAAAGCAGCGTTGGACGGTAGACTAATGCATTGGATATCCCTTCCTTGCACGGTGGAAAAACCACGCCCATTGATAGAAACAAGAAAAGAAAGCTAATAAAATCATATACTAAAATCTAAGATAAGTGGGCTTCTTTTAACAACCCGTGCATCATGTGCAACCTACAGGCTTCCTGACACTCTTCTGCCCGTGCATCGCCTTCGGGAGGATCGCCGAGATCGTCGACAGGGGGGCCATATGTGAGTTTGTCTATGCCCCCACAACAAAAATACACTGTATACTTGTGTTTTCACTAATTGTTGAACGATAACTTGATCGGGTGTCCGTATCAATCAATGAATGAATGCTACTATTGCTCTCCACAGCATGCTGTGCGAGTGGGACGATGCACGTGCTGCAGGGCTTGGGGACGTCCGCGATAGGCTCCATCCTCTACCACTGCTGCTACCGCGCCAGACTGCGGGCAGAGCACGGGCTGGAGGAGAAGCCATGCGCCGACTGCTGTGTCCACACCTTCTGCGGGTATTGTGCCCTCTGCCAGGAGTATCGCGAGCTCAAGAGTCGTGGCTTCGACATGCAGGCGGGATGGCATGCCAACATGGAGAGGATGGGGAAGACCGTCGCGCCCCAGATGAACCAGGGGATGACTCGTTAGTCAATTGAAAGCAATGCAGACGGTTACTCTTCTCTATATATCCTGGCTAGGGGTGTCAACGTCCAGCTACTCATCCAGTCTTACTTTTTTATCCATGTATGTGTCGGTGTGCTTAGCTGTTGCAAGTTGTTCTTCGTCCAACCAGTCACTTCCCACCATGGGTCAAATCTATGTGCAACCAATAAGACGTGTTATCATATCTTTGTGTAGAAGAAACAGATGTTCGCCTCCGTAATGAGTGCAATCACGTTTGGGTATGTAATATCTATGGCAGCTACCTTAAATCTTCAAAAAATTATTGAGGAAACCTTAAATCTCCAAAATGGATGTAGTGACCACGCGTATTTGTATGGGTCACATGGTTTGGACATTTATATTTGCTTTTTGTGGGGTCATTAATATATGTGTTCCTGAAGAATTAAATATTCGGGATCCCAAAACAAACCATCATGCACAACGTCAAATTGCAGAGGTAGCTACATGGGTTAAAATAGTCTTGTGTAATGTGGTACAACCAGCTAAGTGAATTAATTTCTCAAGAAAAGATATTACACAAATCATGATGATTGTCCTTGCGCATTTATTAAGATATCTCGTAATTAATCCTATATTATCTCAGTTTATGTTGATTATATAAATATGATCAGCAATGATAATGGGATAGAATAATCTAGTTCTTACATTACGATAGAGCTTGGGATGGTAGACTGGGGTGTAAAAACAAGCTGTTCTTGGGTCACAACTTGACCGCCTTCCTGAAAGAGGTTTAGTTCACTGGTATGCATATATAGAAAGGGTTCTTCAAAGATTTAATATGGATAAAATCTCACCCCTCTTAAAACCCCCGCGGTATACATGAACTACTTGTTGCTCTAGTTGTTAGCACACCCCTTTAAACCCTCCAAGCTGCTAGGATTTTTTTTTCTAAGCATGATGAGGCCTTCCACCGGGCCAAGGTTTGGGTTGTGCTAAATTAGTCATACAAGTACTATTTGACACTATTTGAACGCTTAGATTCAAATTCATCCGAATATTTTTGATAAGTACCAAAGCTTCTCAAGGTTGAACGAGATTTCCGGTATCTTACCGGAATTCCGACCGCAATTAAAACCTTACTCACTACTCATCAAGTAAGGGTGTTAATGAGTTAGCATAGTAATTTTGTTATCAATAATTGTCATGGTGGACCTCCTACCTGAAAACTAAGAAAAACACATGGCAGGGTGGGAACAACCTCTGGCTCCCCACCGGCCACCAGCTAGCAAGTGCCTCTTTTCACCATGAAAGGACTGCCGAAATATCGTGAAATACACTCAAAGACAGCAGCAGCACCATGAGATGGATGAGCGCCGCTCTGTTTAGCAAATAGGAACAGAAGCATATTCTCTTGCCCTTAAAGCCTAGCTAGCTACAGGCAATAAGCTTTGTTCCCTATGCGGGCTCAATCAATTCCTTTGACAAGTAGCAATGCATGTGCCATCTTCATAGTTGAGTATTGATTCTTCTTGATCTTGTTGGTGACTTGATGTTAAGGTTCCAAAAGTATTCAACAATATATGCAATGGTTGAAGTCCATAAATCATGGGCCATGTAGTCTCTCCAATTGACAGTTAAATCCAAAGAGATGGCCGGCCGCTAGGCTGACGGTTATGTCGGGCAAGGTTTTCTTTAATTCTGATTCCGGGTTTTTTGGGATGAACCGGAAAATCCGGTTTCCGAAAAATCTCAAAAAATCCGTATTTTTTCGTTCAAAATTTTCAGACAAATTTTGAATTCAAAAAATATAGCATCAAAATATATTTTTTAACCTAATGGGCACACCAACTACTTTTTGGTCTAATGGGCAGTACATCTTTTAACCCTCAAGAGGTCATAACTTCGACTCCATGCCACCACATCATGACCTAAGCCCGAATAACGCAAAAAGAACTTGTTGTTGAAATGGTTTTGGTCTAACGGGCAGTACACCTGGTAACTATTAGGAGGTCGTGAGTTCGACTCCATGCCACCGCACTGTGACCAATTTTTTAAAGCCTAAATAACACAAAAAACCTATTGTTGAAATGGTTCTCGTCTGGCAGTACACCTAGGGCCAGTTCTTTTCGCCCTATAATTCTGGAGAATTATGATTCTGGAAACTGCCCGCAGAATCGTCTGCCCACAGAATTGTCTGTCCAGTTCTTTTTTGTAATTCTAACCTGTAATTGTTGTATGAGGTCGCTCGGTGGGGCTGGCCCGGTGACATATTGGCTGTAATTTAAGTCCCCAATTGGGGTAGTAGTTCAAACCGAACAATTTTCTTTTAAGGGCCCGGCTAGAATTGCCAGAATTGCCGAGTTTCCATGATTCTCAAATACACTAGCGATTCTGATAATTCTCGGATGATTCCTGGGGAAGAAACGAGTTCTTTTGCGATTGTGATTCTCCGGCCAGTAATTCTTCAGAATTGAGCCAAAAGAACTGGGCCCTAGTAACCATCCCGAGATTGTGAGTTCGACGACACCTAGTAACCATCCCGACATTGTGAGTTCGACTCCATGCCACTGTACCATGAAGAATGAATTTTTTAGTAAGCCTGAATAAGACGAAAAAAATGTTGTTGGAATTGTTGTTGAATTAATTAGTATGCCTAGTACCCATCAGTAGGTCGTGAGTTCGACTCCATGCTAGTGCACTGCAACCAATATTGTTTTTGTAAGCCTGAATAATGCAGAAAACCTGTTGTTAAAATGTTCTGGTCTAATGGGAAGTAACCATGGTAACCATCAGGATCTTGCGAGCTTGATTCAATGCTATCGCACCGCGACCAATACTTATTTTTAGCAAGCTCTGCATAAGACAAAAAACATGTTGATATGGTTATGGTCTAATGGGCAGTACGACTCGTAACCATCAAGAGGTCGTGAGTTCAACTCCATGCCACCACATCGCGACCAATAATTTGGTTCTGGTCTAATGGGCAGTACACCTGGTAAACATCAGGAGGTCGCAAGTTTGACTCCATGCCACTGCATGGCGAGCAATATTTTTTTAGCAAGCCTAAATAACGCAAAAAAAACATGTTGAAATGGGGCAGTATGCTTGGTAAATAAACATTAGGAGGCCGGTCACGAGTTCAACTCCATGTCACCGCCCGGCTATCAATATTATTTTTATAAGCCTGGTAAACATCAGGAGGTTGCGAGTTAATTTGTTCGTAAGCCCAATCATGGCAAAAAAAACTATTGTTGAAAATGGGACTCGAACCTCCTAAGAGGCACACGCCCTACCGCTTGGCCAAGTGCATGGTTGTTGTATGGCATTTTTACGCAGCTTATTTGACAATTTCAAACAGTGTCCAATTTTTCAGTAAAACCCTATTGTCAGGTACTCATGGAGTCTATGTAGTAGTGGACCTGCTTTTCTTCTGGCGACAATATGATGATCTATTTGAAGGTACTGTAGCTAGCAATGACCTCAGTGATGATGTCAACACACATGACTGGCTACCTGGCCAGAGATTCTAGACATTTGAGGTTCTCCATCGATCACTACTTCACCCCACTACCCAATGGAAATATTCCCTCTGCAAAACAACAGCGGTTCACACAGAACAGTGTCAACACCATGAAAGGGAGTATTTCAACCAAAAAAAACACCCTTTTTTGCGGGGAGCCCAAAAAACACCATGACTGTTATATTTAATTAAGGTGATCCTCCTCGACGGACCGATGCTTCCAGTGATTTCTCCATGGGCGAGAGTCATGCGTGAGAAGCCGAATCACGATGCTCTATCAAGGTTTTGGTTACCGAATGAGGCAATTTTACCGAGGGGGACTGGTAAATGTGGTTACCACAGTTACCGAGAAATACCGAGAATATTTCGAGCGAATTTTGTAGTTGAAATTTGAATTCAAATAAGTGAATGAACGAATATTCGAGACAGAGACCTCTCAAAATAGGAACTAGGTTGCTACCAACACGCCAGAATCAACTCTCATGGCATTAATTAGATCATATGTACTTTACAATAAATCGAGTGTTTAAATTCAATTTTTTTTAAAAATGGTATTTTTTGCTCGGTATGGTGATTTACCGAGGGGCACGGAAATACGTGGTAACCATGGGAAATCTTGGAATTTCGACTGGTAACCAAAACAGTGTGCTCTATGCTGTGAGTATGGCCGCTGCTCGTAGAGATTCCCATCGGCAGCAACGGCTGTTGTAGCTGATGGGGCAGGGACGCACCGGTGGCTTTGTGTACGATGTAATGGCTGCATGACTCTCTTATGCCCATGTGTCACTTTGGGAGAATAGCCGAGATCGTCAATAAGGGGGCCACATGTGAGGTCCTTCCTGTCTCCCCACAAGAAAAATACAGCTACTTGTGTTTTTGCTAATTGTTGAATGATAACTTGGCTGGGTGTTCGGATCAATGAATGAATGAATGAACCTAGTGCTGCTCTGCTCAGAATGTTACACGAGTGGGACGATGTACGTGCTGCAGGCCCTGGGGACGACATCGACAAGTTCCATCCCATACGCCTGCTGCTATGCTACCATGCCAGGCTGCGGGCGGAGCACGATCTTGACCAGAAAACCTGCGCTAACTGCTGCGTCCGCACCTTTTGTGGGCTTCACACCCTTTGCCAGGAGTATCGCGAGCTCAGGAGTCGCGTCTTTGAGATGCAAGAAGGGTGGCATGCCAATATGGAGAGGATGGGGAACTGTCGTACCCCACATGAACCAGGGGATGACTCGTTAGTTGACCGAATGCAATGCAGACAGTTACTATCTATCTGGGTGAGTCCTGTCTGTGACGTGTGCTTTCTTGTTGCAAGTCAGCTCTCATGTGTCAATTCTATGTGCAACTTCAATACGACGTACTATATGAATGATGCTTTACTATGGTGGGGTACGCGGGTGCTGGTTATCTCTATGATCCCAATGATGCTAGATCTTAGACTGGATTCATGTTTCTCTATAGTGGTGCAAAAATTTCTTGTCCATCGTGTTAGGAGACCCTCGAGCCACATCTACTAACCACTCAGACATAGTTCCTTTGTATGAAGCCTCATGTGAATGTGTTCGGCCCATATAAATGATTAACCACACCAAGAAGTCATGGACTCGATACCGTCAACACCCCCACAAATATTTATGATGATAATACCTCTTGTGTTGCATAAATGCAAATAGCCAAAGCTAGCCGCATACATTTCAAACTATTTTTTAACAAACCGGATGAAAGTCATGCAAGCACGGACGGATTTCATACAAACACGACGGATTTCATACAAACACGACGGATTTAACTACATTTCGAACATTTAGAACAAAAAAAAGACCCGCCGCTAAACCTATCCTCCAACGGTGGCGCCCAGCGTCCAAGCTCGTGTTGTCCTCCTTCCGCCATCTCCATGAGCACTGGCGATAAGACCGATGAAGTGAAGGTGCGGTCTCCGACGAGGAAGAGTAGAACACGGGAGACGGACCGGCCCACATGGGATACCAGGCCCCGCCACCTCCCGTGGCCTACTGATCCTCGGAGGAGTCCACGCCTTTTCCGCTGCCGGTGGACGTGAGGTCCACGAGGGAAATGGTGGCGCCTTGGTTGTCGTCGTCTCATCGGGCTGGCTGATGGTTCGGCGGCGGCGCGTAGGAAGCAAAGCTGGCTATGTTCTGCTCTGCGATGGCATGTAGCTGCGCCTCCGCGGCTGCCGCATCGTACCGAGCAACGGCCCGAGCACGGACGACATCGTAGATGGGAAGCTACTCCGCGACGAAATTTGGGTTCGTCGTGGCCATGGCCGCCACGGCTTCCTCGCTCGCGACCTCGCCGTAGATCTGGCCCTCCGCCAGTCGGTGCTACTCCAGGAGGAACAGGTTGTACCGCTGTTCTTCCTGCACCTGCTGGAACACCGACAAAGGCTCTGGCGCAGGCTGCACCTTCTCCATGGCAGCGTTGAACTGCGTCTGCGCCTGCTCCGTGGTGAAGCCGACATGCACAGGAGGCGCGGGAGCCGGTGCAGAGTCGTCGGAGCCCATCTTCATCGTGGTGTCGTCCTCGTCGTCGGAGTCCTCGGGCTAGCTGGCCGGCAAGCCGGCCTCGATCCGCCTGGCAGGCGACTATGCTAGGTGGTGACAAGGGCAGCCACCGCGTGCTTCATCTCCGGCGACAAACTACCCCACAGTGCTTTTCCGCTGGCGGTCATGGCAGATGCAGTGCAAGGGAGGAGGATGTGGAGGGGCTAGTGTTGTGGTGTGGTGTTAGCTGAGTGTGGCCGCCTTTATATAGTGGATTCCGGTGAGGCCAGGCGTCTGGGTGCGTCAATGCACGGCGCCGGAGTGGGTTTCTCGTCCAGCAAGCCTGCTTAATGGCAGCAGATGGATGGACAACGGCGTTGAACGGGCGCAGTAGATATCCGCCCCGCCCCGTCCAATCACACGTCTCCAGCATTGAACATGCGCGGACACCGGAGGCGCGTCGCGGGCGGTGCCCTCGGCCGGCACGCCGCTTCAATGGCGGCGGGAGTGAGAGGTCGCGTCCGCCCTCAGCTGTCTTCAATGTTGAGCGGCACGCTCTACAGGGGCATGAATGCAGGCAACTGGCACCGGGCGGGAGCTTGCGCGGGAGGGGGAGGTGTATTTGGTGGGCCAGGGCAGTCTGAAAACGAGCTTGGGACCGGTCCATACTCCCGTAAACCTTCCACATTTGTTTCCGGTTTGCGGGAGAAATCACGTTTGGACCGCTCCGCGGATCGACACATGTCGGTGTTGGATGGCTTCCGCTGTCGGGACAGTTCAGTCCAAATGGTTGCGGGAGGTTTACAGGTCCGCCTTGGAGATGCCCTAATACCCCAAGGGTGCGAGTTTAAACCCTCCCAACCACTAGCTAATTCTTTTTCTCTAAGCGCTGTTCTAACTTAGTCATACAAATATTATTTTATACTATTTGAACACAATTAGATTCAAATTTATCCGAATCTTTTTGAACTATACCAAAGTTTCAGCGATATTTCCGGTATAGTTTCTCGTGGTTCAACTAGATTTCCGTTAACTTACCGGAAATTGTGACCAAAAGAAAAAAAACCTTACTCACAGCTCATTAAGTAAAGGTGTTAATAAGTTAACATTGTAATTTTGTTACTATCAAGAATTGTCATGATAGATCTCCTTCTAGAAAACCAGAAAAAACACATGGCAGGGTCGGAATGACCATCTTGTTCTTCCCCATCGGCCATCACCATCTAGCGAGTGCCTCTTTTCTCCATGAAAAGACTGCCAAAATGTCGCGAAATCCGCTCAACGGCAACAGCAACACCATGAGATGGACGGGCACCGGCGTACTCACCATTCTTACGCAGATAGGAACAACAGCATATTCTCTTGTGCTTAAAGCCTGCAGCTAGCCGCATGCAATAAGCTTTGTTCCCTAAGTGGGCTCAATCAATCACTTGGACAAATGACAATGGCTTTACCATCTTCATGGTTGAGCTTTTCGAAAGGAAAAAAATTCTTCATAGTTGAGTATTGATTATTGATCTTCCTATGACTTACTGTTTCAAATGTATTCAAAAATACTCTCTTCGTTTCTAAATATTTTTCTTTCTAGAGATTTCAACAAGTGACTACATACAGAGCAAAATAAGTAAATCTCTAAAATATGGCTATATACATCTGTATGTAGTCCATTTAATAAAATCTCTAAAAAGACAAATATTTAAAAACAGAGGGAGTATATGCGAGGGGAGAAGTACATAAATCAGCGGGATGGCCAACCGCTAGGCTGATGGGTTATGCCATGAGCCATGTACTCGGAGAGTATACGGTAGTAGTGGACTTGTCTTTCCTCTGACGACAATATGATGATCTTTTGGAAGATACTGTAGCTGGCAACGACCTCAATGATGCTGAAAGCACACGTGGCCAAAGGTTCCAAACATTTGAGGTTCTCCACCAATCACTACAGCGCCCCACTATCCAATGAAAATATTCCCTCGCAAAAAGACAACAGTTCACACATAACAGTGTCAATAACATGACAATTGTGTATTTTACGCAAAAAAACACCACAAAAAATATGTAATTAATGGGGTTGTGCTACACTCAGGTACCCATGATGAACAGCACAATTAAAACAAATAGCATAAAAATATATTTAAATTCTGAAACTTTATAGTTTTGGTTATGACCAAATGTTGTAGGCTCTTGCAAAATTTTGTGGCCAAAAGATACCCGAAAAGCTCTCTACACAAAATAACAAAATTGGTACTTAGATTTTTGTGCATTGTTTAGCAGCATATTTGTTTTGTCTGTTCCGCCTAGTGATCCACGTTGAAGATACCATTGGAGCAAGTATAATAAGGTGACATAGGCGGACCGTAAGACACTAAATATTATATTTTTGCTTACTTGGAGGAGAGAGAAGAGAAGCAGGCTACAAATCAACAGCTGACTGCAGCATGTGCTTCTAGGGACTATGTGAGAGAGTGGAGTGGGTTATGTATCAATAAAATGGTACATATTTATATCAAACTATTGTACTTGCTAACTATAAGGTTAGCAATAGATGATGTAGAATACATATTTATACAATAAGGTTCACATTTCCATGTCTTTTCAACGGTAATATTATTTGAACTTAAACCGTACAAAATGTTGGAAACAAATTCTACATGAAAAAGGAGTGGATTTGAAGTAGCTTTCCACAGACATCTCATTTGCGCCATTCCGATAAACCATTAGAAAAATGAGATAAAAAAATACACTTCTTGTTTTTTAATACGAAAAGCACATTTCTAAAATGACTCTTAACCCGCGAGGATTCTGCAAAAACGATCAACATGAGCAGTGATCACCTTGTGCACAGCTTTCCAACAGTATATTACATGCTTTGTTCGGACAAAAAATCACAAAAGTTAATGTTTCGTCTGATTCAGTTCAGGTACTAAGGCAGAGATTGTTCGAGGCTATTAACAGAATACCCCCTCCTTTCCGGTTTATTGGGCTCATCTCATTTTTCTTGGTTTTTCCATATTACAATTCTCATTTTCATTTCTTTCCTCCGCATGTTCACATACCAAGGTGCATTAAATTGATGCATGCAAGGATTAAGAGAAACCAACCAATGCATGTAACCATTCCTACTCATTTAGTGGTCATCCATGCATACACTATAATTAATGCAGATTAAAGTTTGAGCAATTTTGTAAACTATGAGACACATTCCTCCACTGACCATCTTCCTTGGTTGATGAGATTTCAAATTTAAGCCCTATAAACCGGAAAGAAGGGAGTAACACTCTGTGAGTAGCAAGACATGTATATATACATATATATATATATATATATATATATATATATATATATATAAAATAGTAATAAAGTAGTTCCAACATTAATAGAATTTCAACCCAAAATAAAATAAAATAATTCCATGTGAGTACATGTAGACTCGCAAAATTCCAGAAACCACACATATTAGATAATCGGGACAAGCCATCATGCTTCATGACAACCTCCTGCCGCCAGTGCAATTGAAAAACGATGAGTGGGAGAACAGAGGATCTCTGCCATGTGAACCTGCCTGGCTTGGAAATACGTGGTTTTCTTTTTTGGCAGGAGGTATATATTCGATTGGTCAGTGCGCTAGCGCTACCTAGTAATTCCTTTGTTTCAACTTATAGTACAAAGTTAAGACACTTATTTTGAGATGGAGAGAGTAGTAGCTAGGGCATGCAGTGGACGTGTGGCTTTGTCGCTGGATCTTTGTGCATACATAGGCAATCAGATTCTCATTTTTGATTGTGGATTTTGCATACCAAATTCACCCTCCAAAGGAAAAAGTAGTCTTACTTCTTTGGCCACCTAGTACGGATCAATCTGGTCCATCGGATCTGCTGGTTGGACGTACTACATTTGCCCATTGTCCCTATAGCGAAATACCTCTTTTCTGAAGTGACCCCACACACTAACCGTTGGTGTCACCTGGTCACACGTCGATGGTTCACCCTAGCTACCAGCAAGCTAGCGCACTGGCCGAATAGTTTTCGACGTCGACGGCGACTCCGCACTACATAGTGCGTGGAGTCGCATCAGCAGAATCATCAGGTAATGCCACGGCTGCACGTCGGACTGGAGAACGCTAACCCGTGATAGCCGACGTGTGTGGCAACGCGAGCGTGGGAAACGACCGGGCCGGTGAGCTCCCCCCCGGCCGTCCGTAAATACCGCGCACATGGTAGCTCAAACGGAACAAGGCCACCTGGTCCTCCGGCCTCTGCGGCTGTTTCGACAACGTCAGCGGCTGTAAGCTTAACTTGATCTCTCATGTTCATCTGGAGCAGCCCTCGTACCTGATGTATGACTTTACAATATACTTTTGAACAAGAAAATAACACATGGAAACTATATAACACTCTGAAACAAGCTAAACTTTGTAAAAACCCAAGACGGTCACGCCAATCTCAAAGCAGTGGTGGACGGTGGACCACTGCACGGTAGAAAAACACCTATGATACATTATGAATAGAAACAAGAAAAAAAAACCCTGATAAAAGTATATAAAATCTGGGACAAGTGGGCTTCTTCTAACAATCTGTGCGTCGTGTGCAAGTTCAGGCCGCCTGACCTTCTTCTGTCCGTGTGTTGTCTTTGGGAAGATCGCTGAGATTGTCGACAAGGGAGCCATATGTGAGTTCCTTCTGGCTCCCCATGAGAAAACTACAACAACTTGTGTTTTTGCTAATTGTTGAATGATAATTTGGTCAGGCGTCCGAATCAATGAATGAATGAACCCATTGCTGCTCTGCTCAGCGTGTTGTGTGATGTCTACTACACAACCTTCTACTTGTAGATGTTGTTGGGCCTCCAAGTGCAGAGGTTTGTAGGACAGTCACAAATTTCCCTCAAGTGGATGACCTAAGGTTTATCAATCCGTAGTAGGCGTAGGATGAAGATGGTCTCTCTCAAGCCACCCTGCAACCAGATAACAAAGAGTCTCTTGTGTCCCCAACACACGTAATACAATGGTAAATTGTATAGGTGCACTAGTTCGGCGAAGAGATGTTGATACAAGTGCAATATGGATGGTCGATAATGGTTTTTGTAACCTGAAAATATAAAAAGAGCAAGGTAACTAATGATAAAAGTGAGCACAAACGGTATTGCAATGCGTTGAAACAAGGCCCAGGGTTCATACTTTCACTACTGCAAGTTCCCTCAACAATAATAACATAATTGGATCATATAACTATCCCTCAACATGCAACAAAGAGTCACTCCAAATTCACTAATAGCGGAGAACAAACGAAGAGATTATGATAGGGTACGAAACCACCTCAAAGTTATTATTTTCAATCAATCCGTTGGGCTATTCCTATAAGTGTCACAAACAGCCTTAGAGTTCGTACTAGAATAACACCTTAAGACACAAATCAACCAAAACCCTAATGTCACCTAGATACTCCAATGTCACCTCAAGTATACGTGGGTATGATTATATGATATGCATCACACAATCTCAGATTCATCTATTCAACCAACACATAGGACCTCAAAGAGTGCCCCAAAGTTTCTACCGAAGAGTCAAGACGAAAACGTGTGCCAACCCCTATGCATAGGTTCATGGGCGGAACCCGCAAGTTGATCACCAAAACATACATCAAGTGAATCAATAGAATAACCCATTGTCACCACGGTTATCCCACGCAAGACATACATCAAGTGTTCTCAAATCCTTAAAGACTCAATCCGATAAGATAACTCAATCCATTACAAGAGAGTAGAGGGGGAGAAACATCATAAGATCCAACTATAATAGCAAAGCTCGCGATACATCAAGATCGTACCACCTAAAGAATACGAGAGAGAGAGAGATCAAACACATAGCTACTGGTACATACCCTCAGCCCCGAGGGAGAACTACTCCCTCCTCGTCATGGAGAGCACCGGGATGATGAAGAAGGCCACTGGAGAGGAATTCCCCCTCCGGCAGGGTGCCGGAACGGGTCTAGATTGGTTTTCGGTGGCTACGGAGGCTTCTGGTGGCGGAACACCCAATCTATTGTGCTCCCCGAAGTTTTTAGGTATATGGGTATATATGGGAGGAAGAAGTACGTCGGTGGACCTCCGGGCTGTCCACGAGGCAGGGGGGCGCGCCCCCCACCCTCGTGGGCAGCCCGGGACTCTCCTGGTCCAATTCCGATACTCCGTGGGCTTCTTCTGGTTCAAAAATAAGTTCCGTGAAGTTTCAGGTCAATTGGATTCCGTTTGATTTTCCTTTTTTGCCATACTCTAAAACAAGGAAAAAACAGAAACTGGCACTGGGCTCTAGGTTAATAGGTTTGTCCCAAAAATCATATAAAAAGCATATAAATGCATATAAAACATCCAAGGTTGATAATATAATAGCATGGAACAATAAAAAATTATAGATACGTTGGAGACGTATCAGCATCCCCAAGCTTAATTCCTGCTCGTCCTCGAGTAGGTAAATGATAAAAACAGAATTTTTGAAGTGGAATGCTACCTAACATATTTACCCATGTAGTTATCTTTATTGTGGCAAGAATATTCAGATCCATAAGATTCAAGACAAAAGTTTAATGTTGACATAAAAATAATAATACTTCAAGCATACTAACCAAGTAATCATGTCTTCTCAAAATAACATGGCCAAATAAAAC
Organism: Triticum aestivum; assembly: GCF_018294505.1. Taxonomy (NCBI): domain Eukaryota; kingdom Viridiplantae; phylum Streptophyta; class Magnoliopsida; order Poales; family Poaceae; genus Triticum; species Triticum aestivum. The sequence continues at coordinate 8,454,527 of NC_057797.1, forward strand.
TAACCCTACAAAATCATATAGTCTAGCTATGCTCTATCTTCACCACACAAAATATTTAAATCATGCACAACCCCGATGACAAGCCAAGCAACCGTTTCATACTTTTGATGTTCTCAAACTTTTTCAATCTTCACGCAATATATGAGCGTGAACCATGGACATAGCACTATAGGTGGAATAGAATGGTGGTTGTGGAGAAGACAAAAACGAGACGATAGTCTCACATAAACTAGGCGTATCAATGGGCTATGGAGATGTCCATCAATGGATATTAATGTGAGTGAGTAGGGATTGCCATGCAACGGATGCACTAGAGCTATAAGTGTATGAAAGCTCAACAAAAGAAACCAGTGGGTGTGCATCCAACTTGCTTGCTCACGAAGACCTAGGGCATTTTGAGGAAGCCCGTCGTTGAAATATACAAGCCAAGTTCTATAATTAAAGATTCCCACTTGTATATGAAAGTAACAACATAAGAGACTCTCTATCATGAAGATCGTGGTGCTACTTTGAAGCACAAGTGTGGTAAAAGGATAGTAGCATTGCCCCTTCTCTCTTTTTCTCTCATTTTTTTATTTATTTATTTTTATTTGGGCCTTCTCTTTTTGTTATGGCATCTTTTTTTATTTGGGCTTCTTTGGCCTCTTTTTTTTCGTCCGGTGTCTCATCCCGACTTGTGGGGGAATCATACTCTCCATCATACTTTCCTCACTGGGACAATGCTCTAATAATGATGATCATCACACTTTTATTTTCTTACAACTCAAGAATTACAACTCGATACTTATGACAAGATATGACTCTATATGAATGCCTCCGGCGGTGTACCAGGATGTGCAATGACTCAAGAGTGACTTGTATGGAAGAATTATGAACGGTGGCTTTGCCACAAATACGATGTCAACTACATGATCATGCAAAGCAATATGACAATGATGAAGCGTGTCATAATAACGGAACGGTGGAAAGTTGCATGGCAATATATCTCAGAATGGCTATGGAAATGCCATACACTAGTAGAAAACAGGGCTATGGTCCAGGCCGGCTCAGCCCATTAGTCCCGGTTCAGTGTAGAACCGGGACTAATATGGGCATTGGTCCCGGTTCGTGAGCCCAGGGGGCCGGCCGGGCCACGTGGGCCATTGGTCCCGGTTCGTCTGGACCTTTTGGTCCCAGTTGGTGGGACGAACCGGGACCAATGGGCCTCGCTCCTGGCCCACCACCATTGGTCCCGGTTGGTGGCTTGAACCGGGACCAAAGGCTCCCCTTTAGTCCCGGTTCATGCCACCAACCGGGACCAATGAGGTGCCTATATATACCCCCTCGCGCAAGAGCAGAGCACAGTGCTCTGTTTTTTCTGGCCGAGGGGGAGAGGGCTTTGTGGTGCTCTAGCTCACCTCCTATGCACATGAGGTGTTCGATGGAATGCCCGAGCCACACTACTTAAACTTTCTCCTCTCGAAGCTCGACCTCCAAGCTCCATTTTCCTCGAGATTTGTCTAGATTTAGCGGTCCGTCACGCCCCGTCCCCGTCTTCACCGCCGTCGATCACCCGCGCCGATCTCATCACCGACACCACCGTGGTGAGCCTCTTGTTCTTATCTTCTTTCTGAAAGGAAAAATATTCTTACTTGTATGTTTAGATAGATACTTGTATCATTTTCTTACATTTATTATTGCATCTTATATAGTGCGATGGTTTTGGTATCCGCCCCCGTCGGCCCTCGTCCTGTCTATGATTCGGATTTGGTATGTATATTATCTTCATAACTATTGGTTCATTTATTGTTTATGAAAATTATGCGACCAACGTGACATAGATTTTATTTATCTAGGATGTATGTGAATCGGAAATGCCAACCGACCCTATTGTCGAGAGGTTAAATTTAGTTGAAGAAGAAAACAATTTGTTGAAGGAAAAAATAAAAAAAATTGAGGAGGAGAAGATGATATTGGAGTTGCATGTTGCGGATGTCATCGATGATCACAAGATCAAGATGGATGCAATGCGCTTGAAGATTAGAAAGATTAGAAAATATGCCATTCATACCGAGGCTTGGTATCATTATGCCGTTGGATCAATTGTTACCTTGGTTGCGATTATGATCGCATTTGTTTTCGCATTGAAATGTTTTACATAGTTTCAATGTATGGTTTAATTAATTAGATGCTCTGGAGAGCTATATGTTGTTAGATGAGAACTATGTATGCACTTTGGTTTTAATGTGATGATGAACTTCTATTAATTTGGACACTTAATTATATATAATGCACGTAGATGAACCGGCAATGGATGTACGGTGGCAGACACACCCGCGAGTACATTAAGGGCGTGCATGAGTTTCTCGATGCGGCTGAGGCAAACAAGCAGAATGGTTTTATGTGTTGTCCATGCACTGAATATGGGAATACGAGGTCTTACTCTAACCGGAAAATCCTTCACTCCCACCTGCTTTACAAGGGTTTCATGCCACACTATAATGTTTGGACGAGGCACGGAGAAATAGGGGTTATGATGGAAGACGGCGAAGAAGAAGAGTACGATGACAACTATGTGCCCCCTGAATACGGTGATGCTGCAACGGGGGGAGCTGGTGAAGATCAAGAGGAACCAGACGATGTGCCCAATGATGCTGCCACGGGTGAAGCTGCTGAAGATCAAGAGGAACCAGACGATGTGCCCGATGATGATGATCTCCGCCGAGTCATTGTCGATGCAAGGACACAATGCATTAGTCAAAAGGAGAAGCTGAAGTTCGATCACATGTTAGAGGATCACAAAAAAGGGTTATACCCCAATTGCTGCAGTGGAAGGCAGAGAATGCTGTGGCTGACAAAGGATTTGAGAAGCTACTGAAAATATTGAAGAAGAAGCTTCCAAAGGATAACGAATTGCCCGACAGTACATACGCAGCAAAGAAGGTCGTATGCCCTCTAGGATTGGTGGTGGAGAAGATACATGCATGCCCTAATGACTGCATCCTCTACCGCGGTGCATACAAGGATCTGAACGCATGCCCGGTATGCGGTGCGTTGCGGTATAAGATCAGACGAGATGACCCTGGTGATGTTGACGGCGAGCCCCTCAGGAAGAGGGTTCCTGTGAAGGTGATGTGGTATGCTCCTATAATACCACGGTTGAAACGTCTGTTCAGAAACGAAGAACATGCCAAGTTGATGCGATGGCACAGTGAGAACCGAAAGAAAGATGGGAAGTTGAGAGCACCCGCTGACGGGTCGCAGTGGAGAAAAATCGAGAGAAAGTACTGGGATGAGTTTGCAAAGGACCCAAGGAATGTATGGTTTGCTTTAAGCGCGGATGGCATTAATCCTTTCGGGGAGCAGAGAAGCAATCGCAGCACCTGGCCCGTGACTCTATGTATGTATAACCTTCCTCCTTGGATGTGCATGAAGCGGAAGTTCATTATGATGCCAGTTCTCATCCAAGGCCCTAAGCAACCCGGCAACGAAATTGATGTGTACCTAAGGCCATTAGTTGAAGAACTTTTACAACTGTGGAATGGAAATGGTGTACGTACGTGGGATGAGCACAGACAGGAGGAATTTAACCTTAAGGCATTGCTGTTCGTGACCATCAACGATTGGCCCGCTCTCAGTAACCTTTCAGGACAGACAAACAAAGGATACCACGCATGCACGCACTGTTTAGATGACACTGAAAGTATATACCTGGACAAATGCAGGAAGAATGTGTACCTGGGCCATCGTCGATTTCTTCCGACCAACCATCAATGTCGAAAGAAAGGCAAGCATTTCAAAGGTGAGGCAGATCACCGAAAGAAGCCCGCCATGCGCACCGGTGATCACGTGCTTGCTATGGTCAATGATTTACACTACGTAATCTTTGGAAAGGGTCCCGGTGGACTAGCTGTTCCGAATGACGCTGAGGGACACGCACCCATGTGGAAGAAGAAATCTATATTTTGGGACCTACCCTACTGGAAAGACCTAGAAGTCCGCTCCTCAATCGACGTGATGCACGTGACGAAGAACCTTTGCGTGAACCTGCTAGGCTTCTTGGGCGTGTATGGGAAGACAAAAGATACACCCGAGGCACGAGAGGACCTGCAACGTTTGCACGAAAAAGACGGCATGCCTCCGAAGCAGTATAAAGGTCCTGCCAGCTACGCTCTTACGAAAGAAGAGAAATAAATCTTCTTTGAATGCCTGCTCAGTATGAAGGTCACGACTGGCTTCTAGTCGAATATAAAGGGAATAATAAATATGCCAGAGAAAAAGTTTCAGAACCTAAAGTCTCATGACTGCCATGTGATTATGACACAACTGCTTCCGGTTGCATTGAGGGGGCTTCTACCGGAAAACATTCGATTAGCCATTGTGAAGCTATGTGCAGTCCTCAATGCAATCTCTTAGAAGGTGATCGATCCAGAAATCGTACCAAGGCTAAGGAGTGATGTGGCGCAATGTCTTGTCAGTTTCGAGCTGGTGTTCCCACCATCCTTCTTCAATATCATGACGCACGTCCTAGTTCATCTAGTCGACGAGATTGTCATCCTGGGGCCCGTATTTCTACACAATATGTTCCCCTTTGAGAGGTTCATGGGAGTCCTAAAGAAATATGTCCGTAACCGCGCTAGGCCAGAAGGAAGCATCTCCATGGGCCATCAAACAGAGGATGTTATCAGGTTTTGTGTTGACTTCATTCCTGGCCTTAACAAGATAGGTCTCCCTAAATCGCGGTATGAGGGGGACTGACTGGAAAAGGCACTCTGGGAAGAGACTCAATAATATGCAGGGACGGATATTCTTGGTCTCAAGCACACTACACAGTTCTACAGAACTCTACCTTGGTGACCCCGTATGTCGATGAACACAAGAACAGTCTGCGCTCCAAACACCCGGAGCAGTGCGACGACTAGATTACATGTGAACACATCAGGACTTTCAGCAGTTGGTTGGAAACACGTCTCAGAGGTGACAACACTATTTGTGATGAGTTGTACTTGTTGTCCAGGGGACCATCTTTGACTGTATTGACTTACAAAGGATACGAGATAAATGGGAATACATTTTACACGATCGCCCAAGATCAAAAGAGCACCAACCAAAACAGCGGTGTCCGCTTTGATGCAGCAACCGAGAGCGGAAAGGACACATATTATGGTTACATAGTGGACATATGGGAACTTGACTATGGACCTGATTTTAAGGTCCCTTTGTTTAAGTGCAAATGGGTCAATCTGTTAGGCGGCGGGGTACAGGTAGACCCACAGTACGGAATGACAACAGTGGATCTGAAAAATCTTGGGTACACTGACGAACCGTTCGTCCTAGCCAATGATGTGGCACAGGTTATCTATGTGAAGGACATGTCTACCAAACCAAGAAAAAGAAAAGATAAGGAAGCGAATACATCATACGATGAGCCAAAGCGCCACATAGTTCTTTCAGGAAAAAGGGACATCCTGGGAGTGGACGGCAAGACAGACATGTCTGAAGGTTATGAAAAGTTTCATGAAATTCTGATAAACAATGAAGATTATCCATGGTTACGGTGCAATAAGCAAATGACACAAGCGAAGAAAAAGTGAAGACTTTCTCCCACAATAAGCAAATGCTATGTGGGTGAAATTATGATACCATCCCAACTTTCAACTTTTTCAGAGTTCATTTGAAATGCTTTCATGTCTTATGGTTCGAAACTTTGATACTTCGAAAGTGATTGTCCATTTTGTACACGAAGTGCATCAAGTTTTTGTCGTAACCCTCTCTACTTTTTGGAACATGCTATGTGGGTGAAATGATGATACCATGCCAACTTTCAACCTTTTCAGAGTTCATTTTGAAATGCTTTCCAATTTTAGAGTCATTTAGCTCAAAGAATGAATTAATAGCAAATAGAATGAACTACAAAACTTTTATGAAAATAAAAACAATCAATTAAAATATTATGTTATGATCAACTAAAATAAAACTATAATATTCTTCAATAGCAAAAAGAATATAATTTGTGTGACCTAAAATCAAACTATAAGTATTTAATTATAAGTATAAATAAAAAATAAATAGCAAAGAAGAAAAAAATTCTAATTTTATAGTAAAGTTATTCATAAACTAGTGATTCACACAAATTTTTAAAAATTCAAATTTAAACTATTTAAAATTTAAAACTAATGGCACTAACAGAAAGTTTATAATTTTTGTGACCTAAAAGCAAAAAGAAATCACTAAAAAACTGTAAGTATTTAGTTGTAAGTAGAAATAAAAAATAAATAGAAAAAAATTCTAATTTTATAGTAAAGTTATTCATAAACTAGTGATTCACACAAATTTTTAAAAATTCAAATTTAAACTATTTAAAATTTAAAACTAATGGCACTAACAGAAAGTTTATAATTTTTGTGACCTAAAAGCAAAAAGAAATCACTAAAAAACTGTAAGTATTTAGTTTTAAGTAGAAATAAAAAAATAAAAACCAAAAAATGTAGAAATAAAAAAGAAAAAACCAAAAAAAATGCCACCTACTGGGCCTCCACGGCCTTGAATACGACTAGAAACCCTACATGGGCCAGGATTCAGGCCCGCAGAAGGCCCAATAGGCCCACAGGCAAAGCAGTGTCAAATTAGGCCCATAGGCCTGCAGTTCAGAGGAGTTCGAGAGGGAGGAGGCAGCAGAGCTTATAAACTGGTGTTGGGCGCTGTCAACTAGCGATGTGGGACTAAACTTTTGGGCGTGGGGCAGCACAAGGGTATTGGACCCGGTTGGTGGTACCAACCGGGACTAAAGGTGGCATTGGTCCCGGTTGGTGGCACCAGCCGTGACCATTGCCGCCCTTTAGTCCCGGTTGGTGCCACCAACCGGGACCAATGGGCTTCGCTTCCCGCCCTTTGGGCTGCCGAAAAGAGGCCATTGGTCTCGGTTTGTGGCACCAACCGGGACTAATGCCCATCTTTAGTCCCGGTTGCTGCCACGAACCGAGACTAAAGCCTCTTCTATATAAGGCCACACTTTGGAATTTTTCATTCTCATCTTGCAGTTGCCGCCCCTGACGCCGCCAGGCTGCCCCGACGCCGCCCGCCCCCATCGTCGCCGTCGCCCGCGCCCATCGTCGCCGTCGCCCGCGCCATCGTCGCTGTCGCCCGCGACGCGCGCCGCCCCGGCCCGCCCCCGTCGCCGTCGCCCTCGTCCCTGCCCCGACGCGCACCGCCCCGTCCCGCCCTCGCCGTCGCCCGCGCCGGCCCCTTGCCCGACGCCCGCCGCCCCGGGCCGCCGTCGCCGTCGCCCGCGTCTCCTACCCCAAGCGCGCGCCCACTGCCCCGTCGCCATCCTCGCCGCCGACTCCGCTGTCCTCCTCTGGTCCGGCCGGCGCCCTAGCTAGCATTTTTTTTCATATATATGCTTTTTTTCATATATATGCTTGTTTTTTATATATATGTATATATATGTTCTCTGTGTATATATCTATGTTCATGTATATATGCAAAAGATAGTTTTTTAGAAAAAATAGGATTTTTTTTTGTTCATAGATTTTTTTGGTGATATTAATTATTGTAAATATGAAAATATTTGTATATTCATATGAACAAATTAATTAGAAGAGGGAGAAGAAGAGGGGGTCGAGAGGGGGTCTAGGGTCGCCGAGAGGTCGAGGGTCGTCGAACATGAGAGGAGGAAGAGGATAAAAAAAGAAGAGGAATAAGAAAAGAAAAAAGAGGAGAAGAAAGAATAGAGGAGATCTATTCTTTCTTCTCCTCTTTTTTTCTTCTTCTTCCTCTTTTTTTTATCGGGAACGAGGGTCGTCGAGGGTCGCCAAGCGGTAGAGGAAGAAGAGGATAAAATAGAAGAGGAAGAAAAAAAAGAGAGGGGTCGACGGTCGCCTTGGGGTCGAGGGTCGAGAGGGGGTCTAGGGTCGCCGAGAGGGGAGAGGAAGACGAGGAGAAATAAATAAGAAGAAGAAAAAAGAAGAAAAAGAAGAGGAGAAGAAGAAAGGAATAGAGGAGAAGAAGAGAAAAATAGAATATATATTCTATTTTCTCTTTTCTCCTCTATTCCATTCTTCTTCTCCTCTTTTTTTCTTCTTTTTTTTCTTCGACACGTGGGGGGGGGGTCGAGAACGCCGGACATTCATTGAGAGGCGAGGAAGAAGGGGAAGAAGAGGAGAGGAAGAAGAGGAAGTCTTCTCCTCTATTCTTTCTTCTCTTCTTTTTTCTTCTTCTTCTTCCTCTTTATTTTATCGGGAACGAGGGTCGTCGAGAGGGTCGCCGAGCGGTAGAGGAGAAACCCTAAATAGAAAGTATCGTCGGTGTGAGATACATGTACCGTCGGTGTCGGACACTACATCCACATCCCACAAGTGGCGCGGGCTTCGACGCCCACGTCACTTGTGGGACGTGGATGTAGTGTCCGACACCGAAGGCCACATGTATCTCACACCCACGATACTTGCTAGCTATTTAGGGTTTCCTCTACCGAAAAGAAGAGGAGAAATAAATAAGAAGAAGAGGAGGGTCGAGGGGTCGAGGGTCGTCGAGGGGTCGAGGATCGCCGAGGGGTCGAGAGAGGTTTCCTAGTGTCAAAGTATTGAAGAAATCCATGCCTTCATCATTAGCTGGAAGTAACCAGGGCATGTTGGTACGAAGTTCTGCAAAGTTGTTTTGGAATGGAGTCCTGGATAGAATAATCCGCCTTTTGGTACCAATTCAGCAAAGGCCTTCCAAATAGCGATATTCGGAAGGCTCTTGCTGAACTTTGTACCAAAAGGCGGATTATGCTATCTGGGAGTCCGTTCCAGAACAACTTTGAAGAGCTTCGTACCATCATGCACATGTTACTTTCGCCTAATGATGAAGACATGGTTTTGTTGAATCCTGAGACACTACGCAACCTCCCGACCCCTCGGCGATCCTATCGAACATGAGAGGAAGAAGAGGATCGTCGAGGGGTCGAGGGTTCCAGGGTCGTCGAGGGGTCGAGGATCACCGAGGGGTCGAGAGAGGTTTCCTAGTGTCAAAGTATTGAAGAAATCCATGCCTTCATCATTAGCCGGAAGTAACTAGGGCATGTTGGTACGAAGTTCTGCAAAGTTGTTTTGGAATGGAGTCCCGGATAGAATAATCCGCCTTTTGGTACCAATTCAGCAAAGGCCTTCCAAATAGCGATATTCAGAAGGCTCTTGCTGAACTTTGTACCAAAAGGCGGATTATCCTATCTGGGAGTCTGTTCCAGAACAACTTTGAAGAGCTTCGTACCATCATGCAGACGTTACTTTCGCCTAATGATGAAGACATGGTTTTGTTGAATCCCTTGACACTAGGCAACCTCCCAACCCCTCGGCGATCCTATCGAACATGAGAGGAAGAAGAGGATAAAAAAAGAAGAGGAGGAAGAAAAAAAAGAGGAGAAGAAAGAATAGAGGAGATCTTCTCCTCTATTCTTTCTTCTCCTCTTATTTTTCTTCTTCTTCCTCTTTTTTTTATCGGGAACGAGGGTCGTCGAGGGACATAGATGTAGTGTTGTTGTTGTCGATATATACCCCCTCCCAATAGCTTACTATGATTAGGTAGCTAGTTCTACGTTTGGCACTAATATATCCATCTGTCATGTTTGAATAATAATTGCCATGTTGTAAATATTTGTAGAAACTATGGACACCTCCCTAGACGAAGCAACAAAAGAAGCGTTGTTGAGGGACATAATCGCAGAAGGAAGTGATGCCATCTCATTGTTTCTCAACGAAACCGATGGTCTGCAAGGAGAGGGTGAACAAGCTGGCTACGGTGACCTAATGCCGGTGCAAGAAGAAGAACATGAGGACGGCTCCGGTGACCCAATGCCGGTGCAAGAAGGAGACCGTGATGACGGCTCCGGTGACCGAACCGAGTCCGGCCAGGTATATATATTAGTTAAGCCTATGCTGACTAGCTGATTGATGCATTCATTGTTTTGGTATGTACACATATTAATTAAGTCTTTGTTCTTTTTTCTAGCCCTCCGGATCGAGCACAACTTCGGTAAAGAGACGAGGCCCGAAGAAAAAGTTGAGCTCGGATGAAAAGTTTGAGATCATAGCAATCGCGCCCGACGGCCAACCTATTGAACCCCTCCGGACAAAGAGCGCATTTGTTGCTCAGTGCGGGGTTCTGGTTAGGGACAAGATCCCGATAAGCATCCAACAATGGTTTAAGCCGGCTACAGAAGACCCTGAGGTGTCTTATGTCAATGATATGCAGAAAAATGATCTTTGGACTGAGCTGAAGTCAAATTTCACCCTACCGCCTGAGGATAATCCAGAGAACCCAGTTAAAGAGAAATTAATCAAGTCTTTTGCTCTGAAGAGGATGGCAGAACTATTCAGGAGGTGGAAGAAAGAGCTGAATAAGTTTGTCGAAAATAACGAGACACCAGAATTCAAGGGCAGATATGAGAAGATCAGAGATCACTGGCCCGCATTTGTGGCCTACAAGACATCGGAAAAGAGTCAGAAGATGTCAGCGACAAACAAGCAAAATGCTGCGAAGAAGAAGCTTCACCATCGCACGGGGTCAGGTGGCTACCTCGTAGCCCGGCCTAAGTGGTCCAAGACTGAGAATGATCTGGTTCATAAAGGGATCGAACCAGAGACAATTAACTGGCCAGACCGTTGCCGGACTTGGTTCTTCGGGGCTGGCGGAACACTGGACCCTGTAACAGGGAAGTGCATTTGGACGAACGATCAAATGGACATACCAGTCAGTAAGCTTAAGCAGTATATCGAAGCAGCGCAGGAAGGGACGTTCTTTCCAGACAGAGAGAACGACGAGCTCACAATGGCCCTCGGGAATCCTGAGCACCCTGGACAGACACGAGGCACGCCAGGCTCCATTCCGTGGAAGGTTGGGTTTCGGACGCAGGCGGTTACAAATCCCATGAGAGGAGGAAAAAAGTGCAGCAGACCCAAATGCAGGCGCTGCAAGCAAGGGTAGACGCGATAGAGGAACGAGAAGCAAATCGCAGCAAACGTACTGCCGAAGCCTCCCCCGAAGCTACCCCGCCATCTCAGCGCAGAAGCAGCGTGGCTTCCACCGAGCTGCTTCAGCCGGAGCATGCCTTGACGGCTCCTGCCAGCTATCCCGTGGATGCTATAACGGAGTCTCAAAATTGCCACCTTATGACGCAATGGATGAATTTGAAGGTCAAGGCGGCTGTTGGCTCTGTTTTCCTACTGAACCCGGCGCAACTTTTCACTGCCGGCCGATTCCAGAAGGATATGCTAGGGTGATGGTGGATGAGATAACGGAGGGATTTGAGGACCTCCAGCTTGACCACCCTACCGGTGAAGGGGAGACTCGGCTGGGGTCTGCTCTGAAGACTCCATGCCTATGGCGGAAGGAGCTCATCAACCTTCCGAACTGGACGCCACCGCCTCCTCCTCCTCCTCCTCCGGCGAGTCAGGGCACTCCGCCTCCACCGCCTCCTCCTCCGGCGAGTGACGATCAGGGCCCTCGGCCGGCTCCTTCTCCGGCGCGTGGCGGCACTCCGCCTCCTTCTCCGCCTGCGCCGACGCGCCCGAGCAGCCAGCCTCCTCCTTCTCCGCCTCGTCAGCAAGGGCGGAAGAGACCTGCCGCCGCTCCAGCTGCTCCGGCGCGTCGTAGTCCTTCTCCTCCGCCTCTTAAGCAAGTAAAGAAGACAACCGCTACGTCTGCTCGGTCGGCGTCTAGCAGTACAACCAGAGGCGGGAGGACATACAGATTCGGTCCTTCTCTGAAGACTCCAGAGAAGTTACCATACGAGAGGACCCAGGAGGAGAACGCCGAGATCGCGCGAGAAGAAGTGAAGAAATTCTTTGAAGGGGTGAAAGCAAAGAAACATCCACCTCCGGAGGAGAAGGTAGATCGGGTGAAAGTGAAGCGCACTCTGGCTGCCCTGACAAAACCACCGAAGTCTGATCCGCCGAAAGGAAACTATGACCGCATTATTGGAAAGGAATTTGCCGAAGCGGAGCGGTCGGGAAGTACTGTCAGTGATCAAAGGCTGAAAGAACGACGAGCTGGGAAACAAATTGCCCAGCTCGGCGAACAAGCGAAGCAATCGTGCCCCCCGCTCAAGGTGCCTAGCCACAACGTCGATAATGATCCGAGGATGGTGCCCGGTTATAGCAATCTTGCAGATTACCTGCCCGACGAAGTACATTATGAACCCATGGAGGTGCAGATACAAAGATACGAGTACGGGAAGCCTCTCGTCAAAGATGAAAGATCTCTATCAACGATGATGCGAAGATTGCATGATTGGTACTTGAAAATCTGCAGAGACTCTGGGGGGAGGAGTACTTTGTATGTGAAAGTTAAAAAGGAGCATGACCTCGTTGGAATTGATCTGTTGCCTGTTCCATTTGAGGAGTTCTATCAGTTTTTCAATCAATTGGCCCTCGATAAAACAACGGTCGCCTGCTACTGTCTGTAAGTAGTACTACTTCTGTCATTAAGTTTCTCTATATAGCTTAGCTCTTTCATTGCATGTATTTATAATCATCCTCACTATATTATGCAGATTGAAGATCGCCGAATTGAAGAAAAGACAAGTCGGTGATATTGGGTTCATTAACACATATCTCATAGATGCAACTCAGGTTAAACTTCATGCCGCAGCTACCGAGGCCAGCTTGCTACGATCGTTCGTAATAAATCAAAACAAAGATATAATACTCTTTCCTTACAACTTCAGGTGAGTGTTACTGTCTTGTGCGTATTCGGTTTCCCTTATATATTAGTCAAGGTTATAGTAATGTAATTCATGAGTTATGCATGTGTGTGCAGTTTCCACTTTATTCTCCTAGAGATTAAGCTTGAGCAGGGAGTAGTAACCGTCTTGGACTCTAAACGAAAAGATCCCAAGGAGTATGCGGACATGACTGAAATCCTCAAGAAGTAAGTTAAATCGATCATTATCCACCATATCAGCAACTTTGTTCATTTCCTGATATCAAGTAATTGTTTTCTTTGTCCGGCAGGGTTTGGAGAAAATTCACCAAAACAGTTCCGGGACTGCCGAAGGAGCTGGAATTTAGACACCCGAAAGTAAGTACTATAGTAGCATGTTCCGCGCATCTCCTAGTGATTCAAGCGCTAGTTTCATCAATACCATTTAGCATTCTTGCTTATCAGTTTGATTCACCTCTATTTCTTGTAAAGTGGTTGTGGCAGGAACAAGGGAATGATTTCTGTGGATACTACATCTGCGAGTCCATCCGCCACACGACCTGTGAGCGGGGCGGGTACTCTAACGAACAATATGAAGTACGTAAATAACAACATTCACAATTTTATTTTATTACCATCATTTGTGTTGAGTTTCATTCATTTATATATATATATATATGTATTGACCCCCTTCTTCAAATTAGATGTTTCGGAAGCGGGATGAACTCCTAGCACCAGCTCGCATGCGAGCAATTCAAGAGGAATTGGCGGCATTCTTTCTTGACCACGTGATCCCTGAAGACGGAGAATTCTATGTGGACCCTGAGTCCGTATGATTATATTTGTAAGAGATAATTATTGTATATATGTAGCCGGTAGTGTCAGATAGATATACGAGAACTTGTTGTTCGACCAATCTCTCGGAGAAGGAGAGGTGGTCGATATCACTTCTCTCTGTATATATGCATATATGTTCATGACGATCTTATGTTTCCTTCGTTTGCTTACTAGCTAGCTAGCGTGTCTAGTCCTCTCTATATACGTATGTATAGTACGTAGCGTCGACCAAGCACGGACATAACAGAGGACACTTCTCTCTATTAATTATAACTAGCTAACACAATATATGAAACACCTAAATTAACCCCCAAAACCCCCAACCCCCCCCCCCTTTCAAAAAAAAACAAAAACCCCAGCCACAGAAGTGCTGACGCGTGGATGCCTATTGGTCCCGGTTGGTGCCACCAACCGGGACCAAAGGGTCTCCTGACTGGGCTCTGCGCACTGCCCACGTGGAGGGCCTTTAGTCCCGGTTCTGGATTGAACCGGGACTAAAGGGGGGAGGTATTAGTACCGACACTTTAGTCCCGGTTCCAGAACCGGGACTAAAGGCCCTTACGAACCGGGACTATAGGCCCTTTTTCTACCAGTGATAATAGATAGGTATGGTGGCTGTTTTGAGGAAGGTATATGGTGGGTTCAAGGTACCAACGAAAGTTGCGCGGTACTAAAGAGGCTAGCAATGGTGGAAGGGTGAGAGTGTGTATAATCCATGGACTCAACATTAGTCATAAAGAACTCACATACTTTTTGCAAAAATCTATTAGTTACCGAAACAAAGTACTACACGCATGCTCCTAGGGGGATAGATTGGTACACTACTAGGGAAAAGCCTATACACAGAATCTTACCAGCAGCGCGCTTTAAAATCAGGCGCTGCTGCTAAGTAGCAGTAGCGCGGGCCATGGAAACTCGTTGCTGAAACAAGTTTATCAGTAGCGCGTGCACTCCAAGAAGCGCTACTGCTAAAATTCCCACGACGCCGCCGCGAGGCTAGTTATAGCAGCAGCGCGTTAAAATAAACAACGCTACTGCTACGTAACGTAGCAGCAGCGCATTCAGGCAATAATCGCTACTGCTAAATTAACTACAAAAATCAATGAGCATTCAGCGCATTCAGGGTAACGTAGCAGCAGCGTATTTTTTATGTCTATGTCTATTTTTACATACTGACACATAGCAGTAGTGCGTTCAGGCCGAAAGGCGCTACTGATAGGTAGTTTAGTAGTAGCGCCTTTACCTATAGCACGCTACTGCTATTCCATTCCATCTCCCCCACTCACTAGCCTCATCTACGGATCACACTCACACACACTCACGGTCTCCTCCTCACCCCTCGCGCCGCCGGTCCTCCCCCGTCGCCCCTCCCCCGATCTGCGCCGCTGTCGCCTCATCCTCCTCCCTGGACTCGGTACCGGCCTCCTCCTCCGTCCTCCCTCCACTCGCCGCTGGCCGCCCCCTCCTCGCTCCGCCTTCCTCCTCGATCCGTCCTCCCTCCACTCGCCGCCGGCCGGCCCCTCCTCGCTCCGCCTTCCTCCTCCGTCCTACTATCTTCTCCCTCCTCGAGTCGCCCCTCCTTGTCCCTCCTCCCTGATACATTTTGATTTAGTAGGCTTTCATATGTAACGTTTTGATTTAGTTGATATGATTCAGTTGATTTAGTAGGCTAGTTGATTTAGTTGATTTAGAACATTTTGATTTAGTTTATTTAGTAGGCTAGTTGATTTAGTTGATTTAGTAGGCTAGTTGATTTAGAACATTTTGATTTAGTTGATTTAGTATGCTAGTGGATTTAGTATGCTAGTTGATTTAGTATGCTCGATCTAGTTTTTTTGTAGTAAGTTATTTTTTGGCAAAATGTAGATGCCAATTTAGTTAAATTTGCCACTTGTTTCCTGTGAAGTGAATCGTTAATCCTTTGCTCATATTGCTTTAGGAAAATGGCGCCACCACCAGCACCACTATGTCGACTGTGCAAGTCATGGTGCGCCAGCAGCCTTGCAACTGTCAAGTTGTTCGGCATCTACTTCCATCCGAGTTTTCATCATGCGGCGGTAAGAAATTAGATGAAATGTAACAACTATTTTATTTTTAGTGTTGGCATTACTGCATTGTGTCATTTTGCTTTTCTTACACAGATCGTCCCATGCAATGTGAGGTTGAAATTCAACAAACTGACAGGAGACACTGTGGCATTTGAGGCTCCTAGGGGCTGTACACTATGGAGGTCGAGAAAGGACGCAATATGTCGCAGATTAGAGGAGATGGATGGGCCCGTTTCCTCGCTCGCATGCGTCTTACTGGTGGTGAGTGGATCAGATTCTCCTTCAGAGAAGAAAGACCCAAGCTGGTTGTCATTTATATCAACCTGGTGGAAGATGATGAAGATGACGAAGATGATGAAGATAATGAGGACCCACTCAATGAAGATGATGAGAACCCACTTCATGAAGCCATCATAGCTCAAAGAATGAGGCTGAGCGAGGAGGAGGTGTGCAACCTATGGGACATAATTCCGCCACGTGATGACTTTGTCGGGGTGCCATTCGTGACCCGCCTGACAAGTACCATGGTCGATCGGCATGAAATGGTATGTTATACGTACTGCATGTAGTAATTTGTTGATATATATATATATATGCTTTATTGTTATACTTACAAATGCAAATTATCCGATTATATGCTTAGTGAATCCGATGATATGCTTAGTGTAGAGTCCAATGATATGCTTTGTGGAATCTAGTCGATGATATACTTCAGTGTAGAGTCTGATCACATGCTTATTAGTGTAGAATCCAAGGAACTATTAATAGTGTAGATAATCCATATATATACTTATTAGTAGAATTCATGATTAGTTCGTACAAATGCGTAGTACTGTGTCTTTTGATAGTGTAGAAATCTAGACTTAATAGAAATATATTTGCAAGAGTATGTGTGAGGCTATTTATTAATTGATATGTTTTTCATATTCAGAGATTGCCAAAGAACCTATCTGTCTGATGAAGAAGGCTCGGTTGGACTACGCCTTACCGCAAGGGGCTCCGTCACCACATGTACTTACCGCATGGGCACAGATGGTCGCACACACTTGAACTCGGTTGGGTGGAAGAGATTCCTCGTTGGCAAGAATCTTCGTGCTGGATAGGCCATCCTAATTACTATCAGGAACACCCACCGCGCAGGCTTGAGGATGATGATCGGCGTCGATATCATCTAGAACTACATATGTGTGTGTGGCTATATCATCTAGAACTACACATGATGATCGTCGTCGATATCATGTAGAACTACATATGATGATCGTCATCGATATAATCTAGAACTAAATATGATGATTGTCGTTGATGTCACCTTGTACTGCTTGAGGATGCATGTTGAGTATATATGAAATTGTTATCTAGTACTCCCTCGGTTCCAAATTACTCGTCGTGGTTTGAGTTCAAATTTGAACTAAAACCACGACGAGTAATTTCGAATCGAGGGAGTACTACCTAGTACCCATAATGCTTTATGAAATTGATATCTAGTAGTACCTAGTATCTGGAAATTGCAGTTTATCGAAGCTCGAATGGGGAAATGGTGAAAGATATAACAGTAGCGCTAGACCGGGAAGTCGCTACAGCTAAGTAATAGCAGCGCGTTCCTGAAAAGCGCTGCTGCTATAGTCAATAGTGGTAGCGCGGGTACAGGCAGCGCTACTACTAAGAGTTAGCTGTAGCGCCTTATTGGTAGCGCGGGCACCCGCGCTGCTGATAGCCTTTTCCCTAGTAGTGGTAGGAAAAGACCATCCTCGTCCCCGACCGCCACTCATAAGGAAGACAATCAATAAATAAATCAAGCTTCGACTTTATCACATAACGGTTCACCATACGTGCATGCTACGGGAATCACAAACTTCAACACAAGTATTTCTCAAATTCACAACTACTCAATTAGCATGACTCTAATATCACCATCTCCATATCTCAAAACAATCATCAAGTATCAAACTTCTCATAATATTCAATGCACTCTATATAAAAGTTTTTATTATATCCCTCTTGGATGCCCATCATATTAGGACTAAATTCATAACCAAAGCAAATTACCATGCTCTTTAGGACTCTCAAAATAATATAAGTGAAGTATGAGAGTTCATTAATTTCTATAAAATAAAACCACCACCGTGCTCTAAAAAGATATAAGTGAAGAACTAGAGCAACAACAAACTACTCCGAAAGATATAAGTGAAGATCAATGAGTAGTCGAATAATTATGCAACTATGTGAAGACTCTCTAACATTTAAGAATTTCAGATCTTGGTATTTTATTCAAGCAGAAAGCAAAACTAAATAAAATAAAATGACGCTCCAAGCAAAACACATATCATGTGGTAAATAAAAATATAGCTCCAAGTAAAGTTACCGATGAATGAAGACGAAAGAGGGGATGCCTTCTGGGGCATCCCCAAGCTTAGGCTTTTGGTTGTTCTTGAATATTACCTTGGGGTGCCTTGGGCATCCCCAAGCTTAGGCTCTTGCCACTCCTTATTCCATAGTCCATCGAATCTTCACCCAAAACTTGAAAACTTCACAACACAAAACTTAACAAAAAACTCGTAAGCTCCGTTAGTATAAGAAAATAAATCACCACTTAGGTACTGTTGTGAACTCATTCTAAATTCATATTGGTGTAATATATACTGTATTCCAACTTATCTATGGTTCATACCCTCTGATACGTAGATTCATCAAAATAAGCATACAACACATAGAAAACAGAATCTGTCAAAAACGGAACAGTCTGTAGTAATCTGTATCAAACATATACTTCTGGTACTCATAAAATTCTCAAATAAATTGGTGGACCTGAGTGATTTGTCTATTAGTAATCTTAAAAAGTAATTAACTCAATAGCGCTCTCCAATAAAAACTGGCAGGAATTCTCGTGAGCGCTAAAGTTTCTGTTTTTTACAGCATGATCGCAAAGACTTTCCCCAAGTCTTCCCAAAGGTTCTACCTGGCACAAACACTAATTAAACACAAAAAACACAACCATAACAGAGTATAGATAAATTATTTATTACTAAATAGGAACAAAAAGCAAGGAACAAAAATAAAGTTGGGTTTCCTCCCAACAAGCGCTATCGTTTAACGCCCCTAGCTGGCATGATAATTTCAATGATGCTAACATAAAAGATAAGAATTGTAACATAAAGAGAGCATCATGAAGAATATAACTAGCACATTTAAGTCTAACCCACTTCCTATGCATAGGGATTTTATGATCAAACAACTTGTGGGAACAATAATCAACTAACATAGGAAGGCAAAACAAGCATAACTTCAAAACTTTAAGCACATAGAGAGAAAACTTGATATTATTGCAATTCCTACAAGCATATATTCCTCCCTCATAATAATTTTCAGTAGCATCATGAATGAATTCAATAATATAACCAGCACCTAAATCATTCTTTTCATGATCTACAAGCATAAATTTTTTATTACTCTCCACACAAGCAAAATTCTTCTCAATCGGAATAGTGGGAGTATATTCAACAAAATAATTATCATGTGAGGCATAATCCAATTGCAAACTAAAATCATGATGACAAGTTTCATGGATATCATTATTCTTTATAGCATACAAGTCATCACAATAATCATCATAGATAGCAACTTTGTTCTCATAATCAATTGGAACCTCTTCCGGAATGGTGGATTCATCACAAAGTAAAGTCATGGCCTCTCCAAATCCACTTTCATCAATATAATCATCATAAATAGGAGGCATGATTTCATCATAATAAATTTCCTCATCAAAACTTGGGGGACAAAAAATATCATCTTCATCAAACATAGCTTCCCCAAGCTTGTGGCTTTGCATATCATTAGCATCATGGATATTGAAGGAATTCATACTAACAACATTGCAATCATGCTCATCATTCAAATATTTAGTGCCAAACATTTTAATGCATTCTTCTTCTAACACTTTGGCACAATTTTCCTTTCCATCATACTCACGAAAGATATTAAAAAGATGAAGCGTATGAGGTAAACTCAATTCCATTTTTATAGTTTTCTTTTATAAACTAAACTAGTGCTAAAACAAGAAACAAAAAGATTCGATTGCAAGATCTAAAGATATACCTTCAAGTGCTAACCTCCCCGGCAACGGCGCCAGAAAAGAGCTTGATGTCTACTACACAACCTTCTTCTTGTAGATGTTGTTGGGCCTCCAAGTGCAGAGGTTTGTAGGACAGTAGCAAATTTCACTCAAGTGGATGACCTAAGGTTTATCAATCCGTAGGAGGCGTAGGATGAAGATGGTCTCTCTCAAGCAACCCTGCAACCAAATAACAAAGAGTCTCTTGTGTCCCCAACACACCCAATACAATGGTAAATTGTATAGGTGCACTAGTTCGGCGAAGAGATGTTGATACAAGTGCAATATGGATGGTAGATAATGGTTTTTGTAATCTGAAAATATAAAAACAGCAAGGTAACTAATGATAAAAGTGAGCACAAATGGTATTGCAATGCATTGAAACAAGGCCTAGGGTTCATACTTTCACTAGTGCAAGTTCCCTCAACAATAATAACATAATTGGATCATATAACTATCCCTCAACATGCAACAAAGAGTCACTCCAAAGTCACTAATAGCGGAGAACAAACAAAGAGATTATGGTAGGGTACGAAACCACCTCAAAGTTATTATTTTCAATCAATCTGTTGGGCTATTCCTATAAGTGTCACAAACAGCCCTAGAGTTCTTACTAGAATAACATCTTAAGACACAAATCAACCAAAACCCTAATGTCACCTAGATACTCCAATGTCACCTCAAGTATACGTGGGTACAATTATATGATATGCATCACACAATCTCAGATTCATCTATTCAACCAACACATAGGACCTCAAAGAGTGCCCCAAAGTTTCTATCGGAGAGTCAAGACGAAAACGTGTGCCAACCCATATGCATAGGTTCATGGGCGGAACCCGCAAGTTGATCACCAAAACATACATCAAGTGAATCAATAGAATAACCCATTGTCACCAGGGTTATCCCACGCAAGACATACATCAAGTGTTCTCAAATCCTTAAAGACTCAATCCATTACAAGAGAGTAGAGGGGGAGAAACATCATAAGATCCAACTATAATAGCAAAGCTCGCGATACATCAAGATCGTACCACCTCAAGAACACGAGAGAGAGAGAGAGAGAGAGAGAGAGAGAGAGAGATCAAACACATAGCTAATAGTACATACCCTCAGCCCCGAGGGAGAACTACTCCCTCCTCATCATGGAGAGCACCAGGATGATGAAGAAGGCCACCGGAGAGGAATTCCCCCTCCGGCAGGGCGCCGGAACGGGTCTAGATTGGTTTTCGGTGGCTACGGAGGCTTCTGGCGGCGGAACTCCCGATCTATTGTGCTCCCCGAAGTTTTTAGGGTATATCGGTATATATGGGAGGAAGAAGTACGTCGGTGGACCCCCGGGCTGTCCACGAGGTAGGGGGCGCGCCCAGGGGGGGTGGGCGCCCCCCACCCTTGTGGGCGGCCCAGGACTCTCCTGGTCCAACTCCGATACTCCGTGGGCTTCTTCTGGTCCAAAAGTAAGTCCCGTGAAGTTTCAGGTCAATTGGACTCCGTTTGATTTTCCTTTTCTGCAATACTCTAAAACAAGGAAAAAACAGAAACTGGCACTAGGCTCTAGGTTAATAGGTTAGTCCCAAAAATCATATAAAATAGGATATAAATGCATATAAAACATCCAAGGTTTATAATATAATAACATGGAAAAATCAAAAATTATAGATACGTTGGAGACGTATCATTGTGCGAGTGGGACAATGTACATGCTGCAGGCCTTGGGGACGATGGGGATAGGCTCCATATTCTACCACTGCTGCTACCATGCCAGGCTGCGAACGGAGCATGGGCTGGAGGAGAAGCCGTGCTCTGACTGCTGCGTCCACACCTTCTGTGGGTACTGCGCCCTCTGCCAGGAGTACCGCGAGCTTAAGCATCGTGGCTTCGACATGCACGCAGGGTGGCACGCCAACATGGAGAAGATGGGGAAGACCATGGCGCCGCAGATGAACCAGGGGATGACTCGTTAGTCGAATGAATGCAATATAAACAGTTACCCTCCTCTATATAAAGGGGCAGGGGAAGTCTTGGTCGAGCTACTTGTTCATTCTTGCTTTTTCATCTATATATGTGCTGGTGTGCTTACCCGTTGCAATTCGTTCTCCGACCAACCAGACACCTCCCACCATGTGCCAAGTCTATGTTCAACTTTCAATAACACATGCTATCATGAAAAGAGTCTTGCGTATTTATTAAGAATTTTCCTAATGGATTTTATATCATATAGGTATGTTTAAAAAGCCCAATTGTCTCAGATTTTATATAGTGTTATCAGCTCTTTTCTTATTTCTATTCAGTGTGTATTGTAAGTGTTTTTTCTACCATGCAAGGGATATCCCATGCACTGCTCCATCGCCCACCGCTGCTTTGAGATTTGTGCTACCATTTTGGTTTTGGACAAAGCTTGGTTTGTTACAGAGTGCTATACAATGTGGCGTTGCCTTATTTTATTTTTTTCAAAAATGGATCATAAAGT
This sequence comes from Triticum aestivum, assembly GCF_018294505.1. Lineage (NCBI taxonomy): Eukaryota > Viridiplantae > Streptophyta > Magnoliopsida > Poales > Poaceae > Triticum > Triticum aestivum. The sequence continues at coordinate 8,476,650 of NC_057797.1, forward strand.
TTCATCGTGTACCAACAAATAATAGCTCATATGTTTTCGATTGCATTTTCTAGTACATAATGGACCCATACGTGGTTGTTACTACACCATGCAGAAGTGCATGAGCTTATGATATATGGGTGCAACCAATGGGAGACAGTAGCACGGGATATGTACAACCAGTTTGGATGGGGGCCCAGTAATAGGCTATGTGTCTAGGCATATATCCCTATTTTTGCCGGTTGTGGCTTTATTTTTATTTGTTTGGCAATTTTGTACTGCACTATTGGAGCTTCTTACTTGGATTTTAATAAATATACAGTTGTGGGCATCGCAATGATGAAGAGGCCAAGGGATATCCCCGTTTCCTAAAAAAAGGATGATGATTATCTGAATACAACCAGCAATACAAATGGCATAGAAGAATTTAGTTCGTACCTTATGATGGAGCTTGAGATGAAAGCATTGAGGTAAAAAGATACTTTGCTTAGGCTACAGCTTGAGGACTTTCTGGAAGGAGTTCTAGTTCACCAATATGCATATATACACATGGTTCTTCAAAGATTTAATATGAATAAATGTCACCCTCTTAGAACCGCAATGGTTGTGAGATCCCATGATGTGGATATATAAAGTCCCGTTCAAACCTCGAAATGAGAATGAGGAAGTTCTGGGACCCAAAGTTTGATATATGAGAGTTATGTGAGCAGTAATGTACCTTGGGAATTACACTCGGCCTCACATTATGTTTGTGGTTAACTACTAGCCCTGTATAGTGCAGTCCCAACATGTAGGCATTTTCTAGGCGTCAAAACTATCTTCAGATGCCTCTAGGTATTCATGATCTTAGATCTTATTACTACAAGAACCAAGACTTAACTATCATGGGGTACATAAATGCTGATCCCCATAATGCTATATCTCATACTACATTTGTGTTTATGTATAGTGTGACAACAATTTCTCATAGGTAATATAAGCAAAACCTCGTAGCCAAATGTACTAACCACTCAAAGATAGTTGCTTTATATGAATCCTCACTTGAATCCATTGGCTCATATGGACAACTAACCTCATCAAAAAGTCATGTGGACTCAATATCGTCATCACCCCCACAATTATTTATTATGAATCTGCCACTTCTGTTGTACAAATTCAAAGTTAAGAACAATGTCACTAGCATATTGCTCCCTAAATTCTCTACCCTCATGAGCTCCAGAAGAGTGGGAAAGTGAAGATCTTGCAAACTAATTATGTGTTATTCTTGTTGATCTACTTACAAAGTCTCTACCTGCTAGCATCCTATTTGAGATACGTGCCAGCCACACTGATATGAGAAAACTTAGAGGATTCAAGGTTCGGGGGGGGGGGGGGATTACCCTTAAATAGTAGCTCTATTTAGTGATATCAAAGATTGTTGGTCTAGTAGATGAATTCAAATACACAAGACTAGAGGTTGTACTTTTTTCATTAGTGGGTTTTCCCCCAATGAGGGTCCTCACTTATGTTTTAAAGAGACAACAATTGCAATGCAATACACTATTTTATCCTATTTGTTTTTTGGGAGGAGCTTTTGACGAGACATGTGCGTTCCAAAATAATTAAACGTTCAAGTGGGAGTATTAAAAACAGACACCAATGCATATTAAGAAAAGTCCAAGGGGGCATTTAGATATAGTAATCAATGTCATTAGTAATATGGAATGGTACTTTTGCAACATATGAAAAGGTTAATGTGAGCTTATTGGTGAAGTTTCCAGGGTGGGTTAGGCTATATAAAGCCATGATATGGAGAACTTCTATACATAGGTTGATTTACGCACAAGAGAAGACATTTTTTAAGAGAATATAATATAAGAGTTTATAAGTTTCTCTTTATACGTACTTGTGTCCTTGTTCGTGCAATGTGTTGATTTGTCTGTTGAACATTCGAGTCAAAGAGGAAGACCAACAAGCGATTTTGAAACATAAATCACCATCTTGTTCTCGACCCGTGACCAGCTAGGAAGCACCTCTTTTCACCATTAAAAGGCAGCAAAAATATCACAAAATCCATGCAAAGACAACATACCATTTAAATTCAAGTTTTTTTGAAGGTCAACAAGCTTTCAAGACGGTTACCAGAAATTTCGACCGAAAATAAAACATTGCTCGTCATTATTTAAGTAAAGGTGTTAATGACACAACACAGTAATTTTGTTACCAAGACTTGTCATGATAACGGATGTCTTGTCCCCACCGGCCACCAGTTTGCGACCGCCTCTTTTCACCTTGACAAGACTAACAAAATATCGCGAAATCCAGTCAAAGACAATGGCAGCACTGTGTGGGATGGAAAAGCACTGTGCGGGAACATTGCAAGCCTCTCTCTCCTAGTTAGTAGACCTGCCTTTAATCAACACAACTTTGAAACCAGTTTGAACATTAAATTGAGCACACGTACTAACACTTCACATCAATCAAATCACTTAAAACCATGTACACTGACTCACTCCTTTCGTGGTCAACTTGTCCACTGCACCACTCAACCCAAATTTAACTCATGTACCCACTGCACAACACCAGCAAATTTCAATAGTGGCATTTAGTGTCAGTTGCATTGCACAAGGCTAACTCAAATGCAAACTACACATATCAATTAGTAAAGTAACTAACCCTAGAATAATTAACCATTTGAAGGCACCCAGCTAGATGAATACACCAGTTAGATAGACTCAAACTCTATTTCAGAACCCTAAAATTAAGTCAAATGTGACATGTTTCAGTTAATTCAGAGTTCTAAAATTCAGTCAAACAGAACATGAACCTTCAATTAATTTAGAGTCCTAAATTCAGTACTTCAGTTCATTCAGTCACAAACAGCAACACCAAGATTCAGTTAACCTAGGCGAGCGACAAAATTTGCTAGAATTCCAGCAAACCCTAGTTTCCAAATCTGGAACCCTAGAATTCCAGCAATGAAATTTGCTAATATAAAGAGGCAGGCAACTCACCTAGGGGCTCGACCACCCCCGTGAGGGCGTAGGCAACATCTGCCGTTGTCGGCGGTGGCGATGATGAAATACTCTGAAATGAATATGTTGTGGCTGCAACAATATTCCTCCTCGCCGCGGGAGCCCCCTGCCACACCGGCCAAACACGCTTCACATTATGTCCACCATGCCTTGTCCCCGCCACTCCCTTGCTGATGGATCCGAAGCCACCACCGCCGCCATGTCCGCGAGAGAGAGAGAGAGAGAGAGAGAGAGAGAGAGAGAGAGAGGAGAGGGAGGGGAGTGACGGAGGGAGCGCTCGGTTTGGGCTGACCCAGTCGCTTCAGACATAGCCGTTAATGGCACACCATCACCGATGTCAGACCGTGAGGGATCAGCCACGTCAAAACATGCTCAAAAAATGGCTCAATGGTTTTTGCCGCTATCAATTTTTTTTAAAAACTATACTAGTTGGTGGAAAAGCCCCTACTGATTTTTAATAAAGAAGGAGATGTTTTGGTATGTACACATATTAATTAAGTCTTTGTTCTTTTTTCTAGCCCTCCGGATCGAGCACAACTTCGGTAAAGAGACGAGGCCCGAAGAAAAAGTTGAGCTCGGATGAAAAGTTTGAGATCATAGCAATCGCGCCCGACGGCCAACCTATTGAACCCCTCCGGACAAAGAGCGCATTTGTTGCTCAGTGCGGGGTTCTGGTTAGGGACAAGATCCCGATAAGCATCCAACAATGGTTTAAGCCGGCTACAGAAGACCCTGAGGTGTCTTATGTCAATGATATGCAGAAAAATGATCTTTGGACTGAGCTGAAGTCAAATTTCACCCAACCGCCTGAGGATAATCCATAGAACCCAGTTAAAGAGAAATTAATCAAGTCTTTTGCTCTGAAGAGGATGGCAGAACTATTCAGGAGGTGGAAGAAAGAGCTGAATAAGTTTGTCGAAAATAACGAGAAACCAGAATTCAAGGGCAGATATGAGAAGATCAGAGATCACTGGCCCGCATTTGTGTCCTACAAGACATCGGAAAAGAGTCAGAAGATGTCAGCGACAAATAAGCAAAATGCTGCAAAGAAGAAGCTTCACCATCGCGCAAGGTCAGGTGGCTACCTCGTAGCCCGGCCTAAGTGGTCCAAGACTGAGAATGATCTGGTTCATAAAGGGATCGAACCAGAGACAATTAACTGGCCAGACCGTTGCCGGACTTGGTTCTTCGGGGCTGGCGGAACACTGGACCCTGTAACAGGGAAGTGCATTTGGACGAACGATCAAATGGACATACCAGTAAGTAAGATTAAGCAGTATATCGAAGCAGCGCAGGAAGGGACGTTCTTTCCAGACAGAGAGAACGACGAGCTCACAATGGCCCTCGGGAATCCTGAGCACCCTGGACAGACACGAGGCACGCCAGGCTCCATTCCGTGGAAGGTTGGGTTTCGGGACGCAGGCGGTTACAAATCCCATGAGAGGAGGAAAAAAGTGCAGCAGACCCAAATGCAGGCGCTGAAAGCAAGGGTAGACGCGATAGAGGAACGAGAAGCAAATTGCAGCAAACGTACTGCCGAAGCCTCCCCCGAAGCTACCCCGCCACCTCAGCGCAGAAGCAGCGTGGCTTCCACTGAGCTGCTTCAGCCGGAGCATGCCTTGACGGCTCCTGCCAGCTATCCCGTGGATGCTATAACGGAGTCTCAAAATTGCCACCTTATGACGCAATGGATGAATTTGAAGGTCAAGGCGGCTATTGGCTCTGTTTTTCCTACTGAACCCGGCGCAACTTTTCACTGCCGGCCGATTCCAGAAGGATATGCTAGGGTGATGGTGGATGAGATAACGGAGGGATTTGAGGACCTCCAGCTTGACCACCCTACCGGTGAAGGGGAGACTCGGCTGGGGTCTGCTCTGAAGACTCCATGCCTATGGCGGAAGGAGCTCATCAACCTTCCGAACTGGACGCCACCGCCTCCTCCTCCTCCTCCTCCGGCGAGTCAGGGCACTCCGCCTCCACCGCCTCCTCCTCCGGCGAGTGACGGTCAGGGCCCTTGGCCGGCTCCTTCTCCGATGCGTGGCGGCACTCCGCCTCCTTCTCCGCCTGCGCCGACGCGCCCGAGCAGCCAGCCTCCTCCTTCTCCGCCTCGTCAGCAAGGGCGGAAGAGACCTGCCGCCGCTCCAGCTGCTCCAGCGCGTCGTAGTCCTTCTCCTCCGCCTCTTAAGCAAGTAAAGAAGACAACCGCTACGTCTGCTCGGTCGGCATCTAGCAGTACAACCAGAGGCGGGAGGACATACAGATTCGGTCCTTCTCTGAAGACTCCAGAGAAGTTACCATACGAGAGGACCCAGGAGGAGAACGCCGAGATCGCGCGATAAGAAGTGAAGAAATTCTTTGAAGGGGTGAAAGCAAAGAAACATCCACCTCCGGAGGAGAAGGTAGATCGGGTGAAAGTGAAGCGCACTCTGGCTGCCCTGACAAAACCACCGAAGTCCGATTCGCCGAAAGGAAACTATGACCGCATTATTGGAAAGGAATTTGCCGAAGCGGAGCGGTCGGGAAGTACTGTCAGTGATCAAAGGCTGAAAGAACAACGAGCTGGGAAACAAATTGCCCAGCTCGGCGAACAAGCGAAGCAATCGTGCCCCCCGCTCAAGGTGCCTAGCCACAACGTCGATAATGATCCGAGGATGGTGCCAGGTTATAGCAATCTTGCAGATTACCTGCCCGACGAAGTACATTATGAACCCATGGAGGTGCAGATACAAAGATACGAGTACGGGAAGCCTCTCGTCAAAGATGAAAGATCTCTATCAACGATGATGCGAAGATTGCATGATTGGTACTTGAAAATCTGCAGAGACTCTGGGGGGAGGAGTACTTTGTATGTGAAAGTTAAAAAGGAGCAAGACCTCGTTGGAATTGATCTGTTGCCTGTTCCATTTGAGGAGTTCTATCAGTTTTTCAATCAATTGGCCCTCGATAAAACAACGGTCGCCTGCTACTGTATGTAAGTAGTACTACTTCTATCATTAAGTTTCTCTATATAGCTTAGCTCTTTCATTGCATGTATTTATAATCATCCTCACTATATTATGCAGATTGAAGATCGCCGAATTGAAGAAAAGACAAGTCGGTGATATTGGGTTCATTAACACATATCCCATAGATGCAACTCAGGTTAAACTTCATGCCGCAGCTACCGAGGCCAGCTTGCTACGATCGTTCGTAATAAATCAAAACAAAGATATAATACTCTTTCCTTACAACTTCAGGTGAGTGTTACTGTCTTGTGCGTATTCGGTTTCCCTTTTATATTAGTCAAGGTTATAGTAATGTAATTCATGAGTTATGCATGTGTGTGCAGTTTCCACTTTATTCTCCTAGAGATTAAGCTTGAGCAGAGAGTAGTAACCGTCTTGGACTCTAAACAAAAAGATCCCAAGGAGTATGCGGACATGACTGAAATCCTCAAGAAGTAAGTTAAATCGATCATTATCCACCATATCAGCAACTTTGTTCATTTCCTGATATCAAGTAATTGTTTTCTTTGTCCGGCAGGGTTTGGAGAAAATTCACCAAAACAGTTCCGGGACTGCCGAAGGAGCTAGAATTTAGACACCCAAAAGTAAGTACTATAGTAGCATGTTCCGCGCATCTCCTAGTGATTCAAGCGCTAGTTTCATCAATACCATTTAGCATTCTTGCTTATCAGTTTGATTCACCTCTATTTCTTGTAAAGTGGTTGTGGCAGGAACAAGGGAATGATTTCTGTGGATACTACATCTGCGAGTCCATCCGCCACACAACCTGTGAGCGGGGCGGGTACTCTAACGAACAATATGAAGTACGTAAATAACAACATTCACAATTTTATTTTATTACCATCATTTGTGTTGAGTTTCATTCATTTATATATATATATATATATGTATTGACCCCCTTCTTCAAATTAGATGTTTCAGAAGCGGGATGAACTCCTAGCACCAGCTCGCATGCGAGCAATTCAAGAGGAATTGGCGGCATTCTTTCTTGACCACGTGATCCCTGAAGACGGAGAATTCTATGTGGACCCTGAGTCCGTATGATTATATTTGTAAGAGATAATTATTGTATATATGTAGCCGGTAGTGTCAGATAGATATACGAGAACTTGTTGTTCGACCAATCTCTCGAAGAAGGAGAGGTGGTCGATATCACTTCTCTCTGTATATATGCATATATGTTCATGACGATCTTATGTTTCCTTCGTTTGCTTACTACCTAGCTAGCGTGTCTAGTCCTCTCTATATACGTATGTATAGTACGTAGCATCGACCAAGCACGGACATAACAGAGGACACTTCTCTCTATTAATTATAACTAGCTAACACAATATATGAAACACCTAATTTAATCCCCCAAAACCCCCAACCCCCCCCCCCCTTTCAAAAAAAAAACAAAAACACCAGCCACAGAAGTGCTGACGCGTGGATGCCTATTGGTCCCGGTTGGTGCCACCAACCGGGACCAAAGGGTCTCCTGACTGGGCTCTGCGCACTGCCCACGTGGAGGGCCTTTAGTCCTGGTTCTGGATTGAACCGGGACTAAAGGGGGGAGGTATTAGTACCGACACTTTAGTCCCGGTTCCAGAACGGGGACTAAAGGCCCTTACGAACCGGGACTATAGGCCCTTTTTCTACCAGTGATAATAGATAGGTATGGTGGCTGTTTTGAGGAAGGTATATGGTGGGTTCAAGGTACCAACGAAAGTTGCGCGGTACTAAAGAGGCTAGCAATGGTGGAAGGGTGAGAGTGTGTATAATCCATGGACTCAACATTAGTCATAAAGAACTCACATACTTTTTGCAAAAATCTATTAGTTACCGAAACAAAGTACTACACGCATGCTCCTAGGGGGATAGATTGGTACACTACTAGGGAAAAGCCTATACACAGAATCTTACCAGCAGCGCGCTTTAAAATCAGGCGCTGCTGCTAAGTAGCAGTAGCGCGGGCCATGGAAACTCGTTGCTGAAACAAGTTTATCAGTAGCGCGTGCACTCCAAGAAGCGCTACTGCTAAAATTCCCACGACGCCGCCGCGAGGCTAGTTATAGCAGCAGCGCGTTAAAATAAACAACGCTACTGCTACGTAACGTAGCAGCAGCGCATTCAGGCAATAATCGCTACTGCTAAATTAACTACAAAAATCAATGAGCATTCAGCGCATTCAGGGTAACGTAGCAGCAGCGTATTTTTTATGTCTATGTCTATTTTTACATACTGACACATAGCAGTAGTGCGTTCAGGCCGAAAGGCGCTACTGATAGGTAGTTTAGTAGTAGCGCCTTTACCTATAGCACGCTACTGCTATTCCATTCCATCTCCCCCACTCACTAGCCTCATCTACGGATCACACTCACACACACTCACGGTCTCCTCCTCACCCCTCGCGCCGCCGGTCCTCCCCCGTCGCCCCTCCCCCGATCTGCGCCGCTGTCGCCTCATCCTCCTCCCTGGACTCGGTACCGGCCTCCTCCTCCGTCCTCCCTCCACTCGCCGCTGGCCGCCCCCTCCTCGCTCCGCCTTCCTCCTCGATCCGTCCTCCCTCCACTCGCCGCCGGCCGGCCCCTCCTCGCTCCGCCTTCCTCCTCCGTCCTACTATCTTCTCCCTCCTCGAGTCGCCCCTCCTTGTCCCTCCTCCCTGATACATTTTGATTTAGTAGGCTTTCATATGTAACGTTTTGATTTAGTTGATATGATTCAGTTGATTTAGTAGGCTAGTTGATTTAGTTGATTTAGAACATTTTGATTTAGTTTATTTAGTAGGCTAGTTGATTTAGTTGATTTAGTAGGCTAGTTGATTTAGAACATTTTGATTTAGTTGATTTAGTATGCTAGTGGATTTAGTATGCTAGTTGATTTAGTATGCTCGATCTAGTTTTTTTGTAGTAAGTTATTTTTTGGCAAAATGTAGATGCCAATTTAGTTAAATTTGCCACTTGTTTCCTGTGAAGTGAATCGTTAATCCTTTGCTCATATTGCTTTAGGAAAATGGCGCCACCACCAGCACCACTATGTCGACTGTGCAAGTCATGGTGCGCCAGCAGCCTTGCAACTGTCAAGTTGTTCGGCATCTACTTCCATCCGAGTTTTCATCATGCGGCGGTAAGAAATTAGATGAAATGTAACAACTATTTTATTTTTAGTGTTGGCATTACTGCATTGTGTCATTTTGCTTTTCTTACACAGATCGTCCCATGCAATGTGAGGTTGAAATTCAACAAACTGACAGGAGACACTGTGGCATTTGAGGCTCCTAGGGGCTGTACACTATGGAGGTCGAGAAAGGACGCAATATGTCGCAGATTAGAGGAGATGGATGGGCCCGTTTCCTCGCTCGCATGCGTCTTACTGGTGGTGAGTGGATCAGATTCTCCTTCAGAGAAGAAAGACCCAAGCTGGTTGTCATTTATATCAACCTGGTGGAAGATGATGAAGATGACGAAGATGATGAAGATAATGAGGACCCACTCAATGAAGATGATGAGAACCCACTTCATGAAGCCATCATAGCTCAAAGAATGAGGCTGAGCGAGGAGGAGGTGTGCAACCTATGGGACATAATTCCGCCACGTGATGACTTTGTCGGGGTGCCATTCGTGACCCGCCTGACAAGTACCATGGTCGATCGGCATGAAATGGTATGTTATACGTACTGCATGTAGTAATTTGTTGATATATATATATATATATGCTTTATTGTTATACTTACAAATGCAAATTATCCGATTATATGCTTAGTGAATCCGATGATATGCTTAGTGTAGAGTCCAATGATATGCTTTGTGGAATCTAGTCGATGATATACTTCAGTGTAGAGTCTGATCACATGCTTATTAGTGTAGAATCCAAGGAACTATTAATAGTGTAGATAATCCATATATATACTTATTAGTAGAATTCATGATTAGTTCGTACAAATGCGTAGTACTGTGTCTTTTGATAGTGTAGAAATCTAGACTTAATAGAAATATATTTGCAAGAGTATGTGTGAGGCTATTTATTAATTGATATGTTTTTCATATTCAGAGATTGCCAAAGAACCTATCTGTCTGATGAAGAAGGCTCGGTTGGACTACGCCTTACCGCAAGGGGCTCCGTCACCACATGTACTTACCGCATGGGCACAGATGGTCGCACACACTTGAACTCGGTTGGGTGGAAGAGATTCCTCGTTGGCAAGAATCTTCGTGCTGGATAGGCCATCCTAATTACTATCAGGAACACCCACCGCGCAGGCTTGAGGATGATGATCGGCGTCGATATCATCTAGAACTACATATGTGTGTGTGGCTATATCATCTAGAACTACACATGATGATCGTCGTCGATATCATGTAGAACTACATATGATGATCGTCATCGATATAATCTAGAACTAAATATGATGATTGTCGTTGATGTCACCTTGTACTGCTTGAGGATGCATGTTGAGTATATATGAAATTGTTATCTAGTACTCCCTCGGTTCCAAATTACTCGTCGTGGTTTGAGTTCAAATTTGAACTAAAACCACGACGAGTAATTTCGAATCGAGGGAGTACTACCTAGTACCCATAATGCTTTATGAAATTGATATCTAGTAGTACCTAGTATCTGGAAATTGCAGTTTATCGAAGCTCGAATGGGGAAATGGTGAAAGATATAACAGTAGCGCTAGACCGGGAAGTCGCTACAGCTAAGTAATAGCAGCGCGTTCCTGAAAAGCGCTGCTGCTATAGTCAATAGTGGTAGCGCGGGTACAGGCAGCGCTACTACTAAGAGTTAGCTGTAGCGCCTTATTGGTAGCGCGGGCACCCGCGCTGCTGATAGCCTTTTCCCTAGTAGTGGTAGGAAAAGACCATCCTCGTCCCCGACCGCCACTCATAAGGAAGACAATCAATAAATAAATCAAGCTTCGACTTTATCACATAACGGTTCACCATACGTGCATGCTACGGGAATCACAAACTTCAACACAAGTATTTCTCAAATTCACAACTACTCAATTAGCATGACTCTAATATCACCATCTCCATATCTCAAAACAATCATCAAGTATCAAACTTCTCATAATATTCAATGCACTCTATATAAAAGTTTTTATTATATCCCTCTTGGATGCCCATCATATTAGGACTAAATTCATAACCAAAGCAAATTACCATGCTCTTTAGGACTCTCAAAATAATATAAGTGAAGTATGAGAGTTCATTAATTTCTATAAAATAAAACCACCACCGTGCTCTAAAAAGATATAAGTGAAGAACTAGAGCAACAACAAACTACTCCGAAAGATATAAGTGAAGATCAATGAGTAGTCGAATAATTATGCAACTATGTGAAGACTCTCTAACATTTAAGAATTTCAGATCTTGGTATTTTATTCAAGCAGAAAGCAAAACTAAATAAAATAAAATGACGCTCCAAGCAAAACACATATCATGTGGTAAATAAAAATATAGCTCCAAGTAAAGTTACCGATGAATGAAGACGAAAGAGGGGATGCCTTCTGGGGCATCCCCAAGCTTAGGCTTTTGGTTGTTCTTGAATATTACCTTGGGGTGCCTTGGGCATCCCCAAGCTTAGGCTCTTGCCACTCCTTATTCCATAGTCCATCGAATCTTCACCCAAAACTTGAAAACTTCACAACACAAAACTTAACAAAAAACTCGTAAGCTCCGTTAGTATAAGAAAATAAATCACCACTTAGGTACTGTTGTGAACTCATTCTAAATTCATATTGGTGTAATATATACTGTATTCCAACTTATCTATGGTTCATACCCTCTGATACGTAGATTCATCAAAATAAGCAAACAACACATAGAAAACAGAATCTGTCAAAAACGGAACAGTCTGTAGTAATCTGTATCAAACATATACTTCTGGTACTCATAAAATTCTCAAATAAATTGGTGGACCTGAGTGATTTGTCTATTAGTAATCTTAAAAAGTAATTAACTCAATAGCGCTCTCCAATAAAAACTGGCAGGAATTCTCGTGAGCGCTAAAGTTTCTGTTTTTTACAGCATGATCGCAAAGACTTTCCCCAAGTCTTCCCAAAGGTTCTACCTGGCACAAACACTAATTAAACACAAAAAACACAACCATAACAGAGTATAGATAAATTATTTATTACTAAATAGGAACAAAAAGCAAGGAACAAAAATAAAGTTGGGTTTCCTCCCAACAAGCGCTATCGTTTAACGCCCCTAGCTGGCATGATAATTTCAATGATGCTAACATAAAAGATAAGAATTGTAACATAAAGAGAGCATCATGAAGAATATAACTAGCACATTTAAGTCTAACCCACTTCCTATGCATAGGGATTTTATGATCAAACAACTTGTGGGAACAATAATCAACTAACATAGGAAGGCAAAACAAGCATAACTTCAAAACTTTAAGCACATAGAGAGAAAACTTGATATTATTGCAATTCCTACAAGCATATATTCCTCCCTCATAATAATTTTCAGTAGCATCATGAATGAATTCAATAATATAACCAGCACCTAAATCATTCTTTTCATGATCTACAAGCATAAATTTTTTATTACTCTCCACACAAGCAAAATTCTTCTCAATCGGAATAGTGGGAGTATATTCAACAAAATAATTATCATGTGAGGCATAATCCAATTGCAAACTAAAATCATGATGACAAGTTTCATGGATATCATTATTCTTTATAGCATACAAGTCATCACAATAATCATCATAGATAGCAACTTTGTTCTCATAATCAATTGGAACCTCTTCCGGAATGGTGGATTCATCACAAAGTAAAGTCATGGCCTCTCCAAATCCACTTTCATCAATATAATCATCATAAATAGGAGGCATGATTTCATCATAATAAATTTCCTCATCAAAACTTGGGGGACAAAAAATATCATCTTCATCAAACATAGCTTCCCCAAGCTTGTGGCTTTGCATATCATTAGCATCATGGATATTGAAGGAATTCATACTAACAACATTGCAATCATGCTCATCATTCAAATATTTAGTGCCAAACATTTTAATGCATTCTTCTTCTAACACTTTGGCACAATTTTCCTTTCCATCATACTCACGAAAGATATTAAAAAGATGAAGCGTATGAGGTAAACTCAATTCCATTTTTATAGTTTTCTTTTATAAACTAAACTAGTGCTAAAACAAGAAACAAAAAGATTCGATTGCAAGATCTAAAGATATACCTTCAAGTGCTAACCTCCCCGGCAACGGCGCCAGAAAAGAGCTTGATGTCTACTACACAACCTTCTTCTTGTAGATGTTGTTGGGCCTCCAAGTGCAGAGGTTTGTAGGACAGTAGCAAATTTCACTCAAGTGGATGACCTAAGGTTTATCAATCCGTAGGAGGCGTAGGATGAAGATGGTCTCTCTCAAGCAACCCTGCAACCAAATAACAAAGAGTCTCTTGTGTCCCCAACACACCCAATACAATGGTAAATTGTATAGGTGCACTAGTTCGGCGAAGAGATGTTGATACAAGTGCAATATGGATGGTAGATAATGGTTTTTGTAATCTGAAAATATAAAAACAGCAAGGTAACTAATGATAAAAGTGAGCACAAATGGTATTGCAATGCATTGAAACAAGGCCTAGGGTTCATACTTTCACTAGTGCAAGTTCCCTCAACAATAATAACATAATTGGATCATATAACTATCCCTCAACATGCAACAAAGAGTCACTCCAAAGTCACTAATAGCGGAGAACAAACAAAGAGATTATGGTAGGGTACGAAACCACCTCAAAGTTATTATTTTCAATCAATCTGTTGGGCTATTCCTATAAGTGTCACAAACAGCCCTAGAGTTCTTACTAGAATAACATCTTAAGACACAAATCAACCAAAACCCTAATGTCACCTAGATACTCCAATGTCACCTCAAGTATACGTGGGTACAATTATATGATATGCATCACACAATCTCAGATTCATCTATTCAACCAACACATAGGACCTCAAAGAGTGCCCCAAAGTTTCTATCGGAGAGTCAAGACGAAAACGTGTGCCAACCCATATGCATAGGTTCATGGGCGGAACCCGCAAGTTGATCACCAAAACATACATCAAGTGAATCAATAGAATAACCCATTGTCACCAGGGTTATCCCACGCAAGACATACATCAAGTGTTCTCAAATCCTTAAAGACTCAATCCATTACAAGAGAGTAGAGGGGGAGAAACATCATAAGATCCAACTATAATAGCAAAGCTCGCGATACATCAAGATCGTACCACCTCAAGAACACGAGAGAGAGAGAGAGAGAGAGAGAGAGAGAGAGAGAGATCAAACACATAGCTAATAGTACATACCCTCAGCCCCGAGGGAGAACTACTCCCTCCTCATCATGGAGAGCACCAGGATGATGAAGAAGGCCACCGGAGAGGAATTCCCCCTCCGGCAGGGCGCCGGAACGGGTCTAGATTGGTTTTCGGTGGCTACGGAGGCTTCTGGCGGCGGAACTCCCGATCTATTGTGCTCCCCGAAGTTTTTAGGGTATATCGGTATATATGGGAGGAAGAAGTACGTCGGTGGACCCCCGGGCTGTCCACGAGGTAGGGGGCGCGCCCAGGGGGGGTGGGCGCCCCCCACCCTTGTGGGCGGCCCAGGACTCTCCTGGTCCAACTCCGATACTCCGTGGGCTTCTTCTGGTCCAAAAGTAAGTCCCGTGAAGTTTCAGGTCAATTGGACTCCGTTTGATTTTCCTTTTCTGCAATACTCTAAAACAAGGAAAAAACAGAAACTGGCACTAGGCTCTAGGTTAATAGGTTAGTCCCAAAAATCATATAAAATAGGATATAAATGCATATAAAACATCCAAGGTTTATAATATAATAACATGGAAAAATCAAAAATTATAGATACGTTGGAGACGTATCATTGTGCGAGTGGGACAATGTACATGCTGCAGGCCTTGGGGACGATGGGGATAGGCTCCATATTCTACCACTGCTGCTACCATGCCAGGCTGCGAACGGAGCATGGGCTGGAGGAGAAGCCGTGCTCTGACTGCTGCGTCCACACCTTCTGTGGGTACTGCGCCCTCTGCCAGGAGTACCGCGAGCTTAAGCATCGTGGCTTCGACATGCACGCAGGGTGGCACGCCAACATGGAGAAGATGGGGAAGACCATGGCGCCGCAGATGAACCAGGGGATGACTCGTTAGTCGAATGAATGCAATATAAACAGTTACCCTCCTCTATATAAAGGGGCAGGGGAAGTCTTGGTCGAGCTACTTGTTCATTCTTGCTTTTTCATCTATATATGTGCTGGTGTGCTTACCCGTTGCAATTCGTTCTCCGACCAACCAGACACCTCCCACCATGTGCCAAGTCTATGTTCAACTTTCAATAACACATGCTATCATGAAAAGAGTCTTGCGTATTTATTAAGAATTTTCCTAATGGATTTTATATCATATAGGTATGTTTAAAAAAGCCCAATTGTCTCAGATTTTATATAGTGTTATCAGCTCTTTTCTTATTTCTATTCAGTGTGTATTGTAAGTGTTTTTTCTACCATGCAAGGGATATCCCATGCACTGCTCCATCGCCCACCGCTGCTTTGAGATTTGTGCTACCATTTTGGTTTTGGACAAAGCTTGGTTTGTTACAGAGTGCTATACAATGTGGCGTTGCCTTATTTTATTTTTTTCAAAAATGGATCATAAAGTTTCATCGTGTACCAACAAATAATAGCTCATATGTTTTCGATTGCATTTTCTAGTACATAATGGACCCATACGTGGTTGTTACTACACCATGCAGAAGTGCATGAGCTTATGATATATGGGTGCAACCAATGGGAGACAGTAGCACGGGATATGTACAACCAGTTTGGATGGGGGCCCAGTAATAGGCTATGTGTCTAGGCATATATCCCTATTTTTGCCGGTTGTGGCTTTATTTTTATTTGTTTGGCAATTTTGTACTGCACTATTGGAGCTTCTTACTTGGATTTTAATAAATATACAGTTGTGGGCATCGCAATGATGAAGAGGCCAAGGGATATCCCCGTTTCCTAAAAAAAGGATGATGATTATCTGAATACAACCAGCAATACAAATGGCATAGAAGAATTTAGTTCGTACCTTATGATGGAGCTTGAGATGAAAGCATTGAGGTAAAAAGATACTTTGCTTAGGCTACAGCTTGAGGACTTTCTGGAAGGAGTTCTAGTTCACCAATATGCATATATACACATGGTTCTTCAAAGATTTAATATGAATAAATGTCACCCTCTTAGAACCGCAATGGTTGTGAGATCCCATGATGTGGATATATAAAGTCCCGTTCAAACCTCGAAATGAGAATGAGGAAGTTCTGGGACCCAAAGTTTGATATATGAGAGTTATGTGAGCAGTAATGTACCTTGGGAATTACACTCGGCCTCACATTATGTTTGTGGTTAACTACTAGCCCTGTATAGTGCAGTCCCAACATGTAGGCATTTTCTAGGCGTCAAAACTATCTTCAGATGCCTCTAGGTATTCATGATCTTAGATCTTATTACTACAAGAACCAAGACTTAACTATCATGGGGTACATAAATGCTGATCCCCATAATGCTATATCTCATACTACATTTGTGTTTATGTATAGTGTGACAACAATTTCTCATAGGTAATATAAGCAAAACCTCGTAGCCAAATGTACTAACCACTCAAAGATAGTTGCTTTATATGAATCCTCACTTGAATCCATTGGCTCATATGGACAACTAACCTCATCAAAAAGTCATGTGGACTCAATATCGTCATCACCCCCACAATTATTTATTATGAATCTGCCACTTCTGTTGTACAAATTCAAAGTTAAGAACAATGTCACTAGCATATTGCTCCCTAAATTCTCTACCCTCATGAGCTCCAGAAGAGTGGGAAAGTGAAGATCTTGCAAACTAATTATGTGTTATTCTTGTTGATCTACTTACAAAGTCTCTACCTGCTAGCATCCTATTTGAGATACGTGCCAGCCACACTGATATGAGAAAACTTAGAGGATTCAAGGTTCGGGGGGGGGGGGGGGGGGGGGGGATTACCCTTAAATAGTAGCTCTATTTAGTGATATCAAAGATTGTTGGTCTAGTAGATGAATTCAAATACACAAGACTAGAGGTTGTACTTTTTTCATTAGTGGGTTTTCCCCCAATGAGGGTCCTCACTTATGTTTTAAAGAGACAACAATTGCAATGCAATACACTATTTTATCCTATTTGTTTTTTGGGAGGAGCTTTTGACGAGACATGTGCGTTCCAAAATAATTAAACGTTCAAGTGGGAGTATTAAAAACAGACACCAATGCATATTAAGAAAAGTCCAAGGGGGCATTTAGATATAGTAATCAATGTCATTAGTAATATGGAATGGTACTTTTGCAACATATGAAAAGGTTAATGTGAGCTTATTGGTGAAGTTTCCAGGGTGGGTTAGGCTATATAAAGCCATGATATGGAGAACTTCTATACATAGGTTGATTTACGCACAAGAGAAGACATTTTTTAAGAGAATATAATATAAGAGTTTATAAGTTTCTCTTTATACGTACTTGTGTCCTTGTTCGTGCAATGTGTTGATTTGTCTGTTGAACATTCGAGTCAAAGAGGAAGACCAACAAGCGATTTTGAAACATAAATCACCATCTTGTTCTCGACCCGTGACCAGCTAGGAAGCACCTCTTTTCACCATTAAAAGGCAGCAAAAATATCACAAAATCCATGCAAAGACAACATACCATTTAAATTCAAGTTTTTTTGAAGGTCAACAAGCTTTCAAGACGGTTACCAGAAATTTCGACCGAAAATAAAACATTGCTCGTCATTATTTAAGTAAAGGTGTTAATGACACAACACAGTAATTTTGTTACCAAGACTTGTCATGATAACGGATGTCTTGTCCCCACCGGCCACCAGTTTGCGACCGCCTCTTTTCACCTTGACAAGACTAACAAAATATCGCGAAATCCAGTCAAAGACAATGGCAGCACTGTGTGGGATGGAAAAGCACTGTGCGGGAACATTGCAAGCCTCTCTCTCCTAGTTAGTAGACCTGCCTTTAATCAACACAACTTTGAAACCAGTTTGAACATTAAATTGAGCACACGTACTAACACTTCACATCAATCAAATCACTTAAAACCATGTACACTGACTCACTCCTTTCGTGGTCAACTTGTCCACTGCACCACTCAACCCAAATTTAACTCATGTACCCACTGCACAACACCAGCAAATTTCAATAGTGGCATTTAGTGTCAGTTGCATTGCACAAGGCTAACTCAAATGCAAACTACACATATCAATTAGTAAAGTAACTAACCCTAGAATAATTAACCATTTGAAGGCACCCAGCTAGATGAATACACCAGTTAGATAGACTCAAACTCTATTTCAGAACCCTAAAATTAAGTCAAATGTGACATGTTTCAGTTAATTCAGAGTTCTAAAATTCAGTCAAACAGAACATGAACCTTCAATTAATTTAGAGTCCTAAATTCAGTACTTCAGTTCATTCAGTCACAAACAGCAACACCAAGATTCAGTTAACCTAGGCGAGCGACAAAATTTGCTAGAATTCCAGCAAACCCTAGTTTCCAAATCTGGAACCCTAGAATTCCAGCAATGAAATTTGCTAATATAAAGAGGCAGGCAACTCACCTAGGGGCTCGACCACCCCCGTGAGGGCGTAGGCAACATCTGCCGTTGTCGGCGGTGGCGATGATGAAATACTCTGAAATGAATATGTTGTGGCTGCAACAATATTCCTCCTCGCCGCGGGAGCCCCCTGCCACACCGGCCAAACACGCTTCACATTATGTCCACCATGCCTTGTCCCCGCCACTCCCTTGCTGATGGATCCGAAGCCACCACCGCCGCCATGTCCGCGAGAGAGAGAGAGAGAGAGAGAGAGAGAGAGAGAGAGAGAGAGAGAGGAGAGGGAGGGGAGTGACGGAGGGAGCGCTCGGTTTGGGCTGACCCAGTCGCTTCAGACATAGCCGTTAATGGCACACCATCACCGATGTCAGACCGTGAGGGATCAGCCACGTCAAAACATGCTCAAAAAATGGCTCAATGGTTTTTGCCGCTATCAATTTTTTTTAAAAACTATACTAGTTGGTGGAAAAGCCCCTACTGATTTTTAATAAAGAAGGAGATGTGAGACCCGTGTAAGAACCGATGTCCGAACCAACACAACACTCTAACCACTGAACTAAGAGCTCATCCACCACTATCAGAATTTCGGTTCGGTGTGAAATGTGTGAAACCGTGAAGTGGTGGTTTTCCGCAAATCATAACACGAATGTGATGGTTCTGTGCATTTAACTTGATGCCCTCACATTTGCAAGGGCCACCTTGCTAGTTTACCCATTGCTTGAAAATAATATTGCATTCTTTCGTCGCCTAGTATCGATCAATCTGAACCATCGAATCTGCTGGTTGGACGGGCTATATTTGCACACGTCCCTAGCGTAAAAGGCCGTGACTTTGTCTGAAAGTGACTCCACGCACTAATGCGGAGTCGTTGCAGTTGATGTCAACGGAGAGCCTGTAGCGACACGTCCCGTCGGCATCTCTGAAAGAAGGTTCCTTGCTAGTACTAGCTAGCCAGCGCACCGGCAAAATATTTCCAGCAGAAAAGAGACCTCGACGGTGACTCCCCGTGCTAGTGCGTGGTGGAGTCACTTCAGGTAAAGCCATGGCCGTCGCACGCACTCAGGAACCGACAGCATGCACAACTCATACCCATGTCGTTAGCTCGTGACAACTGACATCTGTGGCTGGCGCGCGTGAAAAACAGGCTCCGGCCGTTGTTAAATGCGCGCTCCACCGGACACACGGCCGCTCACACAAGTCCGGTGAGCTGCTTTAATTCTTCAGCTAGTCTGGCGAGCTCTTACAAACTGCAAGTCTCCCAGCAGCGGCAGCAAGGCATCCACATGGCGTCGTGGTCCACCGGCCTCTGCGGCTGCTTCCACGAGACCACGACGTTGGCGGCTGTAAGCTAATAGCTTCATCCCTCCCTCCCACCCTCCTGTTAAAGTAGAGCAACACGAAAAGTGGCTGCAGAGGCCGAGCTCCATTGAGCTCTATATACATTTCTCAGCCAAAATACCTTTTTCATAACTCAAAAAAATCTGAAAAAAATGTTTTCATGTAAACATATACTTAAGTATGCGTGTACAAATTTTTATAAACATATGTATTCATATGTGATGTATATAAAAAAGACAAATACACAGATTGAAATAGGCTTTTTCTTTGTTGTATTTGTGTTAGATATTTGTCTTTTTTGTGTAGCATGCAAATGATAAAATTAGTTACTGAAAATTTATACATAGTTAAAGAATATGCATATGTATTTTTTAAAAAAATTGGCATTTGTTGAAACTTTTAAATATATTTTGATTTTTTTTTACAAAACGAGCTCCATGGAGCCCGGTCTTTGCAACGCCGCACTCTAGAGCAACACCGCTATAGTGCTTGTGATGAGCAGCACAGAGTTATTTTTCTACCACACACGTTGGTTAGTTGCCCGGCGGTAAATTTGGTTATCTCCGGGTAACCGGATTTCTCGCTGCTACCCCACGGTAAAAGGAGGTACCGAGCACCTTTTTT
Source organism: Triticum aestivum (assembly GCF_018294505.1). Taxonomy (NCBI): domain Eukaryota; kingdom Viridiplantae; phylum Streptophyta; class Magnoliopsida; order Poales; family Poaceae; genus Triticum; species Triticum aestivum. The sequence continues at coordinate 8,497,267 of NC_057797.1, forward strand.
TTTGTTGCAAATTTTGAATTTGGACGCCGAACTTGTATAGTAGTTAAAATACCGTAGCATCAGCCTCTCATAATGTAAGATAACTACTAGTCTTGGCGTAGTGGTAAGAACGTAGCTTCCTGCAGGCTGCCTGACCTTCTTCTGCCCGTGCGTCGCCTTCGGGAGGATCGCCGAGATCGTCGACAAGGGGGCCATATGTGAGTTTTTTCATTTCTGTCTCTGCACTTGATAGTAGCCGAAGGAGGAGTAACTCACTACCTACTCACTTGCCAGCATGCTGTGCGAGCGGGACGCTGTACATGCTTCTGGCCATGACGACGGTGGTGGGCACCGGCTTCTACTCCTGCTGCTACCGTGCCAAGCTGCGGGAGGAACACGGGCTCGCCGAGAAGCCCTGCGGCGACTGCTGCGTCCACTTCTTCTGCGGCCTCTGCGCCCTCTCCCAGGAGTACCGCGAGCTCAAGAACCGTGGTTTCGACATGAGCGCGGGATGGGAAGCCAACGCGGAGAGGATGGGGAAGACCGCCGCGCCCTATGTGAACTCCGGGATGACTCGTTAGGTGGATCCAAATGCAGTGCACACTTCTATTCTAGTAGTCAACATGCAGCTTCTATTCTAGTCTTGTTTCTTGTGATCCATGTAATTAATATGTGTTAGTGAACCCTCAAAATAAAAAGTGTGCAAGGGTGTTTTCCTGTAACTCCGGTGAAATCATGTTACTGTGTGCAAGTGCGGGATGGGAAGCTAGCTTAAGTCTTGAATGCAGTTAATGGGTGTTGTGACCGCATATTTGTATGGACGACTTGACTTGGACATTTACATGAAAGCCTCCGAAGGATTGAAAATTGCGGATCTTGTATGATGCGTAAGACCGGCTAACTGAATAAAGACCCATTCTAACCTTTAAAGGCAAACAGGGAAGTTTTGGGACCCAAAGTTCCGTGTTTGAGCGCCATAGGTGCAAAAATGTATGTTGCGAATTGCAACAGGCCCAACAGTATGTTCACGGTAAATCTGCTAGCCAAGTATAGTGTGGACCTGACAAGGGGTTTGTGAATTAGTTTGGGAAGCGTGGAACCCTTTGTCTCGGGCCGCATGTATATATTGAGGCAATACCTTGGTGCATACGTTTACAGAGAGAAAACCGATCGAGGGAGAGGGAGATCGGTTGGGAGGAGATCGACCTATAAGGAGACGATGAGATAGAGTTGGATACAAGTTAAACATCTCTTCTATCCCTATACAATAATTCTAACACTCCCCCTCAATCTAAACCTCATGTCTTGCTAAGGTTGAGATTGTACTTGAACTCGTCTAGTCTTCTCTCGGTCAAGGGTTTAGTAAACCCATCCGCAAGTTGATCCCCTGTAGGAATAAACCGGATCTCAAGTAGCTTTCGAGCTACTCTCTCTCTGACAAAGTGGAAATCCACTTCAATATGTTTTGTTCGTGCATGAAAAACAGGATTTGCTGAAAGATAAGTTGCACCAATATTGTCACACCACAGCCGTGCAGCTTTTGGAGCTTTAATCCCAAGTTCATAAAGTAATGTTTGTATCCACATCACTTCAGCTGTAGCATTTGCCAACGGCTTGTATTCAGCCTCCATACTGGATCTTGAAACAGTGGCTTGCTTTCTTGCACTCCATGACACAAGGTTAGATCCCAGAAACACAGCAAGACCACCAGTAGATCTCGTATCATCAGCACACCCTGCCCAGTCTGCATCAGAATATGCAGTAACAAGCAAGGAAGGAGACTTGACAATCTGAAGTCCAAGTCCTTGAGAATACTGAAGATACCTCAGAATTCTTTTAACTGCTGTCCAATGAGTGGTTCTTGGAGCATGCAAATATTGACATACCTTGTTTACTGAATAAGAGATATCAGGGCGTGTAAGAGTCAAATATTGCAAGGCACCTACAACACTTCTATAATTTGTTGCATCCTCTGGACCAAGAGCTGCTCCACTGTCAATTGTAAGCTTTTCTGAGGTGGAGATTGGTGTACTGACCAGTTTGCAATTCTCCAATCCCACCCTCTTTAGAACATCAGCTGTGTATCTCTCTTGTGATAGAAGTATTCCATCTCTGATCTGCTTTACCTCTATGCCAAGAAAGTAGTGAAGATCACCTAGATCTTTGAGAGCAAATTCAAGATTTAAATCCTTAAGCAAACAAGTAGTGGCCTCTTGACTTGAGCTAGCAACAATTATATCATCAACATAAACAAGAACAAAAACAGTGATATTGCCTTTGCTATAAAAGAACAAGGATGTATCTGCTTTGGACGATGTGAAACCAAGATGTTGTAGCTGCATGCTCAACCTAGAATACCATGCTCTTGGAGCCTGCTTCAGACCATATAGGGCTTTATCCAACTTACATACATAATGTAGTGTGCTGTGATTTTCATAACCTGGTGGTTGCCGCATGAACACATCTTCCTCAAGAACACCATGAAGAAACGCGTTCTGAACATCCAGCTGTCTTAAGCTCCAACCTCTGAAAACAGCAATGGACAAAACAAGACGAATAGTAGTTGCTTTAACCACAGGACTAAAGGTATCATCATAATCAATTCCAAACCTTTGCTTGAAGCCCTTTGCAACCAACCTTGCCTTATATCTGTCTATACTGCCATCTGATTTTCTCTTAATCTTGTATACCCATTTACAGTCAATTATATTAGCACCATGTTGCGGTGGTACTAGATGCCAAGTCTGATTCTTTATAAGTGCATTATATTCATTATCCATGGCTTCCTTCCAATCTTTATTAGCAAGAGCATCATGCAAATTAATAGGTGTAAGTGCATCTAGTGCCACCCCTAGTTGGTTTTGGAGTATTGACGACAAACCTAGTTGAGGGACTAATGTGTTTGTGAGAATTGCAGGATAACACAGGTAGAAGTCCCTCATGATTCAGTTTTACTACCAGAGATGACCCCTAAAAATGTATGAAGACATTGAAGTCAAAGGTGGTATATGAAGATATTCACATTGAAGACTATGACAAGAGAAGACACGATATGAAGCCTATGGAGCTCGAAGACTTAGATCTTTCATAGTTTTTTTTGTGTTGAGTCATAGGAACCACCGTACTGTTAAGTGGGGTCCAAGAGAACCAGTCAGAATGACTGAAGTGATGCCTAAACCAAAAACCTATGTCTTCGAGTGAAGACAATGAGAGCGAATCTTGTCCAGAGTCGGACAAGTCAGCTTTGCTTGTAGCCCAAGTAAAGTTGCCGTGTGAGTTTAAATCTGACCGTTGGAACACGTGTCAGTTCCTTAGTGACCCAGGGTCATTTCGGACAAATCAGGTCGGGTTGCCAAGTGGCTATAAATAGCCCACCCCCTACAACCATAAACGGTTGGCTGCTCAGATTAAAAGCACGACTTTTGTCGTTTGAGAGCAACCCACCTCGAAGCCTTTGAGAGAGAATTCCTTGCGAGGATAAAAGCCCTAACCACTAGAGCCAGAGAGAATTGGGCATCACTTAAGTCTTCTTGTCTGTGTGATCTGAAGACTTATTACACTTGAGGACTGTGCATCCTCCAACCGGTTAGGCGTCGCGTTCTGAGCATCCAAGAGATATTGTGGATTGCCGGTGAACAAAGTCTGTGAAGGTTTGGGAGTCTACCTTGAAGACTTACCAGAGTGATTGGGCGAGGTCTATGTGACCTTAGCTCAAGGAGAATACGGTGAGGACTGGGTGTCCTGAGCTGCGTGTTCAGGACTGAGTGTCCGGGACTGTGTGTCCTAAGGTTTAAATACCTAGCCGCTCCAACCAGACGTACAGTTGTCACAGCAACTGGAACTAGTTCAACAAATCATTGTCTTCAACGAGTCACTGGTTTCATCTTCACTTCACTTTACTTACTGTTCCTCATTGTGAAGTCATTGTATGTCTGCTCTATCATTTGTCTTCACTGAGTGACTGCGTGTTCTGTTTGGCTTCACAATATCTTCCTACCTGATCCTTACTACCTAGCTGCTATTAGTCTTTGTGCTTTCACTTCATTGAATACTTGACTATGGTTTGCCTAGTGTAGTCTACCTTCCGCTGCATGGTAATAGGTTTAATTTTATCGTTTGTCTTCAAAACTCCCATGTTCTGAAGACTTTCATAAAAATCGCCTATTCACCCCCCCTTTAGTCGATATAACGCACTTTCAATTGGTATCAGAGCAAGGTGCTTCCTTGTTCTGTGTGATTCGGTTTAACCACCTGGAGTTTTAGCTATGTCGACTGCAAGGATAATTAAAGTCTCCGCTGCATGCCCCGTCTTTGATGGAACTGAATATCCCTACTGGAAGAATAAGATGCGCATGCATCTTGAAGCCATTGACGTCGACCTATGGTATGTCGTCAAGAATGGCGTTCCCAAGGCTGGAGAAGGTGTCACTGCTGCTGATGTCAAGAAATTCGTTCAACTGGACTCTACTGCCAAGAACATCATCGGTGGTCATCTGACCAAAGGACAGTATGGTCGTGTGAGTTCTTTGAAGACATCCAAGTTGGTCTGGGATTGGCTCTCCAAGGTCAATGAAGGCATCTCAACCCAAAGAGATCAAAGAATCAGTGTCCTTCGCAACCTCTTCAACCGCTTCAAGCGAAATGACAATGAGAATGTCCAGCACACATTTGACCGACTCACTGACATCACAAATGAGCTTCAAGCCCTCGGTGCCACTGAGATTACCAAACACGAAGTCGTCAAGACGCTGCTGAGATCACTTGATAGTTCATTTGACATCCTGGCCCTGATGATTCAAGAATGTCCTGATTTCAAGACACTCGATCCGTCTGACATACTTGAGAGGCTCAACACACATGAGTTTCAGCTTTCGGAGAAAAGAGATATCTACGGTCCAAACTATGGGCGAACTCGTGCCTTGAAGGCAAAAGCTGTCTCCTCATCTGAAGAAGAATCTGACAGCAGTTCTGATGACCCTGAAGACATTGGAAGGGAACTTGCTATGCTTGTCAAGAAGTTCCAAAAATTCACCAAGAAGAAAGGCTTCAGAAAGTCTTCCCGATCAAGTTCAAGAAATGATGAAGCTCCTGCTCATGACTACAAGAAGAGAACATGTCACAAGTGCAAGAAACTTGGTCACTTCATCTTTGAGTGTTCACAGTGGGACAATGAGAACAAAAAGAAGAAGAAGAGCAAGGAATATGACTCTGACGACAAGAAGAAGAAGAAGAAATACTCAAAGTCTTCTTCCAAGTCTTCCTCAAAGTGTTCATCACACAAGAAGAGCTCATCTGGCAAGGCACGTGCGTTTGTTGGCAAGGAAATGGATTCAGAGGAGGAGTCTGCTTCTGAGGAGGCGGAGGTGGAGTCTGAGGAGGAACCCGACTCAGGCGTCGCAAGTCTGGCTACAGCATACGTTGCCAAGTCCATCTTCAACACTGAAGACAATAACTTCATCACCGACACCGATGCAAATGACAAGGACTACTCCGCTTCTACCTACTGCTTCATGGCACGCGGTGCCAAGGGTACGACACCAGCGTCTTTAGAATGGATTATTGACAGTGGGTGTACAAATCACATGACTGGCAAAAGAAGTCTTCTTATGGACTCAACCTTACGTCCATCCGACAAGAGCCACATCACATTTGCTGACACTGGTAAAAGTAAGGTATTGGGTCTAGGTAGAGTTGCAATCTCAAGGGATCAACACATGGTTAAAGTCATGCTTGTTGAATCCCTTGGCTTCAACTTAATGTCTGTCTCAATGCTTTGCGATCTGAACATGATCGTAATGTTTGAAAAATATCGTTGCCTTGTACTAATGGAATCTGACAAGTCTCTAGTGTTTGAAGGGTATCGAAAAGATGATCTGTACGTGGTAGATTTCTCAGCAGGGCCACAGCTTGCAGTATGTCTTCTAGCAAAGGCTTCAGAATGCTGGCTCTGGCATCGGAGGCTTGGACATGCTGGCATGAGGAACCTCCACACCCTTGCAAAGAAGAAGCATGTCATAGGCATCGAGGGCGTCAAGTTCAAGAAAGACCACTTATGCGGTGCCTGTGAAGCAGGGAAGATGACGAGGGCCAAACATCCCTCGAAGACAATCATGACTACTACTCAACCCTTCGAACTGCTTCACATGGATCTTTTCGGTCCCACTCATTACTCAACTCTAACTACTACTGCTTGCCTCTATGGCTTCGTTATTGTTGATGATTATTCTAGATATACTTGGTGCACATAATCCTTTACAAGACTGAAATGCAGGATGTCTTCAGACGCTTCGCCAATCGAGCTATGAACAATTTTGGCGCCAAGATAAAGCACATCAGAAGTGACAATGGCACTGAATTCAAGAACACTGGCCTTGACACGTATCTTGATACCTTGGGCATCACACATGAATTCTCAGCCCCGTACACGCCACAGCAGAATGGCGTCGTCGAACGCAAGAACAGAACACTAATTGAGATGGCCAGAACGATGCTAGATGAATACAAGACCCCAAGAAAATTCTGGCCCGAAGCCATTGATACTGCATGCTATACAATCAATCGTGTTTATCTTCACAAGCTACTGAACAAGATATCTTATGAGCTCCTTACTGGCAAAAAGCCAAATGTCAGTTACTTCAGAGTATTTGGCGCAAGGTGCTGTATCAAGGACCCACATCACACCTCAAAATTTGCACCAAAAGCACATGAGGGTTTTATGCTTGGATATGGAAAGGATTCGCACTCCTACAGAGTCTTCAATCTCTTTCATTACAAAGTGGTTGAAACAGTGGATGTGCGGTTCGATGAGACCAAAGGTTCACAAAGAGAGCAGCTGCCAAGTGTGTTGGATGAAGTTCCATCCAGTGAATCAATCAAGATAATGAGAACTGGAGAAATTATACCTTCTGAAGCTCAAGCTGAAGAAGAACTTATCATTTCAGGACCTGATCAACATGAAGACAATGCTCAGCCTGAAGACATTCCTTCCAACAACGACAATGAACAGCAAGAGCAAAGTCTTCGCCCTGTACATCCTCGCGTTGCCAATGAAGTGCAGATTGAAAGAATAATTGATAGCATCAATGCACCTGGTCCACTCACTCGTTCAAGGGCAACTCAGCTAGCAAATTTCTGTGGGCACTTCGCATTCGTCTCAATATCAGAACCCAAGAAAGTTGAAGAAGCCTTCATGGAACCTGAATGGATTCAAGCTATGCAAGAAGAGCTTCAACAGTTTGAGCTGAATAATGTATGGGAACTGGTTAAGCGTCCTGATCCACGGAAGCACAATATAATAGGCACCAAATGGATATACCGCAACAAGCAAGATGAGCATGGTCAAGTTGTCAGAAACAAAGCTCATCTCGTTGCTCAAGGATATACTCAAATGGAAGGCATTGACTTCGATGAAACATTTGCTCCTGTGGCTAGACTTGAAGCCATACGCATACTGCTGGCCTATGCAAATCATTATAACATACTTCTATATCAAATGGATGTGAAGAGTGCCTTTCTCAATGGCAAGATTGAAGAAGAAGTGTATGTTGCACAACCGCCTGGCTTTGAAAATCCAAAACATCCTGACATGGTATACAAGCTCAACAAGGCACTGTATGGCCTCAAACAAGCCCCTAGGGCCTGGTATGACACACTCAAATACTTCCTAAAGAGCAAAGGCTTCATACCTAGTTCCCTCGATCCCACTCTTTTCACGAAGACATATGATGGTGAACTGTCTGTGTGCTAAATATATGTGGATGACATTATCTTCGGCTGCACCAATCAGAAGTACAGTGAAGAGTTTGGATATATGATGCAAGAGCAATATCAGATGTCCATGATGGGGGAGCTGAAGTTCTTCCTTGGTCTTCAAATACGACAACAACGCAATGGCATCTTCATATCTCAAGAGAAGTATCTCAAAGATTGCCTGAAGAAGTTTGGTATGCAAGACTGCAAAGGCTTCACAACACCAATGCCAGCCAAACATCATCTGGGTCCTGACGACAATGGTAAAGAGTTCGATCAAAAGCTATATCGCTCCATGATTGGTTCTTTACTTTATCTATGTGCATCTAGGCCAGATATTATGCTTAGTGTTTGCATGTGTGCTCGATTTCAAGCGGCACCAAAGGAGTCGCATCACTTAGCTGTGAAGCGAATTCTTCGATATTTGGCTCACACCCCAACTCTAGGATTATGGTATCCAAAGGGCTCAAAGTTTGATCTGGTTGGATTCTCGGATGCTGATTATGCTGGTGACAAAGTTGATCGCAAGTCTACATCAGGCACATGTCACTTTCTGGGACGATCACTTGTATGTTGGTCTTCAAAGAAACAAAACTGTGTATCTCTCTCCACTGCTGAATCTGAATACATTGCTGCTGGATCTTGCTGCGCTCAGCTTCTGTGGATGAAGCAAACACTCAAGGACTATGGCATTCATCTGAAGCAAGTGCCACTTTACTGCGACAACGAAAGCGCCATCAAGATTGCCAACAACCCAGTTCAGCACTCGAAGACAAAGCACATTGAAATTCGTCATCACTTTCTCAGAGATCATGTTGTGAAGGAAGACATTGATATCATACACGTCAACACTGAAGAGCAATTGGCAGATATCTTCACCAAGCCCTTGGATGAGAAGAGGTTTTGCAAGTTACGGTGTGAGCTAAATATCCTGGAATCCTCAAATGTCCTGTGATCAGGCACACATCCTAACCCATATGCATATTGATGACTTAGATGTGCAACACACGAAGTGAAGTATATCTTCAATCAATGAAGACATACATTCTAAGTGTGAATACATTAATGTGGAATTTGACTTCGGAGCGCCACGATAATTGTGCGCCGTGTCTGGGTCTAATACTTCCTATACGGTGGGTAACGCCACCACCAAACGTTTTATTTTGAAGTGTTTCACTCATGGCATTACCTTGCAATGTCTTCACATTTGGTTTGGTTTCGAACTCAACATATTTTCCTGATTATCTTCACTATGTTGATTATATATATATATATATATATATATATATATATATATATATATATATATATATGCTAGTGTTTTGTCCTCTACAACATTCACTTATAGCTATGTCTTCGTGTTGAATCTTTTGAACTAAGTGAATGTGATCGGACCCCAACTTCTCTATGCTTTCTATCTCAAACTCTATCTCTCCAAGTCATATGCATTCTATTGAAACTGTCGAATGTCTTCTCTTCGTCCTTGTCAACAGAAGATACAGAGACAACCATTAAGTCCGTTTTCAATGCTCATTCCTTCACATGAAATCCGGAGAAGTAGGAACGACCACCCGACAATCCAGGCGTGCATGGGACGTGGAACAAACCCCAAAATTCCGTATACTGGCCACATGTTCCTCAGATGCGAATCGCCAGGGGCACCTGTGTAATAGCACGGTGCCGCCCCTGTGCCTATAAATACACACTCACAGCGGTCATTATCTCTTCTTCCACCCTCGCACGAACCCTAGCGCCACCGCTAGCTCTCGACGACGCCGGCGACGAAGCGCTTCGCTGCCGCAACCTCTCCGACGCCGTCTTCACGCCGACCACGGACATCGTCCTCTCCGCCATCGCCGTAGGTGTCCTCCGTCGCCAAGTTAGGTGTGACACTCCAAAATTTTTATTTGGTTTTTATCAAAAAAAAACTTTGTGGTTTTTGAGGAGAGGCTTTTTAAAATTTTTCTTTTTCAGAAAAACCTTCCACTTAAAAAAAAACTTCCTTTGCTTTGGCAAGGATATTATTTTTTTTCAAACTTTGGTGTTTGATCTTTTGAAACTCTATGAAAACTTGGGGATTTTCATATCTTGGAACCACCCTTGACTTTGCATTGTTCCCATGTGGTAAAACCCCTCCAAAACCTCCCCTACACCTTGTGATCAACCTAAGTCCTCTGTCCCAACTAATCCAAACAAGTTTTGGATTTTATTCTAATTATTTTTCCTCTCAAAACAAATCTGAAAATTATTTGGAGCCTGAGGGATTTTCAAAGCAAGTACCATATTGCATTTGAGTTTTGACCTCAAACCAACTCTCCTGGATAGTCCTTTGTACCCACAACCCAGAACCATCTTGATCCACTCCTCCTCTTTTCAAAATTTTCAAAATTCAGTCTCTGCAAGTTTGGACCAGATTTGCCAAATTTGATGAAATTCATATCTACACTTCCCCAAAAATTCCACCAAAATTCAGGCAGCCTACTTGAGCAATGAGAAGCCACTCCACCAAGTTTCAGCTCAAGGAAAAATCCCTAGATGCCAATTTCATTCTGTCGAACACCTTGCATGCACTGCTGCTGTTCAAAATTCAGAAAAGTTCAGTTTCAGTGTCGTTTGCGTTCGTCAGTTCCTCTCACGCGTAGACAGTGCACTTGGCACGTTCCTCGCAGCCTCTCCCTCCTGTCCGGAGCTTCACACGCGTGCGTGGAGCCTTCCTGGCGTCGGTAGCAGCGAGCCTCGCCGGCGTTGGGAGCTTCTGCGGTGGCTGCACCTCCCGTGGCGGCCAACAAGGGCCCGAGCCCTCTCGCCACGCCACCCGGCGCCGCCCAAAGCCCCTTGGCTCTCCGCGTGTCCCTGCCGTGCCAGCGCACGCCCGTGGCACCGTCGCCGTGGCCCGGCAAGCACGGAACGTGCTCCCTGCCGCCGACGTGCCGCGCCACCCCCGTTCCGTCGAGCTCACCCTCAGCACCAAGTCCCAGCCCGTTTAGCGCCTAAATGGGACCGGTGGACCTCAACGACGAAGCCCTAGCCCCTAATCCCCCTGCACATCCCCGGCACCGCCGTAATCACTCGCCGGAGATCCCCGTTCACGGCAACCGCCTCGGGCTGCCTATAAAAAGGGCCCCCGAGCTCACCCTCGTGCACGCCTCATCCCCACTCCTCACCAACGCCACGCCAGGCCACTAGGGGGACCCCGAGGAGGTCTCCCCCCCAACTCCGGCCGCCCCGATCCGCCTCGGCCGCCACCTCGATTCGCTCCGGTGAGGCCACCTCCGGCGCCCAAACCCCGTCCGTTACCCTCTCTAGCTACCAGGAGCCTAACCCCCTCGTCAATTTGATCTCTGCAGCTCTCTCCGACGAGTTCCTCGACCACCCGAGCCGCCGTCCGCCGGAGCAAAGCTCGCCGTCGACGTGGTACTCGCCGGCGACCACCACCACCACCAACCGACGCGGAATGGCGCCCTGAGCACGGAGGTACCCTCCGATCCCCCTACCTCGCCGTGGATCGCCGCCGGCGACCACCGCGGCTCTCGGGCGCCGACGAGCTTCGCTCCCCCCCTTTTTGAAATTCAAACCTGACGCGTGGGACCCCACCGTCAGCCTCTCTGCTCTCGCTGTTGAAACGTTTTCTGGAAGCGCCTTCGGGCAAAGTACGTTTTCCCTTTGGGCTGGCGTAGTTTCTGCCGAAGCGTTTTCTGTTTTTATAAGCTAGCCCCTGGAAATCTTCTGTTTCATTACAGATTAGTCCCTGGGCAAAAACCCTTATAACTTTTAAGCAGAAAAGTATTTTTGATTGATTCTTTTTCTGTTCTCTTCAAAATTTTGTCTAGTTTTTTATCAGATTTATTTGAAAAATATTTGGTATACTTTCTGTGCACTCCTTGGTATTTACGATAGCGCATATATTTTCTTTATACCGTAGATACCGAAGGAGGTGACGGAGCCGCGAACTTCACCGAGCTAGGCTCCGACTACTCTGAACCAGGCAAGCATGTTTGAACTTTTGATATGATGAGTGTCTTGGCATGTTTTGCATTTAGTTAGTTTCATGGCATGTTGAGAAGCATATCGATGAATGTTATTTTATGCGATAATGAGGTAAGTGAGTTCGATGATCCATAAGTGGATGGATGTGAGTATGAATGGCCATGTGTTGGCATGAGGATGGGTAAGATGGCAGTGTCGTAGCATGCCAGTCTTATGCCAGACTATGTGACTTCAGTGTCAAACCGTATCGGTCCAGTTCCTTTCATTTCCTTCCCTGTACTACCACATGTTTTCCGCAAGGAATATGGTTTAGTAAGTTGCAAACCGCTTTTCTGGTACACACCAAAAGGAGAGGCCGTGATGATGGTTCCATGGCCCTGGATTAAAGCCAGTCATCCGGTCAGGGGGCATGGGTGTTTCCGGTTGGGACCGAGAGGGGGGCACCCCTTAGAGCGCGCGTATATAAATTTGATCCCATGCTATTCGAGATTGTGATCTCCCCGTCTCAAAAGTTTTTCTTGGACGATGTCTAGGGTGATTCCTAGCATCGAGAGGTAGGATGGGTGTGTACTGGTTAGCTGTGTTTTCTTCCGAAATACCGTAAACGGAACTAGTCCTTCGTGACTACGGAAATCCATTGGCTGTGGGAATAATTTTGTACAAACTCTGCAGAGTCATATATTTCCTCCAAATCATCTATTCCATGTCCTAGATCGATATTATCTTATCCTAATCAGATGTCAGTTTTGATGACAGAGACTCCGGTGATTCGCATGAGTGCTAATTCCGGTTAATTGAATATTCCTGTGGATGGACTAACCCATTTATTCTCATGAATTAAATGTTTATTATGAGTATCATTTACTTGTGAATCAAAGCCCTTTCTGTGATGTCGTCCCGACGTCCGACTGTGGCATTTCTTTTAAAGCCCTTTCTGTGATGTCGTCCCAACGTCCGACTGTGGCATTTCTTTTAAAGCCCTTTCTGTGATGTCGCCCCGACGTCCGACTGTGGCATTTCTTTTAAAGCCCTTTCTGTGATGTCGCCCCGACGTCCGACTGTGGCATTTCTTTTAAAGCCCTTCCTGTGATGTCGCCCCGACGTCCGACTGTGGCATTTCTTTTAAGGCCCTTTCTGTGATGTCGCCCCGACGTCCGACTGTGGCATTTCTTTTAAAGCCCTTTCTGTGATGTCGTCCCGACGTCCGACTGTGGCATTTCCTTTAAAGCCCTTTCTGTGACGTCGCCCCGACGTCCGACTGTGGTATTTCTTTTTAAGCCCTTTATGTGGTGTCGCTAAGACGCCCGACTATGGCATCATTTTCCTTATATTTATTTGTTCACCTTTCGAGGCGTCGCTTCAGACACCCGATCGGTAATTATTTATGTTCTGTTGGGATTTCAGGCGGACTACCGCCGTTTCCCTTTTACTTACCTTGTTATGCTAATTTTTTGAAAATGTACATTGGTGAATTTATTCATGTCGCATCCATGCATGCATTTGTTATATCTTACGTCCGAACTGTCTTGCGAGTACTTTCAAAGTACTCACTGGCTTGTTGATTTGGCCAGATGCTGACGAAGGCGATCTCATGGATGAAGAGTTTGATAGCGAGTCCGACACTTAGAGGAGTCCCAGTCAGTCTCGTGCGACCCTGGATTTGGTCACTGTTTTATATCCGCTTCCGCTACCAAATAAATTCATCGAGCCTCACCTCGACGCTCGATGAGATGATAGACTTAGAGTCTTGTATTTCTCTCCCCGCTGTGTTTTTCCACCACCGCCCTATCCTCGAGTCAGTAGTATGCCTCCACACCACTGTGACATGTCCGCCATTATGTATAATTATTGGCGTGCTTGTAATAATTTGGTTGAGCAACCGTAGTTCGACCCTGTAATATATTTTTTGCTACTGGCTTATTGTATCAAGAAATTGTCTACCAGTGAGGAGGATTTCTCTCATACTGGACTCAAAAGATTGGTTTCTCAATAAATATTTTTATTGGAAAACCGGTCGTGACAAGCTTGGTACCAGAGCCAGGCTGACTGTAGGAAGCCACTAGGTGCGATCGCTAATTAGTTATTAGCATGATAGAGCTAATTTATATTTTTGCAATTGTAGTCATTTTCTGTCAGTCAGCATAAATTTATGATCTGACCCTGCAGAATTTTTGCCTACTTTTGTAGATGGCTGACAACAGCTGCGAGTCTCAGACCTTCGCCAACGTGCCCGATGGGTTCGTCAAGCTTCTTTCTTTCATCGTTCAGGTCGCGATGGGGCCATCCGTGCGCCCAGTCTTCACACTCTGCCAGCACCGAGTCAACGACAGTCTGACCATGCACCAGGCCGCGGTGCAGTTCAAGGGAGGGCGTGGTGAGTTACGCCGCTTCCGGTTCGTGGGAAGAGCCATGCCTACGGAGAGGCATGCTATGCAGATGGCAGCCCGTGAGGCGATAGCTCGTCTCAGGGATGTCCTTCCCGTGATGAAGACTCGTCGTTACCGTTATCTTCCGTGCCATGTGCCTTACACCTGTCACTACGCATACTCCTGCCCCAGAGGAGAACGAGACGAGGCTTTTGAGATGCTCATTGAGTATCTCCGGGCCCTGGAGGCAGCCTTCGACAACCTGGTGGACGACTTCGTAGCTACCCGCATGGACTCAGTCCATGGCTGTGCTGCCAACAGGAGGGAGCTCCTACCCATCGCACCGCCACTGACTTTGGTCTCGTCCTCAGCATCTTTTACGCCTACTCGTCGCCTGCCTTCTACCGAAGAATTCAACCAAGTCATTGCACCCACTTCAGCGCGCACTGCACCACCCTTCGCGCCCACTCCTGTACGTGTTGCTCCGCCCCTGGCAACCGCTCCGTCCACTCTGCGCAACACTACACGTATGGAGCCTATTAGCGAGGAGGAAGTCGAGTCCCCAACCTCGCTACGCCTCGCCCTCGGCAGGGCAAAGGAGGTCGTCAACATCTCTGCCTGAGTACGCTTAGCTGCCGTGTATTGCACCGCTTTGTAAGATATGTACGTAGGTTGTGAGAAGTAGCCTGTTTGCGCATCATGTAGGATCTGGAGAAGTGCACTAGCCTAAATAACATGTCAGGATTATGTACGCATATCCTGAGTGATGTATTGTATAATTACCGCCCGCGTGTAAGATATGTAATGAGCAGTCCTTCTCCGTGCGCAAGTCGATTTGTTTTTCTTAAGTAAGCCGAGTTATTTAATTCTATCTGCCAGCTTTATGCATTTATGGTTTTGTTTTGCGACTCTTTCCGCTTTTCTTATGAGTTTTACAAAAATACATCCCCAGAGTGAAAAATGTCTCGTCCTTGGACACGCTCCATGCCAACTCCACCAGAGGAAAATTATGATACACAACCCAGCAACGAGTTCACTCAGGGACAGTCAAGCCAACAGGGCAGTGAATCGGCACTTTCACAAATGTGCCGCCTTTATGAGCAGAGTCAGCAACAACATCGTGAGATGATGAACCAAGTCATCAACATGGGGAATCATCATGGACAGTATCAGCAGCATTCCAAGTTATCTGAGCTACAGAAGACACGTCCTCAAACATTTTCTCACACTGACAAGCCTCTTGAAGCCGAGGACTGGCTTCGAGATATGGAGAGGAAATTAATTATTGCAAAATGTTCAGATCTCGAGAAAGTACTATATGCTCCACACTATCTCACAGGAGCAGCCGCATCGTGGTGGGAGAATTTTCTGCACATGCATCCCAACGAAAATGACATAACCTGGGATGATTTCAAGGAAGGTTTCCGTGGTGCACATATTCCTAAGAGTATTATGAAAATCAAGAAGAGAGAATTCGATGACCTCAAACAAAGGAACATGACAGTGTCAGATTACAACAGTCAATTTACCCTATTGTCCCGCTACGCCAATGAGGAGCGTATGACTGAAATCAAGAAGATGGAGAAATTCCTTGACGGTCTGGCGCCCGCGCTTAAATGCCAACTGGTCGTGCACACTTTTCCTGATTTTAAAACACTGGTGGACAAAGCCATTACTCTGGAAAATGAGAGACGCAGTCTGGAAGATATCCGCAAGCGAAAAAGGGACCAGACTAATCACGCTCGCAATCACCGAAGCAAGACAGATTTTCAAAAGGGTGGGACACACAAATTCTCATCCAATGTCTCACGCCCAATCAAGAATTTTCATGCAAGGGACAAGGAATTCACCTATCGCCCCGGCGTTACTTGTTACGCTTGTGGAGAAGAAGGGCACTATGCCAAACAGTGCCCCAAGCCAAGGAGTTCAACCCCAAAGCCGAACAACGGCGGCAATAATTCAGCGCCCAAGCGAAACAATTTCAATCCCAACAATAACCACAGGAAGGGTCATCTGAACCATGTAACCAAAGAGGAGGCACAAAATGCTCCGGATATCGTACTCGGTACGTTTCCTGTCAACACAATACCTGCAATGGTTTTGTTTGATTCTGGAGCCTCTCACTCTTTCATTTCGAAAAGTTTTGCTTTGCAAAATAATTTTTCGATGCTTCCTTTGGAGAAATCCATGACCATCAAGTCCCCTGGGATTCAGCAAGTTACTCAGAATTACTGTCAGAATGTGGTCATTGAGTTCGAAGGATTGGAGTTTCACGCAAATCTTATTGTATTGGAAAATAAAGGACTGGATGTCATCCTAGGGATGGATTGGCTAACCACCAATAAGGGTTTTATCGACTGTTTCAACAGGACCGTAATTCTCACACACCACCAAGGGAAGACAATAAGAGTATCAGCCAAGGAAGGAAAAATACCCCGGCAACCGAGATTAAATAAGGTGGACGTTTCTGAGCTAAACAAGGTTCCAGTAGTGTGTGAATTTCCAGATGTATTCCCTGAAGAGCTGCCAGGCATGCCACCAGACCGAGAAATAGAATTCCGCATTGAGCTAGCACCAGGAACCACCCCCATATACAAGAAACCATACAGAATGGCACCATCCGAGTTGATCGAGTTGAAGAAGCAAATAAAGGAATTACTGGAAAAAGGATACATTCGAGCCAGCTCCTCACCTTGGGGATCACCAATTTTATTTGCCAAAAAGAAGGATGGAACGCTGAGATTGTGTATTGACTATCGAGCACTTAACATGGTCACAGTCAAAAACAAATACCCGATGCCAAGGATAAACGATTTGTTTGATCAACTTGCTCAGGCCAAGGTATTCTCAAAAATTGACTTAAGGTCAGGATACCATCAATTGAAGGTACGAACGGAAGATATCCCCAAAACAGCCTTCACCTCCAGATATGGACTGTACGAGTTCACAGTGATGCCATTTGGATTAACTAACGCCCCAGCATATTTTGTTCACCTCATGAACAAAGTATTTATGAAGTTTATGGACAAGTTCGTCGTGGTATTCATCGACGATATTCTGGTATACTCCAAGACACCAGAAGAGCACGCAGAACATCTCAGGATTGTGCTAGGAGAGCTAAGAAAACACCAATTGTATGCCAAGTTCAGCAAGTGCGAATTTTGGCTAAGACAAGTAGGCTTTCTAGGCCACGTGCTGACTCAAGACGGTATCGCAGTGGACCCAGAGAAAGTCAAGGCCGTACTTGGCTGGAAGTCACCGGCCAGCGTAACGGACATACGGAGTTTCTTGGGAATGGCAGGATATTACCGCAGATTTATTGAAGGATTTTCCACCATAGCCAAGCCTATGACACAGTTGCTCAAGAAAGATAAGAAGTTTGAATGGACAGAAGCCTGCGAGAAAAGTTTCCAAGAGCTAAAGCGGAAGTTAACAACAGCACCGGTATTAATTGTACCCGACATACACAAGAATTTTGAAGTATATTGTGACGCGTCCAGAAAGGGTCTCGGATGCGTGTTGATGCAAGAAGGCAAGGTTGTCGCCTACGCTTCAAGGCAACTTCGCAAGCATGAGGAAAATTATCCCACTCATGACTTAGAAATGGCAGCAGTTATTCATGCACTCAAGGAATGGAGGCATTTCTTACTTGGGAATCGATGTGAAATATATACGGATCACAAAAGTCTCAAATATATTTTCACGCAGCCAGAACTAAATTTACGGCAACGACGCTGGTTGGAATTGGTAAAGGATTATGATGTTGGTATCCATTACCATCCAGGGAAAGCAAATGTAGTGGCCGATGCCCTGAGTCGGAACCCCAGCTCCGACGGAAACTATCTGCACAGCTTGAGGCCCGAATTCCATCAAGAATTTGCCAAGCTCAACTTGATAATGGTAGCAGAAGGCACCATATCAAACTTGGAAATACAACCCAACCTTGTGGAGAAAATTAAAGAAGCTCAGCCCGGTCACCCCAGCATTGAAGGAATTAAAAGAAAGTTGAGTATGGGCAAGGCCTCGGAATTCGTCATAGACAATGAAGGAATATTATGGTACGGAGAAAGGCTATGCGTGCCAAACATAGAAGACCTTATACAGCAAATTTTAGCTGAAGCACACACCACTCCATATTCGATCCACCCTGGAGGAACCAAAATGTATAAGGATATTCAGGAAAGATTTTGGTGGCACGGTATGAAGAGGGACATAGCCGCCTTCATTGCATGTTGCGACTCATGTCAACGCATAAAAGCTGAACATCAGAGACCAGCCGGACTACTGCAACCTAACAAAATACCTGAGTGGAAATGGGATGAAATAGGGATGGATTTTATTGTCGGACTACCTCGGTCACGACACGGGAATGATGCCATATGGGTCATCACTGACAGGTTGACCAAAGTGGCACACTTTATTCCAGTGAAGACGACCTACAACACTCAGAGGCTTGCCAGGATTTATCTCTCCCGCATAGTTTGTCTGCACGGTGTCCCGAAGACTATAATATCCGACAGAGGCACTCAGTTCGTCTCAAGATTTTGGGAGCATTTACAACAGGCTCTGGGAACCCAACTAGCCTTCAGTACCGCATACCACCCACAGACTGATGGACAAACGGAACGCGTAAACCAGGTTTTAGAAGACATGCTGAGAGCATGTGTCCTCACATATGGAACCAGTTGGGAAGAAAGCCTGCCATACGCCGAGTTCGCGTATAACAATAGCTACCAGGCCAGCCTACAAATGGCACCATTTGAGGCCTTATACGGACGAAGGTGTCGAACCCCGTTAAATTGGTCAGAGACCGGGGACAGCCGCATCTTCGGACCAGACATGCTCAGAGAAGCCGAGGAAAAGGTCAAGCTAATCAGAGACCGACTTAAGACCGCTCAAAGTCGACAGAAGAGTTATTATGATCAGAAACATCGTAGGGTCAGCTTCGAACCCGGTGAGTTCGTATACCTGAGAGTGTCCCCGATGAGAGGATTGCAACGGTTTAAGATTAAAGGAAAGTTAGCACCAAGATTCATTGGACCATTCTGCATAGTGGCACGAAGAGGCACTGTAGCCTACCAGCTAGACTTACCCGAAGACTTGTCCGACATTCACGACGTGTTCCACGTCTCTCAATTAAGGAAGTACGTAAGCAACCCAGAGAAACAAGTATCCCATGAAAACATTGATGTGCAGCCAGACCTCACTTATCGAGAACGTCCCGTAAGAATATTAGAGGAATCTGAAAGGAGGACCCGACAGAAGACCATCAAGTTTTTCAAAGTCCAGTGGAGCAATCACACCGACAGTGAAGCAACTTGGGAAAGCGAGGATTTTCTTCGGACAGAGCATCCACACCTATTTAAGGATCAGCTGAAATCTCGGGGACGAGATTTTTCCTAAGGGGGTAGGTGTTGTGACACTCCAAAATTTTTATTTGGTTTTTATCAAAAAACTTTGTGGTTTTTGAGGAGAGGCTATTTAAAATTTTCTTTTTCAGAAAAACCTTCCACTTAAAAAAAACTTCCTTTGCTTTGGCAAGGATATTATTTTTTTTCAAACTTTGGTTGTTTGATCTTTTGAAACTCTATGAAAACTTGGGGATTTTCATATCTTGGAACCACCCTTGACTTTGCATTGTTCCCATGTGGTAAAACCCCTCCAAAACCTCCCCTACACCTTGTGATCAACCTAAGTCCTCTGTCCCAACTAATCCAAACAAGTTTTGGATTTTATTCTAATTATTTTTCCTCTCAAAACAAATCTGAAAATTATTTGGAGCCTGAGGGATTTTCAAAGCAAGTACCATATTGCATTTGAGTTTTGACCTCAAACCAACTCTCCTGGATAGTCCTTTGTACCCACAACCCAGAACCATCTTGATCCACTCCTCCTCTTTTCAAAATTTTCAAAATTCAGTCTCTGCAAGTTTGGACCAAATTTGCCAAATTTGATGAAATTCATATCTACACTTCCCCAAAAATTCCACCAAAATTCAGGCAGCCTACTTGAGCAATGAGAAGCCACTCCACCAAGTTTCAGCTCAAGGAAAAATCCCTAGATGCCAATTTCATTCTGTCGAACACCTTGCATGCACTGCTGCTGTTCAAAATTCAGAAAAGTTCAGTTTCAGTGTCGTTTGCGTTCGTCAGTTCCTCTCACGCGTAGACAGTGCACTTGGCACGTTCCTCGCAGCCTCTCCCTCCTGTCCGGAGCTTCACACGCGTGCGTGGAGCCTTCCTGGCGTCGGTAGCAGCGAGCCTCGCCGGCGTTGGGAGCTTCTGCGGTGGCTGCACCTCCCGTGGCGGCCAACAAGGGCCCGAGCCCTCTCGCCACGCCACCCGGCGCCGCCCAAAGCCCCTTGGCTCTCCGCGTGTCCCTGCCGTGCCAGCGCACGCCCGTGGCACCGTCGCCGTGGCCCGGCAAGCACGGAACGTGCTCCCTGCCGCCGACGTGCCGCGCCACCCCCGTTCCGTCGAGCTCACCCTCAGCACCAAGTCCCAGCCCGTTTAGCGCCTAAATGGGACCGGTGGACCTCAACGACGAAGCCCTAGCCCCTAATCCCCCTGCACATCCCCGGCACCGCCGTAATCACTCGCCGGAGATCCCCGTTCACGGCAACCGCCTCGGGCTGCCTATAAAAAGGGCCCCCGAGCTCACCCTCGTGCACGCCTCATCCCCACTCCTCACCAACGCCACGCCAGGCCACTAGGGGGACCCCGAGGAGGTCTCCCCCCCAACTCCGGCCGCCCCGATCCGCCTCGGCCGCCACCTCGATTCGCTCCGGTGAGGCCACCTCCGGCGCCCAAACCCCGTCCGTTACCCTCTCTAGCTACCAGGAGCCTAACCCCCTCGTCAATTTGATCTCTGCAGCTCTCTCCGACGAGTTCCTCGACCACCCGAGCCGCCGTCCGCCGGAGCAAAGCTCGCCGTCGACGTGGTACTCGCCGGCGACCACCACCACCACCAACCGACGCGGAATGGCGCCCTGAGCACGGAGGTACCCTCCGATCCCCCTACCTCGCCGTGGATCGCCGCCGGCGACCACCGCGGCTCTCGGGCGCCGACGAGCTTCGCTCCCCCCTTTTTGAAATTCAAACCTGACGCGTGGGACCCCACCGTCAGCCTCTCTGCTCTCGCTGTTGAAACGTTTTCTGGAAGCGCCTTCGGGCAAAGTACGTTTTCCCTTTGGGCTGGCGTAGTTTCTGCTGAAGCGTTTTCTGTTTTTATAAGCTAGCCCCTGGAAATCTTCTGTTTCATTACAGATTAGTCCCTGGGAAAAAACCCTTATAACTTTTAAGCAGAAAAGTATTTTTGATTGATTCTTTTTCTGTTCTCTTCAAAATTTTGTCTAGTTTTTTATCAGATTTATTTGAAAAATATTTGGTATACTTTCTGTGCACTCCTTGGTATTTACGATAGCGCATATATTTTCTTTATACCGTAGATACCAAAGGAGGTGACGGAGCCGCGAACTTCACCGAGCTAGGCTCCGACTACTCTGAACCAGGCAAGCATGTTTGAACTTTTGATATGATGAGTGTCTTGGCATGTTTTGCATTTAGTTAGTTTCATGGCATGTTGAGAAGCATATCGATGAATGTTATTTTATGCGATAATGAGGTAAGTGAGTTCGATGATCCATAAGTGGATGGATGTGAGTATGAATGGCCATGTGTTGGCATGAGGATGGGTAAGATGGCAGTGTCGTAGCATGCCAGTCTTATGCCAGACTATGTGACTTCAGTGTCAAACCGTATCGGTCCGGTTCCTTTCATTTCCTTCCCTGTACTACCACATGTTTTCCGCAAGGAATATGGTTTAGTAAGTTGCAAACCGCTTTTCTGGTACACACCAAAAGGAGAGGCCGTGATGATGGTTCCATGGCCCTGGATTAAAGCCAGTCATCCGGTCAGGGGGCATGGGTGTTTCCGGTTGGGACCGAGAGGGGGGCACCCCTTAGAGCGCGCGTATATAAATTTGATCCCATGCTATTCGAGATTGTGATCTCCCCGTCTCAAAAGTTTTTCTTGGACGATGTCTAAGGTGATTCCTAGCATCGAGAGGTAGGATGGGTGTGTACTGGTTAGCTGTGTTTTCTTCCGAAATACCGTAAACGGAACTAGTCCTTCGTGACTACGGAAATCGTTGGCTGTGGGAATAATTTTGTACAAACTCTGCAGAGTCATATATTTCCTCCAAATCATCTATTCCATGTCCTAGATCGATATTATCTTATCCTAATCAGATGTCAGTTTTGATGACAGAGACTCCGGTGATTCGCATGAGTGCTAATTCCGGTTAATTGAATATTCCTGTGGATGGATGGACTAACCCATTTATTCTCATGAATTAAATGTTTATTATGAGTATCATTTACTTGTGAATCAAAGCCCTTTCTGTGATGTCGTCCCGACGTCCGACTATGGCATTTCTTTTAAAGCCCTTTCTGTGATGTCGTCCCGACGTCCGACTGTGGCATTTCTTTTAAAGCCCTTTCTGTGATGTCGCCCCGACGTCCGACTGTGGCATTTCTTTTAAAGCCCTTTCTGTGATGTCGCCCCGACGTCCAACTGTGGCATTTCTTTTAAATCCCTTTCTGTGATGTCGCCCCGACGTCCGACTGTGGCATTTCTTTTAAGGCCCTTTCTGTGATGTCGCCCCGACGTCCGACTGTGGCATTTCTTTTAAATCCCTTTCTGTGATGTCGTCCCGACGTCCGACTGTGGCATTTCCTTTAAAGCCCTTTCTGTGACGTCGCCCCGACGTCCGACTGTGGTATTTCTTTTTAAGCCCTTTATGTGGTGTCGCTAAGACGCCCGACTGTGGCATCATTTTCCTTATATTTATTTGTTCACCTTTTGAGGCGTCGCATCAGACACCCGATCGGTAATTATTTATGTTCTGTTGGGATTTCAGGTGGACTACCGCCGTTTCCCTTTTACTTACCTTGTTATGCTAATATTTTGAAAATGTACATTGGTGAATTTGTTCATGTCGCATCCATGCATGCATTTGTTATATCTTACGTCCGAACTGTCTTGCGAGTACTTTCAAAGTACTCACTGGCTTGTTGATTTGGCCAGATGCTGACGAAGGCGGTCTCATGGATGAAGAGTTTGATAGCGAGTCCGACACTTAGAGGAGTCCCAGTTAGTCTCGTGCGACCCTGGATTTGGTCACTGTTTTATATCCGCTTCCGCTACCAAATAAATTCATCGAGCCTCACCTCGACGCTCGATGAGATGATATACTTAGAGTCTTGTATTTCTCTCCCCGCTGTGTTTTTCCACCACCGCCCTATCCTCGAGTCAGTAGTATGTCTCCACACCACTGTGACATGTCCGCCATTATGTATAATTATTGGCGTGCTTGTAATAATTTGGTTGAGCAACCGTAGTTCGACCCTGTAATATTTTAATTTTTTTGCTACTGGCTTATTGTATCAAGAAATTGTCTACCAGTGAGGAGGATTTCTCTCATACTGGACTCAAAAGATTGGTTTCTCAATAAATATTTTTATTGGAAAACCGGTCGTGACATTAGGGCACGGAAGAGTGAACTGCTCGGCCTCATCTCCCACTCCGTCTAGCAGTTCTCAGTGTGGTAAATAAAACTCCCTTTTTACAACACCGTTGATCCTATTGATCTGTCACTTTCTACCACAAGCAGTTTCTGTTCACACAAGCTAGACCTCTCTCATACTGCATCTCATAACATGCCTAGTATATTCACTTGTGCTTCACAAAGTAGTTAGATTCCTCACTTGTACTGATCTGTGGATTCGTACAAATCTGGAACCAACTTCTTATCTATGAGTGAATGTCTTCGCACGATGAGGTCAATGTCTTCTAAACTGATTTATCTTCAAATCTTCTGAGAATGCAACCTCTTCCCCTTCCCTCGCACCTTAATGCTGTCACAGGTACATGTCCGTGGGAGAATCCTTTGGTTCTCATAGTCTGCATTCATTTGCAGAATTCTTACAGCATCACATAAATTCTCCTGAAGCCAGTTCCTGTTGGTCCAGCAAGAGAAAGCCTTTGAAGCCGTTGAACGTCTTGAAGCCTTTCAAGTTAAAGTTTATGGCTTCAGAGAAAGCAGCAAGGAAGGGGGGCAGACAACGTCGTGGCGGAACATCCAGAGATCTGCCTGATGAACTCGCGGAAATGTATAAGACAGATCCTGAAGAGGATTATGGTCAGCGCAAGACCCAAATCCAATGGATTCGATGCTATTGGGCAGAACAATGGTTCAAATACCGCTTCACAACCCAAGAGTATGCTGAGAAAAGTGCCATCAAAAGACCGTGGGGAGACATCTTATACAAGAATCTTCTACCCAGGTCCAGAGATGAATCTATTGCCCAAAGCTTCTATACATGCATGGTTCATGGGCCACAGCCTGATGATGCACATCCGTCGTCACTACTCTGGTGTCGTGACGACAATCTGTTCAAGCGCAACTTCTAGTTTGCCCAAAACTCAGCGAAGCAGAACAAGAAGAAATTTGGGTTAGACTTCAACCCTGGTCCCTCAGCACCAAGGGCAGATGGCACACGAGAAGCAGAACCCAATGTCATCGGTCCTTATGCCAACCTTGAAGGCCTCATCACCCGCATCTTAGTTCAAGGGACCGCAGTGAATGAGCCTCCAGCTGACTCTGAATCAGAAGAAGCTCCTGCAGTGCTGAAGCCAAAGAAGATGAAGAAGCCTAAAGCTTCAAAGCCTGCCTCTTCACCGAAAATCTCAAGGGCGAAGCCACTTGCAACTGCACCTCCTGAAGACAGTGTGCAGTCTGAAGATTTATCACGCGTCTCCAATCTCCAGAAGGCCAAGATGCCTCTGTCTCACACTGGCAAAGAGCTAACAGCTGCTGCCATCTTGCGCAATGACGACATTGATCTGTCAAGTGATGAAGATCTTGCAGATGACGCTCTTGAGCAACTCATCAAGAGCAAAGAAGAAGCAGAAATATTCAATGATCTGCCTCTCTTTGATGTCACCATCATCCACAACTTCATTGACAAGTGGTTTGACACGCCAAACATCAGCTTTGAAGATCTGCAGCTACCTATTGATCTCAGTGTCGCCTTCCAAGGCGCCATTGCTTCAGAACTTGCTATTGCCCAGCGCATTGTTGAGCTGAAGCAGAAGATTGACTATGAAAAGGCTTAGTTCAAGAATCATATGGCCAAGCTCAGCGTGCAAGAAGTGAAGAACTTCAAGACAATGATGCACGAGCTCAAGGAAGCCTTTGTGAAGAAGCATGCAGAAGCTCAGGGTTCGCGTGAGCGCATGAAGACTTTGGCTGACAGATGTGTGCAAGCCTATAATGAGGCTGAGAAGCGCAAAGCACTTGGGCGTCCTGGCATCGACCCCAGGATGGCTGCAAAGAAGAAGAAGAAGCCTGCTACGGCTGAATCTGATGCACCAAGGCAAGAAGCAGTTCCGATTGTCTTCCCAACAAGAATGACTGGCTCGAAGCCAAAGAGCCGGTCAACAGCTTCAGAGCTCAAGATGAGAAGAACTGCTGAGGCTGAAGCCAGGAAGAGGAAACACTCTGAAGCCTCTTCTACTGCCCCCACCAAGAAAAAGAGAAAGACCAAGAAAGCTCGGGCTGCTCCCACAGAGCCCTTGAGAGTTGAACCCATTTCTATGGTTCATCCTGACGCAAAACGTCAACTGACAGTTCATGAGCCTGCTTCCACAGAGGCTCCTGAAGCTGAAGACATTCCAGCAGCTGATCCCATCACTGCTGAAGACATTGGTCATCATGACAATGTAGAAGATGATGCAGTCCTTCCTCAGTTTGAAAACAACGAACTCATCAGCATTGGTCGTCCACTGACGCCAATTGCACAGGATGCTTCATGGGCGGATCGCCCACAAGAGGAAGAAGACTATGAGGCCCAGCCCACTCCAACTCCCCAGGCATCGTCTGTGTTCCGCAGGCTTCGCAAAGGTCCAAGGCCTCAAGTCTCTGCTGAAGACATTCCGGCTGCATCAGCCGCAGAAGAAGAAGCACCACCAGATCCCACTCCCTTGTTCCACCAAGAAGCAGTTCTCCAAGAGAACGTGCCTGTGATCGACCCTCCAGCTAGTCAAGTGGAGGATGAAAATCTTGAGGCTGCCACAACCAACAACGAAGCTAATGTGGAGCCCTCCCCAGCAAAAGCTTTAGAAGACAGCGAAGCCACTGATCCCGCCACTTCCGTTCCTGAGTCTGCTGCCGGTCCCCAATTCAACTATCATGTTGAGCACAGGCCTCAGGTCCAGAAGCCAATCCCAAGACTGCCAAGGTTTCCAGGTCCTGCATCAGCACCTGGCTCCTTCAACATCAATGGCTTCAGGGCAGACAACACGTTCTTCAATAGCTCCAGGAACCCCTACACAAGGGAAAGGATATCATCCGATCGGTTCTGGAGCTATCCTCAGCGAAGCTATTACTCTTGCATTCTTTACAACCAAGGTCGCATCTTCCCACACAAGCGCCTTGATGTTGAAGCTATAGCTGGTCTGCCCTGTCTAGAAGAAGCGTTGGATTGCTTCAAGCAAGTGGGTCTGCTGCAGTTTGTCACTGATGAAGAGCATTGGAATGAAGAGCTGCTGCTACAATTCTATGCCACACTTCACATCAAAGGGTATAGCAGAGATCCGAAGACTTGGGTCCTGGAGTGGATGACTGGCAACGTTCATCACGAAGCCAATGTATTTGACATCATTGAGCTCACTGGATTGCCCACTCCTGGCGATCTCTTCGAGCAAGGCTGTTAGCTGCATGCTGAAGCTATTGAGAGCATCTTTCAGCGACCAGAACCTCATATGAGTCAAATGCTCAGCATGATGAAGCTATTGCCCCAAGATGTTGCGTATCCCACAGAGTTCTTCGTTGAAGACCTTGAGTACCTTCCTAGAACCATCTATCACATCATCAGGCGAACTCTCTGGCCTATCAAAGGGCACTCTCCAAATGCCAAGCTTCAGGGTGTGAAAGTGCGTTATATCGACTAGAGGGGGGTGAATAGGCGATTTTTATGAAAGCCTTCAAAACATGGAAGTTATGAAGACAAACAGTAGAGATAAGCCTATCACTATGCAGCGGAAGTTAGATTACACTAGGCAAGCCATGGTCAAGTATTCAATAGAGTGAAAGCACAACGACAAGTAGCTGCAGTGTAATAAGGATCAGGTAGGAAGAAGTTATGAAGCCAAACAAATCATACATTTACATTGTGAAGACAAAAGATATAGCAAGCATGACTGAAGTGATGCCTAAACCAAAAACCTAAGTCTTCGAGTGAAGACAATGAGAGCGAATCTTGTCCAGAGTCGGACAAGTCAACTTTGCTTGTAGCCCAAGTAAAGTTGCCGTATGAGTTTGAAATCTGACCGTTGGAACACGTGTCAGTTCCTTAGTCACCCAGGGTCATTTCGGACAAATCAGGTCGGGTTGCCAAGTGGCTATAAATAGCCCACCCCCTACAACCATAAACGGTTGGCTGCTCAGATTAAAAGCACGGCTTTTGTCGTTTGAGAGCAACCCACCTCGAAGCCTTTGAGAGAGAATTCCTTGCGAGGATAAAAGCCCTAACCACTAGAGCCAGAGAGAATTGGGCATCACTTAAGTCTTCTTGTCTGTGTGATCTGAAGACTTATTACACTTGAGGACTGCGCATCCTCCAGCCGGTTAGGCGTCGCGTTCTGAGCATCCAAGAGACATTGTGGATTGCTGGTGAACAAAGTCTGTGAAGGTTTGGGAGTCTACCTTGAAGACTTACCAGAGTGATTGGGCGAGGTCTATGTGACCTTAGCTCAAGGAGAATACGGTGAGGACTGGGTGTCCTGAGCTGCGTGTTCAGGACTGAGTGTCCGGGACTGTGTGTCCTAAGGTTTAAATACCTAGCCGCTCCAACCAGACGTACAGTTGTCATAGAAACTGGAACTGGTTCAACAAATCATTGTCTTCAACGAGTCACTGGTTTCATCTTCACTTCACTTTACTTACTGTTCCTCCTTGTGAAGTCATTGTATGTCTGCTCTATCATTTGTCTTCAGTGAGTGACTGCGTGTTCTGTTTGGCTTCACAATATCTTCCTACCTGATCCTTACTACCTAGCTGCTATTAGTCTTTGTGCTTTCACTTCATTGAATACTTGCCTATGGTTTGCCTAGTGTAGTCTACCTTCCGCTGCATGGTAATAGTTTTAATTTTATCGTTTGTCTTCAAAACTCCCATGTTCTGAAGACTTTCATAAAAATCGCCTATTCACCCCCCCTCTAGTCGATATAACGCACTTTCAATAGGTTCACCAGAAGTGGCAAGGAAGGCACGCATGGTCGGATTATACCTTATTGTACCATCACTATATTGTTTTTCTTTAACAATACCTGACCGAGACCTGGTGTTTCGACGAAGAGGTGAAGGAGCCAGAGAAACAGTTTCTGTTGGTTGTGGCGCAGGAGATCCTACTGATTCGGTGTTGTGCACAGAAGATCCAGGCAGATCCGGCTCCTGATCCGAGGAGGATTGACACTGCTGGCGCTGCTCCTCGTCTGACGCGCAGCCAGAGCCGACCGACGAATCAGAACTGCCTGGCCGGTTCCGTGTTGTCACAGCAGAACTGGCAGGACCGGTCGGTGGGACCCAAGGTGACGTGGCGACGATGGACTCGCTCCCCCCCCCCCATGCCTCGCTCGATGGACGTCTCGAGGCGCGCTGACGGAGATTGGTGCGACGCGCCTGGACTGGCGCAACCCACCTGGTCGGCTGCGCCGCTATCAACCACTAGGGAGCGCAGGGGCGGATCTGCACCGGATCACGCGCCTGCAGTCTGACGCGAATCCGGCTCGGATCGCGCGCTGGCAGAAGGATCAGCATCGGAGTCCGGTCCTGGTTTGTCCTGTGTGCACATAAAATGACAGATAGAATCTGTGCAAGAGGTATTAGAAACGCAATTTTCTTTGGATTTTTGCACATGGTCATGATCAGTTAATTCACCCCCGTGATCAGGACATGTAGGAGAGTGGGAGAGAAGTGCGATTTCTGCACGAAGCAAAGCACCCACATTGGGATGAATCTTGGAGAAAGGAAATAGTGTCTCATCAAAAATAACATCCTGAGAGATATAGATGCGTCCGGTGGATGGTTCAAGACATTTGTAACCTTTATGAAGATTACTGTACCCAAGAAAAACACATTGTGTGGAACGAAACTCAAGTTTGTGATGATTGTATGGACGTAAATTGGGGTAACAAGCACATCCAAATTTTTTGAGATAATTGTAATCTGGCTTTTGGTTATACAATCGTTCTAAAGGAGTAGAATTGCCAATAACCTTACTGGGAAGACGATTGATGAGATATGTAGCTGTGATGAAGGCCTCATCCCGATACTTGAGGGGCATGGACGCATGAGCTAAAAGAGAGAGATCAACCTCAACAATATGGCGGTGTTTGCGTTCAGCAGAGCCATTCTGCTGATGAGCATGAGGACAAGATACATAATGGGTGATCCCAATACTACGGAAAAAGGAGTTGAGTTTTTCATACTCCCCTCCCCAGTCACTTTGGACTGCGATGATTTTCTTATCAAAGTGTCTCTCAACAAGTTTCTGAAATTCTTGAAAGATGGAAAAAACTTCAGATTTATACTTGCTGTAATCATCAATGAAGCTAACATAGTATTTTTTTTCTACCAAAAGAATCTCGGGCATGACCCCATACATCACTGAAGATCAATTGTAGGGGAGCATGAGAAACACTACTAGACTTAGGATAGGGAAGCTGATGGCTCTTGGCACATTGACATGCTTCGCAAACAGACTCATTATTGGAGCTAAGTGACAAAGGAAGATTGTCTTTATTGACGACTTGCCTAACTATGATTGATGAGGGATGACGTAATTTTTGATGCCACCTTGCCAAAGAGGGCTTGATGACGGAGTAGACTCGATGATGCTTGTTGCTAAGTGCTCCGAATGAGATGGGGTAGAGGCCGCCAACGCATCTACCGTAATAGAGGAGTGCCCTCGTTGCCCGATCCTTGATAAAAAAATAGCGAGGATGAGTCTCAAAGAAAACATTGTTATCAGTGGCTAAGAGAGACATAGAGGCAAGGTTTTTATCAGCTTGAGGAACATGAAGGACATCCTTATGAACTAGATCACGTTGAAGGTTAGGGGAATTAAGCGAAACTTGACCAATATGACAAATATCCATACCTTTACCGCTAGCGGTGTGGATCTGATCGGTGCCATGGTATGTCTCGCGCAGAGCAAGTTGCTCTAACTCATTTGTGTAGCGCCGGAGTCAACATACCAAACGCCATCCCTGCCTTGCTCGCGCATAGCAGCTGCAACCAAGCGAGCATCCGGGACGAAGTTTTCATCATACCGATGCCAACAGTCGATGACCTCATGACCAGCCTTCTTGCAGAGCTGACAGCGAGGACGGCTGCGGGAGGAGGAGGAGGGGCAGCGGCCAGTGTTGGAGTTGAAGCCGCCACCCCCATGGTTGTTGCTGTAGCCGCCGCCCTCGGTGTTGTGGCCGTAGGCGCCACCAGAGCGGGTGCCATCGCCCGAAGAGGAGCCACGGCCGCGACCACTGGCACGGTTGCCGCCCTGGTGACCATGGCCACGGCCGTGACCCCGTGCAGCGGAGTGTGCAGATGATTGCCGGAGATCGCCGCCGTGGAGGAGGGTGAGGCCGGCATCAAAACTGAGGAGTTGACTGTGCAGCTCCGGGACCGTGATTGGTTCCACGCGTGCAGCAAGAGCAGAGACTATAGGGTTTTCTTCCATGTCAAGGCCAGCAAGGATCTTGGAGACAATCTCCGGGTCGGAGAGCGCCGAGGCCGTGCACGCGACTTCATCTGTGAGCGTCTTGATCTTGCCGAGGTACTCTACCATAGACATATTACCTTTTTTAAGGTTGGTGAGCTTGATGCGGGTGTTGATCGCTTGCGCTTGGCTCTGGGCAGCAAACATGTCGTTGATGGCACGCCATACCGCGGCCGGCGTCTGGAGCATGGCCACCTGAGAGAGAATCTCGTGGGAAAAAGAACCCATCAAGAACCCTAGGAGTTGTTGCTGTTGGGCATACTAGAGAGTGCAGGTGAAGTTGACGACTTGCTCGTCCTTGCCATCCTTGGTGATGGTGAGAGGTGGCCGGCGGCGGTGGGCTTGTTGCATCGAGGTGATGCTCCATCTGAGCACCCTTGATCTGGGGAAGCACGATGGCTTTCCAAAGGAGGAAGTTCCCCCTGGTCAGCTTCTCCTGGGGCGGCGATCCGAGGGAGGAGGTTGTGGCTGTGGATGAGGAAGCAAAGGTGGAGGCGGAGGAGGTGGTGGTGATCGCGCCCATGGTGCTGGGCGACGTGGAGGCGGAGGTGGTAGACATGGCTCGGTCGCGAAGGTAGCTAGATGCGATCTCTTTCGATCTGATGAGAAAGAGGCTCTGTTACCATGTGAATTAGTTTGGGAAGTGTAGAACCCTTTGTCTCGGGCCGCATGTATATATTGAGGCAATGCCTTGGTGCATACGTTTACAGAGAGAAAACCGATCGAGGGAGAGGGAGATCGGTTGGGAGGAGATCGACCTATAAGGAGAAGATGAGATAGAGTTGGATACAAGTTAAACACCTCTTCTATCCCTATACAATAATTCTAACAGTGTTTTCCCAAGTGGTTTTTTTGACGAGGCAACAAGTGCAACTAGATGTATGCATGCAATGCACTCTTTTCCCCATCCCTTTTCTTACATTGGGTTTCCGTAGGGCGTTTTCAACGAGGCATGTGGGTTTGAAAGTACACGCCAGGAGGAGGAGGTTTAAAAAAATTAACCGTTGGATGTTACTCAACCAATTTTTGTGGGTGAGAGAAACATTAATTAGTGTCATTATTAGTAGTATGTCATGAAACCTTTGCAACATATCAAAAGGTTAAATATAGGCTTGTTACTAAAATGCCCATGGTAGGCTAGGCAATAAAAAGGCATGAGATGGAGAGCTTTTATACATAAGTTGATTTGAGTTCACAAGAGAAGACAATGAAAAGAGCTTACACGTTTCCCTACATACATATTGGGCTCCTTGTTGGTGCAATGTGTCCATTTTCTTATTGAACGTTCTATTCGAAGAGGAAATCAGCAATTATAATAGTAATGATCGTCTTGTTCCTCAATCGGCAACCAGCTAGCGAGTGCTTCTGTTCAGTGCGAAGAGACTACAATAGTATCACGAAAAGCTACAAAGACAGCAACAACACCATGAGATGGATGAGCACCGGCTTACTCACTAGTCATTAAGAAATCAGGAACATTACCATATTTTATTTTGATTAAAGCCTAGCTAGCCATAGGCAATAAGCTTTGTTCCCTAAATTGACGACATCTTCACAGTTGAGCATTGATTCTTGGCAGAATTCTAATGAAATTATGAAAGTGGTAAAAGACTGAGAGTGGTTAGGAAACTAGGAGATAAGTACCTTACCGTTAAGGTTCCAACAATATTCGACAAAGAAAAAAATTGTCATGGTAGTAATTTTGCTATCATAAACTAATGTTTTCTATGAGTTAATATAGTAATTTTGCTATCAATAATTATCATGGTATGCCTCCTACCTGAAAACCAAGAAAAACAAATGGCAGGGTGGGAACGACCTCTTGTTCCCCACCGGCCACCAGCTAGCGAGTACCGCTTTTCACCATTAAAAGACTGGCAAAATATCGCGAAATCAACTCAAAGACAGCGGCAGCACCGTGAGATGGATGAGCACCAGCATACTCGCCGCTCGTTAAAGCAAATAGGAACAGCAGCATATTCTCTTGTGCTTAAAGCGAGCTAGCCGCAGGCAATAAGCTTTGTTTCCTAAGTGGGCTCAATCAATCCCTTTGACAAATGGCAATGCATGTGCCATCTTCCTAGTTGAGTATTGATTCTTCTTATCTTGTTGGTGACTTGTTGTCAAGGTTCCAAAATTACTCAACAATATATGCAATGGAAGAAGTACATAAATCATGTGCCTCCAGGTCAAAGTTAAATCCAACGGGATGGTCCGGTGCTAGGCGGTCAAGGTTTTTTTTTTCTTCTTAATTCTGATTCCAGGTTTTTTGGGAATGGTCGGAAGATCCGGTTTCCAAAAAATCTTAGGAATTCTGGATTTTTCTTGTTCAAAAATTTCAAATGAATTTTATATTCAAAATTATGTAGCATTAAAATATATTAATTTTTAACACATAGTGCACACCAACTAATTTCTGGTCTAATGGGCAGTATGCCTCATTACCATCAAGAGGTCACTCATGCCACCGCACCGTGACCAATACGTTTTCTTTAGTAAGCCTGAATAACGAAAAGAAACCTGTTGTTGAAATGGTTCTGGGCTAAGAGCATCTCCAGCTGTTGGCCCCTCAGGAGGCATAAAAATCGTCGTCTAGGGGCGATCCGGCGGTATAATCGGCTATGAGGGCGGTTGGGCACCCAGTCGTCGCCCAGGCGCCGATATCGGCCCATTTTTGGCGTAAATGTGCCCGCTTTTCGGCCCACTTTTGGCGAAAAATGGCCCGATATATATCAACACGAATCAGCCCATATTCGGCGTGGTTCGGCGTGAATTCTCAACACAAGTACTTTTTTTATCACATAGTTCATCACAGAAAATCAATAGAAATCAAATAGTTCAACAAGAAATAGTTCAATACAAATTATATAATTCAACAAATAAAAACTCACATTTCATCACACGTCGAGCTAGGCGTCGCCCTTGAGCCTCCATAGGTGCTCCACCAGATCATGCTGCAGTTGTTGATGCGCCTGTGGGTTTCGGATCTCCTGATGCATATTGAGGTAGGCAGTCCAGGTTGCCGGTAGCTGGTGATCAATTTGAGCAAGAGGACTCTGCCTGTAGTATGGTTCAGTGTCAAACACTTGCTCTTCCTGCTCACTCTCAATGATCATATTGTGCAAGATGACACAGCAAGTCATGATCTCTCACATTTGATCTTTCGACCAGATCTGAGCAGGGTATCGGACAATAGCAAATCGAGATTGGAGCACACCAAATGCCCGCTCGACATCCTTCCTGCAAGCCTCCTGAACCTTGGCAAAGTAGGACTTCTTGCCTCCTGACACAACGTTTGAGATAGTCTTCACATATGTAGACCATTTCGGATAGATTCCATCAGCTAGGTAGTACCCCTTGTTGTAGTGCCACCCATTGACCTCGAAGTTCACCGGAGGAGAATGACCTTCAACAAGCTTGGCAAAGACAGAGGATCACTGCAGCACGTTGATGTGATTGTGAGTTCCTGACATACCAAAGAAACTGTGCAAAATCCAGAGGTCCTGTGTGGCCACTGCCTCAAGTACCACACTGCAACCGCCTTTGACGCCTTTGTACATTCCCTGCCAAGCAAATGGGCAATTCTTTCATTTCCAATGCATGCAGTCGATGCTTCCAAGCATCCTAGGAAATCCTCTTGTTGCATTTTGTGCTAGGATCCGAGCAGTGTCTTCCGCATTGGGTGTCCGCAAGTATTGCGGTCCAAACACTGCCACCATTGCCCTGCAGAACTTGTAGAAACACTCCATGGTCGTGGACTCGGCCATGCGCCCATAGTCGTCGAGTGAATCACCGGGAGCTCCGTATGCAAGCATCCTCATAGCCGTCGTGCACTTTTGGATTGAGATGAATCCAAGTATGCCGGTGCAATCCTTCTTGCACATGAAGTAGCTGTCGAACTCCCGGATTGAATTTACAATCCCGAGGAAAAGCTTTCGGCTCATCCAATAACGGCGCCGAAATACTTTATTGCCATGTAGTGGAGCATCGGCGAAGTAGTCGGAGTAGAGCATGCAGTAGCCTTTCAGACGATGCCAGTTCTTTGCTTTCAGTCGCCCCTGCGCCGAGCCACCACGCCGCGGCTTTTCATTGCTCGCGGGCAGGCCGGCGAGGGCGGCGAGGACCATGAGATGTTCCTCTTCCAGGACGTTGGCATCGGTTTCCTCCTCCAGCAGAGTGGCGAGTGCCTCCTCGTCATCCGAGTCCATTGCCGAGTAGACAAATGGCCGAACACCTTGCGGGCGTGGTGGGCGCACACCCGTCGGTACACCGCCCTGCGTGGCCGGAACACCGGAAAAATCGCTCGGACGGTGGTGGAGAGGCTGCCGCAGCGAAACCTCCTGTCTTTTCTAGTGAAAATGGCCTATCTAGCGGTGGTGGGCGGTGGGCGGCGCCGGGATCGGCAGGGTGGCGGTCGAGCACACGAGAGGTGGAAGGCGAATCTGGACGATTGGCTTGACTTTTTGCCTGATAGTGTGGCCCAGACGTGTTTTTCCCTTGCGCCGGAGCCCCCGAGCGCCCCCAGCGTGCCGTGTTCGGCCTGGGATCGCCGGGCCCAAAAACAGGCCGAGCCAGCAGATTTCGGCGTCTTGGGACGCGATTGTGGGTTTTTTCGGCGCCAGCGTGTAAAAAATCGCCTGAGAGAGCCTGTTAAAGACGCGGTTGGAGATGCTCTAATGGGCAGTACCCATGGTAACCATCAGGATGTCACGAGTTTGGCTCCAAGCCATCGCAAAATGACCAATATTTTTTTAGCAAGCCTGGATAAGGCACAAAAACATATTGTTCAAATGGTTCTAGTCTAGTGGGCAGTACGACTCATAAACCATCAGGGGGTCGCGAATTCAACCCCATGCCACCGCGCCGTGGCCAATAATTTGCTCCTGGTCTAATGGGCAGTAAGCCTGGTAAACATCAGGAGGTCACGACTTTGACTCCATGCCACTGCATCGCTATCAATATCTTTTTCTCATGTAGTAGTGGACTTGCTTTTCTTCTGGTGACGATATGATGATCTATCTGAAAATACTGTAGCTAGGAACGACCTCAGTGATGCTGTCAGCACATGTGGCCGGCTGCCTGGCCAGAGATTCCAGACATTTGAGGTTCTCCATCGACAACTACAGCTCCCCACTACCCAAGGAAAATATTCCCTCGGCAAAACGACAACAGTTCACACAAATGCAAAAGACCATGTCAAGTGTAATCTACAAAGCATATTGCTTCGAAAATTTTCTATCCTCATGAACTTCAGAAGAGTGGAAAAGTGAAGCTCTTGCAAACTAAATCATGTGATAATCATGCTCACCCATACTTGGACATCACTATAGATAGGTCTTTCTGTTAGATTATAGATGGGACCCACATAAACAACAATCCTTGATTAATCTCTAAGGCCCATGTAGATGTATGACGAGTGGAGGAAAGTTTAGTACCACCTCATTAGTTGATGATAGTTGAGACCCTTTTATAAGGGATGCTCTTTCACTTACCATTGAGAGCTTGGGAAGAGACGTTGCTAATGCGCGCTCCACCTCCGCAATCCTCCCACACATGTTTCGTGAATGAGCCGAGCCAAGTCGACATCTACTATTCCAATTAATTTGGATTAATTACGAGTCACTAATGGATGTGCAGCCCTAGCCATCATCTACTATTTGAAGCCTTGTGCTCACCAATACATCCATTACTAACTCATTGGCAGCGTGCACGGCCGGACAAGAGAGAAGGCCTTCGGAACCCCATCCTTTGAGATGTTGCACTGCAAGAAAGGTGTAAGTTTTTTCGGGAGTGTCTTGGCGCGACTGCTCCCAGTTCGTTCTCTTTTTCATCCTCGGCAACTACTTCCCCGACATAGAAGCCATGGTTGAATACGATGCTGCCAAAAAGAAGGCCGCAAACAAAACTACAGCCAATGTCGTTATCGCGGCCTTAGCCTGGCTGACTGGAGGGTATTATTCATCCATCTCTTTTTTACTCATTTAACTACTAGGAAAAGGCCTACTAATGGCGCACCTAATTTGGCCATTAATGGCGCATTAGTGGTGCGCCATTAGTAGCACGTCATTAGTATATTTTACTAATGGCGCACCACTGGTGCGCCATTAGTATATACAATAGTGCGCCATTAGTATGCCTCCCAGGGGGCCATGTATACCCAGGTGCTTTGGCATACTAATGGCGCACGACAACAGGATGCGCCATTAGTAACTTCAGCATACTAATGGCGCACTATTTAATGATGCGGCATTAGTATCCTTTGGCATACTAATGACGCACTATGATGTGATGCGCCATTAGTATGAATATTAGGTTTTTTTATTTTTTAATTTTCTGTTTTTTGCACAGGTTACAAAATGTATAATTGGACAAAATATAGACAGCACACATCAACAACAGATTCATCGAATACAATAGAAGATTAGTCTCTGAATACAATTCATCATTTTAGTCTCCGAATACAATTCATCATATTAGTCTCCGAATTGAAAAGACCGAACAAAGATAGAGCATTATATTACAAGTCTCGAGACCGCGAGTTTGTCTTCACATTACAAGTCGATATCGATCATCTAAACTACCATCACATAGAAGAGAGCTGCGGTCATCACGATGAGCATCATCATGATGAAACTCTTCTTCATCCGGTTCCTCCAACGCTCCCTCCCCTCTCCCGCTAGATAGCGGGCGTATCTAGATTCGGCCTCGGCCCTAGTGGCGTACCCTTTGTAACTCTTACCGCTGAATCGGTGAACCTGTCTCCGACACTCCTCCCAGTCGTCGTAGCCTCCGGGAACCTTACCCTTGTACACGACATACCACGGCATCGCTATGCAGTAGCCAAACGAAACGTTAGTACCAATTCACAGACAATACATAAGCAATATATAAGTATGCAACAGAACGATCGGAAGAGAAAAGCAAGACATTAATAGCATCGATTACATCTAAGTTGAACGACTCTCGAAACCAAAGAGACATACTACAAGTTCATTAAAGTTTAATTACAACATGAGCCAATCGATGTTTCAGAACTAGACACAACATCACTGCTTTCGACTCGACTCAAGGGACCGGAGCGTGGATGAAGCCGTCGTCTATCGTGGGAGTTATGAAACAACGGGCGTTGCCAGCCTGCATTTGTAGGATTGTGTCGATGTCACTGTTGGACGGTTGATTTATGAGGTAGAACTGCCCCGAGGTACGAAGGACATCTTGATGGATGATTTCCGCAAACTCCGACTGGATGCGAAAGAATTCTTGTCTGATGTCCGCGTCCTGGATTGCCGACACGCTCGTGGCCCAATCTTTGAGTCTACTCGGTAGCAGAAGTTGATGATGGTCCCGTATGATCGCCCGCATGTGATGGATGGCGTAGTAGGCACCCTTCTGACCGCCAGGCGGCTACTTGACGCAGCAGAACGTCGTATTGTGGGAGAACACATGCTTGCCATACTTACGAATAGGCCTGGTGAAGGTGCCTCCAGATTTGACGTAGCCGGGGAGAACATCATCAAGAACCTTCTTGACATTTGTGTAGTCTACGTTCGACTGACGGTCCGGGTCGAAATACGTGGCCATGGAATATTTGGGGCTTAGGAGGATGAGAGTGCAATGTGTGTCACTGCAGAAAACACGGAATGTTAAAAGAAAAACGATCGAAATCTAAGAATTCATATGTTACGGGGAGGTTGAGGGGAGGACTTACTCGGGAAAGTAAGGCACGAGGAAGTTATCTTTATCTTGGTTTGCCAGAATGACGCCTTCGAGGTAAGAACTCGCGACTTGCCGGTCCCCAGCGCTGCCCAAGATCTTGGCACGCATGTAGAAGGGGTCGACTATCACGATGTCCGGGGTCTTGTCGCGAATGATCCGCATATCCATACTCAGCGAAAATAGCCGAACGAAGGTGTAGTGCAGCGGATGAAGGTTCAACATAGCGTGGATGTCATCAAACCGCAGGACGATCGTACCCCCGATGGAGTTATCCACAAAGCCCTTGCCCTCTGGCACCTTGGCCGCGAAAACCGGGTATGCCACATCCTTCTCTCCGAGACGCCGCTTCTCCAAAGAAAGAACACTGTCATGCAGACTCCGCATAGCACCGGTTGCAGCATCGAGCATATTTCTCGGTAGCATCGGCCTACCCGCCACATGCACCCTCCTCGAGATATCCTCAGGTGAAGGTGGCCCGTCCTGAGCATGGATCGTACTCGGTGCCGGCTGGCCCGCACCCTTGTTAGTCTTTCTTTTGCGTGCCTTCTTCTTCTCGTGTAATGGAACCGAGTTCTGCTCACAGACCGCCTTCTTGAGTATGTTGGGGCTGATCATATTTCGCACCTCGCCTATCTGAGGCTCGGTGAAGTCGGCAGTTGGAGGCGTCTCCTGAGAGCTGAACTGCAGACGGCGCCTGTTGCAACTTGGCTTCTCCGCGGTACCAGCTAGATCGCGCACGTCTTTTGTTGGGTTGCGTTCTTGAGAAGGAGGCCCCATGAAGTCGCCACCGTACCCATGATCGGCGAAGTACTGATCGATGTTGGCAAATGTATCGTCGTCGTCGTCGTTCTGATCCTGTGCCATATGCATGTTTGGATCCAGTGGCATAGGGATGTCCGGCACCGTTGCGGCGGTCTTGCATTGGGGCCGACTTGGCGCCGGCACGACTGGCGGTGTTGTCTTTGGGGTGGTGTCCCCCACCCCCAAACGAATCTGGCTCTTCGGCCAAAGCAGGGGCCAACTCAGGCAGGCGCTGAGGGTCATCACGTCATCATCGTCGGCCCCGACGGGTCGAATCGGAGGTAACAACTCATCGCAGCCTGGCAGCACCCAAACCAGTTGAACCCTAAACAAGTTGGGTGGCATCTGGGTACCGTGGAACAAGGGGTTGCCCGGTTGAACGATTTTTCCCTTGGCGACATCGACCAACTCGTTGTTCACGAAGTGCAGGAGAGTGCACGGAACGTCGGCGGCGCCCTGCGAAAACATGTAGGGCGTCAGGGATGCCCAGTCAAAGCCAAGGAGATGAAGTCCTCGGCTGAGAGAGGCTTAATTAGTTACCGTGATGATGGCGTCGAGCTCGGCTAATGTCGAGGCACCGCCAACTGCGGGCGTGCAGTTGACGGAGGGGCCGCTTGCTGCAGAGGTGCCGGCCGACGTACACCCGGGTGCATTAAGCTCCCGTGCCGGCGTCGGAGACACCAATGCCGCCTCCGCCGGAGACACCAATGGCCCCGCCATCGCGTTCTGCGAGTTGCTGGCCGTGAAGCTAGGAATCAGGGGCGGCCCCTGTTGGCCGCCCGCAATCCACACACTAATCCCCTGGATCAAGGTAGGCACAATGGCGGTGATCGTCGCTCCGAGTTGTTGTTGCACTTGCTCTTGGACAATCTCCGGAATCCGCACCACCTGTGCCCTGAGTTCTTGAACCTCGCGCGCCTGGCTTTCCGAGCTGGTCTTTTTCTCCTTTCGCCCACCAGTGTTATAGTGTGATGACCATTTTGTCGACAAGCCTTTGCCGGCCACACGACCAGCTGACGTCGGCTTACTGAGCTTATCCTTTTTCTTCATTACATTCAACGCCCTATTTAGAGTGGTGTCCCAAGGGTTGCTCTTAGTCGACCCCGTGCTACTGCTTTCAGTCGCCTGCGGAAGGAATGTGAACCATTTAGAAATTTGGCTTCATTAATTAGAATGCAACCATATGGAGCTAATTACGCGGGGGTGTATTCCTTACCAGAACAAGCTCAAGCGCCCTGGTCTTCGGATCTGCGGTAAGCTCCTTTGTTTTCGGGTCCTTCTTGTACCGGGCCCTGACAAAGTTCCTGGTCTGCTTGTCACCGTATTTATCGAAGAGGGGCGGTAGGCCTTGCTCGGCACGGTCCGCCTCCTCCTTGTCCCATATAGGCTCCGCCACTCTGTAACCGCCGGGACCGAGTGTGTGTTCCCCTAAGTTTAGCTCCCACATTTCTTTCCCCCACTTACTTGATTCGGAGTTTGCGGTGCTCGAGCAATTGATCTTGAAGTCGTTGTAGTCATCTTCGGTGATCGAAGGATTTTTTTTCTCCTTGATCTTCTCATAACTCTCACCTTTCTCGATCATTCTCTTCACTTTGCTTTTCCAAGTAGACAGGGCCTTGCTCATCTTCGTGAGGGCAGCATTGTTCACTTTATTCCCTTTGAGGCTTGTGTTTTCAAATTCAGCGGGGAACTTGTATCGTTCGTGCAGCTTCGTGAAGAGGAGGTTGCGCAAATTCCCTCGGTCAGGATGCCTCAGGTTCTCGGTGTTGATCGAGACGGTGCTCCGGAGAATGCACTCGAGCTGAAGCGAGTACCCCTTGACTATTTTTTCGGGCGCCGTTGGATTCCCGTCGGAGTCCACTTCAGTAACTTCCTCCTTGAGGGTGCGGAGCACGGTCGGGCGCCGGTCCTTCCGTTGCCTCTTCGGTTGGCTGCCATCTGTGTGTGCGCCGCCATCATCAGTGGTGGCATCCTCGTGGCACCATCAGTGGTGGCATCAGTGGGGTCATCCTCGGCGGTACCATCAGTGGTCTCAGGATCGGTGGGGAAGGCGGCGTCCTCATACAAATGAGGTTGTTCCTCCATCTCCTGGGACAGCTCCCAGAATTTCTTGCCGCTCGAACCCCCGACCTCATCGTTGTTGGCCATGTTTCTCTATAAATAGGAACAAAGTTTGGTCAATAAGTTGGTTAATGTCAAGGAACAAGATCATGGTCTCATCATTTAGGGTTTGTCGACACCGAGGCATCCTAAAAGCTAAGGTTTTATCATTTAGGGTTTTTCGACGCCGAGGCACCCTAAAAGCCTAAGCTTTCATCATTTCGGTTTTTATCGACACCGAGGCACCCTAAAAGCCATGCATTAGTCACAAGTACGCTGGGGCACTTGATCCTACTTAATTAACTACTAAGATACCCTAGCCCATGCATTAGTCACAAATACCCCATATGTCCTATTTTTAGCAAAGTCATGCTAAAATTCATGGAAAATTTCAGCATGACCTTTGCTAAAAAAAGGACATATGGAGTACCCGAATTTGCCAGAACGGAAGTTAATCGACATTCCAGCAAACTCAAGGGCCTCTCGGGTGGACAAGGCAAAAAAGGCCTCCATCACAACATGGAAAATATATTGGCATGTGAAAAAAGGCCTCCATTGCTTAGGATGCACTGCCACTGAAGCATTGGGTACAAGACTGTTACATGAAAGTAAATGCAGCAGTTGAAGCAGAGATTGGTGTACAAGCAAGAACAGAGCAAGTTCTTCTTATCCTCTACAATTATAATAGGAGCCAATCAAATGGATAAAAGGAGAATTGGTTCATTACAGGCAAGACTGAGCTGAAACAATCAAGGGCTTTGTCAAGCAACCTTCTATGCCAGCAGAGGGTGTCAGAAATAGTTGCTGACTAAGATTACAAACCAAAAGGGCAAAGGGTGCTTCACATGCCCTGGTCCAACCAACCAAAGTAGGTAGTACAGATCAAGAGCTACCCAAACACAGTATGCCAGCTGGCTAAGATATGTAGCTAAACCTGACTCAACTTAAAGTAGCATTCATGATGAAAGGAAACATGAAACACTGCTTTCAGCAATCATGATGAAAGGAAACATGAAACACTGCTTTCAGCAAACTCTAAAAAGAAACAAAAGATTGGCCAATACCAAGTATCATTCACTTTAGTTGTATATTAATACTCTGTTAATCAGCATTGAACAAGTTTAGAAATTTGTGTGTAACAAACATTACTTCATTCATATAGCATGATGATATTTTACCCCTTTGAACTGTAGCATAGAGCATGTATTTAATCACTTTGCGACATACACAACAGAAGAAAAAAATACCATAGACAGTACTAGATACTAGCAAATATAAGGGGAAATCAAATCATTTTGTCTACAGACTGCACATTAGCAATCCAAGGAGGAAACAAACAAAAAAAGGTGAATAGACTTAACAAACCAGCAAAAGCAGCAGGAAAGTAAGGCCATCTACAGTAAGTTACAAAACATTACACTACAGATGACCAGTCTATCCAGATTTCATTTTAAGCACCACACCACAGGAGCTCCCCTGGGTCATGTGGCCAGGTTACTACAATTTTTAGCAACTGTTAAAGTTTACATGCAATTGCTCTACAACAGAAAAAGCTGTGATCCTTTACTCCTAATTGACCACAGACAAGCACCAAACTGCCGTCATCAGAAAAATACATGGTGCTATAGTAATAACAACAAATAGACCACAGCTGTTGTACTGCTAGGATTCATATGTGCAGATATATATATAAGCAATGTTGAATAATGCTCCCAGCTAAATGCCATTCATGCT
The DNA here is from genome assembly GCF_018294505.1 of Triticum aestivum. Lineage (NCBI taxonomy): Eukaryota > Viridiplantae > Streptophyta > Magnoliopsida > Poales > Poaceae > Triticum > Triticum aestivum. The sequence continues at coordinate 8,540,539 of NC_057797.1, forward strand.
TCTGTTATAAAAGTTTACAGGTGATTAGGCCCACAAACAGACAAGGATGTGATCCTCCACTCCTATCTAACTACAGACAAGCACCGAACACGCAAACAAGCCATCATCAGAAGATAAGTGATGATGTAACAATAACAACAAATAGATCACAGCTGTTCTAGAGTTAGGATTCATATGTGCATATGTAAGCAATGCTGAACGATACTTGCAGATAAAGGCCATTCTTGCTGTTGAAGTTTGCAGGTGTGATTAGCCGCAAACTCACAAGTCCCTGAACAGATGAGAGATGCCGGTTGCTCACCTGCACTTGGCGGCGGGAGGGGAGCGGCGATGAGGAGGACGACGAGAGGGAGCGCGAGCGCGAGCGGGAGGAGCCCGAGGACGGTGTGGACGGGGCGGCGTCCGGGCCGCCGGCGACGAGGGGGAGGAAGGGGAGAGGGAGGCGGCGGGGGCGCGTGGGCGGCTACGGCGCAGTGGGTCGGGGTAGCGGCGGCGGCGGCGCGGTGGAGGGAGGGAGAGGGAACTGGCGAGGGGGAGAGGGAAGGGGGGATCGGGCGAAGGGGGAGAGGGAAGGGGGGATTGGGCACAATACTAATGGCGCACCACCCCTCGGTGCGCCAAAAGTACATCCATACTAATGGCGCACCTCACCGTGGTGCGCCATTAGTAGTTTTTTTTCTTATAGCAATGGCACAATACTAATGGCGCACCACCCCTCGGTGCGCGATAAGTACATCCATACTAATGGCGCACCTCACCGTGGTGCGCCATTAGTATTTTTTTATAAGAAAGTAATAATTTTTTAAACTTGTTTAAATCATAACAGTAACATTTTTTTTATAAGACAGTAACAGTAATATTTTTTTATAAGATAGTAATAATTTTTTAAAAAATATCATCAAACAGTAATGCCGGTGGAGCGGGGGAGGGTGCGGGGGGGGTCGGCGGCAGCGGTTGAGTAGGGGAGGGGTGTAGGGGGTCGGCGGCGGCGGTTGAGTAGGGGAATCGAGGGTGCGGGGGGTCGGCGGCGGCGGCCGGTGGACCGGGGGGTGCTCGGCGGCGAGGGGGACCGGATCTGGCGAGGTGGGATGGCGATCGAGATGGAGGGGGATCGAGATCGAGTGTCCATGAAATTTAAAAATATTCATGATAGTTCAAAAAGTGCCCATGAAATACAATCGAGAAATGAAGGCTACGATTTAAATACAATCGATCTTAGCTAGCTATCTGTTCACAATCTTCTTGCCCTTCTTTTTCGCAAATGGAGTTCTTTTGTGGAACGGACGTCCTTTAGGTAGGGTGGTCCTGCTTCTTCTTGTGGTGTATGATGCTACTTCATCATCGTCATCATGTTCGATCCTCGAGTCGCCATACTTGTCGAAGTCTTGCTCATTGGCTACTCCATCCATTCCGATGATCTTCCTTTTGCCTCTCCTCACGACAACACAACTGGGCTTTGACGGGTCGGTAATGAAGAAGCATTGGTCCACTTGGGAAGCCAGTACCCATGGCTCATTTTTCACGGTGATGTTTGCGCCCGCGGTCTTGGATTTGGCTTCAGGTATAACCATGGTGGTGAAATACCGGTCTTCTTTTAGGACGCTCTTCGCCCATCTGACACGGAACATCGGGACCTTCTCTCCAGCGTAGCTCAGCTCCCAGATCTCCTCGATCCTTCCGTAGTATCTGTCCTTGTCGTTACCGGTGTAGGATTCCATCGTTACCCCGGAGTTCTGATAACCATCGCTCTTCATGTCCTTGGCCTCGGTGTAGAATGTGTAGCCGTTGATATCGTACGCCTCATAGGTCATCAGGTTGTGCTCGGCGCCCTGTGACAAGGCGAATATGAGTTGTTCTTCCGCGGAAGAATCCTCATGTAAAGGGTACGACAGAAGCTTCTGCTTGAACCAACGCGTGAAACATGAGTTGTGCTCTTTGAGTATATCTTCGTCTGTCCTCTGTTGGCCTCGGTCATTGTACGTCGTCTTAATAAAGGTTTTGTGCTCTACCACCCAAGGATCGACCACGTCTATGTGTTGTAGCGCGACTAGGTTTGCTTTTTCAAAGTCGGCGAGTCGACCCTCGAAGTCGACATGCATTTCACGGCGACCCTCACGGTGACCCCATCCAGCAAGCCTGCCGAGGTGCCTATTGACGGGCAGACCAACGGGGTTCTCGATGCCTAGATAATTCGTGCAGTAGGAGATGCACTCTTCGGTCAGAAAGCCCCTGGCTATGCTTCCCTCTGGACATGACATGTTGTGAACGTATCCTTTGATGACACCATTCATCCTTTCGAACGGCATCATGCTGTGCAGGAACGTCGGCCCGAGTTGGATGATATCGTCCAGGATAAGGACCAGCAGTTGCACCATAACGTCGAAGAATGCGGGCGGGAAGTACATCTCAAGCTCGCATAGTATCACCACGATCTCTTCCTGTAGCCTTCTGAGTTGCCTCACGCCAACAGACTTCCGAGAGATGACGTCGAAAAAGTTGCATAGGCCAAATAGGGTTTCACGGACGTGCGCATCCATGATCCCACGGATTGCAACTGGAAGTATCTGCGTCATCAGCACGTGACGGTCGTGAGACTTCATCCCGCTAAACTTCTGCTTCGATGGGTCTAGGTATCTGCTTATCTTCCCCGCGTAACTGTAAGGAAGTTTTACTCCTACGAGGCAGGTGAAAAACTGCTCGATCTCCTCCTGACTTAGAGTGAAGCACGCGGGAGGGTAGTCATTTCCGGTCTTCTTGGCCTTTTTGCCTTTGCGACGACTTTCTGTGTCCTGCTTCGCCTCATCATCATCATCATCATCATCATCATTAGCGTGAAGCTCCTGCCTGATGCCCATTGATTTCAAGTCTGCCCTTGCTTTCGGCCCATCTTTGGTCCTCTCTGGCATGTTGAGCAGGGTACCAAGCAGACTCTCGCATACGTTCTTCATGATATGCATGACATCAAGGCTGTGAGGCACACGGTGGATCTTCCAATACGGCAAGTCCCAGAAAACAGACCTCGTTTTCCATACCTTCAGCAGCGGCTCTGGCGCCTTTCGCTTCTTTCCCGGCTCTGGCGCCTTTTGCTTCTTTCCCGCCAGTGGGCAGTCTTTCCAATTTTTCAACAGCTCGTCTATTTCCTCGTCGCTCCTCGTACGCGGGCGTCCTCGGGGTTCGGTTTCACCATCGAATAGATCCTTGCATTTTCTCCACGGGTCATCGTCGCGAAGCCACCTTCGATGTCCCATGAACACGGTTTTCGAAGACCCGGGATCTCTATCTAGCTGGCGATATGTTGTGTCATCCTTGCACCTGACGCATCCAGAAAATCCCTGGACCACCTGCCCCGCGACATATCCGTAACCGAGATAGTCGTGCACCGTCATGAGCAGCGCGGCTCTCATAGGGAAATATTCTTTCTCTGCGGCGTCCCACTTATTGGCTGGCATTTTCCACAGCGTGTCAAGCTCCTCTTTCAGCAGCCCCAGATATAGATTGATGTCGTTCCCTGGTTGTTTCGGCCCTTCAATTAGCATACTCATGTGAATGTACTTCCTCTTCATGCACAACCAGGGGGGAAGGTTGTACATCCACACAAACATAGGCCAGGTGCTATGTGTGCTTCTCTGGCTGCCAAACGGATTGACTCCATCGGTGCTCGCACCCAGCACGATGTTCCTTGGATCGTTCCCAAATTCTAGGTCTTCGAAGTTCAACGCTTGCCACTGGCTCGCATCCTTAGCGTGACTCGGCATCTTGTCTTTTTTATCTATCTCCGGATCATTTGCGTCATCTTCTCGCTTCTTCTCCTCCCTATCCGCGTGCCAAAGCAGGAGCTTTGCTACCTTAGGGTCCGTGAAATACCGCTGCAGACGAGGAATGAACGGAAAGTACCACACCACTTTTCGAGGAGCTTTCTTCCTCTTCTTGTATCGAGTGACGCCGCACACCGGACATATGGTAGACTCCGCGTGCTCGTCCCGATAAATGATGCAATTGTTCATGCACACATGGTATTTCACGTGCGGTAAATCCAGAGGACACACGATTTTCTTCGCCTCCTCCAAACTGGTCGGGCACTTGTTCCCCTTGGGAAGACGTTCGTGCCAGAATGACATGTTCTCGTCGAAGCATGCGTCGGTCATTTTGTATTTTACCTTCATCTCCAGAGCCATGAGCGTTACTTTCAGGCGGGTATCCTCGGGCCTGCATCCTTCATACAATGGAGTAACTGCGTCTGACTCAAGTTGATCCATCTTGGATTTCTCACGGGCGGCAGCTCTTGCGTTATCCGTCTGCTTGAGAAGCAGCTCTTGAATATGAGGGTCCTGCACCCAGCCCATCGATGGTCCAGCATCGTCTGCTCCGCCGGCATCATCATCTTCATGATCATGCCCGTCGTCTGCTCCGGCATCTTCCTCATCATCATATCCTGCATCTTCTACATGATGACTGTGTACAGCATCACCGTCGTGATCATCTCCTGGGGATTCTTCGTCTTCTCGCCCGCCCGAGCCGCGGTGGTTGTCTTGCTGCCCTTCCTCATTTCTTGCCCGGCCCCCATGGACGACTTCATAGTCATCTTCATCACCTTGCCACCGATAGCCATCCATGAAACCACGCAAGAGCAGGTGGTCCCGCACCTGCCCGGATTCCGGGTCCGCAATAAGGCTCTTCAGCTTGCATCTTCGACACGGACATCTTATCTCCGTCTCGTTCTTTTGAAGCATCTCGGCCTTCACGGACCTCAAAAACCTATTCACGATGCCTTCGGTCATCATGCGGACCATGGTCGCCTGCGGGGTAGAGCAAAACGATATTTTAGAACCAAGAAAAAATTTGGCATGACTTTCCCTAAAAATAGGACCAAAAAGAATGCTTAATGCCAAAATTCTCGCCGAAACAGAAATGAATCAACATTCCGGCAAAATATTGGCAACTATCGCATTTCAAATACCGGTACACCTCCAAACACAAACACATATGCAACACCACAAATATATGCAACACGACGAACATACATAGATCTAGCTAGGTCATAAAAAGTGCATGTGCACATTGTTGTAGGGAGAACAACATAAATATAGCTTCCCCCCTTACTTACCTATCAAAACAAGGTAATTTAACCACTTAAATTGAATGAATCTATGGTGGAAATGAGGTGAAAAAGAGGAGGCACCCGAGACAAGGAGGAGGTGGAGAGAATGAAGTGGGGAGAAAGTGAGTGTGGGTAGGAGAGGCTGTCCAAAATATCTTGTTGCTGCCCACTTACTAATGGCGCACCAACTCTAAATGCGCCATTACTAATCCAGGTTACTAATGGCGCACCTTCTGATGGTGCGCCATTAGTAGTTTTGCAAAAAAAAACATACTAATGGCGCACAGTGCGCCATTACTAGTTTAAACTAGTAATGGCGCACGGTGGAACAGTGCGCCATTAGTAGTTTTGTAAAAAAGGGAATAAAAAATATAATAAAAAAACAACATTAGTGGCGCACTTTCCGGCAGGTGCGCCATTACTAGTTACAACTAGTAATGGTGCACTGTGTCTGGATGCGCCATTAGTATGTTTGGACAGGCGCACTAGTTAAAAAAAATTAATACTAATGGCGCACCCTGGGCCAGGTGCGCCATTAGTAGTTTCAACTCTAATGGCGTATCAGAAGGTGGTGCGCCACCGCTTGTCTGGTGCGCCATTAGTGTCAATTCCATCTATAGCCCTTTTTCTAGTAGTGTTTCATGTGCTAGATGTCTCAATTATATGCTTTGTCCAGGCTCACATGCTTAGGTTTTGGTATGAACTTCATACCGGTTTTGCCATGTTCATGATTTACTTAGGGATTAAATCAATCGCTAATGTGCTAACTTTTCAAACAATTCAAAAACTTCATTTTAGGTACTTTCTGATTCAAGACTTTGCTGCAACATTGAAACCATCCCATTTATGGGGACACATAAAAGATAAGGTAGATGTTAATACATTTTTATACACTTGGTTAAAGTTTGACTTTGATCAAAGCTAATATTATTCTTAAATAAAAACCGAGAGAGTACCACATTGTTTGGTCGTTTAGTATCTATCAATCTGAATCATTGAATCTGCTGGTTAGACGGGTAATATTTGCACACGTCCCTGCTGTAAAAGGCCGTGACTTTTAACCTTTTGAATGCAAGGCCGTGACTTTGTCTGAAAGTGACTCCACGCACTAGTGTCTAATACTGAGTCGTTGCTATCGATGTCAACCGATTGCCCGTAGGTGAACGAGGATCCAGCCACGGAGCCACACGTCCGGCCGGCATCTCTGAAAGAAGGTCCTTGCTACTGTACTAGCTAGCCAGCGCACCGACCGAATTATTTCCAGCAGAAAAGAGACATCGCCGGTGACTCCCCTTGCTAGTGCGTGGTGTCACTTCAGGTAAAGCCGCGGCCGTCGTCCTCAGGAGCGGACAGCACACACAACCTAGAAACAGGCAGGAATCTCTCCCTCCCCCCCCCCCCCCCCCCCCCCCCCGGCCCCCGCGTCGCTCCTGCAGGGGCGACTCGGGCGGCGCCAACCCTAGCACGCCACCGGCCTCTCTCCACCTTCTCCTCTACCTCATCGCCACCCGAGGGGGTCGCCGGCAAGCCGCGCGGCCGCCGGGGAAGGTGGCGGCGAGGATTTGCCTGCTCTGTCGCGCGGGGAGGGGGGGGGGGGCTCTGGAGTTGAGGCGGCGGCCTCGGGTGGTGGCGCGACGCCGTTCTCAGCCAGCGGCGGCCGCGCGTGCTGGCCGGCTGCCTTGGCCGCGCGGGCGGCAAGGTGGCGGCGGGTGGAGGCTGCTGGACGCTGGGCTGCGGGGGCCCCCGTCCGGATCTGACGCCTCCGCCTTCAACACTCAGATCCCCTTTCAGATCCGGTCTTCAGTCGTCCCAGGCGCCGTGTTTGAAGCTGGGGTTGGGGGCGGTGTAGTGCCCGGAGAAATCCAGGCCGACTCAGCCGGCCACGACCGTGGCGACACCCGCGGGCGCCGTCCGCTATCTGTAGGCGCCGTTTTGGTACTTCCCTCCCCCTTTTTGCCTTTCTCCACTGCTCGTTTCTGGGCGAAAGCCAAACTCCCTCTGGATTGGGTGGAAGCGACGCCCGTGGCGCTGTCTCCTTCATGAACGTGCCTCCTTTGGTGAGTTTTGGGGCGATGACGAGTCTGCTTCGTTGGTAGGCGTTCGAGGGTTGCGTGGTTGGAGTCTGCGGTGTTTTGGGCTTCCTCCATTGCAGCTTTGTCATCAACAGTCTCGCGCCGTGCATTTGCTTCTCCTCGTGTGCAGTTCCCTCTCAGTGCCAAGGTTCCCCCTTGTTGAGCCCGGCGTTGCATGTTGGCGGTGCTCTGGTTTGGTCTTCCCGGTGGCAACGGTGGCAGTTATTCATCTTAGCTCTTGGGAGAGCGTCTGTATCTTCCGACGGATCGGCACCTCATGCCAGGCGAGGGGGCAGGGAGCCCCTTTCGGAGATGGAGGAGGTTGTATCCGTTTTGGTCGTAGCCCATGGAGCTGACAACATATTCTTCCAATCTGCTAGTGGTGTCTCCTCAAGGCCTTCCTGGTGTCACTGAGCGATGAATTGTGATCGGTGGAGGGCTTCATCCTCTTCAAGCTGCTCCTGGGCTTTAGTTTTCTTCATCTTTGCTTGTAGGTTGTATGAAGCTAGCTAGCTGTTGCAGAGCACTATGTATCTCTTAGCTGTTTTGTTTTTCTGCTCCAGTAAGTGGGTTGATGCTGTAATCCTGACCGGTTGATGGCTTTGTTAATTCAAAGGTGGGCTCGACTTGAGCCTTCATTCTAAAAAAAGAGAAACGGGCCGGAATAACCCACCGGCTCCGGCCGCCCTTAAATACACGCCCCACCACAGACACGGTCATACACACACACACAAGAACGACAAGCTTCTTTCTGGTTGTCCGGCGAGCTCCTACAACCGCGAGTCTCGTGGTGCGGGTGGCGAGGCAGCCCCATGGCCAGCCGCAATGTTAACGGCGCGGCATGGTCCACGGGCCTCTGCGGCTGCTGCGACGACGTCGGTGGCTGTTAGACTGTATAGCCTCTGTATTTACACGTGTATATTGTAACGTTGTATCCCTCTCATTATATATAAGTGATAAGACACCCCTGAAGGGTTGTGCTGGTTTCCCCCAAACCTATTGTCTCACATGGTATCAGACTAGGTTACGTACGCTTCCTCCCAAACCCTTGCCAGCACCGCCGCCGCCACCGCCGCCGCATCGTCTCTCTCTCCGGATCGCATCGCCACCATGTCTTGCGCTGCTGCATCCGGATCCACCACCGCCGGCTTCTTGCCGGCCTCCCTCGCGGCGCTTCTATCCCGGCCGCTGGACGCCGCCCCTATGCAGGCTCCGCTCGGGCCGCAGAGCGTGGGATCCCTCTTCGCGCTTCCACCGGCTGCCTCGTTGCCCGGACGGATGCTTGCGGTGCACACCGCCGCCACCCCATCCGCCCCTTCTGCCGCGACCGCCGTCTTGCCTCTTCCGCTGGTGGCGGAGTCCGCCATGATGGCGGGTCTTGCGGCGTCGGCCCCGACCGCCGCGCCCTCTGCACCCGCGCCGGCTGCGCCTCTGACTGTCTCCACGGTGTCCGCACCTCAGCCAGTCTCCTCGATGGGATCGCAGCCGCCGCCGCCGTTTCACTTCGGCCATCTCATCATCATTAAGTTGTCATCGGACAATTACATCTTCTGGCGAGCGCAGGTTCTTCCGCTCCTTGGGAGCCATTACCTGCTTGGCTAAGTCGACAGCTCTCTCCCTTGCCCGCCCGCGCTGGTGGACAGCGTGCACAGTCCGGTCTATAATCCGGCTCACCGTGTCTGGATGGGGCAGGATCAGGCGAACCTCTCCTCCATCTAGGCGTCGCTCTCTCCGCTGTCGCCGGGCTTGTCGTCTTCGCTAAGACGTCTCATGAGGCATGGACCATCGTCGAGCGCTCGTTTGTGGCGCAGTCATAGGCGCGTGTTTTTGCGCTTCGCCGTCGGCTTGGCGAGTGTGAGAAGCTTGACTCCACGGCCGCGGAGTTCTATAACAAGGTCAAGGGCCTTGCTGACACGTTGGCCTCCATTGGACAACCGCTCACCGATTCCGAGTTCAACTCCTTCATCGTCAATGGGCTCGACGAGGAGTATGATGCTTTGGTTGAGATCATTAACGAGCGGGGCAACTCAACTCCCATGATGGCACATGAGGTTTACTCTTGCCTCCTCCTCACTGAGCAGCGTGTCGAGGCGCGCCGCTCCAAGGCCAGTCACGGCTCCCTCTCTACGAACGCCGCCACTAAGGGTGGCCGCAACTCGTCCAAGGGGCTTCCGCCTGCTTCGTCTTCATCATCTTCGGTTCCCCCCGCGTCTGCAACCATACCAGGGGCAGGTGGTTGACGCGTGTGTCAGTTGTGTGGCTTTGAGGGGCACTGGGCCTCCAAGTGTCACAAACGCTTCGAGCGGAGTTTTCTTGGTCTTGGCAATGATGGCAAGGACACACACAACTTTGCACGTCAGGTTGCCATGGCTGATCGTCCTGCGCCGCAGAAGCAACAAGGACAACAAGGACACACTCAATCCTACTCCATCGATCCCCACTGGTACATGGACTCTGGGGTGATGGAGCACCTGACGAGCAAGATGGGGAAGCTTCACACTCATGAACCCTATCATGGCTCTGACAAGATCCACACCGCCAATGGAGCAGGTATGCACATCTCTCATATTGGTCAAGTATCTCTTCTCACTAGACATGCCAATAGGAGTCTTCAGCTTCGCAATGTTCTAAGAGTTCCATCTGTGACACATGTAATCTTCTTTCAGTTCCTAAACTCACATGTGATAATAATGTGCTTTGTGAATTTCATCATTTTGATCTTTTTATTAAGGATCGGGGCACGAGGGACATTCTTCTTAGTGGGCGGCTGTGCCAAGGCCTCTACCGTCTGGAGCATCCTGGCGCCGATCGTGTTTTCAGTGGAGTTCGGGTATCTCCATCACAGTGGCATGCTCGTCTTGGTCACCCGGCCACACCTATCGTCCGTCATGTTTTGCGTCGTCATGAGCTTCCTAGCATGTCTAGTAATAAAGATGTAGCAGTGTGTGATGCTATTCAGCAGGGGAAGAGTCATCAACTTCCTTTTTCGGAGTCCAGTCCTGAGGTGAAACATCCTTTAGAACTTGTGTTTTCAGATGTCTGGGGTCCTGCTCAAACTTCTGTCTGTGGTCACAATTATTATATCAGCTTCATTGATGCTTATAGTCGCTTTACCTGGCTTTATCTTATTAAACGTAAATCTGATATGTTCGACATTTTTGTTCAGTTTCAAAAACATGTTGAACGCCTTCTCAACCACAAAATTGTTCATGTCCAGTCGGACTGGGGGGGGGGGGGCGAGTATCGCAATCTCAACTCCTTTTTTCAGTCGCTTGGGATCGCTCACCGTTTAGCATGTCCACATACACATTAGCAGAATGGTTCAGTAGAACGTAAGCATCGTCACATTGTTGAAGCTGGTCTTACTCTTTTGGCCCATGCATCGGTTCCTTTTCGCTTTTGGAGTGATGCTTTCACCACTGCATGTTTTCTCATCAACCGTACTCCTACTCGTGTTTTGAACATGAAGACTCCCATTGAAGTTCTCGTTAATGAACAACCCGATTACACTTTCTTCAAGGTTTTTGGGTGCGCCTGTTGGCCGCATCTCCATCCATATAACAAGCGCAAGCTTGAGTTTTGCTAAAAGAAGTTTATTTTTCTTGGTTACAACTCTCTTCATAAAGGATACAAATGTCTTCATGTTCTCACTAATCGTGTTTATATATCTCGGGATGTCGTATTTGATGAGCATGTTTTTCCCTTTGCCAAACTTCCCGTGTCCACCGATGAACCACCATCCATGCATTCATCCTCTATTGCCTCTGACCAATTTGATGATGTTGCATATTCTCCTATATTGTTGCCTAATCATGGTGCAGGCACCGGACGTGGGGCTTGCTTGGAGATTTTAGAGGCACCCTCGCCTTCTTCGTCGCCCTCGCCTCAATTGACGGCACCTCCAATTGTGCACGTCGATCGCATGGCGCCGCTGCATGGCCTCGAGTCTCGTGCCCATGTACGACCCCTCGATGACTCGGTGCTGCTGCCCGCCTCATCGCCCCTGGCCTCTGGGCCTGCTTCGTCGCCCGCCCGGCCCATGACGCCGGCCACGCCTACCGCGCCTGGGCCGGCCTTGCTTCTGGAGACCGGGCCACTGTCCCTGGGACCGGCCTCTCCCGGGCCGTCGCCTATCACCGGATCTCCCGAGTCTCCTGGCACCGGGTCCCCCGCGTCGTCGCAGCCACCGCCTGGTCCCCTGCTGACCAGGCCATCTCCGTCGCCTTCGCCCAGCCCGGCTCCTGCTGTTGGCTCTTCTGGCGCTTCTCCGCCGTCATCAACAACTTCGACGGCTCCGGCTGCTGCTCTACATCCACATACGTGCAGCCGTAGTGGCATTTTTTAGCCTAAGCAATGTCACGATGGTACAGTTGCCTGGTTACCTGCATGCATGACTGCTGCCCTTGCGGATCCTCCTCCGAGCCGCGCATGTATCAAGCTACTATGCGCATTCCTCATTGGAGAGAGGCCATGGAGCAGGAGTATGAAGCTCTCATTCGCAATAAGACATGGACTCTTCTTCCTCCACCGTCGCGGGTTAATGTCATTGATTCTAAATGGGTTTTTAAAGTGAAGAGGCATTCTGATGGGTCCATTGAGCGCTACAAAGCTCGTCTTGTTGCTCGTGGTTTTCGACAACGTTTTGGTCTTGACTATGAAGACACCTTCAGTCCAGTGGTCAAGCCTACTACCACCAGGCTTCTTCTCTCTCTTGTTGTTACCCGAGTTGGTTTCTTCGTCAGCTTGATGTCCAAAATGCCTTCCTCCATGGTGTGTTGGAGGAGGAGGTATATATGCGCCAGCCTCCCGGTTTTTCTGATCCGGATCGTCCTGATCATCTCTGTCGTCTGTCCAAGGCACTTTATGGTCTGAAGCAAGCCCCCCGTGCTCGGCATGCTCGTCTTGCAATGGCTCTTCATGCTCATGGTTTTGCATCGTCTACTGCTGACTCCTCACTATTTCTTCTACAGAGGCCTGAGGTTACTATGTACTTGTTGGTCTATGTGGATGATATTATTCTGGTCAGTTCCTCTCAGTCGGCTGCTACTGCTCTTGTTCGCTCACTTGGTGCTGATTTTGCGGTCAAGGACCTTGGGAAGCTTCACTACTTCCTTGGTGTGGAGGTTACTTCTCGGGCTGATGGTCTTGTCATGACGCAGTAGAAGTACTCCTTGGATTTGTTGCAGCGGGCTGGAATGCTTAAGTGCAAACCGACGGCTACACCCATGCATGTCTACCACTGACAAGATCACTGCTGTTGATGGTGAGCTTCTGTCTTCTGCTGATGCGACAGTTTACAGGAGTATTGTTGGTGGTCTTCAGTACTTGACGATCACACGACCGGACATCTCTTTTGCTGTCAATCGAGTTTGCCAGTATCTGCAGTCACCCCGTGACACTCATTGGTCTGCTGTTAAGCGCATCTTGCGCTACATTCGATTCACGGTGTCTCACGGTTTGCATATTCAACCGACCTCCTCTGGATGTCTCTCAGCATATTCTGATGCGGATTGGGCTGGCAATCCGGATGACCAGCGATCTACGGGGGGTTATGCTGTGTTCTTTGGTTCTAATCTGATCGCCTGGAGTGCTCGGAAACAGGCCACTGTCTCACGTAGCAGTACTGAAGCTGAGTATAAGGCTGTGGCCAATGCCACTTCGGAGATTATCTGAGTACAGTCATTGCTTCGGGAATTGGGTATATCCCAACCACAGTCTCCTGTCCTTTGGTGTGATAACATCGATGCTACATACCTCTCTGCAAATCCGGTATTCCATGCCCGAACGAAACACATTGAAATTGACTATCACTTTGTGCGTGAACGTGTCTCTCAGAAGCAACTACAGATCAAGTTCATCTCTTCCAAGGATCAACTTGCAGACATCTTCACCAAGCTATTGCCTCTACCACAGTTTGAGGCTTGCCGGCGCAATCTTACCTTTCTAGATTCTTTAGGAAGTGGCTAAGATTGAGGGAGGATGTTAGACTATATAGCCTCTGTATTTACACGTGTATATTGTAACGTTCCATCCCTCTCATTATATATATGTGATAGGGCACCTTAGAGGGTTGTGCCGGTTTCCCCCAAACCTATTGTCTCACAGTGGCTGTAAGCTTAGCTTCATCCTCCCCGGTCAACTAGAGCAACACTGCTACTCCCTCTCTATACCTGTGATGAATAACGCTTCATATATAATTTGCTCAACACTAAGACACGCTCTGAAACAAACCAAGAAGGAAGCCGTTCGATGAAACTAGAAAAAAAATTACTCACAGTTTTCACAGGGTCCCTTTTACCTCCTCTTTGCATATGAGAGATAAGAGTATGTAATAGATCCTAGCCTTTGATTTTACTAAGTGGTGGGTCTAAGTCGTTGTTACTTTGTTACCTCCGGTTTAAAAAGAAGAGGTAGGAGGGGCCATGTTAAACTTGCTCCTATATAATAGATCTGAGATGTTGATTTTATTAAGCAGTGGGTTCAAGTAATTCTTACCATCTTAACTTCCATGTGAAAAGAAGAGATAAGAGAACCACTGTTAAAATTGCTCAAAAAGAGACTGGAAACATACTGCTATAAAAAACTAGAAACCATTTGTCATGATCGGCCTGCGTGTCCTGGATGCAGGCTTCCTCACCTGGTGCTTCCCGTGCATCACCTTTGGGAGGATCGCCGAGATCGTCGATGAGGGGGAGATACGTGAGTTTTCTTTGTCTCTCTATTAGTACTTCCTCTGTGAACTATTATACCAAGACATTTTAGATCACTAGAGATGGTACTACCTTTTTTTTTGCGATAACTACTAGTCTACTATACTACTTTTAATAAATAACTGAGCGATCGAGGGGTAACTTGTTGTGGGGTTGATGTGCGTGCATAATTGGTGGCCGGCCGGGATGATCGCTCATCAGCATGCTGTGCGAGCGGGTCCTTGTACGTGCTGATGTGCATGACCACGGGGTTGGGCATGGGTCTCTACTCCTGCTTCTACCGGTACAAGCTGCGGAGGGCCTACGGGCTCGCGGAGAAGCCCTGCGCCGACTGCTGCGTCCACTTCTTCTGCGGGGCCTGCGCCCTCTGCCAGGGGTACCGCGAGCTCAAGAACCGGGGATTCCAGATGCACTTGGGATGGCAAGCCAACGCCGCGAGGATGGGGATGGGGATGACCGTCGCGCCCCACGTGGACCCCGGGATGACTCGTTAATCACTTACTAGTAAGCATGCACGTGCAACGCACGTCTCGCCTAACACATATAATCATATATAGGATAACTTTTCCCCAAAAAGATATACGATAAGCTTCTTGAATTTTTGAAATTTCACACAAAGTGTATAGTACCAAATTCTTGTTGCATACATTTTTTTAACAACCTCTCATTTATTCAATCAAAGTATGCAGGATTCTTTGCCGAGATAAAGTGTCTCATACATAATTTGAAACATCATTCTTCATGAATCAATATTCCTCTTGAATCAAATATCACAGATCAAGAAACCAAGTTCTTCCATATATAATAAGCTCTCTCATCTCAGGAATTAATCATACAAAAACATCTCAAGCTTTACTCCACTACTCCACTTTATGTACCAGCACAGTTCAAACGGAAATCAACCATTGTTCAAATACAAAAGGTAAGAGAGCCTAAACAGACATTACCGTGTTTCAAGTTGTGCCTTGAATTACTTAGTCCACCTTTCATAAACAAAGATGTTCTGGACATGCATGGTCTCCGACATATAATATATAATTTTGTCCGTCACTTTTTGTATGTACGTTAATACAATAATTACAAAAATATGTTTTCATGAAAATTTGCTGATATATTTTCACCTAAACAATCTGAATACTCTTTTTATGGCATGAGCCAAATTTAGACTGCATGCTTTCTAGTATGCTATCTATTTAGGAACAGACATAGTAGTCCATAACCAGGTTGATAGCACATACATCACCAAATTCTCTTCTATCGTTGAAGCAAGGTTACTTGCAAATTGCAATGCAACAAGCAGTTGGGTGTGAAAGTCCTAAGACAACAATAGCACCCCAAAGATGGAAAAGCAATCATCATGTCGTAGACATGAATATTTGATGCGTAATCATATATACATCATGTTGTCTCGTCTTCTTGCACAATGCATGTCTCGAACTCTTGACTAATACAAAAAATCAATAAAATGATTTACATTCTTATTAACAGTACATTGGTTATGATCATGCCCTTGAATGGTAGACTAACAGCAGCACTGCACTCAATTTATTATATTCCATGGGACCAACTACTATTTTGGTGCCTCCTGCCTACAGTTTGAAGTTTCACAAGTTGCCAATGCAAGTCTGTCATGGATAAGCCTAAATGTGAGCAACACTAAATTAAAAGATGGGCAATAGATGCCAATGCAAGTCTGTCATGGATAGACCTAAATGTGAGCAACACTAAATTAAAAGATGGGCAATTTGAAGTTCCTACTTTTTTTACTTCAGATGCCTTCTGATGAAATTCCAAAGCATATACAATTTTTGTTCAAGCGGCACGATCATGGCACACTGCTTCAAGGTTATCTGCGGTGGCCATGGTAGCCTGCTCATGCACACTTAAATGATCGGGAATCTTCAGGCTAACGCTTGCTAGTTCCTTAATTGACTTTGTCTATGTAGCAAAAAATTGTAAAGCATGTCAAACTTTGGGGAAGTGTCAACATGGGATTGCAAATCACGATGACAAATTTGATCTGCCCCATCAAACACCAATATATGTTCCCTACGAAATTAGTAATGATTTTAGATTGCCAACATCTCATAATTTGGAATTTAAGATAACTTATAAATCAGGATGTGTCCAATAATTTAGACCTGTGAGCATTTGAAGTTTGGAGTCTCGTCCAAGTGCTGAACTCACTGCCGAGAAGTGCGAACTAAGATATTCAAACTGTTTATGTATTATTTTTGTTGCTAGATTCCGGTGCACTTAACAATAGCACCGCCACTAAAACTATGGTGCTTCCCCACCTTCTTGATCACATCCCAAGTTTGACCAGCAAAATCATTAGTGGGATAGGGAATAATGCACAACCCAAACCATCCTCAGACTCCATTTTCTACCAATACAGCTACCAAAACTGATTGTGGTAAGATACACTATCTAGGGAACTTTAATTGTTGTTACCGGCGACATTTCTTTGCAGCGGCAATTGGCATGACCATATGATGTGCTAGACAGTCAAGATGTAACGAATACCAATTCTCAGAGCACAATTTGTAGAGCTAAAAATCAAAACGAGTGGAATCTGGCTTAACAGAGTATGATGTTTTTTTCAATAGAAACGACTAATCCATGAATGTTAGTGTTAATCACACCATACCCTTATTTATTTTAGGAATACTGAAAACACATCACCGTACTGATTCCTTTGGAGTTGTTCCCTCTGCAGCTTTGTGTGCTCGCTTTCAATGGTTCAACCTGGATAGGATTTGAACAAAGGCCAGTGTTAAATCTAGTAAAAAAACTGAAACAAAATAAGATCATATATGGATGAACCGATGCATGGAGTATAGGAGCAGGGAGACTAATAGAGTGGGCTCTCGTCAATACGTTTTCTTTAAGAATCACGCTACATCTCGCTAGTGAATGAGGAGAACAGAGGAAGAGGCAAACTCGGCTAGCTAGTGATCTGTACCACCCACCGTCTGCATTGGCTACAACTAAATCAATGTGTTGCTGCTAGTGAATGGTGAGATGCAGAATTGTTAGCTAGGGATCCAAAGGAAGAAGAAGCAAAAGACGCCTGCAAGTTGTGGCCACGAAGCTCTTGTGGGAGGATGGGACTCTTGGAAGCGAAAGCAGCAGGGGTTATCTCGTGCTCCCTTGGATTCGCCCATGGTCGTGCTCCCTGGGCAGCGCGCCACCACCCTGAGAACCTCCGGCACAGCTCGATGGCGCGGATCCGGACGCCGGCTGTGAAGTGAATCTTCCCCTGCGCGCACTGACACCGGGCTGCCGGCACCCTTCGCTCTGCTACGCCCGCCATGGTCGCTGCCAAAGATCGTCGGAGAAGCTCCGGCACAGCTCGATGGCGCGGATCCAGGCGCCAGCCCGTGAGGAGCATCTCCGCCCGCCACCCGGCGCTCCACGACAGCCACCTCGCCCGGGTGCGGGAGGAACCACACGCAGGGGCCTGGATCTGAGCGAGGATTACGCACTTCGCCTTTGTTTTTTATCTGGTCACAGGGAGGCATCGAAGCGGTATGTTTTGCGGGCGAGGATTGACAGACCACGGCGGTGTCTGCTCGGCAGAACATCTTATGTGAGTCGTTGATCTGAATAATAAACCATTGATGTAATGTGCGCAGTCAGATGTGTTTAGGTTAATTTGATCGGAGGGCCCTGGTTATCTTGTGTACAGTTTGCGGTGTGGTTTTAGAAGAGTTTATGTTTGCTTTTTTAATAGTAGTATAGATATAGATACGATGCCAGTACGTGTGTTGATCGGTTGAGTCGATCGATAGTGTGTGCTTTCTCATGTAATAAGTCGTTTCAATTTCTCCGTACGCCCCCTACCACCACCATCGTGTGTCGGTCCACTAGTAGAAAAAAAGACTTTCGTTCGGGTCTGGCCAGCCCATTAGTCCCGATTCTTATACGAACCGAGACCAATGGGTGCATTCGTCCCAGTTCGTGAGCCCAGGTCACTAGTAGAAAACAGGGCTTTGGTTCAGGCCGGGTCAGCCCATTAGTCCCTGTTCAGTCCAGAACCGGGACCAATGAGGGCATTGGTCCCGGTTCGTGAGCCTGGGGGCCGGCCGGGCCATGTGGGCCATTGGTCCCGGTTCATCTGGACCTTTTGGTTCCGCTTGGTGGGATGAACCGGGACCAATGGGCCTCGCTCCTGGCCCACAACCATTGGTCCCGGTTTGTGACTCAAACCGGGACTAAAGATTAGACCTTTAGTCCCGGTTTGAGGCACGAACCGAGACTAATGGGGTTGAGACCTTTAGTCCCGGTTCGTGCCACGAACCGGTACTAAAGGTCCCATTTTCAAACTCTACCCACCCCCTCCCCTATGTGGATCGCCTTTTCAGTTTTAAAAAAATTAAAAGAAAATGATGGAAATGTCAAAAAAATAAAAGAAAATAAGTATCCCATGTGATATGTGGTCTAGTTATCGAGAAAATTTGCAAATGTGAATTTTGACTTTATTTGCAAAATCTCTCTGAAATTTGTAAAAATGGGCATAACTTTTGCATACTAACTCGGATGAAAAAGTTTTTTATATGAAAAATCATCTACTCGAAAAGTTACATCCGAATTTAACGGGGGGAACCCCGTTAAACATTTTCAAAATCCTCAAAAACCTAATAGAAAAAGTTACGGAGCTTTTAAGATCTAGAGTGAAAAAAATCGAAAAAAATACAAACAGTGGGCAAACTGTGGTCAAACAATGGTCAAACTAATTATTCTAGAATATTAGTGTTACTAAATAATTATTTCAATTATTTCAATTTTGGTAAAATCTGGTCAAACTGTGGTCAAACAATGGTCAAACTAATTATTCAAGAAATATTAGTGTTACTAAATAATTATTGTTTTTTAAAACAATAGTTTCAAAATAAAACTATGAAATGTGTCACTTCATGCTCAAGCAAAATTCCTGAAGGTTAATAGGATTGACATCTTAGTATTGTCAGGAAAACAACAAGTGCAGACTTGGAGCGAGGGAGAATAGAAACCGGAAGTTAAGCGTGCTTAGGCTGGGGGAGTGGGAGGATGGGTGACCGTTGGGGAAGTTAGATGATTTGGAATGATGAGGGGTGATTAAAGGATAAATTGAGAAGTGATTAGGGGTGGTGATTACAGACTAGAGGTTAAAAAAATTCAGAAATTTAAAAATCAAAAAAATTCAAAAAAAATTCAAAAAAAATCATAAAATTTCCTTTAGTCACGGTTGGTGTTACCAACCGGGACTAAAGGTGGAGCTCCACGTGGCCGCGCCCTTTAGTCCTGGTTCTGGATTGAACCGGGACTAAAGGGAGAGGCATTAGTACCGACCCTTTAGTCCCGGTTGAACCGGGACTAAAGGCCCTTATGAACCGGAACTGAAGGCCCTTTTTCTACTAGTGGGTGGCCGGCCGGGGCCTCGTGGTATTTGGTCCCGGTTCGTCTGGACCCATTTGTTCCGGTTCTAGGCACGAACCGGGACCAATGGGCCTCGCTCCTAGCCTACATCCATTGGTCCCGGTTCCAGCCACAGACCGGGACAAATGATTTGTCTATATATATATATATATATATATATATATATATATATATATATATATATATATATATATATATATATATATATATATATATATATATATATAGCCAATCACCGACGAGCAGAGCACTCCACACTGCTCTGTTTTTTGCTAGCCGGTGAGGGGAGGGCATTTGGGTGCTCTAGCTCACCTCCTATGCACATGAGGTGTTCGATGAAATGTCCGAGCCACATTAGTTAATATTTCTTCTCTCGAAATTCGACCTCTGAGCTCCATTTTCCCCAGGATTTTTCTAGGTTTAGCGGTCCATCACGTCCGTCCCCGTCTTCACCGCCGTCGATAGCCCGCGCCGATCTCGCCGCCGGCACCACCGTGGTGAATCTCTTGTTCTTATCTTCTTTCTGAAAGGAAAAAAAATCTTACTTGAGATAGATACTTGTCTAATTTTCTTACTTTTATTATTCCTTGTTATTATATAGTGCGATGGTTCTGGTATCCGCCCCTGTCGGCTCTCGTCCTGTCTATGATTCGGATGTGGTATATATTATCTTTTTATAACTATTTGGTTCATTTATTCTTTATGACAATTATGCCGACCAACGTAACATAGATTTTATTTATGTAGGAGGTGGTTGAACCGGAAATTCTAACCGACCCTATTGTTGATAGGTTAAATTTAGTTGAAGAAAAAAACAATTACTTGAAGGAAAAAATAAAAAAATTGAGAAAGAGAAGATGATATTGGAGTTGCATGTTGCGGATGTCGTCGATGATCACAAAATCAAGATGGATGCAATGCGGTTGAAGATTAGAAAGATTAGAAAATATGCTATTCATACCGAGGCTTGGTATTATTATGCCGTTGGATCAATTGTTACCTTAATTGTGATTATGATCGCATTTGTTGTTGTATTGAAAGGTTTTACATAGTTTCAACGTATGGTTTAACTAGATGCTCTGGAGAGCTATATGTTGTTCAATTTGAACTATGTATGTACTTTGGTTTTAATATGATGATGAACTACTATTAATTTGGTCACTTATCTATCCATGTTCATTTGTAGTGCTTTTCAATTTCAGGGTCTTATAGCTGAAAAAAATCAGTAAATGCATGAAAAATAACAAATGAAGTTAGAAATGATTGAAAATTAATGATGTGGCTTTGAATGGTGAACACAGAAAAACTATGGAGTTCAAATAAGTTCAAAGAAATGAAATCCCTTTGTAACAGACGAGTTTCCGTATGAAACCCTAATATTTCGAAAGAGATTGTCCGTTTTGTACACGAAGTGTCATCCAGTTTTTGCCATAAGACTCTCTACTTTCTTTCACATGCTATGTGGGTGAAATGATGATACCATGCCAACTTTCAACCTTTTCAGAGTTTATTTATAGTGCTTTTCAATTTCAGGGTCTTATAGCTGAAAAAAATTAGTAAATGCATGAAAAATAACAAATGAAGTCAGAAAGGGTTGAAAATTGATGATGTGTCTTTGAATGGTGCATTTTGAACACAGAAAAAGTATGGAGTTCAAATAAGTTTAAAAAATGAAATCCCTTTGTAACAGACGAGTTTCCATATGAAACCCTGATACTTCGAAAGAGATTGTCCGTTTTGTACACGAAGTGCATCCAGTTTTTGCCGTAAGCCTCTCTACTTTCTTGCACATGCTATGTGGGTGAAATGATGATACCATGCCAACTTTTAACCTTTTTAGAGTTCATTTGAAATGCTTTTAAATTTCAGGGTCTTATAGCTCAAAATAATCAGTAAATGCATGAAAATTTAATAGCAAAAAGAATTATCATAAAATAAAATAAATAAGTAATTTGAAACAAAATAATATAAACTTTAATAAAATATATAAGGAGAAACAAAATAAAATAAACTTTAATAACATAAATAAAATTTATGAAACTAAAATTATCAAAGTATTTTCTGTTCAAAACATTATAAGCAACCTCTAAAATTTATGAAACTAAAACTATATAAAATTGATGCAACTAAAATTATCAAAGTATTTTATGTTCAAAATCATTAAAAGCAAAAAGAATTTTCATAAAGAACTTTTTTTTGTTAGAAACTTTAATAGCAAAAAGAATTATCATAAAATAAAATAAATAAGTAATTAGAAATAAAATAAAATAAATAAGTATTTTGTTGTAAGTAGAAACAAAACAAAAAATAAAGCAAAAAAGAAAACAAAAAACTAGGAAAAAAATTGCCACCTACTGGGCCACCACGGCCTGAATACGACTAGAAACCCATCCATGGGCCAGGATTCAGGTCCGCGGAAGGCCCAATAGGCCCATCAGGCATAGCGGTCACAATTAGGCCCGTAAGCTTGCAGTGGAGAGGAGCTCGAGAGGGGTGCGGCAGTGGGGCTTATAAACCACTACGTGCCCCTTTCAACTAGCGAGGTGGGACTAAACTCCCACCACCACCCCGTTGTGCAAGACCTTTCGTCCCGGTTGGTGGCACCAACCGGGACTAAAGGGGTGCATTAGTACCGGTTCGTGGCACCAACCGAAACCAATGCCCTGAAAAGAGACATTTGGTCCCGGTTGGTGGCACCAACCGGGACTAAAGGGGGCATGGTCCCGATTGGTGCCACGATCCGGTACCAATGCCCTGGGTATATAAGAAAAACACTTAGCAGTTTCGACCAAATCCATCACTTCTTCCCCCGACGCCCCTGCTCCTTCTCGCTGTCGCCGCCCAACGCCCCTGCTCCACCTTGTCATCGCCGCCGTCACCGACGCCGTCAGGCTGCTCAACGTCGCCGTCGCCGCCGCCACCGACACCGTCAGGCTGCTCAACGTCGTCGCCATTGCCGCCGCCACCGACACCGTCAGGCTGCTCAATGTTGTCGCCGCCGCCGCTGACGCCCTCTACCCCGATGACGGCGTCGACCCTCGCGCCCCTGCCGGCCCCGACGCGCCACCCACCGTGCCCCGCCGCCCTCTGTGAGCACCAGCCTGCTCGCGCGCCCCTCCCCTGTCCCGCGCCCCAGTGCCCCTGCCCTGCCCCGCCGGCGCCGGCGCCAGCCCCTCCGCCCCTACGCCATTCTAGCTATTAGATTTTTAGATGTTTTTTTAGATGTTTTTAGATGCTATTTTTAGATGTTTTTACATGTTTTTAGATTATTTTAGTTTATGTTTAGTTTAGTTTTAAGATTAGGAAAATTTCAGATGTATAGTTATATTTATTTAGATGTATAGTTAATTTAGATGTTGTAATTTGTTCATAAAAATTGTGCACTTTTGTATAGAAACTTTATTTTTTTCATATGTACGAAAATGTGGAATGAAAACGAAAACAAATATATAAGAAAAAACAATGGGAAAAAAATGAAAAAAGGACCCGCGGTGAAGCAAGTCTTTTTTTAAGATAGTTCTTTGTTAAAGTGAGGGGGGATGTCCGGAGCACCCCCTAGCCCTCCTGCTCGACCAAAACTCTCGAGGACACCCAAACCCTAGAAAAAAACGATGTCGGTCTCCTACCCCCTCCCGCCGCGCCCCTACCCGATCGACAAACTCTCTTGAGGTCACCCAAATTTACCAAGTTAAAATAGCGTTGTCGTCAAGGCCATCCCGAACCCTTGAAGCGTTGTTGAGGCCACCCCAAACCCTTGAAGCGTTGCCGAGGCCACCCCAAACCCTAGAGAAACATCGAGGCCAGGCCACTAATATGATTCCTTATTGTGCTTAGCTAGCTAGTTCAACGTTTGCCACTAATATATCCATCTGTCATGTTTGAATAATAATTGCCATGTTGTAAATATTTGCAGAAACTATGGATCCGCACCCCTGAGACGAAGCAAAAGAAGCGGTGTTGGGGGAGATAATCGCACACGGAAGTGATGTCGTCTTGTCGTTTCTCAACGACACATGCACCGATGGTCTGGAAAGACAGGATGAAGAAGTAGGATACGACGATGATCAAACAATGGAGGAGGAAGGACACCGTGATGACGGCTCCAGTGACCGAATGGAGGGGGAAGGACACCGTGATGACGGCTCCGGTGACCGAATGGAGGGGGAAGGACACCATGATTACGGCTCTGGCGACCGAATGGAGGGGGAAGGACACCGTGATGACGGCTCCGGTGACCGAACGGAGTCCGACCAGGTATATATATTAATTAATTAAGCATGTGCTGACTATAGCTAATTAATGCATTAATTGTTTTTGGTATGTACACATATTAACTCTCTTCCTTTTCTTCTTTTCTAGCCCTCCGGATCGAGCAACACTTCGGTAACGAGACGAGGCCCGAAGAAAAAGTTGCGCGCGGATGAAAGTTACACGATCATCGAAATTGATCGCGCTGGCCAACCGATTAAACCCCTCCGGACCAAGCAAAACTTTAATGCTCAGTGCGGGGTTCTAGTTAGGGACATGATCCCGATCAGCATCGAGCAATGGTTGAAGCCTAAGGACAAAGACTCTCAGGTGTCTTATGTCAGCGATAGGCAGAAAGCTGATCTTTGGACCGCACTGCAGGAAAATTTCACCTTCCCGCCAGAGGAGGATCTGGAGAATCCAGTTAAAAAGCCAATGATCAAGGCTTATACTCTTAAGAAGATGGATGAGCTATTCAGGAGGTGGAAGAATGAGCTGAAATCATCGTTTGTCGACCAAGACAGGACTCTAGAATTCATTGGCCGTTTTGAGATGATCAAAGATCAGTGGCCCGCATTTATCACCAGAAAGAAATCTGAGAGAGCAGCGAAGATGTCAGCGACAGACAAGAAAAATGCTGCAAAGAAGAAGCATCACCATCGCACGGGGTCAGGTGTCTACCTGAAAGCCCGGCCGTTGTGGGACAAGGCTGAGAATGATCTCATTGATAAAGGGATCGAACCAGAGACGCGACGCTGGCTAGACCGTTGCAGAACTTGGTTCTTCGGAGATGGGGAAAAATTGGACCCTGTAACAGGGAAGTGCGTGTGGACCAACGAGCAGCTGAACACACCAATCGAGAAGCTTCAGGAGTATATCGAAAAGGCGCAGCAAGGGACGTTTGTTCCGGATAAAGAGAACTACGAGCTCACAGAGGCCCTCAGGAATCCTGAGCACCCCGGACGGACACAAAGCACGCCAGGCTCCCTTTCGTGGAAGGCCGGATTTCCCGACGCAGGCGGTTACAAATGCTAGGAGAGGAAGAAGAAAAAGGAGTTGACGCAACTACAGGCGCTGCACGCAAGCGTACAAGCGCTAGAGGAACGAGACACAGTTCACAGCACGCGACCTGCCAAAGCCACATCCGAAGCTACCCCGCCATCTCAGCGGAGAAGCAGCGTGGCTTCCATGGAGTTGCTTCAGGAGCCTGTCTTCACGGCTCCTGCTAGCTTCCTCGTGGATGCTACCAGGGAGTCTCAGCATTGCCACCTTATGACGCAGTGGATGGAATTGAAAGTCAAGGCGGCTGTTGGCTCTATTGCACCTCCTGAACCTGGCGCAACTTTTCACCGCCGGCCGATTCAGAAAGATATGCTAGGGTGATGGTGGATGAAAACACAGAAGGATTTGAGGACCTCCAGCTTGACCACCCTACGGGTGACGGAGAGACTCGGCTGGGTTCTTGTCTGAATACTCCATGCCTATGGCAGAAGGAGCTCATCAACCTTCCGAACTAGACGCCTCCGCCTCCTCCTCCGGGGAGTCAGGGCACTCCGCCTCCTCCTCCGGTGAGTGATCAAGGCACTCAGCCTCCTTCTCCGGCGCGTGGCGGCACTCCGCCTCCTTCTCCGCCTACGCCGGCGCGCCCGAGCAGCCACCAGCCTCCTCCTTCCCCGCCTCGCCAGCAAGGGCGGAAGGGACCCGCCGCCGCCCCGGTTGCTCCGGCGCGTTGTAGTCCTTCTCCTCCGCCTCGTAAGCAAGCATGAAAGAAGACAGCCGCAGCCGCTCCGTCTGCTCCGGCGTCTACCAGTACAGCCAGAGGCAGGAGGCAATACAGATGCGGTCCACCTCTCAAGCCTCTAGAGAAGTTACCGTACGAGAGGACCATGGAAGAAAACAAGAAGATCGTGGAAAAAGAAGTGAAGGACTTCTTTGAAGGGGTGAAAGCAAAGAGACATCCACCTCCAGGGGAGAAGGTAGATGCGGTGAATGCAAAGCACACTATCGATGCCCTGAGGAAACCACCAAACTCTCGGCCGAAAACCAACTATGAGCGCGTTACTGAAAAGGTATATCTCGAAGCGGAGCGGTCGGGAAGTACTGTCAGTGATCAAAGGTTGAAAAAGAACGATGAGCAGCTGGGAAAAAAATTGCCCAGCTCGGCGAACAAGCGAACCAATCGTGCCCCCCGCTTAATGTGTCTAGTGACATCGTCGCTAATGATCCGGGGATGGTGCCCGGTTATAGAAATCTTGGAGATTACCTGCCCGATGATGTACATTATGATTTCTTGGAGGTGGACGAACATAGATACGAGTATGGGAAGCCTCTCATCAAAGATGAAAAATCTCTAACAACGATGATGCGAAGATTCCATGATTGGTACATGAAAACCTGCAGAGAGTCTGGGGGGACGGATACTTTGTATCGGAGAGTTAAAGAGGAGCACGACCTCGTTGGAATTGATTTGTTGTATGTTCCATTTGAGGAGTTCTTCCAGTTCTTCAATCAAAAGGCCCTTGATAAATTAACGGTCACTTGCTACTGTCTATAAGTAATACTTTTGTCATTAAGTCTCTATATATAGCTCAGCACTTTCATTGCATGTATTTATAATTATCCTCACTATATTATGAAGATTGAAGATCGTTGAGTGCAGAAAAGCAGAAATGTATGATATTGGGTTCATTAACACAAATGTCATAGATGAATTTCAGGTTAAAAAGAGCGCCAAAGATGTCGAGGCCAACTTGCTCAAATCATTGATAATAAATCAAAACAAAGATAAAATACCCTTTCCTTACAACTTCAAGTGAGTGTTACTGTCTTGTGCATATTTGGTTTCCCTTATTACTCAAGCGAGGTTATAGTAATGTAATTGATGAGTTATGCATGCGTCCGCAGCTTCCACTATATTATCCTAGAGATTAAGCTTGAGCAGGGGCTAGTAACCATCTTAGACTCGAGACGAAAAGATCCCGAGACCTATGCGGACATGACTAAAATTATCAAAGTAAGTTCAATCGATCATTATCGCACCAATCGGCAACTTTTTGTTCATTTCCTGATATCTTAAGTACTCCCTCCGTTCCTAAATATAAGGCGTATTAGTTTTTCAAAAAGTCAACTGTTGTCTATGTTTGACCAACTTTATAGCAAAATATATAAGGATTTATAATACTAAATATATAAAATGTAAAAATATAGTTCATGACTAATCTAGTGATAATGATTTGGTATTCTAGATATTGATATTTTTGTCTATAAACTTGGTCAAACTTAGAGAAGTTTGACTTTTTGGAAAAATAATACACCTTATATTGAGGAACGGAGGGAGTAATAATTATTTTCTTTGTATTGCAGGGTTTGGAAAAAGTTCACCAAAGAAGCTCCGGGACTGCCGAAGGAGCTACGATATACATACCCGAAAGTAAGTACTACTAGCTAGCTAGTTTCGCGCATCTCCCGTTGATTCTATCTACTTTCATCAATGCCATTTATAATGATTCATTATCAGTTTGATTGACCTCTATTTTTCGTAAAGTGCTTGTGGCAGGAACAAGGGAATTATTACTGTGGAAACTACGTGTGCGAGTTCATCTATAACTCGACTTGCAAAGATAAGCGGGGCTACTCTAAAAGACAATTTGATGTGCGTAAGCAATAATATTCATTATTTCATTTTATTACACCATCATTTTCTGTTGAGTTTCATTCATATATATATGTATTAACCCCCTTCTTTAAATTAGACGTGGGAGATGCGGAATGAACTCCTACCAGAAGATCGCATGAAAGCAATTCAAGAGGAATTAGAGGGATTCTTTCTTAACCACGTCATCAATAAAGCCGGAGAATACCATGTGGAACTTGATTTCAGATGCTAGGGGTTGTATGAGATCTTACATATTGTATATGTATGTAGCCAGTAGCGTCGGATATATAATACGAAAACTTGTTGTTCGACCAATCTCTCGGAGAAAAAGAGGTCGATCACTTCTCTCGGTATGCATGACGAACTTCTGTACTTAATGGTTTCCTTCATTTTCTTACTAGCTAGCGTGTCGAGGGCCTCTTTATATGTATAGTACGTAGCGTCGACCAAGCACGGAGATAAGAGAGGACACTTCTCTCTATTAATTAGTTAGCTACCTAACACGATATATGAAACACCTTAATTAACCATACAAAACCACCAAATCCACCCCCCCCCCACCTTTAGAAAAAAAAACAAAAATCCTAGCCCCTGAACAGCTGACGTGTGGATGCCTATTGGTCCCGGTTGATGCCACCAACCGGGACTAAATGGCCTCCTGCCTAGGCTCGCAGCACCGGCCACGTGGAGGCCCATCTGTCCCGGTTCGTGTAAGAACTGGGACTAAAGGCCTAGACATTAGTAACGACCCTTTAGTCCCGGTTCTCTAACCGGGACAGATGGGCCTTATGAATCGGGACAAATGGCCCTTTTTTTACTAGTGGTCGTATCCATGTGTAACTTTCAACGGCATGTATCGTATGATATGTGTGTATGCCAGAACTGAAGAAGCAGACACCCACTACTGTAAAAAAGATGTATCATTATTGGCAAGTGGAAATCGATCAACATCGACTTGTATTACTCATATATCATCATATCGACATTACTATATTGATACACGAGCCTACTCTTCTTTAGTGCAAGAATCAAAGTCCTCAATGGCATCTCGTCGGACTTGTATTAGTCATATATCGCGTAGCCAAAACTTTGTTAGTCACTTCCTGGCCGATTTTTGTAGATTAGAAGCTGGAACGGCGGTCTGGATCTGTTCTGGTCCAGCCATTACAGATTTTAATCTTGATGAAGTTTGGGTAACATAAGTTTTGCTCACAAAAATGAAAAGGGAGGGTGGAAAGTGGTAGCGGATAATCCAAAATATCCGATATTCGTATTCGAGAAAATACCAATTCGTATCTGAAACATCGGCATCCGAACCAAAATGGAAATGGAATTATCCGCATCCGAATTGATTTAACAAATAAGAAATAAAATATGGTATGAGCTTTTGACACAAATATGGATATGGAAATGGATATATCCGTATCCGGATAAGATTATAGGAGGTAATTTTCAAAATTCTAGCCACAATATTCCAATTATCCAACATAAAAGCCAAATAAGTGGTCTGACATACTCTTTGTATGATTACACTTAGAAATTATTATGCATTACAATAATATTTATTCATAAACTTATTTATCAGTGACTTATTGTATGTCACAAGTTGATTATTTCATGTCACATAGCTATTGGCCAATATAATTAAGCAATATGTTGCTATTATTCTTATCCGTTCCGAATCAAGAGAACATCTGATACGTATCCGTATTCGAATAACATTCGAGTCGCATCCGTATCCGATAACATCCGTATTTGCATTCGTATTCATTTTGAAAATATGAAAACGGAAGTAGTAAGAGCACTATCCGATCCGCATCCGATCCGTTTCCACCCCTATCAACATCGATGGCTTTATTGTCTTGTTAGCACAGAAACGTCGGTGATGATTGACCGGCATCATTGCCAGACATAGCTATAGACCGGTGGGCATGTCAACATCTAGCTTTTGCTCTAGTCTTGTTTCTTGTGAATCCATGTATGTGTTTGTGTGCTTTCCTAGTGCAAGTCGTTATCCGGCTAGCCGGCCACCTGCCACCATGTGTCATGTTTACGTGCAATCGTACAATAAGACATGTACTATCATAACTTTGTGTAGAAGAACAAAGACCGCGACACATACTCCCAGGTAATGAATGGAATCATGTCCAGACCATGAGACATACTCCCTGGTAATGAGTGGGATCATGTTACAGCATCTGTGTGGAAGCCAGCTTAACTGTTCAAATGCAGTTAATGGGTGTTGTGCCCACCCATTTGTATGGGCCACTTGAAAATTGCAGATCTTCTAGGATGCGTACAACTAGCTAACTGGAATTTCTCGTGAAGAGAGGTTACACAAATTAGGATTCTCGCCCTTGTGTAATTACTTAGATATCTCGTCATGGAGCCGTATAATACCAGTCTATATCGAGAATCTGAAGATCGTAAGCAATGGACACTAGTAGAAAAAGGGTTTTTGTCCTGATTGGTAAGGCCCCTTTAGTCCCGGTTTTCGAACCGGAACTAAAGGGTCGGTACTAATGCCTCTCCCCTTTAGTCCCGGTTCTTACACGAACCGGGACTAAAGGGCGCGGCCACGTGGAGCTCCACCTTTAGTCCCGGTTGGTGTTCAAATTTCTGAATTATTTTAACCTCTAGTGTGTAATCACCACCCCTCATCACTGCTCAATTTATCCTCTAATCACCCCTCATCATTTCAAATCATCTAACTTCCCGAACGGTCACCCATCCTCCCACTCCCCCAGCCTGAGCACGCTTAACTTCCGGGTTCTATTCTCTCTCGTTTCCAAGTCTGCACTTGTTGTTTTCCTGACAATAGTAAGATGTCAATCCTATTAACCTTCATGGATTTTGCTTGAGCATGAAGTGACACATTTCACTGTTTGAGCTTGAAACTATTGTTTTAAAAAACAATAATTATTAAGTAACACTAATATTTCTTGAATAATTAGTTTGACCACAGTTTGACCAGATTTGACCAAAATTCAAAATAACTGAAATAATTATTTAGTAACACTAATATTCTAGAATAATTAGTTTCACCATTGTTTGACGATAGTTTGACCACTGTTTGACCAGATTTGACTAGTAATTTTTTCGATTTTTTCCACTCTAGATCTTAAAAGCCCCGTAACTTTTTTCTGTTAGGTTTTTGAGGATTTTGAAAATGTTTAACGGGGTTTCCTCAGTTAAATTCGGATGTAACTTTTCGAGTAGATGATTTTTCATATAATTTTTTAATCCGAGTTCGTATGCAAAAGTTATGGCCATTTTACAAATTCTAGAGAGAT
The DNA here is from genome assembly GCF_018294505.1 of Triticum aestivum. Taxonomy (NCBI): domain Eukaryota; kingdom Viridiplantae; phylum Streptophyta; class Magnoliopsida; order Poales; family Poaceae; genus Triticum; species Triticum aestivum. The sequence goes on from NC_057797.1 coordinate 8,571,036, forward strand.
TTTGCAAATAAAGTCGAAATTCATATTTGTAAATTTTCCCAACAAGTAGACCACATATCACATGGGAAACTTATTTTATTTTATTTTTTTGACATTTCCATCATTTTCTTTTGTTTTTTCTAAAACTGAAAAGGCCGTCCATCGGGGGGGGGGGGGGGGAGCTTGAAAATGGGACCTTTAGTACCGGTTCGTGCCATGAACCGGTACTAATGTCTCAAAATCCATTAGTACCGGTTGGTGGCACCAACCGATACTAAAGGTCTAACCTTTAGTCCCGGTTGGTGCCACCAACCGGGACTAATGGGCATCGCACCCTTTAGTCCCGGTTCGTGGCACGAACCGGGACTAAAGGGCCCAGGTGAACCGGGACTAATGCCTTAGCCGCACGAACCGGGATAAATGCTCACGTTAGTCCCGGTTCTTGACTGAACCGGGACTAATGTGAAAACTGCCCCGTGACCAAAGCCCTGTTTTCTACTAGTGGGAAAAGGCATAAAGAAAGTTAGTTGTTACCTTAAGATGTGGTTTGAAATGGAAGTCTTGGGTAAGATCAATGTATGCTTAGGCTTACAACTTGAGCACCTTCGGTGAGGAGATCTAAATCACCAATCTGAATAGTTAAGATCCCTTAACATGGATAAAGATCCATTCAAACCTTGAAAGGACAATGTGCCCAAGTTCCATACTTCAGCTCCATAGGGGCAAAATTGTACCCTGAGTATTGCACTAGGCCTCCATTGGTTCCTGATAAACCTGCTAGCCAATTATAGTGTCGACCCAACTCGAAGGCATTGGGTTGGCGTCAAAACTATCTTCAAATACCTCCAAGATACTGATGATTTTGGACTTTTTACAAGAAGAACCAAGACTTGACTATGATGGAGTAGACATACGCTGACCATATATGTATGATCCCCATAATGCTAGATCTCAGACTAGATTACACAGATGTTGACTCTATGTATCATCCCCATATTGCTAGGCCAGGATGGATTTTTGACACTCTGTGGTGGTACAACAATTTGTTGTTGGTCATGTAAATAGACCTTGCTAGCTACATCTACTAGCCACCCAGAGAAAGATGCTTTATATGAAGCCTTAGATGCATGCATGTGTTTGTCTCGGACAGATAACTAACCACATCAAGAAGTCATGTGGAATCTACGATGATAATGCCGTTTGCGTTAGAAAAATTCAAATGGATATGTAGTCAAGAGTAATCTCACTGAGTAAATAGCTCCTAAAATTTTCTTCCACACTCTTGAACTTTAGGGGAAGTAAAGATTTCGGAAACTAAATCATATGATAATCTTGCTGGTCTTTTCACAAAGTCTCTACCAGCATCCAGTTTTCAAAGATGTGTTCATGGAATTGGTAGGAGGAATCTTAGAGAGTTGCAAGGTTCAGGGGCAGTGAACGCCAGATGTATTTCACGATACTAAAGATCGTTGGTCCAGTAGAAAAATTACAATGCAGAAGACTAGACCATGCAATCTTCCTAAGCGAGTTTTCCCAAGGGGTTTTCTCAAGTAAGTTTTTGAGGAGCCACCAAGTGCAAATAGATATATGCATGCAATGCACTCTTTTTCCCATCCCTTTTCTCACATTGGTTTTCGAGGGCAATTTTCAATGAGACAAGTGCATTTGAAAGTAAACAACCGGGGGGGGGGGGGGGGGGGTTAAGAAACATTAACCCGTGTGCATTACGCAACCAATTTGTATGAGTTAGAGAAACAGTAATTAATGGCCTTAGTATGGCATGAAACCTTTGCAACATATCAGAATGTTAATATGAGCTTATTACTAATGTGCCCATGGTGGGCTAGGATATCAAAAGCCATGAGATGGATGATTTTTATACATTAGTTGATTCGAGTTAACACGAGAGAAAACAATAAAAAGAGCATATAACAAGGGCACTACTCCGCGCCGGCGCGCCGGCCCAAATTTGGGCTGGTCGGCCCATAGCCGTCTGATACGCCTGGTAAGAACCATTTGATTACAGTCTAATTCTCGTCCTCGTTCACCTCTCACCGCACAAAAACAGAAGAAAAGGTCAATCAACACCGCGCGACGCCCCCGGCCTCGAAGAACGGCCTGAACGTTCTTCGGCCGTCGCTGCCCTCGACGTCGGTCGCCGTCGCTGCCCTCGTCGTCGGTCACCCGGTCGCTGTTAAGGTTCCAATAATATAGGACAAAAAAAAGATTCACATAAATATGCAACAGAAAATAAATTAGCCAGGGAGAACACAGAAATCAAGCTGGGCCACAGAATCTCTCGATTTTTTTTAAACCCCGATGTCTAATTTCTCATGGAGAATCTATACGGCCAGTAGTGGACTTTGCTTTTTCTTCTGGAGACACTATATATGATGATCTGTTCGAAGGTAACTGTACTACACAATTCAATGTTGTTGAGATGTCTCAACACTGGCCGGCCGCCTTGTTAAAGATTCAAGGCATTTTAGATTCTCCGTCGCACTAACCAAACCGATGACTCGTTAGTGCATAGCCAGAGATATCGGCGTCCAGCATCTACTCCAGTGCTGTCTTGAATTTTTTTTATCCTTGTGCCAGCAGCGTGCATGCTTTCCTGCTGGAACTTGTAAGTTGTTCACCACGTGTGATGTTATGTGCAACTTTCAACAGTGTGTATAATGCCTATGTATAGAAGAAACAGTAGAAAGAAAGTATCGCCCAACGAGTGGAAACAATGGGTCATCATTGACTGTTTTTCAGTCCGGAGGCGTTCTTGCAACCTGCTCCATCCTCGGCGAGCACGGTGGTTCCTTTCCCCTCCGTTCATGCCTCGCCGGCCGGAGGGTTGTGGAGCCCTGGTTTTTTGGTCCGGTGCATAGTTAGGGGTAGGGATTGGTTCCTCGTCGGCACCACTGAGGCGGTGATGGCCCGTCCGGGCGGGAAATAAGCCCTCCCAGCTTTGTTCCTACTCCATCAAGAACGACTTTTGGCACCGGTAGAGAGCTCGAGATTTCGCGCACTGGTCCAGACCTGCTCTTGTGATTTTTACTCATTACACTTTCAGAATGACGAGTCTACATTTGGAAATTGCTAATAGAGCTTGAGCTCCATTGAGCCTTAAATTTGAAAAAAAAATCAAAATGTTTATGTGTGGAAAAGTTCTGAAAAAAGTACAGACATACCTATGGATGTATACTACTTGTCTCTACAGTTTCATTGTGAAATAGAGTTTATGCAAGCTACACAGAACAAAATCATGTTTTTCTAGAACACATACTATCTATCAATTCAATTTTATTTTATTATATACTAAAAGGAAAATACGGAGGAGAATTAGAGATATTAACTAGAAAATCTCACATTAATCAGAAAATAACGACATTTCAACTTCACTAGTAGAAAAAGGGTCAAATGTTCAGCTCATTAGTCCCGGTTTGTATTTGAGCCGGCACTAATATAACCAATAGTGCCGGTTCTAACGGCTAGGCGGGTGGCGCTCATTAATAGCGGTTCGTGGCGAACCTTTAGTACCGGTTCGTGGCACGAACCGGTAGTAAAGAGGTGGTGGCCTTTAGTATGGGTTGGTGGCTCCAACCGGTACTAAATACCCCCCCCCCCCTTTAGTACGGGTTGGTGGCTTCAACCGGTACTAAAGGTGGTGGCCTTTAGTACGGGTTGGTGGCTCCAACCGGTACTAAAGACCCCCCCCCCCCTTAGTACCGGTTGAAGCCACCAACCGGTACTAAAGGTGGTGCGCTGCCACCCGCAGTGCACAAATGTTTAGTCCCACCGAGCTAGTTGAGAGGAGCTCGCACCGGTTTATAAGCCCTGCCGCGGCTACCGTGTCGAGCTCCTCTCTAAGCAGGCCTTTGTGGGCCTATTGCAAGTCTTCTGCCCTGTTGGGCCTACTGGGCCATACGGGCCTGTATCCCGGCCCAACTAGGGGTTGGGTTTTTAGTCGTATGCAGGCCGTGCCGGCCCAATAGGCGGGCTGTTTTTACTTTATTTCAAAAAAAAATTAAAAAAATCCACCAACCGAGACTAAAGGTCCCCAAGATCACGGCGCGCCTCGTGCCACGTGGTGGGCCTTTGGTCCCGGTTCGTGCTGAACCGGGACTAAAGGGGGGGACCTTTAGTACCCACCCTTTAGTACCGGTTCCAGAACCGGTACTAAAGGTCCTTACGAACTGATACTAAAAGTCATTTTTCTACTAGTGCTTGTGGACAACGTGTTGTAACCATTCAATCTTCGCAACAAGATTCTATGTCAGCAAATGTATTAGAGACATTAGCTACAAAATCTCTGGCGACGGTAGGGGAGATCAAGGGTGGAAGGGGAAGATAGAGCGGCCGCGGCAGGGGAGTCACCCGTTGGGACGGCGTGGGGCCTGGCGAGTTGGTGCTGATTGAAGTGCTAGTTCATTCTTTTCTCTCCAACTAAATTAGGCAGAACAGTGGTGACTCTTCAAGCAAGGAGACTGGCTCAATTTGCATCTCCAAAATAATACTCGAGTCATTTTTAGTTTGGCCAGTACAATCATGCACTCACAACGCTCCAAGGTACACGTGGCGTGAGGTTGTCATATGCATCAAGTTGTTAATATAAAGTCTTTGCTAGAAAGAAGAAAGAAAGAGGACTTATCAAGTTGTGTAAGTTCTTTCAAAGTAAGTAAATGTGGGGTCAAAACGCCGGAAAAAAAAAGAACATCATAGAATTCCATGCAACTGGACACTATACAAGTCGCCGGTAGGTGCGCCGTATGTGCTGGTCGAAACTTACCAAATTAGACTCCAGTCGGTGGGTCACTGGTTGTTATTAGGATGAACTGAAAGCCAGAGAAGAAGTGTTTTTATAGAACAAAATGGCGGAGCATACCATACACGTTCAGATGATTGAAGGAGAAGAAGGGCCCACTTGGAGAAGAATGGCTACATGTTTATCAACAAGAGACGAATGGCTACATAGTATATACCCAAATGGGCAGCCACTTGGACTAGTTAGACTACGTGTACTCCCACGTCCTATATGTGTCAACGAAAAAGCGGTCAAGAATGTCCAGCTGAATGAAGGAGAAGGACGTACGGCCCACTTGGGGTCAAGTAGATTGGCATGTTCAGCTGAGTGAGGGAAGCTTCCATGGCCCTTTCCCTTGCTCCAGCCAACCACAGGCCTTGGTCAAGTCACTCACGAGGCTTCCACGAACCTGCTGCTGGAGCTAGCTGATGCTGCTTACACCAACTATTGATCTGGGCGTGAGTACAATACATTAGGTTTGTATATCAAGTTGGCGAGACTACACTTTAGTCGCTGCAAGTCCGGAATAACTAGCTTGGGAAAGCCACCGTCGTGATCTGAAACCTATTAATGAGTTGCCAGACCAGTTTATTAGGTACGTAGAGGTCATTGTTGTGCTTTCACTACTCCTAGAGCTGAATGGAGACGAAGTGCTACTACTTTGAAGCAAATTATACCAGGACCCCGATAGAAAACCCACGTTCGATTTGGGCGGGAACCCCAGCAAATGAATCGTTCGATCTGGAAGCAACCCCACAGCGTACGAAATCACCCTTGTCAAGTGTTCATTCCAGGGGAGCCCCAGCGTGACCCCGTAGTTGGGTCATAGGAGTTAAATAGTTATTTACGCAAAAACATGCCATGAACAAAAAATATATATTCTTATAAAGAAAACGGAACAGAGACATAAATTTACAGTTTGTCATGATTTAATGAATAAAAAATGCGATTTTATACTCTAAAAAACCAGACATCCTCTAATATATAGATTACCAAGATATATTCAAGATGGTACGATGGCAACTTCAACAGAAAAAAAAATGTTGATCCAGATGATGCTGAAAAATATATAAACCAGGTGTGTTTAACAAGGTAGACTAATAAGGAGAACATTGGGTTTTCTAAAAACATGGAAAATTACAAAACAATCATGTAGGGTTCACATGGCATAATTTGCGCTGTGAAAAAAGTTTAAGCTTGTGAGAGAGGCAGAAATTTTCGATATGAATAATATAATACTAGTATATAAAAAAGAATTTATCATGTTATGTTAAATAAAATTTACATGGTAATTCTAACAAATTTGCCATGGAAAATAGCCAAAAAATATATTTGTAAGATGAAAATTAACCATGGTATGATTAATAAAATTGCCATAACTATGATAAAACTACCATGGTGCGATAAATAAATTTGCCATGATCTTAATAAAAAAACTTGCCATGTCTCAGATAATGGAATTGCCATGATACCAACAAATAAACTACCATTGATTAGCTAATAAAAACATGATGGTGTAAATAATATAATTTCATGCCACCTATTATAAAATTACACACGACTAATTTTTGGATTTTGTTCTCTAAAAAACATGGAGACTTTTGGGATTTTGTAAAAACAATGGGCACATGGCAAAAATATATATGTGTTTTTTTGTTACCAAATGGATGAAAGTTTTAGGGATTTGTCATATTGCACATGGAAAATTTTGAGAATTTGTAAGAGGTGAAAAAGTTATGGATATTTATCTTCGGAAAAAAGATGGATTTGTGATGCACACATGCAAAATCAGGGATTTTTTTTATCTAAAAGCATTGCAAGTTATGAAAAAAAATTAGAATGACACATGTCAAATTTAGAAGATTCATTCTTTACCAAATAGATGGAAAAATTAGCAAACTGCCATGTCCACAAGCTAATTTTAGGAGATATGTTTTAAAAATATGACAAAATTTAGGATTTTTCCATGGGTACATGAAAAAATTAGAAGATTTATCTTCTATATCTAAATAACAATCCCCCACTGCCCTATTTCTCTCAACACGCAAGCATGCCACCACATCAATCAGCATGCATGGGAAAAGGGCCACCCTACTAACCTATTTCTCTCAACATTCAAGCATGTCACCTCATCACGCAACATCGGCGGGAAAAGACTCACCTCAACATGCAAACATACATGAGAATTTCAATTCTATTATGCTACTTATATTATAAATATTTTACAACTATACGATAATCAAACATAATAAATCATATGTATTTAAATTTTAGTTTTAATGTTATTTCTCAAAATATTTATGTTCTATACAACCAAATCTCACTGAAATATACTACAAACCATCCCCACATCAACTTGTGGGTTATCATCTAGTTCTTCCAAAGATGATGGCAACATTAGGAATTTATCGGAAGAGGTGAAGGAAAATTTGCCATGATAAGTACAATAAAAATGTCGTGGGCACAAGATAAAAAATTATAATGGGCACATGCCAAACTTAGGAATTTTGCTCTTTTAAAAAGGATTTGTCATGGTCCAAAAAATATATGTTGGATGGATTGTTCAATAAATTTGCCATGGTCCAAAAAACACAGTTGACATGGTCCAAAAAGTACAAGCATGTCACAAATTTTCCATGTAAAATGTTGTTCACATGGGAATTTTGAAGAAAAAAATTGGTATTGGCAAAATGAGCTAATTTTCCCTCACAAATTTGGAAAAAATTGTAAAAAGAGGAAAATTAACATGGCAAAAAAGTAGATAAAAATGACCTATGTCGATCATGGGCACAAGATAAAGCTTTTGTAGTGCGGGAATGGGAAATATAGTAAAAAAATTGAAAAAGGTATGGTGGACATTACAATTGAAGATATTTGATACACACAGAAATTAGTTGTGATGTTTGTAAAAAAGGGCATGCCTGAAAATTTTACATTTTGCCATGCATGAGAAACTAACATTTTATGTCGCTTGCAAAACAAAACAAATGGAAGCTTAACAATTATGTTTGAACCTAGGCACACATGGACAACTTCATCCTATTTCCGTCGAAATCTTAACAATAATGAAGATTTAAGCAATTTATTATGTATGAGGAAATAAATTTTACTTCCTCCGATCCAAATTAATTTACGTAGCTTTAGTACAACTTTGTACTAAAGTTGTGTAATTTAATTTGGATTGGTGAGAGTATCAAGTTTCCATGTGAACATTCATAAATTTGTCATGGACAAATACAACAAATTTACCATGGTTCATGGAATAAAATTGCCATGTGAATAGTTTGTTGAAATATAGGCAAGAACTTAGAAAGTGAACATGGCAAGAACATGAACAAATTGCCATTAATAGTTTATAGCTAAAGGAAAGAAACTTAGAATTGCAATGGCATAAACATAGTTAAAACAAAAACACAACATAAGTAGTCAAACACATCATGCGATAATCGTGCTAGTCTTTTCACAAAGTCCCTACAACGATCAAGTTTTCAAAGATGTGTTCATGGAATTGTTAGGAGGAATATTAGAGACTTGCAAGGTTCAGGGGGGGTGAACGCCCGAATCATAGCTGTATTTGATGATACTAAAGATCATCGGTCTAGTAGAAAAATTTCAATGCTGAAGCCTAGATTGTGCACTCTTCCTTAGTGAGTTTTCCTAAGGGGTTTTGTCAAGTAGGTTTTTGAGGAGGCAACAAGTGCAAGATATATGCATGAAATCACTCTTTTTCCGTAAACGCAGAGGGGGGGCGGGGGGGTGTTAGGAAACATTAACCCATGTGTGTTACTCAACCAATTTGTATGAGTTAGAGAAACATTAATTAATGGCATTAGTAATATGGCATGAAACCTTTGCAACATATCAAAAGGTTAATGTGGGTTTATTACTAAAATGCCCATGGCGGGTTAGGGTATAAAGATCCATGAGATGGAGGGTTTTTTATACATAAGTTGATTTGAGTTATCACAAGAGAAAACAACGAAAAGAGCTATAATAAAGAGCTTGCACGTTTCTCTATACACGTATTCGGTTCCTTGTCCGTGCAATTTGTTCGTTTTCCTATTCAACGTTTGATTCGAAGCGGAAGATCAGCAACGATTTTATAACAGGAATGATCATCTTGTTCCTCATCGGCCACCAGCTAGCGAGTTCCTCTTTTCACCACGGAGAGTACAATAATATCGCAAAATCCACAAAGACAGCAACAACACCGTGAGATGGACGAGCACCGGTGTACTCACCACTCGTTCGGCAATCAGGAACATTAGCATATTCTCTCGTGGTTAAAGCCTAGCTAGCTGAGGGCAATAAGCTTTGTTCCCTAAATTGACCCCTTTGACATGCCTTTGACATCTTCACAGTTGAGCATTTATTCTTGGCAGAATCCTAATGAAATTCCGAAAGTGAGAAAAGATTGTGATTGGTCAGGAAACTAGTGTTAAAAACACTCCTATATTATGGGACGATGATAGGAGATAAGTACCTTACCGTTAAGGTTCCAACAATATTGGACAAAGAAAAAAATCAAGTATATATTCAAGAGAGAGAAATGAGCTAGGGAGAACACAGAAATCAAGCTGAGCCACGGAATCTCTCGAGCATAAAAAAAACTGATGTCATATTCTCAATTAATATCTCATGGAGTATATATAGGGCCGGTAGTGGACATTGATTTTCTTCGGCGACACTATGATGATTATTGGAAGGTACTACAGTTCAATGTTGTTGAGACGTCTCGACACGTGATGCTGAGGCCACACGTGGCCGAACGCCTTGGTAAAGATTCAAGGCATTTTAGGTTCTCCATCGCACTAACCAATGGAAATTAGTGAAAGACTCGTTAGAGGGGTAGCCGGGGATGTCAGCGTCCAGCCGCTCCAGCGTCTACTCCAGGACTGTCTTGATTTTTTATCCGTGTGTCAGCAGCGTACATGCTTTCCTGCTGCAACTTGTAAGTCGTTCACCATGTCTGATGCTAGCGCAAAACTCTAGCCCCCGCTCTCCTCTCTCTCACTCAGCCCTCACTCTGAGTGCCACGACGCGTTCTGACGCGCACGGGTCACGGCGGGCCTCCAACAGATCGCACACGATCACCCCGCGCGGCTCGCCAACGGCCTGCGGACACACACACACTGCACACACCCGCACGGACACGCCTGTGCTGCACACACACACGCACACACGCGCTACTCGCCGCGGATCCGGCGTGCCCGACGCGTCCAGCTCGCGCCCATACACGAGCTGATCGAGCCCAACACGCCACCACGGGTTATTTGCCCTACATTTCACCTCCCTAAGCCGCGGCACAGAGCAGCCCGCCGTCCTCGACGCCGTCGTCTACCCGCAGTGCGAGCTCCGCCGCCGGCGCCTTCCTCAACTGCGGGCACTCCGTTTGAAGTGGCTGCGCTCGCCGCACTTGTAGCAGCGCCCGCGCTGATTGCCACCATTGCCCGAGGCCACGCTGCGCACATCGTTGTTGTCCCGAGCATCTCCCCGCCGCCGCTCCCACGCCCGCCATTGCGCCACCGTGTACATGAGCTGATCATCAGCTTGCTCGCCGCCCGCCTGCCCGCGTCGTCGTAGCCGCTCGTCGAACGCCTTCAGGCGACCCAGAGCCTCCTCAAACACCATGGTCATGACGTCACGGAATTGCTCGATCCCGGCCACCGCCGCGTACAGGCGGTCCGACACCGAGTCGAGCAGCTTCTTCATGGGTGCTGCATCCTCTAGGGTCGAGCCTAGCCCCGCGAAGCGCGCCGCCATGCCTCCTAGCCTGCTAGCGAACGCGTCCAGCGACTCGCCCTCCGCCATGCACAGAAGCTCGAATTTGCCGCGGAGCGTGCCTAGCCACGCCGACCGAACGCGATCCGCCCCGACGAACCTGACCTTGAGGCTCGCCCAGACCTCCACCGTCATCTTCTTCGACGACACCTGCAGCAGCAGGTCCTTCGTGAGCGCGCCGAGTAGGTAGGCCCGCGCGAGCTTGTCCTTCTTCGTGATCACTGCCGCCATCGCGTCCTTTAGTACGACCGCTGCTTCCCACAGCCCGGCCGCGTCGAGGTTTGCCTCGACCTTGATGGCCCATGCCGTGGAGTTGCCCCTAGTGAGTAGCGGCACCGGCTGCGGTAGCGATCCGCCGCTGCGCCGGCGTATGGGACGATGGACATCGCCGGCGAGTTCTGATCTTCACGTGGCTCTGATGCCAATTGTTGGCACAAAACCCTAGCCCTAGCTCTCCTCTCTCTCTCACTGAGCCCTCGCTCTGATGCCGTGGCGCGAACCGACGAAGGAGAAGGAATGAGAGGATCACACAGGGGACAAGGCGAGGTATTTCCCGGCGCACGAACGCCACTGCCTTGAGCACGAACTCAACACACCCCGCACCGTTACAACGATCACCGCTGCGGCTTTATACCGGGAGCCAACGATCAGGCACGCACCCATGCCCCCCCCCCCCTTCGCGGCTGTGATCCGCCCGCCTCGCTCGTGCCCACGACGCGCTTCGTCGAGCAAGGGTCATGGCGGGCCTCCAACAGATCACACACGATCACCCCGCGCGGCTCGCCAACGGCCTGCGGCCACACACACAAACTGCGCACACCCGCACGGACACGCCCGTGCTGCACACACGCGCACACACACGCTACTCGCCACGGACCCGGCACGCCCGACGCGTCCAGCTCGCGCCCATACACAAGCTGATCAAGCCCGACGCGCCACCGCGGCTTATCATCGCTGCCGCAGCCGGTGACTCTACTCACTGGGGACAACTACACGGCGTCGGCCATCAAGGTCGAGGAAAACCACGACGCGGCAGGGCTGTGGGAAGCAGTGGTGGTTCCGGAGGACGCGGCGGTGGTGATCGCGAAGGACAAGCCACCGTTCGCGGAGGACCTGCTGCTTCAAGTGTCGTCAAAGAAGACGGCAGCGGAGGTCTGGGCGAGCCTCAAGGTCAAGTTTGTCGCGGCGGATCGCGTTCGGGCAGCGCGGCTGGGCACGCTCCGCGGCGTATTCGAGCTCCTGACCATGGCGGAGAGCGAGTCGCTGGACGCGTTCGCTGGCAGGCTTGGAGGTGGCCGCGCGCTTCGCGGGGCTCGGCTCGACCCTAGAGGATGCAGCGCTCGTGAAGAAGCTGCTCGACTCGGTGCCGGACCGCCTGTACGTGGAGGTGGCCGGGATCGAGCAGTTCTGTGACGTCAGGACCATGGCGTTTGAGGAGGCTCTGGGTCGCCCGAAGGCGTTCCACGAGCGGCTACGAGGACGCGGGCGGCGAGCGAGATGACGGGCAGCTCATGTTCACGGCGGCGCAACGGCGGGCACGGGAGCAGCAGCAGGGAGGTGCTCGGGATGACAACGACGTGCGCAGCGTGGCCTCGGGCAACGGTGGCAATCGGCGCGGGCGTTGCTACAAGTGCGGCGAGCGCGGTCACTTCAAACGGGGGTGCCCGCAGCTGAGGAAGGCGCTGGCGGTGGAGCGCGCACTGTTGGGGGACGACGGTGTCGAGGACGGCGGGCTGCTCTTAGCTGCGGCTTAGGAAGGTGAAATGTAGGGCAAATAAGCCGCGGTGGCTCGTCGGGCTCGATCAGCTCGTGTATGGGCGCGAGCGGGACGCGTCGGGCGCCGGGTGCGCGGCGAGTAGCGCGTGTGTGTGCAGCACGGGCGCGTCCGTGCGGGTGTGCGCAGTGCGTGTGTGTGGCCGCAGGCCGTTGGTGAGCCACGCGGGGTGATCGCGGGCGATCTGTTGGAGGCCCGCCGCGTGACCCGTACGTGTCAGAGCGCGTCGTGGGCACGAGCGAGGCGGGCGGATCGCGGGCACGAAGGGGGAGGGAGCGTGGGTGCCTGCCTGGTCGCTGGCTCCGGATATAAAGCCGCGGCGGTGATCGTTGTAACGGTGCAGTGTGTGTTGAGTTCGTGCTCAAGGCAGTGGCGTTCGTGCGCGGGAAAACCTGTCCCCAGTGTGCTCTTCTTCTTCCTTCTCCTTCGTCGGTTCGCGCCACGGCATCAGAGAGAGGGCTCGGTGAGAGAGAGAGGAGAGCTAGGGGTAGGGTTGTGTGCCAACAATGTGCAACTTTCAATAGTGTGTATTAAAGCTCTCCTTATTTCCAATCACCCGCAAATAAACATTGCCTCACTATATACCTTTCTGTGGTGTATTTGGAAATCTCGAAATGACAATCGTTTTTGCAGGAAATCTAGATCACCTTCTCAGGTATACGCTACTGCGGAGGCGATCTTGAAAGAAACTAGTATGGAAGTTGCAACACCTCCGAGCAATAGTGCGATTGTCTCAACCGAGACTATCAAGGCTGTGCCTGTGGAGGTTCATGTACAAAGCCATAATCACTACCATCAGACAACACCGTCTCCAGGAAAAACAATTGTGGATATTTTTCCAGGTCCTTCTGTCTACTCTGATGCAGCATGGAATCCAGGACCTGAAGGTCAACTGGCAGTGGCAGGTTTAGGTGTATTCATTCAATTTCCAGGCGAACGACAGTGCAAACACCTATGCATATCGGCTGTTTCTCCACCAGTGACATCAGCTATACAAGCTGAAGCATTTGGCATCATGCTTGCAACCGAGATAGCAGAATTGCTTCAGCTTCAACAGGTTACATTTCTGACGGACAACGCGACTCTGGCGACAACGCTTGCGGCTAACAGCCTGGTTCATACTCCAGGCCATTGGACCATTAGGCCTCAACTTGCTTACATTACAACCTCTCCGCCTTTTGATGCTACCAGGATTTACCATGTCAACAGGAGCTATAATTTTCGAGCACATCATCAAGCTAGGCTAGCACTCAAAATCCAGAATTCTCCTTTCAGGTTTATATGTTTATGTGCAGGCAACAGATGTTGCCTTAATGCAGATGTAGCGAAGCTCACTGAAGTACTCCAGTACACACTTGTATATGTACGTTGTTGTTGATCAATAGTATTTTCAGTGTTCAAAAAAAATAGTGTGTATTATACTGTTTGTAGAAGAAGCAGTAGAAACAAAAAGTATGGTCCAACGAGTAAGAAAATGGCTCGTCATTGACTGGTTTTCAGTCCGGAGGTGTTCTTGCACCCCGCTCATCCTTGGCGAGGCCGGTGGTCCATTTCCCTTCCGTTCATGCCTCGGCGGTCGAAGGGCTGAGGAACCCTGGTTTTTTTGTCCGGGTGAACAATTAGGGCTGCGATTTGGTCCCTCGTCGGCACGATTGAGTTAGTGATGGCTCGTTCCGGCGGGGAACAACAAGCACTCCCAGCTTTTTTCCTGCTACATCAAGGACCAATTCTGGCATTGGTGGAGAGCCTGAGAATTTGAGCAGCAAACGAGGGCCGTCCATGGCCGGCTCTCGGTTCTTGAGAAAGGTCCTCCACTGCAAGAGGATGCAAGCGTTATCCGGAATAATTGGGCGTAAAGTGTCTGTAGGTGGCTTTTCAAGTCCGCCGTCAAATCTCAGGGGAAAAGGACACTAGGGGCTATTCGAGCTCACTTGTCGGAGACTGAACTACCGCTCCACACCTTCACCGTAGGAAGGAAAAAAACCTGGATCCCCGAGCAATAGTGTCATCAGTTCACCCAAGACAGGGGCCCGATAAAAAGCAATTAGAAAACAAATCTAAGTAGTTCCACACACAGGGTTTTGTCTAAAAGACAGAGGTATGTTCGTAAAGGCAGCCTAAGCGCAATGCGGTCCTTAGAAAACATACCTAGATTCAAAGCCCACTCTTTCCTTCAGCTTCCACCACTGTCCTTATGCGTTAGCGCATCCGTTTTTTCGCTCAGGAATGAGGGGACTAAAAAATTGTCAAAAGTCATCTTTCTATTTAACTAAGTAAGTATTCTAAAAAATATGTCTATCCGTACGTAATTAGTTACAACCAACAGAAAGACTTACTGAAATAATAGGGAATTTCCTCCTCCAGTCTACTCCTAGGACTACATCATATGATCCCAACTCCATGGCCAACAAATTAAACTACCATCCATATCCTTGCACCTATCACTGCACATTAGAACAAATCCCATACAATCGGCTTGAAGAGCATCTCATGGTAGTCTGCTCTAGTCCCTTTACGAAACTTTCGTTATTGGGTCCTTCTCGTGTTGCTTGATTCACATGGCATCATTAAATGATACAAGTCTTGGATAAGAATCTACAACGCACTAGAACATCCAGTTCTATAAACATTGGTACCAGGGGTTCTATGATAAAAAAATCTTATATTTGTTCGCTTGCCACTCAACCAAAGAAATGGAAAGTTGTCCAAAATGAGCACTAATTGAAAAGTCAAATTTATTTTCAGACTTTGTATTTATTTTCAGATTGTTCACTTACCAGGGGTTCTATAAACATTGTGTATTTATTTTCATTTTTTTAAAATTGAAAATTGAAAATTTGGAATTTTGGAAATTTCCAGCTCCATGGAGCCCCAGACCCAAATTGCCTCGCTCGTTTGCATTGTTTCATGTAGCAACAAGAGAACAATGGTGATGTCGAAAATCAAGTATCAATGGATTATGCCCTTAAAAAACACTCTTACATAAATTTTAAAAAATACATTCAAATACTTGAGGGCGTTGAAGTCTTCTTTGTCCTGCATCCACCGGCAATGTGTATGGCCTTTTTGTATCAATGGTACTGACCATTTCGTAGTACGTAGTATCTTTGAATTTCGAAGGAGTTACAACGTGTGCATACTGCACACGCACAACTATACCCGTGAGGAAGGATGTGCTCTCTTCTAGCACCATAGTACCTAGTATACAAAGGGAAAGATGCCGCTATTTCAAGGGAACTGACCAAACAAAGATAGTGCACGGTTGTTGTTATTATCAAATAAAATGTAAAGTACTATACAGTTGTCGCAAATCACACAAGTAGCTATCATAAGAAACTATGGATGAATAATGCCACAGAAACGAGATAACTACCTCTAACCAATCAAAAAGAAGCTACTATTCTACAACTTGGTCTATGGAGACATAATATTTCGTGAAGAGAGGACCAGGAGGCGACCGAAACCATAGCTACTGCCCCATCTACTCCCCCATCTCGCTGCTGCGAGGCCGCATCACGGAGAAAAGATCTTACGGCCTTGGGGAGGGGCAAGGTTCTGATTGTGGGCGGCCTGCTTGTGGAGGAGTTGGAGGGTTGTCTCGAGATGGTGAAGGAGATGTGTTCTTGAGTGACGGTCTTCGTTAGGCGATGCTCGATGGAGGTGTTGGTGATCCATCACAGCGATCTTCAACAGCGGCCTGACCTGGCTAGGTCACCGCGGAAGAGGGAGTTAGTGCATGGTCCTAGACGGCAGCGAGCTCGACATCGAACCCAGTCCTGTTGTGCCATGACATGGGTGTTTTTTTCCAGATTTTCTTTAGTGAGTCTTCGAATTTTGTTTGGGACGGCAAGGCGACAGTGTTGTTCTAGTGTAGGAATAATCACTGCTCTTTTCCATTTAGTTGGTGTTTTTTATCCAAGGCGTGGATCGTGTGGAGTCATATCTCTTCCGGGTCTTTCAGGATCTAATCGATTTAGGTTTCTGGTGGATCCGTTTGGATTCAACAGACTTTCATGGTCTTCGGAGTTTTTTTTTTTTTTTGAGTGGGGGTCTTCGGAGCTTCTACATGCCCTTATTGATGTTTCTTCACTAGGGTGGCGATTTGTTTCCTAGGAGTACTCCTTTGGGAGCCCCTACAAGGGTCACCAGGGGTAGGCTGAGAGTGCGCCACTTGATGCGCTCGCAGCCGCCGCCACGTGTCGCGCTCTGGGCGCTTTCTCTGATTTTTGTTTTTTTAATTTTTCGCACGTGTTTCCGCTTTTTAGATGGTTTTTCTAGTTTTTCGGCTTTCCCCTGGTCTATCTTAGGTTTTGGAAAAAACGAAAAAAAATTACACGAAAAAACTCATTTTATTTTCCTTCCACGAGAGGCACTGTCGTGCCCCTCAAAACCGGAAAACGCATCTTTTTTTTCTTTCGTGGAGGCACGGATTTGCTTTCGTGGGAGGCATAGTCGTGTCTCTTTGAAACGAAAAAAGAGTGTTCTTTTTTCCCCTTCCACGAGAGGAGCGGATTTGCTTCCACGAGAGGCACAATCATGCCTCTCAGAAACGAAAAAACATATGTATTTTCATTTATTTTTCTTCCACGAGAGGCACACATTTACTTCTTTGGAAGCATGGATTTGCTTCCGCGAGAGGCACAATCGTGCCTCCTTTGGAAAGGACAAAAGTACTCCCGGTTCGAGTTTTTTTCGTGGAAAAAATGTTCGTCAAAAACTATCAACATAGGATCTAGTTTTGAAAAACCTGACGTGAGGAATCAAAAGGTGAAAACGGTTTGAGATGGACACACGGTTTTAAGATATAAAACATTTTGAATAAATGGATCTACGAAAAAAGAGAAAAATCTCAAGTTTTGTTTTTTTAGGCAAAGAGAGAACTCTCAAGCTCCGACAAGTGACCCACATGCCAGCGTGCACTCACTCCTCTCTCGCGCGCCCCTCATGTGCCGGCCCATATGCGGGATTGGGCGCCCAAGTGTTTTTTTCGTATTTTCCATATTTGTTTCCTGTTTTCCTTCTTTAAAACAATTCAGAATATCAAAGTGTTTGGCACATTTTTCTAAAACCACATATTTAAAAAAGTGATCGATGCATTTATGAAAGAATGTTCATGTAATTGGAAAAAGTGTTTGCCACATTTTTACTAAAATCATGTATTTTAAAAAGTGTTCTATGCATTTTTGGAAAGAGTGTTCATCTAATTAGAAAAGGTGTTTGACACATTTTTACTAAAACCACATATTTTAAAAAGTGGTCGATACATTTTTGAATGAATGTTCGTGTAATTAGAAAAGGTGTTCGGCACATTGTTAAAATTGTTCATCCCTCCTGTCCTACTTAAAACGTAAGGTTCTGCTTCCAACATTTCCCCTTCCCTCTCGGTTTGATGACTTATTAACTTACCAAATTATATATTTTTTGGCAAGACAATAAATTCTTACCAAATAAAATACTAAATACAATTAGGTAGGTAAAACCCATGCATGATTTGATAAACAAATTTATACAATCACTAATATGGAAGGTAATCATGGGCTAAAATACTATAGTATATTTACACCAGTTGCCAGTTGGAACGAAGTGGCAATTATCTAGTGTAACTCAAAGAAGTGTTTGATGCATTTTTAAATAACGTGCATGTAATTAGAAACAATGTTCGAGACATTTTTAAACTTGTTCATGTAACTAAAAACAATGTTTGATGCATTTTTTCCCAAACGTAAGTAATTATAAAATTGTTCACATATTAAAAATGTTCGTATGCAAAAAATAAAAAATTTGAATGCATTTTAAAAACTCGTCCATGTGTCCCTGCCTTACCACTCATAGCCCTCCCGTCGTTTCTTTCTTCCGCTCAAAGACTCCTCTATCTTCCCCCGCAAGGGCAGTGCAGAGTTGAAGGATGCACCGTTGGAGAACATGTGTGTGGCTTCTTTACCCCTACGTCCATGGTCTGGACAATGACAATCCTAAATGGGCTAACAGGACCAAAGTGAAGACTCGACTTGGACAAAGTTATCTATAGGTAAAAAAATCAATAAAATATCATATCACCTATAAAACTTATTGGAGATACAACACATAATAGTGCATTTTATTTTACAAGTAAAAAACAATTAATTCAATCTGAGTTTAGAGCTTCGATGTTGTTGTTTTTGGCTAGCCCTTCTTTTGTTTCCATTTACAGTTGCTACACGAAAAATTGCAATTTAGTGCTAATTCATATTTTTGTCATCCACCAAGAGTTGATGCTTCAAAGTTGAAAGATACTGTAAGAGATTCTTCCATGAAGAAAGTTGAACGCAATATCTCAAAGGAAGGAAGTATGGTGGCGGGAGTAGAGCTAATAGTAAAAATAAACAATCTAGTTACTGTTATGACCAGATCTTAATCTTTTGAGGAAAACTTTGTCACGAAAAGCTCGTGAAGTCAAGGGGACTTCTGTTAGGGAAAATGACTCTAGATCTTAGATTCCAGTAGATTACTCTAGTTATGATGGTGGTCACCAGCCATTTTATAGTGCTTGAGGTGCCTGGAGGACACTTCCATGCATGTCTTCTTCTAGAGCTTCTCCTTGAGTGCCTCGATGTTGGTATAGGAGCAAATCTACCCCTGTCGCCATTAGAGACAAGCAAGAGATAAGAACCAACGAGAAGCTAAGAAGATAGATTGGGGGTGCATACCTAGTATTTCTCCCTGTTGCATCGGCTACCATCCCCAACTAGCTTTTCTATCCCCCCCCCCCCTAATCGACCTTCCCGTTATCTACCACGACCGGCCTTCCAATCCTCCCCCACGGTCAACTTCCCCATCGTCCGCTATCATCCGTCCATCATCTCCAGTCCCGCCACCCACCATTCCTCGAACAACTCCATGTCCACTACCATGGCCAAATTACGAGTTGGTGCATCATCGTACCAACTCGACGTTGTGTGCGACCAAGGCAAGAGTAGGAGTTTTAGGGCCACATAACATCAGGTCGGTGCACCTCTATGTCCTCTAACATTAGCCAAATGGAGATCGCATCTAAATTTCTATAGATTATTACGTATGCCTACTTGCAACACGGACTAGTCTATTCAGGAGTTTTTCTTTTCTTTTGTTGGGCTTCTGACTTTGGTTTTTCCTACAAACCGTGTACCCACTAGTATTTGCTAGTATTTTTTAAAACTATTATACATTTTCAAAAATTCATGAACATTTTCACACATTCATGTACATCTGTGAATAATTTTTAAAAATTTATGTCCTTTTAAATATTCAAACAATTTTAAATCCAATAATTTATTTTTTAAGATTTTCTTAAATCTATAAACATTTCAAAAATACGGGAATTGTTTTTAGACGTGCAAACATTGTCCTATTCAAAATAGGAACCGCGCTGAGATACAGCACCAGCGCTCGGTAACAAAGGGGCGCCCCTATATCGACTCGTTGAAGGGGCGAGCAGGATGGGCAGGCCCACGCACGCGGCAGACCTTAACCTCTTTTTTCTGTTATCTGTTTTCATTTTTTGCTTTATTTTTGTACTTTTCCTTATACTTTACAATATTCGAAATATATATGTATATATATATATATATATATATATATATATATATATATATAGTGTTACTATTCACCACCCAGGGTGCAACATAAGTTATTCTTCACCCGAGGTAATCTTACGATCATTTCATAATTAAATTACGTTTGGAATTCAAATAGTTACATTCCTATTGATTCACTAGATCAAATTTGACATAAGAAAATAAAAATATAGGTCATAAGACAAGAAAATTTGAAGTTTATGTGTACTTTAGACTATGTTTTTACGTTTGTAATTTTACATAACATAAAATATTTTTTACGGCGATTATATATTTTCTTACGGTCCCTTTTTGCGTCGGAAATAAGACAAAACTTACGGCACGTAAAATTACGGTGCATTGATAGTAAAATTACGGAACGTAAAATTACGGTGCATTGATAGTAAAATTATGGTTCTTCTTCTTGCACCGGCATTAGGTCACCGGAGCCAGCTTCTTCACCCTCTCCTTCCAGACCATCGGTGTCGTTGAGAAACAACGAGACGGCATCACTTCCTTCTGCGATTATGTCCCTCAACTACGCGATTCAAAACACATGTTACTATGTATATATATATATATATATATATATATATATATATATATATATATATATATATATATATATATATATATATATATATATATTACAAAAAAACTCTACAAAACACATTTTAAAGTATTAAACAAGTATTTAAAAATTATTTAACAAGAATTTGAATATTTTTAATCAAGCATTCAGAAAATGTTGAACATGTATAGAAAAATGTTGATCATGTTTTAAAGAAATGATTATTTCTTTATCATCTATATAAAAATGTTAATCAAGTATTTGAAAAAAATGTTGAAAAGTATTTGAAAAATGTTAATCAAACATTTGGAAAATGCTGAAATATGTATAAAAATGTTAACCATGAATTAAAAATGATGAAAACATTTTATCATGTATACAAAAATGTTGATCAAGCATTTGAAAAAATGAACAAATGTTTGAATAATGTTAATCAAGTGTTTGAAAAATGTTAACTGTGTATAGAAAAATGTTGATTATGTATTCAAAAAATGTTAATCTTTTTATTTGAAACTGCTAGTCAAGCATTTATATATAGAAACAATATTGACCATGTATTCAAAAAATGTTAATCCTGTATATGTAAATTTTTAATCAAGTATTTTACTTGCCCTTTCGGTACTTTTGCTTATAGACGTATGCCTTTTGGTTTATGTAATGCACCTGCTACCTTTCAAAGATGTATGATCGCTATATTCTCTGACTTCTATGAAAAGATTGTTGAGGTTTTCATGGATGATTTCTCCATTTATGGAAATTCTTTTGACGATTGCTTAAGCAACCTTAATCGAGTTTTGCAGAGATGTGAAGAAACTAATCGTGTCTTGAATTGGGAGAAGTGCCATTTTATGGTTAATGAAGGTATTGTCTTGGGGCATAAAATTTCTGAAAGAGGTATTGAAGTTGATAAAGCTAAAGTTGATGCTATCGAAAAGATGTCGTGTCCCAAGGACATCAAAGGTATAAGAAGTTTCCTTGGTCACGCAGGTTTTTATAGGACGTTCATTAAAGACTTCTCTAAAATTTCCAGGCCTCTAACTAATCTTTTACAAAAAGATGTTCCTTTTGTCTTTGATGGTGATTGTGTAGAAGCATTTGAAATACTTAAGAAAGTCTTGATTTCTGCACCTATTGTTCAGCCACCTGATTGGAATTTACCCTTTAAGATTATGTGTGATGCTAGTGATTATGCTGTAGGTGTTGTTTTAGGGCAAAGAGTTGATAAGAAATTAAATGTTATCCAATATGCTAGTAAAACTCTAGACAGTGCCCAAAGAAATTATGCTACTAATGAAAAAGAATTTTTAGCAGTTGTATTTGCTTGTGATAAGTTCAGACCTTATGTTGTTGATTCTAAAGTAACTATTCACACTGATCATGCTTCTATTAAATATCTTATGAAAAAGAAAGATGCTAAATCTAGACTTATTAGATGGATTCTCTTGCTACAAGAATTTGATTTGCATATTATTGATAGAAAAGGAGATGAGAACCCCGTTGCAGACAACTTGTCTAGGTTAGAGAATGTTCTTGATGACCCACTACCTATTGATGATAGCTTCCCTGATGAACAATTAGCTGTCATAAATGCTTCTCGTACTGCTCCATGGTATTCTGATTATGCTAATTACATTGTTGCTAAATTTATACCACCTAGTTTCACATACCAGCAAAAGAAAAGGTTCTTCTATAATTTAAGACATTACTTCTGGGATGACCCACACCTTTATAAAGAAGGAGCAGATGGTGTTATTAGATGTTGTGTACCTGAGCATGAACAGGAACAGATCCTACGCAAGTGTCACTCCGAGGCATATGGAGGACACCACGCTGGAGATAGAACTGCACATAAGGTATTGCAATCCGGTTTTTATTGGCCTACTCTCTTCAAAGATGCTCGTAAGATTGTCTGATATGTCTCCAACGTATCTATAATTTTTGATTGCTCCATGCTATATTATCTACTGTTTTGGACTATGTTGGGCTTTATTTTCCACTTTTATATTATTTTTGGGACTAACCTATTAACCGGAGGCCCAGCCCAGAATTGGTGTTTTTTGCCTATTTCGGTGTTTCGGAGAAATAGAATATCAAATGGAGTCCAAACGGAATGAAACCTTCGGAAAATGATTTTCTCATCAGATAAGATCCAGGAGACTTGGACCCTTCGTCAAGAAAGCCATGAGGCGGCCACGAGGGTGGAGGGCGCCCCCCTAGGGCGCGCCCCCTGCCTCGTGGGCCCCTCGAAGCTCCACCGACGTACTTCTTCTCCCATATATATCCACGTACCCCCAAACGATCGGGGACGAAGCCAAAAACCTAATTCCACCGTCGCAACTTTCTGTATCCATGAGATCCCATCTTAGGGCCTGTTCCGGAGCTCCGCCTGAGGGGGCATCGATCACGGAGGGCTTCTACATCATCATCCAAGCCCCTCCGATGAAGTGTGAGTAGTTTATTTCAGACCTACGGGTCCATAGTTAGTAGGTAGATGGCTTCTTCTCTCTTTTTGGATCTCAATACAATGTTCTCCCCCTCTCTCATGGAGATCTATTCAATGTAATCTTCTTTTTGTGGTGTATTTGTTGAGACCGATGAATTGTGGGTTTATGATCAAGTCTATCTATGAATAATATTTAAATCTTCTCTGAATTCTTTTATGTATGATTGGTTATCTTTGCAAGTCTCTTCGAATTATCAGTTTGGTTTGGCCTACTAGATTGGTTTTTCTTGCCATGGGAGAAGTGCTTGGCTTTGGGTTCAATCTTGCGGTGTCCTTTCTCAGTGACCGAAGGGGCAGCAAGGCACGTATTGTATCATTGCCATCGAGGATAACAAGATGAGGTTTTTATCATATTGCATGAAACTATCCCTCTACATCATGTCATCTTGCTTAAGGCGTTACTCTGTTTTTAACTTAATAATCTAGATGCATGCTGGATAGCGGTCGATGAGTGGAGTAATAGTAGTAGATGCAGGCAGGAGTCGGTCTACTTGTCTCGGACGTGATGCCTATATACATGATCATACCTAGATATTCTCATAACTATGCTCAATTCTGTCAATTTCTCAACAGTAATTTGTTCACCCACTGTAGAATACTTATGCTCTTGAGAGAAGCCACTAGTGAAACCTATGGCCCCCGGGTCTCTTTCTCATCATATCAATCTCCATTACTTTATTATTGCTTTGCTTTTACTTTGCTTTTACTTTTTACTTTGCATCTCTAATACCAAAAATACCAAAAATATTATTTATCTTCTCTATCAGATCTCACTTTCGTAAGTGATTGTGAAGGGATTGACAACCCCTAAGCGCGTTGGTTGCGTTGAGCTATTGTTTTTGTGTAGGTACGAGGGACTCGCGCGTAGCCTCCTACTGGATTGATACCTTGGTTCTCAAAAACTGAGGGAAATACTTACGCTACTTTGCTGCATCATCCTCTCCTCTTCGGGGAAATCCAGCAGTGCTCAAGAGGTAGCATTGTCCTATCTTGTGATGAATGCCAAAGAATTGGTAATATTAGTAGACATCAAGAAATGCCTATGAATTATTCACTTGTTATCAAACCATTTGATGTTTTGGGCTTTGATTATATGGGACTGTTTCCTTCCTCTAATGGCTATACACATATTTTAGTTGCTGTTGATTACGTTACTAAGTGGGTAGAAGCTATTCCAACTAGTAGTGCTGATCATAACACCTCTATTAAGATGCTTAAAGAAGTTGTTTTCCCGAGGTTTGGAGTCCCTAGATATTTAATGACTGATGGTGGTTCACATTTTATTCATGGTGCTTTTCGTAAGATGCTTGCTAAGTATGATGTTAACCATAGAATTGCATCTCCATACCATCCACAATCTAGTGGTCAAGTAGAACTAAGTAATAGAGAGCTTAAATTAATTTTGCAAAAGATTGTTAATAGATCTAGAAAGAATTGGTCCAAGAAACTTG
Source organism: Triticum aestivum (assembly GCF_018294505.1). Lineage (NCBI taxonomy): Eukaryota > Viridiplantae > Streptophyta > Magnoliopsida > Poales > Poaceae > Triticum > Triticum aestivum. The sequence goes on from NC_057797.1 coordinate 8,595,461, forward strand.
ATGATGCATTATGGGCCTATAGAACTGCATACAAAAATCCTATCGGTATGTCTCCATATAAAATGGTTTATGGTAAAGCATGTCATTTACCTCTTGAACTAGAACATGAGGCATATTGGGCCATTAAAGAGCTCAATTATGATTTCAAACTTACTGGTGTGAAGAGGCTATTTGACATTAGCTCACTTGATGAATGGAGAACCCAGGCCCATGAGAATGCCAAACTGTTTAAAGAAAAGGTTAAAAGATGGCATGATAAAAGGATACAAAAGTGTGAGTTTAATGTAGGTGATTATGTTTTGCTATACAACTCTTGTTTAAGATTTTTTGCAGGCAAACTCCTCTCTAAATGGGAAGGTCCTTACATTATCGAGGAGGTCTATTGTTCTGGTGCCATAAAAATCAACAACTTCGAAGGCACAAATCCGAATGTGGTGAACGGTCAAAGAATCAAATATTATATCTCAGGTAATCCCACAAATGTTGAAACCAATGTTATTGAAACCGTAACCCCAGAGGAATGCATAAGGGACACTTTCCAGAATGTTTCAGACTTCGAAAAGGAATAGGTATGTGGTACGGTAAGTAAACCGGCTCCAAAACGGTTCTGATAGCAATTTTTCTCCGTTTTGGAATATTTAAGAAAATAGGAAAATAAGAAGTAGTCCGGGAAGGACACGAGGCGTCCACGAGGGTGGAGGGCGCGCCCCCTGCCTCGTGGGCACCTCGTGTGCTCTCCGGACTCTGTTTTCTTGCACAATACTTCTTTTGGTCGGTAAAAATTCATTATATAATCTCCCAAAGGTTTTGACCACTGTGCCATGCAAATATCCTCTGTTTTTGTTTCGAGCTGTTTTTCTGACAGATCTAGATCATCATGACATCTTCAAGCGCCCCCAAGGACAAGTTCTTTGAGAAGGTTATCAATCCCTACCTCGCGGAGGTGCTGCAACACCCTAAAACAATTGAGATGCGTGATGGGTTGTTGCACATCCGCGATGTTGAGGGACCAAGGAGGAACGGAAGCGTGGAGACAAGACTCGAAGCAATGGAGCAACAAGTTTTCAAGTGCCAGGGGATGGTGGAACACGGACTCAACGCCAACCACATGATGATCACGGAGTTCACCAACAACCACAAGCTGGATGCCAAGAGCATTGGGGAGACCATCCTCAAGCTTCACAAGAAGATCGAGCATCTCCAAGCCCAGATCTATGACCTGCAAAACCAAAACTGTGAGTATGAATATAGATTCAAGAGGATGAGTTTGGCTGTAGATTTGAGGATCCCGGAGACTCGATCATCCTTCTACGATGGTGAGCCTATGCCTTCGAAGATGGACGACAAGCCTACATCATCAACAACTCCATCATCACCACTTCCAAGGAATTGAGTATTAGGTATGGGCACTCCCCTTGGCAACTGCCAAGCTTGGGGGAGTGCCCCGGTATCGTATCACAATCACACTTCTCTCTTTACCGTTTTTCTTAGTTTGATCCTTTTGGTAATATCTTGATCTAGTAGAATAAAGTTTTAGTATGATCTAGTCTTGAGTTTTGCTTTATGATCCTTCTATGTAATCGAGTCCGTGAGCTATATATAATAAAGATTAGTGTTGAGTCAAGGGCTTGGTTATCTTGCTATGATCTTGAGGGAATAAAAGAAAAGAACAAAAATAAATAAATAGATCATATTGATCTTATGGAGAGTAATGACTTCACATATAAAAGAGTATGATGAATAAAAGTTGTGAGAGTTGACAAACATGATTTTGGTCATCGTTGCAATTAATAGGAAGTAATAAAGAAAGAGAGGTTTTCACATACAAATATACGATCTTGGACATATTTTATGATTGTGAGCACTCATTAAAATATGACATGCTAAAGAGTTGATGTTGGACAAGGAAGACAACGTAATGGGTTATGTTTTCTTATACCCGAAATAAAGTATATTGTCATGGATCATCCAACATGTTGAGCTTGCCTTTCCCCCTCATGCTAGCCAAATTATTTGCACCAAGTAGAGATACTACTTGTGCTTCCAAATATCCTTAAACTCAGTTTTGCCGTGAGAGTCCACCATATCTACCTATGGATTGAGTAAGATCCTTCAAGTAAGTTGTCATGTTGCATGCAATAAAAATTGCTCTCTAAATATGTGTGATCTATTAGTGTGGAGAAAATAAGCTTTATACAATCTTGTGATGTGGAAGCAATAAAAGCGACGGACTGCATAATAAAGGTCCATATCACAAGTGGCGATATAAAGTGACGTTCTTTCGCATTAAGATTTCGTGCATCCAACCATAAAAGCACATGACAAGCTCCGCTTCCCTCTGCGAAGGGCCTATCTTTTACTTCTATCTTTTAGCTTATACAAGAGTCATGGTGATCTTCACCTTTCCTTTTTACATTTTATCCTTTGGCAAGCACATTGTGTTGGAAAGATCCTGATATATACACACAATTGGATGTAGGTTATCATGAACTATTATTGTTGACATTACCCTTGAGGTAAAAGGTTGGGAGGCAACACTATAAGCCCCTATCTTTCTCTGTGTCCGATTAAAACTCCATAACCATAAGTATTACGTGAGTGTTAGCAATTGTGAAAGACTAAATGATAATTGAGTATATGGACTTGCTGAAAAGCTCTTATATTGACTCTTTCCTATGTTATGATAAATTGCAGTTGCTTCAATGACGGGGATTATAGTTTGTTAGTTTTCAATGAAGTTTCTGATTCATACTTTACATTGTGAATAGATTGTTACTTTAGCATAAGAAATTATATGACAATATATATTTATGTTGCTGTTATAAGAATAATCATGATGCCCTCATGTCCGTATTTTATTTTATCGACACCTCTATCTCTAAACATGTGGATATATTTCTCATTATCGGCTTCCGCTTGAGGACAAGCGAGATCTAAGCTTGGGGGAGTTGATACTTCCATTTTGCATCATGCTTCTATATCAATATTTATTGCATTATGGGTTGTTATTACACATTATGTCACAATATTTATGCCTATTCTCTCTTATTTTACAAGGTTTACATGAAGAGGGAGAATGCCGGCAGCTGGAATTCTGGGCTAGAAAAGGAGCAAATATTAGAGACCTATTCTGCGTAACTCCAAAAGTCCTGAAACTTCACGGAGGCACGTTTTGGAATATATAAAAAATACTGGAGAAAGAATCAACCAGAGGGGGCCCACACCCTAGCCACGAGGGTGGGGGCGCGCCCTACCCCCTGGGCGCGTCCCCCTATCTTGTTGGCCCCCTGGCAGGCCTCCGGAGCCCACTTCTTCTATATGAAGTCTTTCATCCGAGAAAAAATCAGAAGCAAACTTACGGGATGAAACTCCACCGCCACGAGGCAGAATCTTGGCAGAACCAATCTAGGGCTCTGGCAGAGCTGTTCTGCCGGGGAAACATCCCTCCGGGAGGGGGAAATCATCACCATCGATCATCTCAGCGGAAGGGGGTCAATCTCTATCAACATCTTCACCAGCACCATCTCATCTCAAACCCTAGTTCATCTCTTGTATCCAATCTTTGTCTCCAAACCTCAGATTGGTACATGTGGGTTGCTAGTAGTGTTGATTACTCCTTGTAGTTGATGCTAGTTGGTTTATTTGGTGAAAGATTATATGTTCAGATCCTTTATGCATATTAATACCCCTCTGATTATGAACATGAATATGATTTGTGAGAAGTTACTTTTGTTCCTGAGGACATGGGAGAAGTCTTGCTATAAGTAGTCAAGTGAATTTTGTATTCGTTCGATATTTTGATGAGATGTATGTTGTCTTTCCTCTAGTGGTGTTATGTGAACGTCGACTACATGACACTTCACTGTTGTTTGGGCCTAGAGGAAGGCATTGGGAAGTAATAAGTAGATGATGGGTTGCTAGAGTGACAAAAGCTTAAACCCTAGTTTATGCGTTGCTTCGTAAGGGGCTGATTTGGATCCATATGTTTCATGCTATGGTTAGGTTTACCTTAATACTTCTTTTGTAGTTGCGGATGCTTGCAATAGGGTTAATCATAAGTGGGATGCTTGTCCAAGGAAGGGCAGTACCCAAGCACCGGTCCACCCACATATCAGATTATCAAAGTAACAAACGCGAATCATATGAGCGTGATGAAAACTAGCTTGACGATAATTCCCATGTGTCCTCGGGAGTGTTTTCCTTTATATAAGAGTTTGTCCAGACTTGTCCTTTGCTACAAAAAGGATTAGGCCACCTTGTTGCACCTTATTTACTTTTATTACTTGTTACCCATTACAAATTACCTTATCACAAAACTATCTGTTACCGATAATTTTAGTGCTTGCAGAGAATACCTTACTGAAAACCGCTTGTCATTTCCTTCTACTCCTCGTTGGGTTCGACACTCTTACTTATCGAAAGGACTACGATAGATCCCCTATACTTGTGGGTCATCACGCGTCAGTGGAATGTCAGTGTCCACAGGATCCGGACTCGACCAATCGGGACTGGGGGGAACGGTTAGCGGCGTAGGCAGGGGGGAGGGGGGACGCTGCGGCGCCGCAGGACGTGACACCGAATGGACATCGGTTTAAGGCGACCGCGACGGGCGACGTTGGCAGCATTAACCCCTATTTGGTGCAGAAGGCGCCGCGCGCGGGCTGCGCATTTACGCGACGACGCCACGTCAGCAGCGGCCTTGCGAAGGGAAGCATGGAGGCTGAGGTTTACGGCGACGAGGAGCCCCGGCGCAACGGCGACCAGGAACTGAACGACTGCCTCACTCGCTACCCGAACCGAGAACACCCACGCTCCCACCTGAACCGCTTGCAGCCGTTCCGGCGGGGCACAAAAGAAGTACGAAAGGAGGGAGGAGACGTCGTCGCAAGTGAAGCACTATGCGACGAATGGCACGACGACCCAGACGGTGCCGGGAATCGAAAGCGAGGGGAACTCTGAGGTATCGAAAGGGACTCCGGAAAGGAAGGAGGCCACGACGTGGGAGCGGAAGGAGATACCTGGGCGAGGGACGAGGTCAATGATGGTGGCGGGGGGCGTCTCGACGGGGCACCCAGCAGCCGCAGAGTGGCCAGGGCGACGGGCAAGGAGCGGAGCCGACACCCCCTCCAGCGCATCCGCGGCGCCAACATGGGGCAGGGAGAGTGGTGGATGTGGTGGAGATGGAGTGACAGCGACGGAGGGGTCGCCGCCATCGCCCGGCGGGTCGCCAGGCGGGTCGCGCGAGCCCCCCATCCTCGCCGCCGTCATTACTAAGATATCTCGTCATGGATTCGTATAATGTCACTCTATATCAAGGATCTGAATGCCGTAAGCAATGTAAAGGGCATAAATAAAGTTAGTTATTACCATAAGATGTGGTTTGAAATGAAAGTCTTGGCTAAAATCAAGCTCTGCTTAGGTTTAGAACTTGAGCACCTTCATCAAGGAGATCTCAATAACCAGTCTGCATAGTTAAGATCCCTTAACATGGATAAAGATCCGTTCAAACCTTGAAAGGATAATGTGGAAGGTTATGAAAACGTGGTTAAAGGGGGAAGCTCTCTCCTTTAACTTTACTAAACCAAGTGATAATCTTGCTGGTCTTTTCACAAAGTCTCTACCAGCATCAAGTTTTCAAAGACGTGTTCGTGGCATTGGTAGGAGGAATCTTGGAGAGTTGCAAGGTTCAGGCGTAGTGACCCCCTAATCGTAGGTATTTGATGACACTAAAGATCGTTGGTCCAGTAGATATAAGTACATTACCGTTAAGGTTCCAACAATATTCAACAAAGAAAAAAATCACGTATATATGCAAGAGAAGAAATTAGCTAGAGAGAACAAAGAAATCAAGCTGGGCCACAGAATCTCTCGAGCTTAAAAGAAATCTGATGTCATATTCTCAACTAATATCTCATGGAGTATATATACGGCCAGTAGTGGACTTTGCTTTTCTTGGCGACACTATGATGATCTGTTGGAAGTTACTACTGTTCAATGTTGTTGAGACGTCTCGACATGTGATGCTGAGGCCACACGTGGCTGGCGGCGTCGTTAAAGATTCAAGGCATTTGAGGTTCTCCGTCACATTGAGAAAAAGGGTTTCCCCCGCTTTGTATCTGTCACATTAACCAACGGAAATTAGTGGAAGACTCGTTAGTGGAATTGCCGGGGATGTCGGGGTCCAGCTTCTACTTCAGTACTGTCTTGATTTTTCTTTATCCGTGTGTCAGCAGCGTGCATGCTTTCCTGTGTATAAGCCATGCTGTGGATGACTCATTGTAACTTGTAAGTCGTTCACCATGTGCGATGTTATGTGCAACTTTTTTTTTGTGGGGTATGTTATGTGCAACTTTCAACGCTGTGTATAATGCCTACGTGCAGAAGAAACAGTAGGAAAAGGAAAGTATCATCGAACGAATGGGAAAATGGCTCATCATTCACGGGTTTTCAGTTCGGAGGCCTTCTTGCTCCCTGCCCCATCCTCGACAAGGACAGTGCAGGTTCCTTTCCCCTCCGTTCATGCCTCGGCGGCCGTAGAGTTGCGGAACCCTGGTTCTCGTCAGGTGTATAGGTAGGGCAAGGGTTTGGTCCTAGGCTACGCTTGGGACAGGACGAAGTCGCCAATCTATGTAATTCTGATGGTAGCATTGCTACATGAGTAATACGAGTATTTTTCCAGATAATAAAGGGCAAGGGTTTGGTCCGTCGTCAGAATGATTGAGGCGATGATGGCCTGTAACGTCACGAAATAAGCCCTCCCATCTTGATTCCTGCTCCATCAACGACGGTTTCTTATACTGGTGGACAACTCATGGAGATTTTGATATTTACCCAAAACCAACACATTTGGGACTAGGATAATAACTAGTATCACATTTGAGCGAGCGCACATGGAATTATCAACGTTGCGCCTGACAAATAACGCGAAGCACTTGTCGTCCAATTTACTCATAAAAACAGCGGAACCGACGGATAGGCCCCACCTGTCAGGCTGATGTGGCGCTCAGTGATGGACGCCGTTAGACGGCGACAGACGACCGTCTTCGAGCGTTGCGTGGATGGTTAAGAAGGGCGGGCTCAAGCATTTCGTTCCTGCCAAACCCACTTTTGTCCACCATAGCTCATTCTCGCCGTCTCGCCTCCGACCTCAGCCGCCACTGCCGACTCGCCGCCAACCACCGCGGATGCCATGGTCTTCTTGGAATGACCTCTCTAGCAAATCCTCTTTAGGTGACAATTCCATCAGCATCCAGGTATTCCTCTCTCTCTCTCTCTCTCTCTCTCTCTCTCTCTCTCTCTCTCTCTCTCTCTCTCTCTCTCTCTCTCTCTCGTCCAGGGTTAGAGTTAGATTTTTCATAACTTGAACTTTCAAATTTTCATGGGCACCACACAACTCTACTAGCTTTCTCCAATACACTGGCCTCACTGATCTTGCCGCAATGCCACACCCCTATGAGATCAACGACTTCTTTGAGCATCTCAGCCACCGAGCATGAGGGCCGAAGAAAATGATGAGGAGAGGCATCGTGGTCGTTAGCGCTCTCCATATCCGCCTATGCCGGAGCAGCTAGCTCGTCTTTGTCAGAAGTGTACACGCACGCACACAAAAACAACTGTAAACCAATACAAATGCAAACAAGACCAGCCAGCAAACATCAATGTATGTTTCACATAATAACCTTTTGTTACACCCACACGGTCTATATAGTCAAACCAACATGAATGCAAAAATAAATAATAAACATGCGTACATAGTACATTGACTATCATAACTGTTTATTACATTTGCCCATATAGCCAAGCCAACATTTAATGCAGACAAAGACCAACATGAATACATGATGCAAACCGCAGCAGCAACATAGATTAACCGTGAGATGCATAAGAACTATGCACCCCAGGCTGATCGCAGGTAAGTAGGAACACTGAGAGCCAGCTATATCTATGCATGTGTATACATAGTGTAGTAGTCCATGTTGACTGACGTAACCATCCCAAAAGTCATTCTTCTGGCTCACTGAAAGATCTAGCTGCCATCTGACAAAAGTGCATGCTGGTCAGAGCTAATGATGTAGGTGTCTTGCTGTGCCGAGGGTACCGCAGTGTTCGCCAAGTGGTTAAGGTCAGGCAACGGCTCGTCACGTTCCAAGACCTCCATTGCTTTCCTAACGGTAGGCCTCATGGAACTATCACGAAGAGAGCACCAGAGTCCCAGGATAGCCACGCGCTGCATCTGCCTCTTGTCCAAGTCGTCGCCGCCATGAAGCCTTCCATCTGCAGCCTCCACGACCTTGCCTTTTATGTACAGCTCCCAGACTTGCTCCCTGGACTTCCCTGTGCATACAATGTCTAGCAGGACGATGCCGAAGCTATAGACGTCAGAGCTCGGGTAGAACTTAACTTTCCCCATTTTCCTGCATTCTGGATCTATATACCCTTCGGTCCCTATAGCGGCTGTCAACAGCGTCGCGTTGTCCTGGTTGCCGATCCTCGACAGCCCGAAGTCAGCAAGCTTGGCATTGAAGTTGTTGTCCAGGAGTATGTTACTTGGTTTGATATCTCTATGCAGAATATAAGGGGCACAATCATGGTGGAGGTAAATAAGAGCAGAGCCAATGTCTTTGATGATTTGGTACCTAACAGGCAGAAATGCAAGCAAATTAATGTTTCCATGGAACGTTAAACAAAAAGTATAATTGATTATTAATCCTCGTGGAAATAAATAATATAAGGACTGAAAAATGCAGGGTATACATTCTAGTACCTTGTTGGCCATGCTATCACTTGCTCACTCTCACATAGGTGGTAGTGCAGATTGCCGTTGGGCACTAGTTCATAGACAAGGAAGAGCTCGTCATCCTCCTTCCTGCAGCACCAGCACAAGAAAATGAGCATGTTCCGGCTTTTTTCCCGGCAGCACCAACCTTTCAGTTTGACGAGATTCTTGTGCTTCGCTGCGCTAATGGTGTTCATCTCGGCGAAGAAGTCAAGATATCCTCCCCTCGGCTCATTCAAGATTTTCTTTACAGCCACCTCACTTTCTGATCCCTTCGAGTTTGACCGTTCACTCGACGATGCACATGATTCTCTAGAGGGCACACCTGATGATGACCCCCTAGTGATCAGGGTGCCTCTGTAAACTACTCCAAAGGCACCTCGCCCAATAATCCTCTCCCCGGAGAAGTTGTCTGTTGCAACAGCCAGATCACGGTACTCAAACTGTCTGGGTCCACCAGTTCGTGTTACAAAGTCATGGCTTGTACTGGTCTTTAATTCTCCACTTGAAACATGAGAGGACACACCACACCATAACCACCAAAGCTACGGCTCCTCCAATTGACCCTCCAATAAGCGCTGCCTTCATGTCATGACCTGCATGCACGTGAATAACACTAGCTATTAATTAACCCAAATGATAAGTGACACACGTATGACATAAAGTAACACCTCCCTGCTGTTTTTACAACTAAAATTGCCATCCAGAAAAAAATGGAACCCCAAAAAAACTGAAACTTGTCATCCAAACAGAAAGTTGTCATGCTTCACAACTAAAGTTGTCATAAAAAAACGTCAGGACGGAATTGCTTCGTGCCACATGTATGGCACTTATAATAGTGTTAATTCATGTGTCCAAGTTAATCTGTCTCTTCTATCTTAATACATAACTAACCGGGTGTCCCGCGCATTTGTGCGGCTAGCCTTAAATAATTTTGTAAACTAAAGATTTTTTGCTCTTCGTGAATCTCATATGTTTGATTACTAACATTTTATTATTTTGTGACACTAATAAACCATGGCATTATTCTAAGAAAAACATAGCACAAAATACTCCATGATGCTCAAAGTCCGCAAAACCAAAATTGCAGAACCTTAGTTTACACACGCTTTTGTAGATTCACATTTGCCAAAAACTATATGATCTATTGACTTCAAGTATCAAAAGATCTCTTCATATACGAAAGTATTTGCTTATCTATGAAGGAAGATTAAACTATTGCCTTTGATTATCAATGCTCTACGACTCACAGATTGTTTCTTTTTTAGCAACTCATAAACTGATAGGATGCAAATTCTGCCAAGAATCACACCAAAATCCCAACTTAAGACAGTAAAACAAAGTCAACATATCATCCGAGGTATCTCCCCTTGATTTTGGCATCATGCAAGTTTCAGTACTCCTTTTTCAAGTGTGTTCTGTAATTGCTCTGCTTAACCACCGGGAATCTCCAAAAAAAGAACAAACAAATGTTACTAATATCCTATCATCAACCGCTATGTTTCTTCTATCGGTGATGCAACTCTCCGTGTGAACAATGCCAGCCATTATTAGAGAACGCACGCATACCTATATTTCATCCTTCCACACTTCATTGTTTATCCAGTATATAACTACTGATGAGCCAACTGCTTCAGGGCAAACATTTTGTGGGCATCATTTTCACTCTCTCGTACTGTTCACTGCTTATGTAGAAATTGTTTGTTTATTTATATGAAGAAGTTTTCTTCCTCAAAGTATAAAATCTCTAATTTTGTTTTCTTGTATGAAGTTGTATATTAGTGACTTCTGTTTGAACCGAAGACCGTACAACAATAGTTTTACGGTAATTTTCATTATAGAAACTGAGAACAGTTGGTGTCTCTCTATAAATGTGCTTGGTTTATTAGGGAAGACCTGTTAGAATTTTCATTTTTGCAAGGAGAGTGTGTAGCGTTAAGTAAATGTGGATAGAATGTTCGCGTACCAAAAAATACAAATGCATGGTGGCTGAGTTCCATTTAGCTCGGTATTTTCTTCAGCGAAAATACATTTTCTGCATCTTAAAAAAATCTAAAGGAAGTATACAATAAGCATATATGTGCAGAGTATACGTACAAACATGAACATATATTTTCATGTGCGTTGTACACACAAAAGATAAATACATCGATTAAAATTGATCTTCTCTCTTTTGTATTTCCGGCCACATTTTCTTATTTTTTAGCCTACAAATGATCATATTATTTAATAAAACTTTACACATACTTAAAGAACATGTATATGTATTTTTACAACACAAATTGATAATTTTTTTCAAACTTTTTATATTGCAGTTTTTTTTTGGAAAATGGGCTAGTTGGAGCCCGTCCTACAAAAAATCGCTCGTATTCGTGTATCTCCTGTTTTTGACAACAGTGTCAAGAAAATTGTTTATAGTATATGTCTTGATGAAGCAAGTAATTAATTATGTAAATTCAATTTTCTTTAGAGGGCAAAATATTTTTTTAGAGGAAAAGCCATCATGGCTGATTTTATTCATTTGAAAATACACATACATTGTTTGCCAATACAGAGAGTTTAGACGATCAGGCGATCCTTGAGCCAGTAAGTAGTCGAGGGTGCATCAAGCGTCGATGCTAGGGTATGTGCAGTGACATTGGCTCCCCTAGGACAATGCCTAATAACAACTTCCGTAGACCTACGACAAAGGGCAAACCATTTTTCTATTGTAAAATTGTGTGAATAAATATGTGGTTATTCAAAAGGCTAGAGAAATATTTACTACTTCAGTAAATCTACTACTGAGGGCCAACTCTTTTTCTGTAAAAATCAGTTAAATAATTAAATGGTTTAAAAAACTATATCAACAAATATGAGATTATTTAAAAGGCGAGAGAAACATTTACTGTGACAATGCTTGAGTATTTGCTTTCCATCTTGAATCTCAATTGCTTTCAAGCATACGAATATATCTTTGGGTTGTAATATTGTATGAATATACTGTTACATCGGATCCCCGATTTGCTTCATTAAAGAAAAACTAAGCCACTGATTGGCTGATATGTGTGGAGATAGTTTTAACTGAAAGCAGAACATGACGTGTAGATGTTTCCTACTGACACATGAATCCGGGGAACTATAGAAGACGTTGAAATCCAAAAAGCTTGTAAAGGTTATATACTACACGTAAGTATCCTTTCCGAAAATCAATCTCTCCTTGCCGATCACGTACAGGTGCATAGCGATTTTTTTTTCTTTTGAGAGGAAACGTGCATAAAGCAAACCTGGTACGTATATGTCCATGGGCACGTTAAATCCTTCTTATAATATTGATTAATCTCAGCCGTTGAGGTGTCATAATTTTTTACATAGATAAATCTTTGCCGTTCGTTTTCTATCTTTTAATAATATAATAGATAGATAGATAGATTACCACCATCCTATGAATATTAATGTGTATACATTAACCTTTTAAATCGGTTTAAACAAAACCATGCATCCCATATCTCATTATCGTAAGAGAGAGGCATCGGGTAGATGCACATCTCTCCCCTTGATCGCTATTGCAACCACATCTTAGAGCACTAGTATAGAACTAGCCATCACTGGCGGCACATCTCTAGCGTTTCAGGGGAATTGCCTGACATAACACCCCCTCTAAGTTGGTTTAGGCAGAAATAACTTTCAAAGATTGGCCTCCGTAGAACAATTGCCTAAGCAATGAAAATACTTTTGAAGGTTCTTTAAAAAGGCCTCTCAGAGATGTTACATAGTCCAGCCCCACGCTGATTAGTATTAGTTAGATGGGCTTGTATCTCAGTTCTCAGACGGGTTGGAGAGGAACAGCTTGTACATTTGCATTGCAGGTGGTTCGGAGCCAGCCCATCACAAACTCTTTTCTTTCTCAGATGACTTGCACTTTGAACACCCTGAATATTTGCGTCCATCTCTACAGGTAGATGGTGGTGAACCATCAAAGTTCGCTTGTCATCTCTTTACATCAGGTACTACTATAATACTACCGCACTACTACTGATTCTGATATACTTTGTGATCCTTATCATCTGGCTCTGGTAGTAGTACCATACTACCATATGTATCACAATTCTTACAGCCATGCTCAAGGCGTGGGGCTTGAGCATGGCCACTCAAAGGAAACGTATGGTGCTTGCCTTCGGGTCAGGGGCACCTCTTGCGAACTCTCCACTCCCATAAACATGTTCAGGCCCCTTGGTATAGCCGCAGAAGAGCTACCCATGGCTAAGGTTGATGGTGGTGAATCCAGATATAAGGCGTGGGGAAAGGTGGACATGCACGCGCAAGCTGGGAGCACGCTGTCGTCATAGGGAGCACGCCGTCGCCGCCTGGTTGCTGCCTGCCCAACACGTCAAGGGAGAGAGGGAGGTCGTCGTGGAGTCGAGCGGGCTAGGCGGCAAGCTGGGCTTGCGTGCGTGCTGCGGCTAAGCATTGAGCTGGGGGGCTGAATGGCGAGGGCTAGCTGGGGCTGGACGGCGCACAACACCCATTCGAGGGGACAAATAGGGTAGACCGTTGGATACCATTTTTTCCGGGTAGAAACTGGCGATGTCCGGACGTGTCCGCGAACAAATGAGGTGGACAATCGGGGATATCCCTTGGAAATGCCCTACTAACGGTAGCAGCGGCACCGGGCGAGGGAGCTGTGTGGTCGTGCAGGTTTCGCCATATGGTGCTGCAGGTCGTAAGAAGGTAGAGGTGAGGTTGGTATGAGGCAACTAGTGGCACGTTAGGGTTGCGTGGTCGATAGCCATGAGAATAGCGCGTGGCGTTTCTTTTCTTGAACACGTCAATGGGAGAAAGATGTAATCCTCCATACATGCATGCTCTTTTGATATCCAGTAACCCTAAATGTTTAGAAGCTAATATTTATTAATGATGCACATATGCTTATAGCACAGTAGGCTATTAGTAGCATCTTTTCCAAGCAGTTCCAATGAATAAGATAAGGGGTACCACGTAGCTTGAGCTACACAAAACCACACTCACAAATAAAGGTGCATATAATACCTTTGCGGGGCGGAGCAAGTGAGGAGTCGAAGGACCATGACAGTATTTGATGCAGCTCCATTTCATTGCCTGTGGCTGCGGAAAACCCCACTGCCACCTGAGGCGGGAGCAAGGTGCTGACCGGATCGGGTAATTGCGCGCTGACCTGGACGGGGCGAGAAGTATTATTGCCATGAAACTGCAGGTCGGCGACCAGCATCCTGGTGGTGTTGTCGAAGGTGATGGTGGTCGTCATGGAGCCGTTGAGGCTAAAGCTGGTCAAGTTTGTCGTCTTCACCGAACTCATGGAGCTGATGTCGATGCCGATGTGGTCCACCGTGTTGTCGGGGTCCCAGGAGTTGTTGAACGTGTCGAACTCCACGGCGACGAACCGGTCGTTTCCGAAGGCGGTCAGGCTCTTGCCGTCGTCGCCAGAGGGCAGCAGGCCAAGGTTTCCCCCGCCTGAGTGCGGCGGCATGGCTGATGGGTAATAGGCGAGGAAGAAAGCCATGCCATCACCCTTGACGGTCTTGCTATTGTTTTCCAACTCCAACATGATGGCGAAGGTGAAGCGCGTTTGGAAGCTGGCCACCTCGCCGGTGGCGCTGTCGTAGAACGGCACCGGGTGCGCGTACGACACGCGTCCCGTGCAGTGCGTGGGGCTCTCTCCGAACGAGTTGCAGGTGACGTCGACCAGGTTGTCGTGCACGGCCGCGTTGCCCTCTAATTTGAGGTCTTCTATGCGGTAGCTGGAGGCGTTGGAGAAGTCGAAGCTGAACGAGAAGGGTGAGGCTACTGCGGCTGGAACGGGAGCGAGAGGAGAGGTATCTTCGACTGGAGCTGGTGAACAGGAAGGCGCAGGAGGGGGACTGAAGGAACCGGGATCGGAAGGAGCGGGACTGGTGGAAGGAGCCGGATCGGAAGAAGGGGTAGGAGAGGCATCTGGGGCTGTAGCGGGAGGATAGGCATCGGGAGATTGCGCTCCAGAGAGGTGCAACCAAGCAAAGAAAAGGATGAGGCGGAGGAGGAGCTGCGCGCTGCCATTGCTTGCAGGCGAGCCCATGGCCACAATGAATTCGTAATACTGACGTGGTGAGATGAGATTAATTGCTCGATCGGCGACGAGCATTTTATAGGCGACGGCGCGACGCATCACCACCCAGTCGCCAGCCGACGCGATGACAACCGCACGGCTCGGCTGCTCCGGTGAGTCGCATCGCCTCCTCGGTCCAAGTCGTCGCCAGTCGCCGGGCGATCTGACGGGGCAACTCTTGGAGTCACCTCCTTGACGCCATCGGCCAGCCTGGCCGTCAACCTCAGAACGAACACTCCACTCGGACGAGTGTGCATGCTCAGTGTGAGAGGAATCTTAAGACCTAGGACCGAAAATGACGCCACCTCTGCGGGGAATCATCCAGCTGCATGCATGGCCATGTCTTGTCCGCTGAAGTATTATCTGTTTACTTGGAAGAAGAAGTACTACCTCCAATCCATAATAAGTGAACTGCGACACTTAGGGCCAGCCTGCTTAGGGCGTGTTCGGCAACGCTCCAGCTCCCAGCTTCCTCTACTCCACGCATGAAGCTGAGCCGAACGCATTAGCTCCATGGAGTAGAAATCAAGAAGCTGGCGGGCGTCCCAAGTGCAAAAACTGAGGAGTTGGAGAAGCTGGCCTTTTCCAGATCTCAGAAAACGGTGAAGCTGGAGTTGACTGAAATTACAAGGCAGTGCCACTGCCAAGTGACTGGATCGAACCGGTACGAGAGAAATCGTCACGAGCGAACATAACATGCACTAGCCAACCTGCCACTTGGGCTGAAAATAACGTTCACACTCACCAAATCCGACTGGGCCTATACAGAAATAAGAGCCAAACCAAACAAGCGGTGACTGCGTGCCGTCACATAGGCTGAATAGTCTACTCGTTCAATCTTAAGTAAATTGCCAAACATTATCACAATTGTGGGCAACTTCTCAAAAAAAACACCATTCGGCTATCAATTTGCAAAAACCACCCATGTTTTGAGAAAAAACTTTTTTTGTCGAAGACACTAAAAGCTTGGTTGAGCGCATTTTGACACGAAATTAACTTGTGGGTCCTGCTCTCAAGGCCGACTTGGTACCAAAACCTCACACCGTCTGATTGAAAACTTTACTTGACGAAGGGCCCACCTGACAGTCTCCCCCTGACTCCGGCGTTGGCCGCCACTTCACCTACCCGTGGGCTGAGATCTGGCGCTCGACCTTCCGACGCCAGAAGGGCCGCCTCCAACCACGGCGGGCATCTCAAGCGAGCTCCATTGCCGTCCTAGGGGAAGGGGTAGACGGGCTGGGGCAGTGACAATGGACATCAAGGTGGTTGGGACAGGCAATGTCAGGCTCCCGTCGAGGGTGGCCACAGTGGCGCGGTCACATGTCTAAGGGTAGGGGCAATGCGGGCTAGGGCATCGGCAATAGACCTTGAGATGGCCGGGCGGGCATGTTCAGGCCCCATCGGTGGTGGTTGTCAGAGCAGAATCCCGTGGGGTGGTGGAAGTAGGTCATGTCGTAGGGGAAGCAATAGATGATGGTGAATGAGAGCGGGCTAGACACGAGCAGGTTGTTGGTGACCCAGTGTCGGCTAGGGAGTCCCCGAGCTAAACATCAAGGTGCAGTTTTGTCCATTTCGCTGCGTTGGTAGATATGGATGATGCGCGCCACCACCACGGTGCGGCGCTGGGCCAGTGTCATTTAGCCCACAATTGTTGAATAGACGTCGTTGCGCTCTGTGCTTTGACGGTGCTCGGTGTTGATTACCTCGACCAGATGTACCGAGATCCATCCCTCGTCCTGGCCCTCTCATCATTAGTGACTGGAGCCCCACATACGAGCTTCCTCACCGCCATTCGGACGCAGCTTGGCTCCCGGAAGCCATGGTCTCGCAAGCAGCCCGCGCCAAAGCTATGCCTGATGCGCTAGCTCCACTCATGATGGCCTGGACCAAGCCCGATGGTCGCCGCTGTTGGCGCCATCTCTCCTCTCGCAGCGCCCCTTCTTCTTCTACCTCTTGCTGCCTCTCACAGCTCAACTCTCTTTGTCTCACATAAGAACACACACACATGGTGAAACTCAGAAAACACAAGCGCGCACCTCACCGTGGAGAACACAGCTTTGCTTTTCACTCCCGGTGAGACACACATGCACTACATTATTTCTGCCAGCCCTCACGGCCTCACTTCATTACTCAGTATGCAACATGTATATATACATCAGGTGCTGGACTCACGCCACTACCAGGCACCATTTCCGGCCACTAACAGCACCCTCCACGCACTAACCCATTCGCCAACTGACTAGCTACATGCACGCCCATGTCAATCACTAACAAACTCACGCATGCAGTGACTCTTGACTCGGCTAGCACCACGCACACATGCAGCTACAGCCTCACATACTCTAACTAATTCTGACTTGGCCAAATCACTTGGCTCAACCTGAATGAGCAGCCCGTCACGC
Organism: Triticum aestivum; assembly: GCF_018294505.1. NCBI lineage: Eukaryota > Viridiplantae > Streptophyta > Magnoliopsida > Poales > Poaceae > Triticum > Triticum aestivum. Next base: position 8,612,739 of record NC_057797.1, read on the forward strand.
TCCAGCCACGGTCGCATCTTGCCGCATCACACGGCGTTGCCTTATCGCATAGCAATATCGACATCTCCTCGTGCTCGCCGCGTCGCACGGCAGCCTGACATCTCATCTTCTCCGCGTGCCTCCGCTGAAGCTTCACCGGACTAGCTACTCTCTAACCTATCCTACATGCACAACGAAAGCAAACTAAATATGCAGATACATGGAATCAAGATTAAGTCTAACATTCACCCCCTAATCTTGATTCTCCTATCATCAACGCAGATCACCCACAACCACTTGCCAAGACTTTGCAGCGCCAAGACCACACCACCTTGCCTCACGCTGCAGCTTCACCATGCTGCACCATCGATCTCCACTTGCATGTTCTTCAGCGGCATCACACCACTGGTCACGTACATCTCGCCGCCGTCGTCGCAGCAGCTCACCTTGGGGATGGCGTCACACCACCCAAAACACCACGGTCAGCTAGCTTCACATCTATCCTCATGATGGCCTCGCACGCCGTACATCGATCTTCTCAGCGGCATCTCATCATCGTCTTGTCGGCATCGCACCGTCGTCGTGGCAGCATCGCACTGCCATCTCCTCCTAGCGGCATCACACCGCAACCACCTGTTCGCGCGGCATCACACCGGCGAAGACCTCCTTGTCGTGGACGACGCCGTCGCAGCGCCGGACACCACCGTGCACCATCTTGTCGTGGTCGACGCCGTCGCAGCGCCGGACGCCACCATGCACCATCTTGTCGTGGTCGACGCCGTCACAGCGCCCATCACCACATCGTCCTGCCGCACGCAGCAGCCACCTCTTGACGTGGACGGCGCCTTCGCAACGCCGATCACCACGCCATCATCACCTCGCGGCATCGCACCGAAACCGGCCATCAGCGGTACCGCACCGCTGCCAGCCATCACCTCGCACCGACGTCCTCCATCTCACATGGAGTCCACCGCGTCACCACCGTCGCACCCGTTGCCTCCGCCCAGCACCACGGCGGCCACCATAGCCGCCGGCACCGTCGTCGCCGCCACGGATCAACAAGGCTCTGATGCCAATTGTTGGCGCCATCTCTCCTCTCGCAGCGCCCCTTCTTCTTCTACCTCTTGCTGCCTCTCACAGCTCAACTCTCTTTGTCTCACACAAGAACACACACACATGGTGAAACTCAGAAAACACAAGCGCGCACCTCACCGTGGAGAACACAGCTTTGCTTTTCACTCCCGGTGAGACACACATGCACTACATTATTTCTGCCAGCCCTCACGGCCTCACTTCATTACTCAGTATGCAACATGTATATATACATCAGGTGCTGGACTCACGCCACTACCAGGCACCATTTCCGGCCACTAACAGCACCCTCCACGCACTAACCCATTCGCCAACTGACTAGCTACATGCACGCCCATGTCAATCACTAACAAACTCACGCATGCAGTGACTCTTGACTCGGCTAGCACCACGCACACATGCAGCTACAGCCTCACATACTCTAACTAATTCTGACTTGGCCAAATCACTTGGCTCAACCTGAATGAGCAGCCCGTCACGCTCCAGCCACGGTCGCATCTTGCCGCATCACACGGTGTTGCCTTATCGCATAGCAATATCGACATCTCCTCGTGCTCGCCGCGTCGCACGGCAGCCTGACATCTCATCTTCTCCGCGTGCCTCCGCTGAAGCTTCACCGGACTAGCTACTCTCTAACCTATCCTACATGCACAACGAAAGCAAACTAAATATGCAGATACATGGAATCAAGATTAAGTCTAACATTACCCTTCTGTCGTTCGCCGGTGACAGGAGCAACTGGGTCATACCAGCAGCACCACTGGCTTGTGGCATCTAGGTGTTCGGCGAAATGCCAAACACCACTCGGGGAGGAAGAAGAGGGGTTGATCGGTTTTGCTTAATGTCAGTCTCCGCCATCCATTTTCCTTGTGCCACGTGGACCTGACGGCGGAACCCACCATTCAAATTTCTTGTCAAAATGCACTCAACTGAGCGTTTAGTGTTTTTGGCAAAAACAAATACTCCAAACTGGCAGTCTTTGCAAACGGTTAGCGAAACGATAGTTTTTTGAGAAGTCGTCCGCAATTATGGTGATATTTGACAATTTACTCTTCATTGCTAGTAATTAAATATGATCACTAATATCATGTCTGGTGTAACACTCTGATCTATTGGCTCAAAATGTGTGTCTTGTCGGGCGAAATATGTCCTTTTACTCCTGATTAAATTAACTTGATCAAACAGAACTTGACCGTTGGAAATGCAGGTATGAAGCTGGATGTCAAAGAAATTAGGAAAAATATGCATGATCTTACCTTTCATGCAATGTTGACCTAACTAAAGTAGTCTTGTCTGCTACATGCTTGCTCAAAACCTATTAAACTTCTGTCAGTGGACTTATATATACGCGCTGCGGGGAGGGTTTCAGCAAAGGGTTTTTCTTTTTTTTCGCGAATACGCTTTGTAGCGTATCTTTGCATTGATAGAGAGAAAGAAGGAATACAGCGGGCCGACGCCACGTTCACGTACACAAGAAGGCGTGTCCATGGCATTCAAGTGAGCATAGAGTAATGGGCTTGCTCAGCCCCTCATACAAGATCAGGTTACAGGAATAAAAGCACTAAGCCCTTTGGCTCCGGCAGTGGCCCAGGAGCGTGCGTCATCTTGAATAGTGGTGACCACGGTCGGGGTAGACGGGGTGATCTTGTCGAAGATAACCGCATTACGATGGCGCCAAAGCGTCCAGGCCACAAGGCCAGCCAAGGTAGTGAGGCCGCGACGAGTGGTAGCAGGTAGCCTGAGGAGGGCCGCAGAGAGCCAATCGAAGAAGCCGGAAGATCCATCGGGCGGGAGGGTGGAGGGGGAGCACCAGGTGAGGATCTCATGCCAGACAGACCGAGCGAAAACGCATCCCACCAAGATATGATGCAAAGTCTCTGGCTCCTGGAGGCAGAGGACGCATGTCGGCTCGTGCTGTAGACCACGCCGAGCAAGCCGGTCGGTGCTACCTCTTGAGCTTGCGTTGGATTTCCCCGAAGAGGGAAGGATGATGCAGCAGAGTAGCGTAAGTATTTCCCTCAGTTTTTGAGAACCAAGGTATCAGTCCAGTAGGAGGCCACGCTCAAGTCCCTCGTACCTGCACAAAACGATAGCTACTCACAACCAACGCGATTAGGGGTTGTCAATCCCTTCACGGTCACTTACGAGAGTGAGATCTGATAGATATAATATTTTTGGTATTTTTGGTATAGAGATGCAAAGTGAAAAGTAAAAGGCAAAGTAAAAAAGCAAAGCAAGATTAAAGTGATGGAGATTGATATGATGAGAATAGACCCGGGGGCCATAGGTTTCACTAGTGGCTTCTCTTAAGAGCATAAGTATTCTACGGCGGGTGAACAAATTATTGTTGAGCAATTGACAGAATTGAGCATAGTTATGAGAATATCTAGGCATGATCATGTATATAGGCATCACATCCGTGACAAGTAGACCGAAACGATTCTGCATCTACTACTATTACTCCACTCATCGACCGCTATCCAGCATGCATCTAGAGTATTAAGTTAAAAACAGAGTAACGCTTTAAGCAAGATGACATGATGTAGAGAGATAAATTCATGCAATATGAAATAAACCCCATCTTGTTATCCTCGATGGCAACGATGCAATACGTGCCTTGCTACCCCTTTTGTCACTGGGAAAGGACACCGCAAGATCGAACCCAAAGCTAAGCACTTCTCCCATGGCAAGAAAAACCAATCTAGTAGGCCAAACCAAACTGATAATTCGAAGAGACTTGCAAAGATAACTAATCATACATAAAAGAATTCAGAGAAGATTCAAATATTATTCATAGATAGACTTGATCATAAACCCACAATTCATCGGTCTCAACAAACACACTGCAAAAAAGAAGAAGATTACATCGAATAGATCTCCATAAGAGAGGGGGAGAACTTTGTATTGAGATCCAAAAAGAGAGAAGAAGCCATCTAGCTAATAACTATGGACCCGAAGGTCTGAGGTAAACTACTCACACTTCATCGGAGAGACTATGATGATGTAGAAGCCCTCCGTGATGACGGCCCTCTCCGGCGGAGCTCCGGAACAGGCCCCAAGATGGGATCTCGTGGATACAGAAAGTTGCAGCAGTGGAATTTGGTTTTTGGCTCTGTCTCTGTTCGTTTGGGGGTACGTAGGTATATATAGGAGGAAGAAGTACGTCGGTGGAGCTACGGTGGGCCCATGAGGGTGGGGGGCACGCCTGGGGGTATAGGGCGCGCCCCCCTACCTCGTGGCCACCTCGAAGCTTCCTTGGCGTAGGGTCCAAGTCTCCTGGGTCATATTCGGGAAGAAAATCACGTTCTAGAAAGGTTTGTTCCGTTTGGACTCCGTTTGATATTCCGTTTCTTCGAAACACTGAAATAGGCAAAAAAAACAGCAATTCTGGGCTGGGCCTCCGGTTAATAGGTTAGTCCCAAAAATAATATAAAAGTGTAAAATAAAGCCCAATATAGTCCAAAACAGTAGATAATATAGCATGGAGCAATCAAAAATTATAGATACGTTGGAGACGTATCAGGCATCCCCAAGCTTAATTCCTGCTCATCCTCGAGTAGGTAAATGATAAAAAGAGAATTTTTGATGCGGAGTGCTACTTGGCATAATTTCAATGCAAATCTTCTTAATTGTGGTATGAATATTCAGATTAGGAAGATTCAAGACAAAAGTTCATATTGACATAGAGAATAATAATACTTCAAGCAAACCAACAAAGCAATTATGTTTTCTTAAAGTAACATGGCCAAAGAAAGTTCATCCCTGCAAAATTATATAGTTTAGTCATGCTCCATTTTCGTCACACAAGAATGATCTCATCATGCACAAGCCCGATGACAAGCCAAGCAATTGTTTCATACCGTAATAATTTCAAACTCATAAACTTTCACGCAATACATGAGCGTGAGCCATGGATATAGCACTATGGGTGGAATAGAATATAATGATGGGGGTTAAGTGGAGAAGACAAAAAGGAGAAAGTCTCATATCAACGAGGCTAATCAATGGGCTATGGAGATGTCCATCGATTGATGTTAATGCAAAGAGTAGGGATTGCCATGCAATGGATGCACTAGAGCTATAAATATATGAAAGCTCAACAAAAGAAACTAAGTGGGTGTGCATCCAACTTGCTTGCTCACGAAGACCTAGGGAACTTGAGGAGGCCCATTGTTGGAATATACAAGCCAAGTTCTATAATGAAAATTCTCACTAGTATATGAAAGTGATAACTCAAGAGACTCTCTATATGAAGAACATCACTAGTAGAAAACGGGCCTATTGTCCCGGTTCATAAGGGCCTTTTGTCCCGGTTCCAAAACCGGGACTAAAGGGTCGTTACTAATGCCCTGACCCTTTAGTCCCGGTTCTATCCAGAACCAGGACAGATGGGCCTCCACGTGGCCTGCGCGCTGAGCCCAGACAGGAGGGCCTTTGGTCCCGGTTGGTTCCACCAACCGGGACCAATAGGCCTCCACGCGTCAGCATTTCTGTGGCTGGGGTTTTTGTTTTTTTAAGGGGGGGGGGGGGGGGGGGTTGGGGGTTTTGGGGGGTTAATTTAGGTGTTTCATATATTGTGTTAGCTAGCTATAATTAATAGAGAGAAGTGTCCTCTCTTATGTCCGTGCTTGGTCGACGCTACGTACTATACATATGTATAGAGAGGACTATACACGCTAGCTAGCTAGTAAGAAAACGAAGGAAACAGAAGATCGTCATGCATGAACATATATGCATACAGAGAGAAGTGATATCGACCACCTCTCCTTCTCCGAGAGATTGGTCGAACAACAAGTTCTCGTATATCTATCCGACACTACCGGCTACATATATACAATAATTATCTCTTACAAATATAATCATATGGACGCATGGTCCACATTGTATTCTCCGTCTTCAGCGATCACGTGGTCAAGAAAGAATGCCGCCAATTCCTCTTGAATTGCTCGCATGCGAGCTGGTGCTAGGAGTTCATCCCGCTTCTGAAACATCTAATTTGAAGAAGGGGGTCAATACATATATATATATATATGAATGAATGAAACTCAACACAAATGATGGTAATAAAATAAAATTGTGAATATTTTTATTTACGCACTTCATATTGTTCGTCAGAGTACCCGCCCCGCTCACAGGTCGTGTGGCGGATGGACTCGCAAACGTAGTATCCACAGAAATCATTCCCTTGTTCCTGCCACAACCACTTTACAATAAATAGAGGTCAATCAAACTGATAAGCAAGAATGCTAAATGGTATTGATGAAACTAGTGCTTGAATCACTAGGAGATGCGCGGAACATGCTACTATAGTACTTACTTTCGGGTGTCTAAATTCCGGCTCCTTCGGCAGTCCCGGAACTTTTCTGGTGAATTTTTTCCAAACCCTGCCGGACAAAGAAAACAATTACTTGATATCAGGAAATGAACAAAGTTGCTGATATGGTGGATAATGATCGATTTAACTTACTTCTTGAGGATTTCAGTCATGTCCGCATACTCCTGGGGATCTTTTCGTTTAGAGTCCAAGACAGTTACTACTCCCTGCTCAAGCCTAATCTCTAGGAGAATATAGTGGTACCTGCGCACGCATGCATAACTCATCAATTACATTACTATAACCTGGACTAATATATAAGGGAAACTGAATATGCACAAGATAGTAACACTCACTTGAAGTTGTAAGGAAAGAGTATTATATCTTTGTTTTCATTTATTTTGAATGATCGTAGCAAGTTGGCCTCGGTATCTTCGGGACGATGTTCAACCTCAGTTGCATCTATGAGATATGTGTTAACCAACCCAATATCACCGATTTGTCTTTTCTTCAATTCGGCGATCTTCAATCTGCATAATATAATGAGGATAATTATAAATACATGCAATGAAAGAGATGAGCTATATAGAGAGACTTAATGACAGAAGTAGTAGTACTTACAGACAGTAGCAGGTGACCGTTGTTTTATCGAGGGCCAATTGATTGAAAAACTGATAGAACTCCTCAAATAGAATAGGCAACAGTTCAATTCCAACGAGGTCATGCTCCGGTTTAACTCTCGCATACAAAGTACTCCTCCCCCCAGACTCTCTGCAGATTTTCAAGTACCAATCATGCAATCTTCGCATCATCGTTGTTAAAGATTTTTCATCTTTGACGAGAGGCTTCCCGTACTCGTATCTGTGTATCTGCACCTCCATGGGATCATAATGTACATCATCGGGCAGGTAATCGTCATCATTGCAATAACCGGGCACCATCCTCGGATCGACGATGTCGCTAGGCACCTTGAGCGGGGGGCACGATTGCTTCGCTTGTTCGCCGAGCTGGGCAATTTGTTTCCCAGCTGCTCGTCGTTCTTTCAGCCTTTGATCACTGACTGTACTTCCCGACCGCTCCGCTTCGGCCCATGTCTTTGCAATAATGCGCTCATAGTTGCCTTTCGGCGGAGACTTGGGTGGTTTTGCCAGGGCAGCCAGAGTGCGCTTCACTTTCACCGGATCTACCTTCTCCTCCGGAGGTGGATGTCTCTTTGCTTTCAACCCTTGAAACCAGTCATCCACTTCGGTTCGCGCGATCTTCACGTTCTCCTCTAGGGTCCTCTCGTATGGTAACTTCTGTGGAATCTTCAGAGAAGGACCAAATCTGTATGTCCTCCCACCTCTGGCTGTACTGCTAGACGCCGGCCGAACAGATGGAGCGGCTGTCTTCTTTACTTGCTTACGAGGCGGAGGAGAAGGACTACGACGCGCCGGAGCAGCTGCCGGAGCGGCGGCGGGTCTCTTCCGCCCTTGCTGACGAGGCGGAGAAGGAGGAGGCTGGCTGCTCGAGCGCGTCGGTAAAGGAGGAGAAGGAGGCGGAGTGCCGCCACGCGCCGGAGAAGGAGCCGGCCGAGGGCCCTGATCGTCACTCGCCGGAGGAGGAGGCGGTGGAGGAGGCGGAGTGCCCTGACTCGCCGGAGGAGGAGGAGGAGGGGAGGCGTCCAGTTCGGAAGGTTGATGAGCTCCTTCCGCCATAGGCATGGAGTCTTCAGAGAAGAACCCAGCCGAGTCTCCCCTTCTCTGGTAGGGTGGTCAAGCGGGAGGTCCTCAAATCCCTCCGTTATTTCATCCACCATCACCTTAGCATATCCTTCTGGAATCGGCCGGCAGTGAAAAGTTGCGCCGGGTTCATTAGGAAAAACAAAGCCAACAGCCGCCTTGACCTTCATATTAATCCATTGCGTCATAAGGTGGCAATTTTGAGCCTCCGTGATAGCATCCACGGGATAGCTGGCAGGAGCCGTCAAGACAAGCTGCGGCTGAAGCAGCTCGGTGGAAGCCACGCTGCTTCTCCGCTGAGATGGCGGGGTAGCTTCAGGGGAAGCTTCGGCAAGTCGTTGGCTGCGATTTGCTTCTCGTTCCTCTATCGCTTGTACCCTTGCGTGCAGTGCCTGCAGTCCGGTCTGCTGCAATTTTTTCCTCCTCTCGTGGCTTTTGTAACCGCCTGCGTCCGGAAACCCAGCCTTCCACGGAATGGAGCCTGGCGTGCCTCGTGTCCGTCCAGGGTGCTCAGGATTTCCGAGGGCCTTTGTGAGCTCGTCGTTCTCTCTGTCTGGAAGGAACGTCCCTTTCTGCGCTGCAGCGATATAGTACCAAAGCTTCTTCAAGGGTATGTCAAGTTGCTCGTCCGTCCAAATGCACTTCCCTGTTACAGGGTCCAAGGTTCCGCCAGCCCCGAAGAACCAAGTCCGGCAACGGTTTGTCCAGTTCATTGTCTCTGGTTCGATCCCTTTTTCAACCAGATCATTCTCAACCTTGGCCCACTTAGGCCGGGCTACGAGGTAGTCACCTGACCACGTGTGATGGTGAAGCTTCTTCTTCGCAGCATTTTTCTTGTTTGTCGCCGACATCTTCTTACTCTTTTCCGATGTCTTGTTGGCCACAAATGCGGGCCAGTGATCTTTGATCTTCTCATATCTGCCCTTGAATTCTGGTGTCTCTTTTTTATCGACAAACCTATTCAGCTCTTTCTTCCACCTCCTGAATAGGTCTGCCATCCTCTTAAGAGCAAAAGACTTGATTAATTGCTCTTTAACTGGCTTCTCCATATCATCCTCTGGCGGTAGGGTGAAATTTGACTTCAGCTCAGTCCAAAGATCATTTTTCTGCATATCATTGACGTAAGACACCTCAGGGTCTTCTGTAGCCGGCTTTAACCATTGTTGGATGTTGATCGGGATCTTGTCCCTAACCAGAACCCCGCACTGAGCAACAAATGCGTTCTTTGTTCAGATGGGTTCAATCGGTTGGCCGTCGGGCGCGATTGCTATGATCTCAAACCTTTCATCCGAGCTCAACTTTTTCTTCGGGCCTCGTCTCTTTACCTCAGTTGTGCTCGATCCGAAGGGCTAGAAAAAAGAACAAATACCTAATTAATATGTGTACATACCAAAACAATGAATGCATCAATTAGCTAGTCAGCACAGGCTTAACTAATATATATACCTAGCCGGACTCGGTTCGGTCACCGGAGCCGTCATCACGGTCTCCTTCTTGCACCGGCATTGGGTCACTGGAACCGTCCTCATGTTCTTCTTCTTGCACCGGCATTAGGTCACCGGAGCCAGCTTCTTCACCCTCTCCTTCCAGACCATCGGTGTCGTTGAGAAACAACGAGACGGCATCACTTCCTTCTGTGATTATGTCCCTCAACAACACTTCTTTTGCTTCATCTCGGGCGGTGTCCATAGTTTCTACAAATATTTACAACATGGCAATTATTATTCAAACATGACAGATGGATATATTAGTGGCAAACGTAGAACTAGCTAGCTAATCATAGTAAGGAATCATATATATTAATTAGTGGCCTCGACGCTGCTTCTCTAGGGTTTGGGGTGGCCTCGACAACGCTTCAAGGGTTTGGGGTGGCCTCCAGAACGCTTCAAGGAGGGGGTAATATCGACCCCCCCCCCCACGTGTTGAAGCTATCGGGAGGGGGTATATCAACAACGACGACACTACATCTATGTCCCTCGACGACCCTCATTCCCGACAAAAAAAGAGGAAGAAGAAGAAAAAAAGAGGAGAAGAACTCCTCTATTCTTTCTTCTCCTCTTTTTTTTTCTTCCTCTTCTTTTTTTATCCTCTTCTTCCTCTCATGTTCGAGAGGATCGCCGAGGGGTCCGGAGGTTGCCTAGTGTCAAAGGATTCAACAAAACCATGTCTTCATCATCAGGCGAAAGTAACAGGTGCATGATGGTACGAAGCTCTCCAAAGTTATTTTGGAACGGAGTCCCAGATAGGATAATTCGCTTTTTGGTACAAAGTTCAGCAAGAATCTTCCAAATATCGTTATTTGGAAGGCCTTTGCTGAAATTCATACAAAAAGGCAAATTATCCTATCCGGGACACCATTCCAAAATAACTTTGGAGGACTTCGTCATGCCCTGGTTACTTCTGGCTAATGATGAAGCCATGGATTTCTTCAATACTTTGACACTAGGAAACCTCTCTCGACCTCTCGGCGATCCTCGACCCCTCGAACCCTCAACGACCCTGGAACCCTCGACCCCTAGACGACCCTGGAACCCTCGACCCTCGATCCCTCGACCCTATAGAACCCTCGAAGAAAGGAATAGCTAGAGGAGAAGATCGAAGAAAAAAAGAAGAAAAAAAGAGGAGAAGAAGAAAGGAATAGTGGAGAAGAAGAGAAAATAGACTCTTCTTCTCCACTATTCCTTTCTTCTTCTCCTCTTCTTTTTCTTCTTTTTTCTTCTTCTTATTTATTTCTCCTTTTCTTCCTCTCCTCTTGTTCTTTCTTTCCTCTTCTTATTTTCTTCTTTCCTATCCTTCTTTTCCTTCCTTTCTTAATATCACTTAGCAAATGCACTAACCTAAAATGCAACAAACATAAAATGCAACAAACATAAAATGCACTAAATCGATCAACTAACCTAAAATCAGTGATAAAATGCACTAACCTAAAATCGATATCTACTAACAACTTAAAACAATTAATACATATATGAAAAAAACATCATCATATCATCAACAGAAAAAATAGTATTTTTTCTAAAAATCTATCTTTTCAGCACATACATATACTCATACATCATCATATAATCATACATATACTCATACATATACATATAATCTGCAGGAAAAAAACATATATGTGTTTGCAAAAAAAGGGGGAAGAGGGGGGTGGTGCCGGCCCAGACCACAGCGAGGCAGAGGCGACGGCGGCGCGGGGCAGCTGGGGCGCGGCGAGGCAGAGGCGGGGCGGCGACGGCGTAGGGGCGGCACGGGGTGGCGACGGCGTCGGGGTGGCGCGGGGCAGCTGGGGCGCGGCGAGGCAGAGGCGACGGCGAGGCAAAGGCGGGGCGGCGAGGGCGTCGGGGCGCGACGCGGGGAGGCGACGGCGTCGGGGCGGCGCGGAGAGACCGTGACGGCGGGGGGTGGCGCGCGGCGATGGCGTCGGGGGCGGCGCGGGGTGGCGACGGCATCGGGGCGGTGCGGGACGGCGTCGGAGGCAGGGCTACGACGGTGACGGCGAGGAGCAGAGGGGCAGCCTGGCGGCGTCGTCGGGGCATGATCAAAGAACTGAACGAAAATTTTCACAAGTCTTGCTTATATAGACGGCGCATTGGTCCCGGTTCGTGGCACAAACCAGGACTAATGCCCCCCTTTAGTCGGCCTTTGGTCCCGGTTGGTGGCACCAACCGGGACTAAAGGGGGGCATTAGTCCTGGTTTGTGCCACGAACCGGAACCAATGCCCCCTTTTGAAGGAAATATGCCCTAGAGGCAATAATAAAGTTATTATTTATTTCCTTATTTCATGATAAATGTTTATTATTCATGCTATAATTGTATTAACCGGAAACATAATACATGTGTGAATACATAGACAAACAGAGTGTCACTAGTATGCCTCTACTTGACTAGCTCGTTAATAAAAGATGGTTATGTTTCCTAACCATAGACAAAGAGTTGTTATTTGATTAACGGGATCACATCATTAGGTGAATGATCTGATTGACATGACCCATTCCATTAGCTTAGCACCCGATCGTTTAGTATGTTGCTATTGCTTTCTTCATGACTTATACATGTTCCTATGACTATGAGATTATGCAACTCCCGTTTGCCGGAGGAACACTTTGTGTGCTACCAAACGTCACAACGTAAATGGGTGATTATAAAGGAGCTCTACAGGTGTCTCCAAAGGTAAATGTTGGGTTGGCGTATTTCGAGATTAGGATTTGTCACTCCGATTGTCGGAGAGGTATCTCTGGGCCCTCTCGGTAATGCACATCACATAAGCCTTGCAAGCATTACAACTAATAAGTTAGTTGTGAGATGATGTATTACGGAACGAGTAAAGAGACTTGCCGGTAACGAGATTGAACTAGGTATTGGATACCGATGATCGAATCTCGGCAAGTAACATACCGATGACAAAGGGAACAACGTATGTTGTTACGCGGTCTGACCGATAAAGATCTTCGTAGAATATGTAGGAGCCAATATGGGCATCCAGGTCCCGCTATTGGTTATTGACCGGTGATTTGTCTCAGTCATGTCTACATTGTTCTCGAACCGTAGGGTCCGCACGCTTAATGTTACGATGACAGTTATTATGAGTTTATGCATTTTGATGTACCGAAGTTAGTTCGGAGTCCCGGATGTGATCACGGACATGACGAGGAGTCTCAAAATGGTCGAAACATAAAGATTGATATATTGGACGACTATATTCGGACACCGGAAGGGTTCCGGGGAAGTTTCGGATAAAACCGGAGCACCGGGGGGTTACCAGAACCCCCCGGGGGGTTAATGGGCCTTATGGGCCAAATGTGGAGAAGAGGAAGGGGCTGCCAGGGCAGGCCGCGCGCCCCCTCTCCCCCTAGTCCATATTGGACAAGGAGGGAGGGGCGGCGCCCCCCCCCTTTCCTTCTCTCCCTCCACCTCTCCTAGTTGGACAAGGAACGAGAGGGGAGTCCTACTCCCGGTAGGAGTAGGACTCCTCCTGCGCGCCTCCTCTAGGCCGGCCGCACCCCCCCCCCCTTGGATCCTTTATATACAGAGGCAGGGGGGCACCCTAGAACACACAAGTTGATCTTCGTGATCGTTCCTTAGCCGTGTGCGGTGCCCCCTTCCACCATATTCCACCTCGGTCATATCGTAGTAGTGCTTAGGCGAAGCCCTGCGTCGGTAGAACATCATCATTGTCACCACGCCGTTGTGCTGACGAAACTTATCCCCGAAGCTTTGCTGGATCGGAGCCCGGGGAGCGTCATCGAGCTGTACGTGTGCCAAGAACTCGGAGGTGCCGGAGTAACGGTGCTTGGATCGGTCGGATCGGAAGACGTACGACTACTTCCTCTACGTTGCGTTAACGCTTCCGTTGCGGTCTACAAGGGTACGTAGACAACACTCTCCCCTCTCGTTGCTATGCATCATCATGATCTTGCGTGTGCGTAGGAAAATTTTTAATATTACTACGAAACCCAACACCTTTAGTCCCGGGTGGTGCCACCAACCGGGACCAAAGGCCTTGTGCTGCCCCGCGCCCAAATGTTTAGTCCCACCTCGCTAGTTGAGAGGGAGCCGCACCTGTTTATAAGGTGCGGTGCGCCTTCCCTCTCGAGCTCCTCTCTAAAGCAGGCTTTCGGGCCTAACCGTGCAATGTGTGCCTGTGGGCCTACTGGGCCTCCCACGGGCCTGAATCCTGGCCCATGGTAGGGTTTCTAGTCGTATTCAGGCCATGGGTGCCCAGTAGGTGGCACTTTTTTTGTTTTTTTTGTTTTTTTGTTTCTACTTACAACAAAATACTTATTGTTGCTATATTTAATTTTTTTTCCAGTTTTTTGTTTTGTTTTCTGCATTATTTATTTTCTTTTGTTTTTTGCTTTATTTTTTATTTCTTTTTGCTTTTAGTTTTATAAAAATTATAAACTTTCTGTTAGTGCCATTAGTTTTCAAATTTGAGAACACTTTTTTTGTTTTTTTGTTTTATTTGTTGCTTTATTTATTTTATTTTGTTTCTACTTACAACAAAATACTTATTGTTGCTATTTTTATTTTATTTTCCAGTTTTTTTGTTTCGTTTTCTGTATTATTTATTTTGTTTTGTTTTTTGCTTTATTTTTTAATTCTTTTTTGCTTTTAGTTTTAGAAAAATTATAAACTTTCTGTTAGTGCCATTAGTTTTCAAATTTGAAAACACTTTTTTTTGTTTTTTTTTGTTTTCTTTGTTGCTTTATTTATTTTATTTTTGTTTCTACTTACAACAAAATACTTATTGTTGCTATTTTTATTTTTTTCCCAGTTTTTTGTTTTGTTTTCTGTATCATTTTTTTTGCTTTGGTTTTTGCTTTATTTTTTAATTCTTTTTGCTTTTAGGTTAGCAAAATTATAAACTTTCTGTTAGTGCCATTAGTTTTAGAAAAATTATAAACTTTCTGTTAGTGCCATTAGTTTTCAAATTTGAATAGTTAAAATTTGAACATAGATGCACCTATAGAGAAAATTCGACCTAAATTCATAGTTTTCAAATGAACTCTGAAAAAGTTGGCATAGCATACTCGTCTGTTACAAATTTGGCATGGTATCATCATAATAGTTGCGGGAGAAAGTCTTCACTTTTTCTTCGCTTGTGTCATTTGCTTATTGCGCCGTAACCATGGATAATCTTCAGCGTTTATCAGGATGCTTGGGTCAGCCTTGACATTGAAGGGAGGAATTTCATGAAACCTTTCATAATCTTCAGACATGTCTGTCTTGCCCTCCACTCCCAGGATGTCCCTTTTTCCTGAAAGAACTATGTGGCGCTTTGGCTCATCGTATGATGTATTCGCTTCCTTATCTTTTCTTTTTCTCGGTCTGGTAGACATGTCCTTCACATAGATAACCTGTGCCACATCATTGGCTAGGACGAACGGTTCGTCAGTGTACCCAAGATTTTTCAGATCCACTGTTGTCATTCCGTACTGTGGGTCTACATGTACCCCGCCTCCTGACAGATTGACCCATTTGCACTTAAACAACGGGACCTTAAAATCTTGTTCGTAGTCAAGTTCCCATATGTCCACTATGTAACCATAATATGTGTCCTTTCCCTTCTCGGTTGTTGCATCAAAGCGGACACCGCTATTTTGGTTGGTGCTCTTTTGATCTTGGTCAATCGTGTAAAATGTATTCCCATTTATCTCGTATCCTTTGTAAATCAATACAGTCAAAGATGGTCCCCTGGACAACAAGTACAACTCATCACAAACAGTGTTGTCACCTCTGAGACGTGCTTCCAACCAACTGCTGAAAGTCCTAATGTGTTCACATGTAATCCAGTCGTCGCACTGCTCCGGGTGTTTGGAGCATAGACTGTTCTTGTGTTCATCGACATACGGGGTCACCAAGGTAGAGTTCTGTAGAACTGTGTAGTGTGCTTGAGACCAAGAATGCCCGTCCCTGCATATTATTGAGTCCGCTCCTAGCGTGCCTTTTCCAGTTAGTCTCCCCTCATACCGCGATTTAGGGAGACCTATCTTCTTAAGGCCAGGAATGAAGTCAACACAAAACCCGATGACATCCTCTGTTTGATGGCCCATGGAGATGCTTCCTTCTGGCCTAGCGCGGTTACGGACATATTTCTTTAGGACTCCCATGAACCTCTCAAAGGGGAACATATTGTGTAGAAATACGGGCCCCAGAATGACAATCTCATCGACTAGATGAACTAGGACATGCGTCATGATATTGAAGAAGGATGGTGGGAACACCAGCTCGAAACTGACAAGACATTGCGCCACGTCACTCCTTAGCCTTGGTACGATTTCTGGATCGATCACCTTCTGAGAGATTGCATTGAGGAATGCACATAGCTTCACAATGGCTAATCGGACATTTTCCGGTAGAAGCCCCCTCAATGCAACCGGGAGCAGTTGCATCATAATCACGTGGCAGTCATGAGACTTTAGATTCTGGAACTTTTTCTCTGGCATATTTATTATTCCCTTTATATTCGACGAGAAGCCAGTCGGGACCTTCATACTGAGCAGGCATTCAAAGAAGATTTATTTCTCTTCTTCCGTAAGAGTGTAGATGGAAGGACCTTCATACTGCTTCGGAGGCATGCCATCTTTTTCGTGCAAACGTTGCAGGTCCTCCCGTGCCTCAGGTGTATCTTTTGTCTTTCCATACACGCCCAAGAAGCCTAGCAGGTTCACGCAAAGGTTCTTCATCACGTGCATCACGTTGATTGAAGAGCGGACCTCTAGGTCTTTCCAGTAGGGTAGGTCCCAAAATATAGATTTCTTCTTCCACATGGGTGCGTGTCCCTCAGCGTCATTCGGAACAGCTAGTGCGCCGGGACCCTTTTCAAAGATTACGTGTAAATCATTGACCATAGCAAGTACGTGATCACCGGTACGCATGGCGGGCTTCTTCCGGTGATCTGCCTCGCCTTTGAAATGCTTGCCTTTCTTTTGACATTGATGGTTGGTTGGAAGAAATCGACGATGGCCCAGGTACGCATTCTTCCTGCATTTGTCCAGGTATATACTTTCAGTGTCATCTAAACAGTGTGTGCATGTGTGGTATCCTTTGTTTGTCTGTCCTGAAAGGTTACTGAGAGCGGGCCAATCGTTGATGGTCACGAACAGCAACGCCTTTAGGTTAAATTCCTCTTGTCTGTGCTCATCCCACGTACGTACACTGTTTCCATTCCACAGCTGTAAAAGTTCTTCAACTAATGGCCTTAGGTACACATCAATGTCGTTGCCGGGATGCTTAGGGCCTTGGATGAGAACTGGCATCATAATGAACTTCCGCTTCATGCACATCCAAGGAGGAAGGTTATACATACATAGAGTCACAAGCTAGGTGCTGTGATTGCTGCTCTGCTCCCCGAAAGAATTAATGCCATCCGCGCTTAAAGCAAACCATACGTTCCTTGGGTCCTTTGCAAACTCATCCCAGTACTTTCTCACAATTTTTCTCCACTGCGACCCGTCAGCGGGTGCTCTCAACTTCCGTCTTTCTTACGGTCCTCACTGTGCCATCGCATCGACTTGGCATGCTTTCCGTTTTTGAACAAACGTTTCAACCGTGGTATTATAGGAGCATACCACATCACCTTCGCAGGAACCCTCTTCCTATGGGGCTCGCCGTGAACATCACTAGGGTCATCTCATCTGATCTTATACCGCAATGCACCGCATACCGGGCATGCGATAAGATCCTTGTATGCACCGCGGTATAGGATGCAGTCATTAGGGCATGCATGTATCTTCTCCACCTCCAATCCTAGAGGGCATACGACCTTCTTCACTGCATATGTACTGTCGGGCAATTCGTTATCCTTTGGAAGCTTCTTCTTCAATATTTTCAGTAGCTTCTCAAATCCTTTGTCAGGCACAGCATTCTCTGCCTTCCACTGCAGCAATTCCAGTACGGTACCGAGCTTTGTGTTGCCATCTTCGCAATTGGGGTACAACCCTTTTTTGTGATCCTGTAACATGCGATCGAACTTCAGCTTCTCCTTTTGACTTTCGCATTGCGTCCTTGCATCGACAATGACCCGACGGAGATCATCGTCATCGGGCACATCGTCTGGTTCCTCTTGATCTTCAGCAGCTTCACCCGTTGCAGCATCATTGGGCACATCGTCTGGTTCCTCTTGATCTTCACCAGCTCCCCCCGTTGCAGCATCACGGTATTCAGGGGGCACATAGTTGTCATCGTACTCTTCTTCTTCGTCGTCTTCCATCATAACCCCTATTTCTACGTGCCTCGTCCAAACATTATAGTGTGGCATGAAACCCTTGTAAAGCAGGTGGGTGTGAAGGATTTTCTGGTTAGAGTAAGACACCGTATTCCCACATTTAGTGCATGGACAATACATAAAACCATTATGCTTGTTTGCCTCAACCGCATCGAGAAACTCATGCACGCCCTTAATGTACTCGGAGGTGTGTCTGTCACCATACATCCATTGTCGGTTCATCTGCGTGCATTATATATAATTAAGTGTCCAAATTAATAGAAGTTCATCATCACATTAAAACCAAAGTACATACATAGTTCTCATCTAACAACATATAGCTCTCCAGATCATCTAATTAATTAAACGATACATCGAAACTATGTAAAACATTTAAATGTGAAAACAAAGGCGATCATAATCGCAACCAAGGTAACAATTGATCCAACGGCATAATGATACCAAGCCTCTGTTGGGTTTCGTAGTAATTTTAAAATTTTCCTACGCACACGCAAGATCATGATGATGCATAGCAACGAGAGGGGAGAGTGTTGTCTACGTACCCTTGTAGACCACAACGGAAGCGTTGACGCAACATAGAGGAAGTAGTCGTACGTCTTCCGATCCGACCGATCCAAGCACCGTTACTCCGGCACCTCCGAGTTCTTGGCACACGTACAGCTCGATGACGCTCCTCGGGCTCCGATCTAGCAAAGCTTAGGGGATAAGTTTCTTCAGCACAACGGCATGGTGACGATGATGATGTTCTACTGGCCCACGGCTTCGCCTAAGCACTACTACGATATGACCGAGGTGGAATTATGTGGAAGGGGGCACCGCACACGGCTAAGGAATGATCACGAAGATCAATTTGTGTGCTCTAGGGTGCCCCCCTGCCTCCGTATATAAAGGATCCAAGGGGGGGTGCGGCCGGCCTAGAGGAGGCGCGCAGGAGGAGTCCTACTCCTACCGGGAGTAGGACTCCCCTCCCGTTCCTTGTCCAACTAGGAGAGGTGGAGGGAGAGAAGGAAAGGGGGGGCGCCGCCCCTCCCTCCTTGTCCAATTCGGACTAGGGGGAGAGGGGGCGCGCGGCCTGCCCTGGCAGCCCCTTCCTCTTCTCCACATTAGGCCCATAAGGCCCATTAACCCCCCGGGGGGTTCCGGTAACCCCCCGGTGCTCCGGTTTTATCCGAAACTTCCCCGGAACCCTTCCGATGTCCGAATATAGTCGTCCAATATATCAATCTTTATGTCTCGACCATTTCGAGACTCCTCGTCATGTCCGTGATCACATCCGGGACTCCAAACTAACTTCGATACATCAAAATGCATAAACTCATAATAACTGTCATCGTAACGTTAAGCGTGTGGACCCTACGGTTCGAAAACAATGTAGACATGACTGAGACAAATCTCTGGTCAATAACCAATAGCGGGACCTGGATGCCCATATTGGCTCCTACATATTCTACGAAGATCTTTATCGGTCAGACCGCATAACAACATACGTTGTTCCCTTTGTCATCGGTATGTTACTTGCCCGAGATTCGATCGTCGGTATCCAATACCTAGTTCAATCTCGTTACCGGCAAGTCTCTTTACTCGTTCCGTAATACATCATCTCACAACTAACTTATTAGTTGTAATGCTTGCAAGGCTTATGTGATGTGCATTACCGAGAGGGCCCAGAGATACCTCTCCAACAATTGGAGTGACAAATCCTAATCTCGAAATACGCCAACCCAACATTTACCTTTGGAGACACCTGTAGAGCTCCTTTATAATCACCCATTTATGTTGTGACGTTTGGTAGCACACAAAGTGTTCCTCCGGCAAAATGGAGTTGCATAATCTCATAGTCATAGGAACATGTATAAGTCATGAAGAAAGCAATAGCAACATACTAAACGATCGGGTGCTAAGCTAATGGAATGGGTCATGTCAACCAGATCATTCACCTAATGATGTGATCCCGTTAATCAAATAACAACTCTTTGTCTATGGTTAGGAAACATAACCATCTTTGATTAACGAGCTAGTCAAGTAGAGGCATACTAGTGACACTCTGTTTGTCTGTGTATTCACACATGTATTATGTTTCCGGTTAATACAATTATAGCATGAATAATAAAAATTTATCATGAAATAAGGAAATAAATAATAACTTTATTATTGGCTCTAGGGCATATTTCCTTCAGCCTCGGTATGAATGGCATATTTTCTAATCTTTCTAATCTTCAAGCGCATTCGATCCATCTTGATCTTGTGATCATCGACGACATCCGCGACATGCAACCGCAATATCATCTTCTCCTCCTCAATTTTTTTATTTTTTCCTTCAAGAAATTGTTTTCTTCTTCAACTAAATTTAACCTCTCGACAATAGGGTCGGTTGGAATTTCCGGTTCACATACATCCTACATAAATAAAATCTATGTCACGTTGGTCCGCATAATTTTCATAAACAATAATGAACCAATAGTTATAAAGATAATATATATACCACATCCGAATCATAGACAGGACGAGGGCCAACGGGGGCGGATACCAAAACCATCGCACTATATAAGATGCAATAATAAAAGTAAGAAAATGATACAAGTATCTATCTAAACATACAAGTAAGAATATTTTTCCTTTCAGAAAGAAGATAAGAACAAGAGGCTCACCACGGTGGTGTCGGGCTTCGAGAGGAGAAAGCTTAACTAGTGTGGCTCAGGCATTTCACCGAACACCTCATGTGCATAGGAGGTGAGATAGAGCACCACACAAACCCCTCCCCTCGCCGGCCAGAGAAAAACAGAGCACTGGAGTGCTCTGCTCGTGGGCGAGGGTATATATAGGCACCTTATTGGTCCCGGTTCGTGGCATGAACCGGGACTAAAGGGCAGCCTTTGGTCCTGGTTCAGGCCACCAATCAGGACCAATGGTGGTGGGCCAGGAGCCAGGCCCATTTGTCCCAGTTCGTCCCACCAACCGGGACCAAAAGGTCCAGACAAACCGGGACCAATGGCCCACGTGGCCCGGCCGGCCCCCTGGGCTCACGAACCGGGTCCAATGCCCCCATTGGTCCCGGTTCTGGACTGAACCGGGACTAATGAGCTGACCCGGCCTGGACCATTGCCCCCTTTTCTACTAGTGCATGGTGCTACTTTGAAGGACAAGTGTGGAAAAAAGGATAGTAGCATTGCCCCATTTTATTTATTTTCTCTTTTTTGGGCCTTCTTTTTTTGGCATTTCTCTTTTTTTTTGGGACAATGCTCTATTGAATGATGATCATCACACTTCTATTTATTTACAACTCAATGATTACAACTCGATACTAGAACAAAGTATGACTCTATATGGATGCCTCCGGCGGTGTACCGGGATATGCAATGAAACAAGAGTGACAAGTATGAAAAAATTATGAACGGTGGCTTTGCCACAAATACTTATGTCAACTACATGATCATGCTAAGCAATATGACAATGATGAATGTGTCATGATAAACTGGATGGTGGAAAGTTGCATGGCAATATATCTCGGAATGGCTATGAAAATGCCATAATAGGTAGGTATGGTGGCTGTTTTGAGGAAGATATAAGGAGGTTTATGTGTGAAAGAGCACATCATATCACGGGGTTTGGATGCACCGGCGAAGTTTGCACCAACTCTCGATGTGAGAAAGGGCAATGCACGGTACCGTAGAGGCTAGCAATGATGGAAGGGTGAGAGTGCGTATAACCCATGGACTCAACTTTAGTCATAAAGAACTCATATACTTATTGCAAAAATCTACAAGCCATCAAAAACCAAAGTATTATGCGCATGCTCCTAGGGGTATAGATTGGTAGGAAAAGACCATCGCTCGTCCCCGACCGCCACTCATAAGGAGGACAATCAAATAACACCTCATGTTTCAAATTTGTTGCATAACGTTTACCATACGTGCATGCTACGGGACTTGCAAACTTTAACTCAAGCACTTCTCAAATTCACAATTACTCTACTAGCATGACTTTGATATTACTACCTCCATATCTCAAAACAATTATCAAGCATCCAACTTTTCTTGGTATTCAACACACTCAAAAGAAAGTTTCACAGATCTTGAATACCAAGCATGTTATTATTAAGAAAATTACCATGCTATTAAGACTCTCAAAATAATTTAAGTGAAGCATGAGATATCAATAATTTCTTTAAAACAAATCCACCACTGTGCTCTAAAAGATCTAAGTGAAGCACATAGAGCAAAACTACTTAGCTCAAAAAGATATAAGTGAAGCACATAGAGTATTCTATCAAATTTTAATTCATGTATGGTTCTCTCAAAAGGTGTGTACAGCAAGGATGATTGTGGCACACTAACAACCAAAGACACAAATAATACAAGACGCTCCAAGCAAAACACATATCATGTTGGTGAATAAAAATATAGCTCCAAGTAAATTACCGATGGAAGTGGACAAAAGAGGGGATGCCTTCCGGGGCATCCCCAAGCTTTGAATTTTTGGTGTCCTTGGATTATCTTGGGGGTGCCATGGGCATCCCCAAGCTTAGGCTCTTGCCACTCCTTGTTCCATAATCCATCACAAGAATTCACCCAAAACTTGAAAACTTCACAACACAAAACTCAATAGAAATCTCGTGAGCTCCGTTAGAGAAAGAAAACAAAAGACCACTTCAAGGTACTGTAATGAACTCATTCTTTATTTATATTGGTGTTAAACCTACTATATTCCAACTTCTCTATGGATTATAAACTATTTTACTAACCATAGATTCATCAAAATAAGCAAACAACGCACGAAAAACAGAATCTGTCAAAAACAGAATAGTCTGTAGTAATCTATAACTAACACAAACTTCTGGAACTACAAAAAATCTACCAAAATTGGACGACCTAGAAAATTTGTTTATTGATCATCGGCAATTGGAATGAGTATTTTATCGCGTTCTGGTGATTTTTAACAATTTGGCCACTGAACGCAAAGTTTCTGGAAATTACAGTAAGATAAAATAACTATCATCCAAGAAGATCCAATAGGTCTAACTGGGCACAAACACTAATTAAAACACAAAACCACATCCAAACAGAAGGTAGATGAGTTATTTATTCCCTAACATAAGAAAAACACAAAAAACTAAAAATAAAATTGGGTTGCCTCCCAACAAGCGCTATCGTTTAACGCCCCTAGCTAGGCATAAAAGCGAGGATAGATCTAGGTTGTGCCGTAGTAATAAGATAGATCGGTGAAACTCATTTCATATTCTCTATGTTCGGCAGCAAGTTTTCTTTGAGGCAAGCAAAAGTAATCAAAAGGGCTAAATTTAATAGGACAGAGGTCCCCAAGATCAATTTTAGGAGGTATAGGTTCCTCTTTCGGCCCTTCGTATTGCACAACCAATTCATCATTATAAGCATTCTTTTGACAGAACCTTGTGAGCCTAAACTCAAGAGAGCATCCTAGCTCATTGTTTCGAATAGCCAAATCATCATTAAGTTCAGAGATTCTATCAATTAAAATATTGATTGGCACCTTTTTTCTAAGGTTTTCATTGAAAGCAACATAGTCAAGAGATTGAAAGCGCATAATTTCTTCTTGATCAAAGAGGATAGATTCTATGGGAGGACGACCAGTGTCCACCCTATAGTGCGCAAAGATTTCTTTGGCTTCTTTTATTATAAATCTGAATTCAATAGCCAAAAAGATAGTAGCGGCACGCTTAACAGAAGAATGCTCGATATTAGAAAATTCTAGGAAAATTCTTTGTATAGATGGGTGCATATGCATAAATTGCCTTTCAAGTTCAACTATAAGCATGGCAATAGCGTCCGCAAGACTACTAGTTCTATGAAGAATAGAACCGCCCATAGAGGGCAAAGCACCGGCACAAGTAAAAAAATCTTGGATGACTCCTTTTCCAATAATATTACCACTACCGATTTGAAATCTTTTTGTATGATAGGTAGGGGGTTCTTCAGCCGGAGCATTAGAATTTTCTATGACATTGTTATCGCCCATATCGCTGATAACTTCCCCAACTTCAGACATAGCGACAAGCAAGCAATCCAACACACGAGCAAACAAAAGGCAAGCGAGAAAAAGGCAAACGCAAAAGAGAGGCGGAGAAGGAGAAGGAGATTGGGAAAGAGAGGGCGAATAAAACGGCAAGGGTGAAGTGGGGGAGAGGAAAACGAGAGGCAAATGGCAACTAATGTAATGCGAGAGATAGGGATTGCGATGGGTACTTGGTATGTTGACTTTTTGCGTAGACTCCCCGGCAACAGCGCCAGAAATTCTTCTTGCTACCTCTTGAGCTTGCGTTGGATTTTCCCGAGGAGGAAAGGATGATGCAGCAGAGTAGCGTAAGTATTTTCCTCAGTTTTTGAGAACCAAGGTATCAATCCAGTAGGAGGCCATGCTCAAGTCCCTCGTACCTGCACAAAACGATAGCTACTCGCAACCAACGCGATTAGGGGTTATCAATCCCTTCACGGTCACTTACGAGAGTGAGATCTAATAGATATAATATTTTTGGTATTTTTGGTATACAGATGCAAAGTGAAAAGTAAAAGGCAAAGTAAAAAAGCAAAGCAAGATTGAAGTGATGGAGATTGATATCATGAGAATAGACCCGGGGGCCATACGTTTCACTAGTGGCTTCTCTTAAGAGCATAAGTATTCTACGGCGGGTGAACAAATTACTGTTGAGCAATTGACAGAATTGAGCATAGTTATGAGAATATCTAGGCATGATCATGTATATAGGCATCACGTCCGTGACAAGTAGACCGAAACGATTCTGCATCTACTACTATTACTCCACTCATCGACCGCTATCCAGCATGCATCTAGAGTATTAAGTTAAAAACAGAGTAACGCTTTAAGCAAGATGACATGATGTAGAGAGATAAATTCATGCAATATGAAATAAACCCCATCTTGTTATCCTCGATGGCAACGATGCAATACGTGCCTTGCTGCCCCTTCTGTCACTGGGTAAGGACACAGCAAGATCGAACCCAAAGCTAAGCACTTCTCCCATGGCAAGAAAAACCAATCTAGTAGGCCAAACCAAACTGATAATTCGAAGAGACTTCCAAAGATAACTAATCATACATAAAAGAATTCAGAGAAGATTCAAATATTATTCATAGATAGACTTGATCATAAACCCACAATTCATCGGTCTCAACAAACACACCGCAAAAAAGAAGAAGATTGCATCGAATAGATCTCCACAAGAGAGGGGGAGAACTTTGTATTGAGATCCAAAAAGAGAGAAGAAGCCATCTAGCTAATAACTATGGACCCGAAGGTCTAAGGTAAACTACACACACTTCATCGGAGAGGCTATGATGATGTAGAAGCCCTCCGTGATGACGACCCTCTTCGGCGGAGCTTCGGAACAGGCCCCAAGATGGGATCTCGTGGATACAGAAAGTTGCGGCGGTGGAATTAGGTTTTTGGCTCTGTCTCTGTTCGTTTGGGGGTACGTAGGTATATATAGGAGGAAGAAGTTCGTCGGTGGAGCTTCGATGGGCCCACGAGGGTGGGGGCGTGCCTGGGGGTATAGGGTGCACCCCCTACCTCGTGCCCACCTCAAAGCTTCCTTGGCATAGGGTCCAAGTCTCGTGGGTCATATTCGGGAAGAAAATCACGTTCCAGAAAGGTTTATTCTGTTTGGACTCCATTTGATATTCCGTTTCTTCGAAACACTGAAATAGGCAAAAAAAAATAGCAATTCTGGGTTGGGCCTCCGGTTAATAGGTTAGTCCCAAAAATAATATAAAAGTGGAAAATAAAGCCCAATATAGTCCAAAGCAGTAGATAATATAGCATGGAGCAATCAAAAATTATAGATACGTTGGAGACGTATCAGTCGGCAGTCCAGCAGCGGTTCAAGGAGGCTAGGTATATGAAGAACTTCACCGAAAGGGGCGCGCTGGACTTCCAATCAGTCGCCAGTGCTCGGGTGTTGTGGAGCCGTTGAATAGGGCAGCATAGCAGGAGGATGCCGAGTACACACCATTCTCAGTCCATTTCCAACGAAGGATATCAGGCTGGGACGAGAGAACCACGTGCTGAACCTTGCGCCAAATGTCAACGTACTCAAGGGTGGCCGCTTGACCAAGTGATCCCTGGATGTTAGAGATCCACGCGCGATCGATAAGCGTCGTGGCCACCATGTGGGTGCGTCGCCTCCTGGGCGGGACAAGGGCCACCAGGGCGGGAGCAAGGGTCGAGATGGAGTTGCCCTCAAGCCACGGGTCGGTCCAGAAGCGGCAAGAAGTCCCATTACCCACGATCCAAGATGTGGATGCACGGAAAAACTAGGCGACCTCGGCATCCTGAGGAAGCTGGAGGTGAGACCAAGGGCGACTGCGATCCGTGGCCTGCACCCAGAGCCGCCGGACACGGAGAGAAATACCCGTGCGGTGCAAGTCCCGTATGCCAAGCCCTCCGAGCTCAATGGGTCGGCAGACTCGCGCCCAACTTACAAGACAAGAACCCGCACGCGTGTCTTTGCGTCCGTGCCACAGGAAATCCCGGATGATTCTGTTGACCTTCTTGAGGATTGGAGGAGAAAGAGCCATGGCGAGTAAGATGTGCACGGGCATGGCAGATAACACATGCCGGACCAAAGCCAAGCGCTCACCACGCGTAAGAAGAGCGGACTTCCATGTAGCCAGCTTGCGGAGAAGCTTGTTGACTAGGGGCATCAGGTGAGAGGGCGGGACTTTTCAGAGGGAAAGGGGTAGGCCCAAGTAGGTCGCCGGAAAAGAGGAAACCGGGCAGGAAAGCGTTGCCCCAACGGACTGGGCGACGTCGGGGGGGCACTGGATGGGCACAACTAGGAACTTGGGAAAATTCGTGTGTAAGCCGGAAACGTCGCCAAAGAACTCCAGGAGCTTGCTGACTGTGGATAGCTCAAGAATATCGGGGTGGCAGAAAACCACAATGTCATCCGCGAACAGAGACACACTGGATGCGGCGTGGCGCTGAGTAAGCCGCCTGATGGCGCCAGACGCAACAGCATGTTGGAGAAGCGAGTTAAGAGCATCTATGACCAGCACGAAGAGCATAGGCGAGACAGGGTCGCCCTAACGGAGCCCCTTGCAGTGGGCAATTGGAGGGCCTGGAGAGCCATTAATCAACACACGGGTGGAGGCCATGGAGACGAGGATGGATACCCACTCCCGCCACCTTGGGCCAAAGCCCAAGTGTTGTAACACCTGAAGGAGAAAGGCCCAGGAGACCGAATCGATGGCCCGGGCGATATCAAGCTTCAGGAGAGCCCGTGGGTGCTTGAGTTGGTGCAGCTTCCTCGCCGTCTGTTGAACAAGCAAGAAGTTGTCATGGACATTTCTACCAGCGATGAATGCACTCTGGCTCACGGAGACAAGCTCCCCCAGCCTCGGGGCAAGGCGAAGGGATAGGACTTTAGCAAAAAGCTTTGCCACCAGGTGTATAAGGCTGATCGGACGGTAGTCGAAGAGCGTGGTCGCATCCGGCTTCTTGGTCAGGAGAGTGATGTGAGTCTCGTTTAGACGTTGGAAAGCCTGGCCATTAAGGGAGTATAGCTTGGCAAAAACCTCGCATAGGTCATCCTTGATGATATCCAAGCATGAGCGCAGGAACTCTGCAGTGAAGCTGTCCGGGCCGGGCGACTTGTCAGAGGGGAGCTTCTTGATGGCAGCCCAGATCTCCTCGGTGGTGAAAGGTTCCTCAAGAGAGGATAAGTCGAAAGCACCGGGGTGCCCAATGGCGTCAAGGTTTAGGGAGGTGGCTCTGTCGCTCTGCATCCCCAGAGCAGAGGAGAAGTGATCAAAGGCGGCCCTAGCCAAGTCCGACTCGCAAGAAACACGGACTCCGTTGACAGTAAGGTCGACCATAAGGTTCTTGCGGGCACGGTGAGAAGCCTGAATCTTGGAGAAGGCCACGGACGCCTTACCCTCCTTCAGCCATCGTAGACGGATACGCTGACGAGCGATCGACCGCTCCAGAGAGGCCAGCCCCAGGTATTTAAGCTTGAGCTCGTGGCGCAACCAAGCCTCGGCGGGGGAGAGCGGCCTGAGATCCTGGGCCGCGTCGAGACGGGCGATGAGTTCACGCGCAATGCCCAGCTGCGGGGAGAGCATGACCATGGAGCGCGAGCTCCAGCGATGAAGACAGCGCGTCGTGGCCTTGAGGCGCGCAAAGAAACGCCGGAAGGGGTCCGGCCGGGTCAGGTGCGACAGAGCACCAAGCACCCTTGACCACCTAATGGAAGCCATCGAGGGAAGGCCAAAACTTCTGGAAGTGAAAGCGCCGACCACCATGGGAATGAGCAGAACAATCAATGAGCAGTGGGCAGTGGTCCGAAGCCGCAGAGGAGAGACATCGTAGCAAGCACTAGGAGTGAGCCACCTCCCACGAGGGAGTACAAAGAACTCGGTCGTTCCTGACAAGGGTAGGAACATCTTGCTCGTTTGACCAAGTATAGTGTCGTCCATGAAGGTAGATGTCATGGAGACCGTGGTCCAAAATGAAACGACGGAAACGGTTCGAGGTGCGCCTGTTAATCCGGACATTATTCTTGTCCGTCGCCGATGTGACAAGGTTGAAATCACCACCTAAAAGCTAAGGGCCAGAAATATTGGTACGCAGGTCTTGGAGCTCGTTAAGGAAGGCAATTTTTGCATCGTCCCCCTGAGGGCCGTAGACACCCGTGATCCATCAATGGGGGCCGCCAAGGGGGGGGGTCACCACAGCCGAGACGTGATGATCGCCAACGGTCGGGTTGGACAGAGCGACTATGCTAGATTGCCATGCAAGGATGATCCCGCCGCGGGTACCATCCGCCGGTAACCAATATAACCCATCAAAGAGGGCACCAAGAGTCTCAAAAACAAGCGCCGACGAGACCAAGGAAAGTTTAGTTTCTTGAATGCAAACAATACAAGGCGAGGCGGAGTGGATCACCATGCGGACAGCGGTGCGCTTAGCACGGCTGTTAAGACCGTGCAAGTTCCAAAATACAACTTTGAGGTTATCTAACATTAAGAAATGTGCGTCACACAGGGAGCCAAAAGGCTGGGATCATGTCGCGGACGGGCATGGCAGGGAAGAGGAGGGCACCAAGCTTCCAAGGAAGGACTGTGGGATACTCCAACCGTAGAAATCAGCAAAGGCGCGCACGACATCTAGGGCCAGAGGCTGATCGAACAACTTGTTGTAGAGGACGAGAATTGCGTCCGAGACTGACTCATCTTCCTTGAGGAGGCCCAAGCGGAGAAGTAGAACACGCTTGGCTTTTGCCTCAGAATCTAACCCATGGTCGGCTTTGGCAATGCGTGTGCTACGGCGCGGGGTGAAGCTGGGCGGAAGGGCAGCCCTGCCACACCGCGTACTGGGAGTAGGCAGAACCGGAGACGCCGGGGCGGAGATGGAAGAAATGAATTCCTTGAGCTGATCTGGTCGGGAGTATGGCTGCATGGCACTGCATGGGTTGGGGAGACGTGGCGCGTCCTGGGCCGCAGCATGGGTCGGTGTGACCTAGCCATGCAAGACGTCGGGGGACAGGATCGGGCCCATGAGATGATCATCACTAGCCGCCAGGGACGGCCGATCTGAAGTAGGGGGCGTATCATCCTCGGAAACCGGGTGCGTCAAAGGAAGGCATAGCGGGCCCAGCGTCGAAGAGGGCACGATGCAACCAGCCGGCGACCCGGTGGGGCCAGCAGCAGCGGAGTCGTCGATTGGCGCGTCCGGCGCACAGACCAAGGCAGGAACATGAGATAAGGCTGTCGGGATGGGGGGCGGGGGGGCCAGGCGAGTTGTCAGATCGGGGTCCGTGGCAGCCAGCGCAGGGCTGGCGCATGTCACATCAAGGGAAGGCGCCAAAAGCAGCACAGGAGAGGGTGGGGGCGAAGGAGACCAGGTGCGATGTGGGGAAGGTTCTGGAGCTGCGGCGGCCAACACGGAACTGGCGCGTGTCGCAGCCGAGGCGGGCTCCAGTAGCAGCGCGGGAGCGGGCGGCGACATTTGAACCTGGTCAACAGGGCTCGGCGCAGAGGGCCCAGCTTTATCCAAAAGCAAAGCAGGGTTGCTGACGGCGGGAGGAGTCAGACGCAGAGCATCAGGGATCCGAGGTGCGACCGGGCCAGCGAGAGGATGCGGGCCCAAGATACCCTGCCAACCCCGGTAAGGAAGCTGCCGGCGGCGGCCACGCCCGCCACTGGAGCCCTGGCGGGAGGAACGCCCTGAAGCACGGCCACTAGGCTCCCTGGGCTGGAACTCATGACGGCGGGGCCATGGCTCTGGGATTGGAGGGGAGGCATGGTCAAGATCGAGATCCGCACCCGGGGCGGGCGGCGGCGGCCAGCTAGGAAAACGGTAGTCCTCGGTCTCCTCGACATGAATGGACACAGGAAAACGAAGTAGCGAGCGCGCAAAGCGGAACACACAGTCCGGGTTGGCATCGAACGGCACGCCATCCCGTTCCGGCAACAGCAGCTCGGAAGAGCACGGAAAGGCGTCCGGGTTGGCCGTCCAGGCGGTGAGGCGGAATGCCGACATGTCTTGCCCCGAACTAGTCTCTGGCGCGACCTCAGCGATGAGGCAGAAAGGAGCTAGAAGGGTGAGAGCAGAGGAGCGGCACCATGCGTGATCGGGGATACCGCGCATCACGATGCGCACACGGAACCGCGCAGAAACGGGCTCGCCGCTGGCAAGGCTGCTCCAGGGGCTGAAGACCAGCCGGAAGCACTGCAAACAGAGGCAACCGGCAGCGACACGGGCACGGTCCTCCATGGAGCGGAAGTGGATCAAGAAATCATCCGGGTGATGAAGATGAACCGAGAAGTCCCCACGGCGGAGCTTGAAACGCGCTAGGAGGGCGTCGGCGACCTCGTCCGCGCAGATGCCAACGCGGTTGCCAGCGAGGGTGCCGATGAGTGCCGAAGCCAGCGCCGACTCTGCCTCCTCCAACTCCGTAGACCACGGGAGGTAGCAGACCGCCGCGGCTGGGCACAACGAGGGGTGGCCAGACAGGAGGGTGGCCGCCCCGGACGAGGAGCCAGACCTGGCCAGGGGCGGGATGGAAGCCGAGGTTGGCGCTGAAGCAGAAGGGGACGCCGAGGCCGGCAGAGAAGAGCCCGCCAAGGCTGCAAGCGAGGGCGACACAACCGGCAGGGGGGAGTCCATCGAGGCCGCCAGGGAGGACAACACAGTCCTGGCCCCGGAAAACGCGGGGACGCAGGGATCGGCCACGCTCGCCTCCGACAAACTGGGGGAACAGGGGCGAGGCCGCTTGGGCGGCGGAGAGGCGGAGGGGTGGGGAGAGCGCGGGGAGGAGCGGTACCGGGCGATGTGGCCGTAGTGGCGACAACACCGGCATTGGACGTCCCGATGACACTCGCTGCGGCGATGATCCGGACTGGGGTTGAGGCAGCGGGGGCACTCGGCAGCCCGTGGGGGGGGGTCCCGGCGGAGAGGATCCCGGGAGGAGTGGCGGCGCGGGGGGCGACGAGGCGCGGCCGGAGCACGCCGCGGCCGCGGAGGAGAGCGGCGGTCACGGCCGCGGACGGTGATCCAACCATCGCCGGCCGACGACGCCACGGGCTCCTCCGCCGGAAGAACGCGGTGAATCTCAGAGCGCGGGCGCGGACAGCCCGCCGGCGGGGAAGGCATCGGAGGCGAGGCAAGGACCTGGGCGAAGGACGGGCGAGGCGAGCAAGGCGTGCCCGTCAGGCTGTCGTCGCGCCAGCGGAGCTCGCGAGTCCGACCCAACCCGGCGGAAGGGGAGGGGGAGGGGGAGGCCATGGGAGCCGCCGACAGAGGGCGCCGGAGCGAGCGCTAGGGAGTGGACACCGGGGCCGGAGTGGCCGCCGGCGAAGGGCGCGAGGCGGAGCGGGGCTAGGCTAGGTGAGAGCGGAACCTTTTCAAAAGGGGTTTTCTGGTATAGTGCACCATCAAAGTACTGGGAGAGGGAAGAGAAAGCGAGAGTTAGAAAGATGAGGCTTATATATACGCACTGAGATAGTTGTGTGCATCTTTATGATGCAGAGGTTGGGGACTGATCCTCTTTTTGCAACAAAAATAGTGCTAAGGTCAGCACGTGGGCAATTTGGGTCTGGAATGTAGAAATGGCTTGAGCTCAAGTTATCCTGGTCATTTGGAGTGCAACAAAAAAATCTTATTCGGTTGAAAATTCCAACCAGTTCTAACTATAATAATTTCTGAATAACCTATCATTGTAGCAAATTATTTATTTACGCCATGTTGTGTCCCTTAAATCGCAAGTACTCCTTTTGTTTTTATTTACTTTGCATATTAGCTTTGTCTCTGGCCAAACTTTCTAAAATTTGACTAAGTCTACACAAAAAACGAACATCCACAATTCAAATCAATACCATTACAATCATCATTCAATATATTTGCATATATATTTTTATTTAAAAAATTAAATTGTTTTTATAAAGTTTGACTTCGGTCAAAACTAATATGTGGAGTAAATAAAAATAGAGGGAGTACAGTCGGTTGCTATAATTTTAGTGAAACCCAACTCCACGGACTCACCACAACAAAAGGTTTTGTACTAGTGATGAGTTGGTGATGCAGGAACCACATGACTAAGCTGTCACAGAATTCCTAGTCTTTTTGCAAGCAAGATGTTCATGTGGGAACAACTGCCTCCAGATCCCATCGTATCTATGGTACCAAGTGCAGAATTTTATTATTATCCCGCGCACAACGCTTGAAATGTTGATTTTTCAACAATAACAATTGACGTATGCGAGGCTAGCTATGACCAGTAACATTCGCAAAAACAAAATCTATGACCAGTAAGCCCCTTCATTCCAGAAAATATGAAAGAAAAAAATACTTATATGATCCAAATCCGAATCGTCGAAAAATTCCACCATGCAAGTTTGGAGTTTGATGGACTAAACTCATTTCATGTCCACATGACATCCATAAAGACTTCCTCCGTCCATTTTGGCAGTATAAGAAAAATATCAATCCTGATTATTATAGGTCATAGCCTCATAAGTGACTATCAATATTTGGTGCAATTGGCAAAAACAAAATGGTGCAACGTTGTGGATTTGTATCCCCTTCAGTTTTAGAAGAAGAAAAATGGTACATATTTGGTGATCCTTACAGAACCCTGGTTTGCCAAGTCATCTAGGTACGTGTTGAGGTGGTCAAGATGTGGACTGAACCAAATGCCTCCAAAATCAGTCATATCATGGAATCAAGCGATCACCACAGGTCAATAGGTCACTCGCCACAGTCCAACGTTTGTTTCGTTCGACCTCCAACACGTATTATGGTGGACCCCAACGGCAGATAAGTAGGAGGGTGACGGCGGCAAAAGCCGAGTAATGTAAGGCCAACTCCAATGCGTTGACCCAAAGTGACACAAATTTAATTCTTTTTTGTCCGTTTGCGTCGGTTGAACGCGTAAATCTGGCCGATGCGCCCAACCAATCGACCCATTTGGTCCACCCGGCCGTTGGGAGGCCAATTTTTTACAATTAGACATTCTATGCATGTAAATCCAAATAAAGGAAACATTACAACCAAATAAGTCACAAAGTTTTAACTGCATTATAAATAGTTTACGACCAAATAAAAATCTTATAGTTTACAACCAAGTGAAATTTAAATTGTTACAAATACATTGAAATAAAAGGACTGATACATCTATGTTGGAAATATGCCCTAGAGGCAATAATAAAAGGATTATTATTATATTTTTCTTGTTCATGATAATTGTCTTTTATTCATGCTATAATTGTGTTATCCGGAAATCGTAATACATGTGTGAATACATAGACACCAACATGTCCCTAGTAAGCCTCTAGTTGACTAGCTCATTGATCAACAGATAGTCATGGTTTCCTGACTATGGACATTGGATGTCACTGATAACGAGACCACATCATTGGAAGAATGATGTGATGGACAAGACCCAATCCTAAACATAGCACAAGATCGTATAGTTCGTTTGCTAGAGTTTTTCCAATGTCAAGTATCTTTTCCTTAGACCATGAGATCGTGTAACTCCCGGATACCGTAGGAGTGCTTTGGGTGTACCAAACGTCACAACGTAACTGGGTGACTATAAAGGTATACTACGGGTATCTCCGAAAGTGTCTGTTGGGTTGACACGGATCAAGACTGGGATTTGTCACTCCGTATGACGGAGAGGTATCTCTGGGCCCACTCGGTAATGCATCATCATAATGAGCTCAAAGTGACCAAGTGTCTGGTCACGGGATCATGCATTACGGTACGAGTAAAGTGACTTGCCGGTAACGAGATTGAACGAGGTATTGGGATACCGACGATCGAATCTCGGGCAAGTAACATACCGATTGACAAAGGGAATTGTATACGGGGTTGCTTGAATCCTCGACATCGTGGTTCATCCGATGAGATCATCGAGGAGCATGTGGGAGCCAACATGGGTATCCAGATCCCGCTGTTGGTTATTGACCGGAGAGTCGTCTCGGTCATGTCTACATGTCTCCCGAACCCGTAGGGTCTACACACTTAAGGTTCGGTGACGCTAGGGTTGTATGGATATGAGTATGCAGTAATCCGAAAGTTGTTCGGAGTCCCGGATGAGATCCCGGACGTCACGAAGAGTTCCGGAATGGTCCGGAGGTGAAGAATTATATATAGGAAGTGCAGTTTCGGCCATCGGGAGAGTTTCGGGGGTCAACGGTATTGTACCGGGACCACCGGAAGGGTCCCGGGGGTCCACCGGGTGGGGCCACCCATCCCGGAGGGCCCCATGGGCTGAAGTGGGGAGGGAACCAGCCCATAGTGGGCTGGTGCGCCCCCCCTTGGGCCCCCCATGCGCCTAGGGTTGGGAACCCTAGGGGAGGGGGCGCCTCCACTTGCCTTGGGGGGCACTCCTCCCCCTTGGCCGCCGCCCCCCTAGGAGATCCCATCTCCTAGGGCCGGCGCACCCCCTAGGGGGCCTATATAAAGGGGGGAGGGAGGGCAGCCGCACCCTGAAGTCTTGGCGCCTCCCTCTCCCCTGCTACACCTCTCCCTCTCGCAGAAGAACGGCGAAGCCCTGCTGCGGTGACTGCTGCATCCACCACCACGCCGTCGTGCTGCTGGATCTTCATCAACCTCTCCTTCCCCCTTGCTGGATCAAGAAGGAGGAGACGTCACGCTGACCGTACGTGTGTTGAACGCGGAGGTGCCGTCCGTTCGGCGCTAGGATCTCCGGTGATTTGGATCACGACGAGTACGACTCCCTCATCCCCGTTCTTTGAACGCTTCCGCTCGCGATCTACAAAGGTATGTAGATGCATCCGATCACTCGTTGCTAGATGAACTCATAGATGGATCTTGGTGAAAACGTAGGAATTTTTTTGTTTTCTGCAACGTTCCCCAACAGTGGCATCATGAGCTAGGTCTATGCGTAGTTCTCTTTGCACGAGTAGAACACAATTTGTTGTGGGCGTAGATGTTGTCAACTTTCTTGCCGCTACTAGTCTTATTTTGCTTCAGCGGTATTGTGGGATGAAGCGGCCCGGACCAACCTTACACGTACGCTTACGTGAGACCGGTTCCACCGACTGACATGCACTAGTTGCATAAGGTGGCTGGCGGGTGTCTGTCTCTCCCACTTTAGTTGGAGCGGATTCGACGAAAAGGGTCCTTATGAAGGGTAAATAGAAGTTGACAAATCACGTTGTGGCTTTAACGTAGGTAAGAAAACGTTCTTGCTAGAACCCTCTTGCAGCCACGTAAAACTTGCAA
The DNA here is from genome assembly GCF_018294505.1 of Triticum aestivum. Classification (NCBI taxonomy): domain Eukaryota; kingdom Viridiplantae; phylum Streptophyta; class Magnoliopsida; order Poales; family Poaceae; genus Triticum; species Triticum aestivum. The sequence continues at coordinate 8,648,315 of NC_057797.1, forward strand.
CAACAATTAGAGGACGTCTAACTTGTTTTTGCAGCAAGTGTTTTGTGATGTGATATGGCCAAAGTTGTGATGAATGATGAATGATATATGTGATGTATGAGATCATGTTCTTGTAATAGGAATCACGACTTGCATGTCGATGAGTATGACAACCGGCAGGAGCCATAGGAGTTGTCTTTATTTTTTGTATGACCTGCGTGTCATTGAGAAACGCCATGTAAATTACTTTACTTTATTGCTAAACGTGTTAGCCATAGTAGTAGAAGTAATAGTTGGCGAGCAACTTCATGGAGACACGATGATGGAGATCATGATGATGGAGATCATGGTGTCATGCCGGTGACAAGATGATCATGGAGCCCCAAGATGGAGATCACAGGAGCTATATGATATTGGCCATATCATGTCACTATTATTTGATTGCATGAGATGTTTATCATGTTTTTGCATCTTGTTTACTTAGAACGACGGTAGTAAATAAGATGATCCCTCATAATAATTTCAAGAAAGTGTTCCCCCTAACTGTGCACCGTTGCGACAGTTCGTTGTTTCGAAGCACCACGTGATGATCGGGTGTGATAGATTCCAACGTTCACATACAACGGGTGTAAGACAGATTTACACATGCAAACACTTAGGTTGACTTGACGAGCCTAGCATGTACAGACATGGCCTCGGAACACAGAAGACCGAAAGGTCGAGCATGAGTCGTATAGAAGATACGATCAACATGAAGATGTTCACCGATGTTGACTAGTCCGTCTCACGTGATGATCGGACACGGCCTAGTTAACTCGGATCATGTTATACTTAGATGACTGGAGGGATGTCTATCTGAGTGGGAGTTCATTGAATAATTTGATTAGATGAACTTAATTATCATGAACTTAGTCTAAAATCTTTACAACATGTATTGTAGATCAAATGGCCAACGTTGTCCTCAACTTCAACGCGTTCCTAGAGAAAACCAAGCTGAAAGACGATGGCAGCAACTATACGGACTGGGTCCGGAACCTGAGGATCATCCTCATAGCTGCCAAGAAAGATTATGTCCTACAAGCACCGCTAGGTGAAGCACCTGCTCTCCCTGCAGAACAAGACGTTATGAACGCTTGGCAGACACGTACCGATGATTACTCCCTCGTTCAGTGCGGCATGCTTTACAGCTTAGAGCCGGGGCTCCAAAAGCGTTTTGAGAGACACGGAGCATATGAGATGTTCGAAGAGCTGAAAATGGTTTTTCAAGCTCATGCCCGGGTCGAGAGATATGAAGTCTCCGACAAGTTCTTCAGCTGTAAGATGGAGGAAAACAGTTCTGTCAGTGAGCACATACTCACTATGTCTGGGTTACATAACCGCTTGACTCAGCTGGGAGTTAATCTCCCGGATGACGCGGTCATTGACAGAATCCTTCAGTCGCTTCCACCGAGCTACAAGAGCTTTGTGATGAACTTCAATATGCAGGGGATGGAAAAGACCATTCCTGAAGTATTTGCAATGCTGAAATCAGCAGAGGTAGAAGTCAAAAAGGAACATCAAGTGTTGATGGTGAATAAAACCACTAAGTTCAAGAAAGGCAAGGGTAAGAAGAACTTCAAGAAGGACGGCAAGGGAGTTGCCGCGCCCGGTAAGCAAGCTGCCGGGAAGAAGCCAAAGAATGGACCCAAGCCCGAGACTGAGTGCTTTTATTGCAAGGGAAGTGGTCACTGGAAGCGGAACTGCCCCAAATACTTAGCGGACAAGAAGGCCGGCATCACGAAAGGTATATGTGATATACATGTAATTGATGTGTACCTTACCAGTACTCGTAGTAGCTCCTGGGTATTTGATACCGGTGCAGTTGCTCACATTTGTAACTCAAAGCAGGAGCTGCGGAATAAGCGGAGACTGGCGAAGGACGAGGTGACGATGCGCGTCGGGAATGGTTCCAAGGTCGATGTGATCGCCGTCGGCACGCTACCTCTACATTTACCTACGGGATTAGTTTTAAACCTCAATAATTGTTATTTAGTGCCAGCTTTGAGCATGAACATTGTATCAGGATCTCGTTTAATTCGAGATGGCTACTCATTTAAATCCGAGAATAATGGTTGTTCTATTTATATGAGAGATATGTTTTATGGTCATGCTCCGATGGTGAATGGTTTATTCTTAATGAATCTCGAGCGTAATGCTACACATATTCATAGTGTGAATACCAAAAGATGTAAGGTTGATAATGATAGTCCCACATACTTGTGGCACTGCCGCCTTGGTCACATAGGTGTCAAACGCATGAAGAAGCTCCATGCAGATGGACTTTTAGAGTCTCTTGATTACGAATCATTTGACACGTGCGAACCATGCCTCATGGGTAAAATGACCAAGACTCCGTTCTCAGGAACAATGGAGCGAGCAACCAACTTATTGGAAATCATACATACTGATGTGTGCGGTCCAATGAGTGTTGAGGCTCGCGGTGGCTATCGTTATGTTCTCACCCTCACTGATGACTTGAGTAGATATGGGTATGTCTATTTAATGAAACACAAGTCTGAGACCTTTGAAAAGTTCAAGGAATTTCAGAGTGAGGTTGAGAATCAACGTGACAGGAAAATCAAGTTCTTGCGATCAGATCGTGGGGGAGAATACTTGAGTCACGAATTTGGCACACACTTAAGAAAATGTGGAATAGTTTCACAACTCACGCCGCCTGGAACACCTCAGCGTAATGGTGTGTCCGAACGTCGTAATCGCACTCTATTAGATATGGTGCGATCTATGATGTCTCTTACCGATTTACCGCTATCATTTTGGGGCTATGCTTTAGAGACTGCCGCATTCACTTTAAATAGGGCTCCGTCGAAATCCGTTGAGACGACACCGTATGAATTATGGTTTGGGAAGAAACCTAAGCTGTCGTTTCTAAAAGTTTGGGGATGCGATGCTTATGTCAAGAAACTTCAACCTGAAAAGCTCGAACCCAAGTCGGAAAAATGCGTCTTCATAGGATACCCTAAAGAAACTATTGGGTATACCTTCTACCTCAGATCCGAAGGCAAGATCTTTGTTGCCAAGAATGGATCCTTTCTAGAGAAAGAGTTTCTCTCGAAAGAAGTAAGTGGGAGGAAAGTAGAACTTGATGAAGTATTACCTCTTGAACCGGAAAGTGGCGCAACTCAAGAAAATGTTCCTGAGGTGCCTGCACCGACTAGAGAGGAAGTTAATGATGATGATCATGAAACTTCAGATCAAGTTGCTACTGAACTTCGTAGGTCCACAAGGACACGTTCCGCACCAGAGTGGTACGGCAACCCTGTCTTGGAAATCATGTTGTTAGACAACGGTGAACCTTCGAACTATGAAGAAGCGATGGCGGGCCCGGATTCCGACAAATGGCTGGAAGCCATGAAATCCGAGATAGGATCCATGTATGAAAACGAAGTATGGACTTTGACTGACTTGCCCGTTGAGCGGCGAGCCATAGAAAATAAATGGATCTTTAAGAAGAAGACAGACGCGGATGGTAATGTGACCATCTATAAAGCTCGGCTTGTCGCTAAGGGTTATCGACAAGTTCAAGGGGTTGACTACGATGAGACTTTCTCACCTGTAGCGAAGCTGAAGTCCGTCCGAATCATGTTAGCAATTGCCGCATTCTATGATTATGAGATATGGCAAATGGACGTCAAAACGGCATTCCTTAATGGTTTCCTTAAGGAAGAATTGTATATGATGCAGCCGGAAGGTTTTGTCGATCCTAAGAATGCTGACAAGGTGTGCAAGCTCCAACGCTCGATTTATGGGCTGGTGCAAGCATCTCGGAGTTGGAACATTCGCTTTGATGAGATGATCAAAGCGTTTGGGTTTATGCAGACTTATGGAGAAGCCTGCGTTTACAAGAAAGTGAGTGGGAGCTCTGTAGCATTTCTCATATTATATGTAGATGACATACTTTTGATGGGAAATGATATAGAGCTTTTGGACAGCATTAAGGCCTACTTGAATAAGAGTTTTTCAATGAAGGACCTTGGAGAAGCTGCTTATATATTAGGCATCAAGATCTATAGAGATAGATCAAGACGCCTCATAGGTCTTTCACAAAGCACATACCTTGATAAGATATTGAAGAAGTTCAATATGGATCAGTCTAAGAAGGGGTTCTTGCCTGTGTTGCAAGGTGTGAAATTGAGCTCAGCTCAATGTCCGACCACGGCAGAAGATATAGAAGAGATGAGTGTCATCCCCTATGCCTCAGCCATAGGGTCTATTATGTATGCCATGCTGTGTACCAGACCTGATGTAAACCTTGCCGTAAGTTTGGTAGGTAGGTACCAAAGTAATCCCGGCAAGGAACACTGGACAGCGGTCAAGAATATCCTGAAGTACCTGAAAAGGACTAAGGAAATGTTTCTCGTTTATGGAGGTGACGAAGAGCTCGTCGTAAAGGGTTACGTCGACGCTAGCTTCGACACAGATCTGGATGACTCTAAGTCACAAACCGGATACGTGTATATTTTGAATGGTGGGGCAGTAAGCTGGTGCAGTTGCAAGCAGAGCGTCGTGGCGGGATCTACATGTGAAGCGGAGTACATGGCAGCCTCGGAGGCAGCGCATGAAGCAATTTGGGTGAAGGAGTTCATCACCGACCTAGGAGTCATACCCAATGCGTCGGGGCCGATCAAACTCTTCTGTGACAACACTGGAGCTATTGCACTTGCCAAGGAGCCCAGGTTTCACAAGAAGACCAGGCACATCAAGCGTCGCTTCAACTCCATTCGTGAAAATGTTCAAGATGGAGACATAGATATTTGTAAAGTACATACGGATCTGAATGTAGCAGATCCGTTGACTAAACCTCTCCCTAGAGCAAAACATGATCAACACCAGAATTCCATGGGTGTTCGATTCATCACAATGTAACTAGATTATTGACTCTAGTGCAAGTGGGAGACTGTTGGAAATATGCCCTAGAGGCAATAATAAAAGGATTATTATTATATTTCCTTGTTCATGATAATTGTCTTTTATTCATGCTATAATTGTGTTATCCGGAAATCGTAATACATGTGTGAATACATAGACACCAACATGTCCCTAGTAAGCCTCTAGTTGACTAGCTCGTTGATCAACAGATAGTCATGGTTTCCTGACTATGGACATTGGATGTCATTGATAACGAGATCACATCATTAGGAGAATGATGTGATGGACAAGACCCAATCCTAAACATAGCACAAGATCGTATAGTTCGTTTGCTAGAGTTTTTCCAATGTCAAGTATCTTTTCCTTAGACCATGAGATCGTGTAACTCCCGGATACCGTAGGAGTGCTTTGGGTGTACCAAACGTCACAACGTAACTGGGTGACTATAAAGGTATACTACGGGTATCTCCGAAAGTGTCTGTTGGGTTGACACGGATCAAGACTGGGATTTGTCACTCCGTATGACGGAGAGGTATCTCTGGGCCCACTCGGTAATGCATCATCATAATGAGCTCAAAGTGACCAAGTGTCTGGTCACGGGATCATGCATTACGGTACGAGTAAAGTGACTTGCCGGTAACGAGATTGAACGAGGTATTGGGATACCGACGATCGAATCTCGGGCAAGTAACATACCGATTGACAAAGGGAATTGTATACGGGGTTGCTTGAATCCTCGACATCGTGGTTCATCCGATGAGATCATCGAGGAGCATGTGGGAGCCAACATGGGTATCCAGATCCCGCTGTTGGTTATTGACCGGAGAGTCGTCTCGGTCATGTCTACATGTCTCCCGAACCCGTAGGGTCTACACACTTAAGGTTCGGTGACGCTAGGGTTGTATGGATATGAGTATGCAGTAATCCAAAAGTTGTTCGGAGTCCCGGATGAGATCCCGGACGTCACGAAGAGTTCCGAATGGTCTGGAGGTGAAGAATTATATATAGGAAGTGCAGTTTCGGCCATCGGGAGAGTTTCGGGGTCAACGGTATTGTACCGGGACCACCGAAGGGTCCCGGGGGTCCACCGGGTGGGGCCACCCATCCCGGAGGGCCCCATGGGCTGAAGTGGGGAGGGAACCAGCCCATAGTGGGCTAGTGCACCCCCCCCTTGGGCCCCCCATGCACCTAGGGTTGGGAACCCTAGGGGAGGGGGCGCCTCCACTTGCCTTGGGGGGCACTCCTCCCCCTTGGCCGCCGCCCCCCTAGGAGATCCCATCTCCTAGGGCCGGCGCACCCCCTAGGGGGCCTATATAAAGGGGGGGAGGGAGGGCAGCCGCACCCTGAAGTCTTGGCGCCTCCCTCTCCCCTGCTACACCTCTCCCTCTCGCAGAAGAACGGCGAAGCCCTGCTGCGGTGACTGCTGCATCCACCACCATGCCGTCGTGCTGCTGGATCTTCATCAACCTCTCCTTCCCCCTTGCTGGATCAAGAAGGAGGAGACGTCACGCTGACCGTACGTGTGTTGAACGCGGAGGTTCCGTCCGTTCAGCGCTAGGATCTCCGGTGATTTGGATCACGACGAGTACGACTCCCTCATCCCCGTTCTTTGAATGCTTCCGCTCGCAATGTACAAAGGTATGTAGATGCATCCGATCACTCGTTGCTAGATGAACTCATAGCTGGATCTTGGTCAAAACGTAGGAATTTTTTTTGTTTTCTGCAACGTTCCCCAACAATCTATTGATTGCCAAGATGAGTTCACATATGCTCAACCAAAACATTATGAAGTTGGATGTGAGATATCTAAGCACGTATTTCTGTATGAAATTGGGTGAACTATGCAAATGTTGTCAGTTCATTCTTAGACTCAATATCCCCCCCCCCCCCTGAAAATCAAACCGTTGGTTGAAGTTGTTGTCATCACGCTTATCCTCTACGATTATGTTGTGCATGATCACACAAGCCGTCATCACCTCTCATGTCTTCTTTGTGGTCCATGTTCTAGTAGGGTGTCGAACGATAGTCCATCAAAATTGGAGCACACGAAAAGCACACATAAAATCTTCTCTCCTACCGGCTTGGAGATTGTCTTCACAAGAGTTGACCACTGATGGTAGATACCATCATCTAGGTAGTATCCTTGTTGTAGTGGTGGCCATTGATCTCAAAGTTGACCTATGACCTATTGCCTTATGCAAGCCTTCTAAACATCGGAAATCATGGAATCACGTTGATGTAACGGTGTGAGCCTGCCATGCCGAAAAAGGAGTGCCAAATTCAGAGATCTTGTGATGGCACAGCTTCAAGTATGACCATGCAAGCTTTAACATGCCCCATATATTGTCCCTGCCAAGCAAATGGACATTTTTCCACTTTCAGTGCATACAATCTATGCCATCAAGTATTACTGGAAAACCTCTCGATTCATTGATCGCCTACAACCAGGCTGTATTCGCGACATCTAATTCTCTCAACTACTCTGGGCCAAACACTGCAACCACAGCTTGGCAAACTTGTACAATGATGCAAGGCATGTGGACTCACTGACGCTTAAAGAAGGTTTTGATCTTCTCCAAACTCATTGGTCCAACCTTCACCGATGCCTGAACTGATGTTGTACATTCTGCTTAGAGGTCATATCATCGCACTATGAGAAGTGTCATATATATCAGATTGGATTTCCACATTTTTATAGTTCAAAACCCATTTACCTCCATTAAATACTTTGAAACTCATTTAATGCCCTAAAGAATAAATTAACCCTAATAGGTGCCAAAAAATTTCATGGAACTTCCAATTATGTACCCTTAACGTAGAAAAAAATTGGATCGTAACGCTATACCTAAAATAGTAAAACCCTAAGATTACAAAAGAAATTGCTAAAAATACCAGTGGTGGGCCGGCAAAAAGAATCTGCCACTGGTATTTCCACCAATGGCCCAAACTACCTGTGGTGGGCACATATTTGTGTCCCCCACTAGCACCTCAAGTACCAATGGCGGCCATGACATTGGGCCTTCCTTTGGTAAGTGGACAGATTAATCAAGGCAGACGATAGAGTGCACCCGCCAGTAATGTGACCCCACCTATAAATAGTTTTCTACTAGTGATACCTATTGGGATATGTGGATGTTGGAGGAGACCTCCACTCCCCCTCCCCCTACCCCCGGTCGCTAGCCTTCGCCTCTCCACCTAGCTTCCCCATCTTCTGTCGTCTCAGTCGACCTCTCTGTTAACCGCCACAACTAGCCTCTCCATCCTTCCCATAGTCAACTTCCCATCATCGGCCTTCATCCATTGCACCTCCCATCATATCCCGCTGCGTCGCCTACCATCTCCGTTTGTCGTCCCTGCCCTTCGCCTCGAACAACATCCATGTCTAATACCATGGTCGAATCTCGAGTACTAGGGACAAGATGGTGCGTCATCGTTTCGGCTCGATGTTGTGCAAGGCCAAGACAAGAGCAAGAGCTATGCGGGCGTGTAACGTCGGGTTGGTGTACCTCCTGGCATAGTTGTCGTTCTCTATGTCTCATGTCGTGCAGTTCTCCACCATAGCAGGGAGGTAGGGGTTGCGGTCATGCAGAGTTCAATTGAGGTATAGAGAGATGGTTGTGGATGAAGAGGGGAACAAGAAATGTTCCTTGCTTTAATAATAGCTTAGTCAGGAAGAGATAGTGTCTAAATAATACAAACTGCGCGCGTGCACTCTTGTGACGAACAGGTCCATTTCAGGTGTGTTTTTTTGCCGGCCTTCTAACTCTAGGTTTTCTAACAAATCGTGTATCTATCATCCTTCGCGAACATTTCTAAGAACTTAATGTACACTTATAAAAATCCATCAAATACTTTCAAAAATCACGAAACAATAATCCTAAAATATGTATGTACATTAGTATACTTTTAAAATATGTGAACAATTTTTAAATCCACAGAGATTTTATTAAACCTTTGGCTTTATTTTTCAAATATATTCAAAAATATGCATATTGTTTTCAAACGCACAAACTTTGTCTTTTCCGGAATATAGGATAGAGGGAATTCTATATTTTGCTCAAAGCAAGTATAGCATCCATCTCGCCTGAAGCATGCCTGCATATGGAACGGCCCGTTAGTGCAGCTCGCTCATGCTATTGTAGTTCACTCATGTCCCTATAGTTCACTACGCTCAGTTATTTTTTTTTCTTTTCTTTGCTTTTTCACTAATTTTCTTTGTCTTTTCGCAGTTTCAAGGTCCTTGTCTAGTTTTTTTCGATTCTTTTTTGCTTTCTCCTTTTTTTATTGGTTTCTTTTTATATTTTGCACTGGTATTTCTACGGTTTTCTTGTTTTCTTTTGCTTTCTCTCTTCAGTTTTCTTCCTTTCTTTCTTTAGTTTTCTACTTTTTTCCTTTTTTTCCTTTTCTTCTTTTCAGCACATACTTACTTTTTTCTTACACATCGTACATTTTTCGTGTACGTGAAGAATATTTTTAATACATGATTAACATTTTTTCTAATATATATTTTTATGTCTATTATTTTTGTACATCTTGTACAATTTGGTATACATACAAAACATTTTTTATACATGTTCAAAATTTTCTACATACATGATTACTATTTTTTCAAATTAATATTTTGATATCTACTTTTTTGCATACACATTTCACATTTTTGGTATGCATCTGCAAAAAAAAAAATATATGTTTTCAAATGTTCATAATACACTAGCAAAAAAGGCTGTGTGTTGCAACATGAGAAGAAAATACCGCATGGTCCTAATCCAATAACCATGACTAAGACCCCAATGGGCTTGCCGAGGCGTCTCTCTCTCTCTCTCTCTCTCTCTCTCTCTCTCTCTCTCTCTCTCTCTCTCTCTCTCTCTCTCTCTCTCTAGGCATAAGATGAGAAATCTGTTATTTATGCAACATTTTACTGAGGCGTACATGCACGGTTGTCGACGGTTTCTTACGTCTCCAATTTGGCTTTGATGAGGTGTTCATTGCAATCCGGGTCGGTGTTGGTACAATAGAAGGATGGATCGTGTGCTATTTATTAAGATTGCAACCTAAACAACATGTAAAAAATATTTAACGGGTAAAATAACATCATATTCATATTCGTCCCATTTTTCTAATCAAATTTCATATATAACATGTTAAAGTTGGAGTTAGGGTTTAAAAGAAATGGGCATCTAAAAAATTATTTGTTCTAGATGGACTACGGGTTAATTATAGAAACGGAAGTGTGTTTTCTGTAGAAATACTGACTGTGAACAGGCAGAAGCAATCCATTTATTAGTAGGTATAGATTGTGAACATTTTTTTTCCAAATATATGTTTTGATTTCTATTATTTTCATACACATTTTACATTTTTATTATATATCTAAAAAATTATAAAAGTTTTAAAAATGTCATGTCCATTATTTTAAAATATATGTTTTGATGTCTACTTTTTCTCGCATGCATCACACATTTTTATTATACACTTGAAACATTTTTCTTAATTACAACAATACTTTTGTCTCAAAAAAATAAGAAAAATATTTCAGAACATTTAAAAAAACATAATGTACATGGTATGAAATGCGTGAACATTTTATAAATATAAGAGGCATCTTTTTGAAAGCTATCAACTTTTTTGTAAGTTATGATAATAAAATAATTACACTGTGTTAAAAATCCCTTTTTTAGTTTTTTGAAGTACGATATTTTCCCTTTCAAAATATAATTAAAGTTCTAAAAGAAATAAAACAAATGATGAACGAACAACCATAGTGAACGAAGAATGCAGCAAAGAATTAACTGCGCCAACCTATTGCCCATGTTTTTTTTGAGACAAACCTATTGCCCATCATTTATCGACCAAATACGCACCAGGTAAATTTGATTTTACCTGGTGCAACAGTTATCGACCAAATACGCACCAGGTAAATTTTGGGACGGCCCACGTAGCGCAGGATCACTCTTCGGGTTTGGGGAATGTTCCGTTACCTTCGCAGACCGGGTTTGTTTTCCATTTCTTTTTGGGGTTTTTTTTGTCATTTTTCGTTTCTTTTTTTTCATTTTTGTTTTATCTTTGCTTTTACTTTTCATTTTCTTATTTATTTTTTCTTTTGTCTTTTATTTTGAGAACATTTTTTCAAATTTGAGACAGTTTTTTGTTTGTCAAATTCAAAAAATGTTCATCAATTTCTAAAAATGTTCATGAAATGTAATTTTTTTAATAAATTAAAATTTCTGCATCAAATTCGAAGACAAATCAGCAATTTCTAAAGATGTGCATCAGTTTCGAGAATTTTCATAATATTATGTTAGTTATATCTAACAAATATTTTACAGATGTAAAAGAATCAAACACAACGAAACACATATATTTTCAATTTTAGCTCTTATATTATTACTCCAAATATCCATGTTTCATACAATGAACATCATTGAAATATGTTGCAAATAGTCCCACAACAACTTGCGGAGCACCGTCCAGTAACTAAAGAAGAAAAGGAAAAGAAAGAAGAAACATAAAAATGAAAGAAAATGGGCACCCCGCCATGCACATGGATCGGCCCAAAAGGGAGCGCTTGGTTGGCTTTCTGTTGAGCGGTCGTCAAATAGGAGGACCCATAGGGAGCTCCTATTTCGCGAGAGCAACTAATGTAGGAGTACTCCTTCGGGAGCCCCTACAAGGGTCACCAGGGGTAGGCTGAGAGTGCGCCACTTGATGCGCTCGCAGCCGCCGCCACATGTCGCGCTCTAGGCGCTTTCTCTGATTTTTGTTTTTTTAATTTTTCGCACGTGTTTCCGCTTTTTAGATGGTTTTTCTAGTTTTTCGGCTTTCCCCTGGTCTATCTTAGGTTTTGGAAAAAACGAAAAAAAATTACACGAAAAAACTCATTTTATTTTCCTTCCACGAGAGGCACTGTCGTGCCCCTCAAAACCGGAAAACGCATCTTTTTTTTCTTTCGTGGAGGCACGGATTTGCTTTCGTGGGAGGCATAGTCGTGTCTCTTTGAAACGAAAAAAGAGTGTTCTTTTTTCCCCTTCCACGAGAGGAGCGGATTTGCTTCCACGAGAGGCACAATCATGCCTCTCAGAAACGAAAAAACATATGTATTTTCATTTATTTTTCTTCCACGAGAGGCACACATTTACTTCTTTGGAAGCATGGATTTGCTTCCGCGAGAGGCACAATCGTGCCTCCTTTGGAAAGGACAAAAGTACTCCCGGTTCGAGTTTTTTTCGTGGAAAAAATGTTCGTCAAAAACTATCAACATAGGATCTAGTTTTGAAAAACCTGACGTGAGGAATCAAAAGGTGAAAACGGTTTGAGATGGACACACGGTTTTAAGATATAAAACATTTTGAATAAATGGATCTACGAAAAAAGAGAAAAATCTCAAGTTTTGTTTTTTTAGGCAAAGAGAGAACTCTCAAGCTCCGACAAGTGACCCACATGCCAGCGTGCACTCACTCCTCTCTCGCGCGCCCCTCATGTGCCGGCCCATATGCGGGATTGGGCGCCCAAGTGTTTTTTTCGTATTTTCCATATTTGTTTCCTGTTTTCCTTCTTTAAAACAATTCAGAATATCAAAGTGTTTGGCACAATTTTCTAAAACCACATATTTAAAAAAGTGATCGATGCATTTATGAAAGAATGTTCATGTAATTGGAAAAAGTGTTTGCCACATTTTTACTAAAATCATGTATTTTAAAAAGTGTTCTATGCATTTTTGGAAAGAGTGTTCATCTAATTAGAAAAGGTGTTTGACACATTTTTACTAAAACCACATATTTTAAAAAGTGGTCGATACATTTTTGAATGAATGTTCGTGTAATTAGAAAAGGTGTTCGGCACATTGTTAAAATTGTTCATCCCTCCTGTCCTACTTAAAACGTAAGGTTCTGCTTCCAACATTTCCCCTTCCCTCTCGGTTTGATGACTTATTAACTTACCAAATTATATATTTTTTGGCAAGACAATAAATTCTTACCAAATAAAATACTAAATACAATTAGGTAGGTAAAACCCATGCATGATTTGATAAACAAATTTATACAATCACTAATATGGAAGGTAATCATGGGCTAAAATACTATAGTATATTTACACCAGTTGCCAGTTGGAACGAAGTGGCAATTATCTAGTGTAACTCAAAGAAGTGTTTGATGCATTTTTAAATAACGTGCATGTAATTAGAAACAATGTTCGAGACATTTTTAAACTTGTTCATGTAACTAAAAACAATGTTTGATGCATTTTTTCCCAAACGTAAGTAATTATAAAATTGTTCACATATTAAAAATGTTCGTATGCAAAAAATAAAAAATTTGAATGCATTTTAAAAACTCGTCCATGTGTCCCTGCCTTACCACTCATAGCCCTCCCGTCGTTTCTTTCTTCCGCTCAAAGACTCCTCTATCTTCCCCCGCAAGGGCAGTGCAGAGTTGAAGGATGCACCGTTGGAGAACATGTGTGTGGCTTCTTTACCCCTACGTCCATGGTCTGGACAATGACAATCCTAAATGGGCTAACAGGACCAAAGTGAAGACTCGACTTGGACAAAGTTATCTATAGGTAAAAAAATCAATAAAATATCATATCACCTATAAAACTTATTGGAGATACAACACATAATAGTGCATTTTATTTTACAAGTAAAAAACAATTAATTCAATCTGAGTTTAGAGCTTCGATGTTGTTGTTTTTGGCTAGCCCTTCTTTTGTTTCCATTTACAGTTGCTACACGAAAAATTGCAATTTAGTGCTAATTCATATTTTTGTCATCCACCAAGAGTTGATGCTTCAAAGTTGAAAGATACTGTAAGAGATTCTTCCATGAAGAAAGTTGAACGCAATATCTCAAAGGAAGGAAGTATGGTGGCGGGAGTAGAGCTAATAGTAAAAATAAACAATCTAGTTACTGTTATGACCAGATCTTAATCTTTTGAGGAAAACTTTGTCACGAAAAGCTCGTGAAGTCAAGGGGACTTCTGTTAGGGAAAATGACTCTAGATCTTAGATTCCAGTAGATTACTCTAGTTATGATGGTGGTCGCGAGCCATTTTACAGTGCTTGAGGTGCTTGGAGGACACTTCCATGTGTTGGGGAACGTTGCAGAAAAAAAAATTCCTACGTTTTCACCAAGATCCATCTATGAGTTCATCTAGCAACGAGTGATCGGATGCATCTACATACCTTTGTAGATCGCGAGCGGAAGCGTTCAAAGAACGGGGATGAGGGAGTCGGACTCGTCGTGATCCAAATCACCGGAGATCCTAGCGTCGAACGGACGGCACCTCCGCGTTCAACACACGTACGGTCAGCGTGACGTCTTCTCCTTCTTGATCCAGCGAGGGGGAAGGAGAGGTTGATGAAGATCCAGCAGCACGACGGCGTGGTGGTGGATGCAGCAGTCACCGCAGCAGGGCTTCGCCGTTCTTCTGCGAGAGGGACAGGTGTAGCAGGGGAGAGGGAGGCGCCAAGACTTCAGGGTGCGGCTGCCCCCCCCCCCTTTATATAGGCCCCTAGGGGGGTGCGCCGGCCCTAGGAGATGGGATCTCCTAGGGGGGCGGCGGCCAAGGGGGAGGAGTGCCCCCCAAGGCAAGTGGAGGCGCCCCCTCCCCTAGGGTTCCCAACCCTAGGTGCATGGGGGGCCAAGGGGGCGCACCAGCCCACTATGGGCCGGTTCCCTCCCCACTTCAGCCCAGGGGCCCTCCGGGATGGGTGGCCCCACCCGGTGGACCCCTAGGACCCTTCCGGTGGTCCCGGTACAATACCGTTGACCCCCGAAACTCTCCCGATGGCCGAAACTGCACTTCCTATATATAATTCTTCACCTCCAGACCACTCCTCGTGACGTCCGGGATCTCATCCGGGACTCCGAACAACTTTTGGATTACTGCATACTCATATCCATACAACCCTAGCGTCACCAAACCTTAAGTGTGTGGACCCTACGGGTTCGGGAGACATGTAGACATGACCAAGATAACTCTCCGGTCAATAACCAACAGCGGGATCTGGATACCCATGTTGGCTCCCACATGCTCCTCGATGATCTCATCGGATGAACCACGATGTCGAGGATTCAAGCAACCCCGTATACAATTCCCTTTGTCAATCGGTATGTTACTTGCCCGAGATTCGATCGTTGGTATCCCAATACCTCGTTCAGTCTCGTTACCGGCAAGTCACTTTACTCGTACCGTAATGCATGATCCCGTGACCAGACATTTGGTCACTTTGAGCTCATTATGATGATGCATTACCGAGTGGGCCCAGAGATACCTCTCCGTCATACGGAGTGACAAATCCCAGTCTTGATCCGTGTCAACCCAACAGATACTTTCGGAGATACCCGCAGTATACCTTTATAGTCACCCAGTTACTTGTGACGTTTGGTACACCCAAAGCACTCCTACGGTATCCGGGAGTTACACGATCTCATTGTCTAAGGAAAAGATACTTGACATTGGAAAAACTCTAGCAAACGAACTATACGATCTTGTGCTATGTTTAGGATTGGGTCTTGTCCATCACATCATTCTCCCAATGATGTGATCTCGTTATCAATGACATCCAATGTCCATAGTCAGGAAACCATGACTATCTGTTGATCAACGAGCTAGTCAACTAGAGGCTTACTAGGGACATGTTGGTGTCTATGTATTCACACATGTATTACGATTTCCGGATAACACAATTATAGCATGAATAAAAGACAATTATCATGAACAAGGAAATATAATAATAATCCTTTTATTATTGCCTCTAGGGCATATTTCCAACAGTCTCCCACTTTCACTAGAGTCAATAATCTAGTTACATTGTGATGAATCGAACACCCATGGAATTCTGGTGTTGATCATGTTTTGCTCTAGGGAGAGGTTTAGTCAATGGATCTGCTACATTCAGGTCTGTATGTACTTTACAAATATCTATGTTTCCATCTTGAACATTTTCACGAATGGAGTTGAAGCAACGCTTGATGTGCCTGGTCTTCTTGTGAAACCTGGGCTCCTTGGCAAGTGCAATAGCTACAGTGTTGTCACAGAAGAGTTTGATCGGCCCTGACGCATTGGGTATGACTCCTAGGTCGGTGATGAACTCCTTCACCCAAATTGCTTCATGTGCTGCCTCCGAGGCTGCCATGTACTCCGCTTCACATGTAGATCCCGCCACGACGCTCTGCTTGCAACTGCACCAGCTTACTGTCCCACCATTCAAAATATACACGTATCCGGTTTGTGACTTAGAGTCATCCAGATCTGTGTCAAAGCTAGCGTCAACGTAACCCTTTACGACGAGCTCTTCGTCATCTCCATAAACGAGAAAATTTCCTTAGTCCTTTTCAGGTACTTCAAGATATTCTTGACCGCTGTCCAGTGTTCCTTGCCGGGATTACTTTGGTACCTACCTACCAAACTTACGACAAGGTTTACATCAGGTCTGGTACACAGCATGGCATACATAATAGACCCTATGGCTGAGGCATAGGGGATGACACTCATCTCTTCTATATCTTCTGCCGTGGTCGGACATTGAGCTGAGCTCAATTTCACACCTTGCAACACAGGCAAGAACCCCTTCTTAGACTGATCCATATTGAACTTCTTCAATATCTTATCAAGGTATGTGCTTTGTGAAAGACCTATGAGGCGTCTTGATCTATCTCTATAGATCTTGATGCCTAATATATAAGCAGCTTCTCCAAGGTCCTTCATTGAAAAACTCTTATTCAAATAGGCCTTAATGATGTCCAAAAGCTCTATATCATTTCCCATCAAAAGTATGGCATCTACATATAGTATGAGAAATGCTACAAAGCTCCCACTCACTTTCTTGTAAACGCAGGCTTCTCCATAAGTCTGCATAAACCCAAATGCTTTGATCATCTCATCAAAGCGAATATTCCAACTCCGAGATGCTTGCACCAGCCCATAAATCGAGCGTTGGAGCTTGCACACCTTGTCAGCATTCTTAGGATCGACAAAACCTTCCGGCTGCATCATATACAATTCTTCCTTAAGGAAACCATTAAGGAATGCCGTTTTGACGTCCATTTGCCATATCTCATAATCATAGAATGCGGCAATTGCTAACATGATTCTGACGGACTTCAGCTTCGTTACAGGTGAGAAAGTCTCATCATAGTCAACCCCTTGAACTTGTCGATAACCCTTAGCGACAAGCCGAGCTTTATAGATGGTCACATTACCATCCGCGTCTGTCTTCTTCTTAAAGATCCATTTATTTTCTATGGCTCGCCGATCATCGGGCAAGTCAGTCAAAGTCCATACTTCGTTTTCATACATGGATCCTATCTCGGATTTCATGGCTTCCAGCCATTTGTCGGAATCCGGGCCCGCCATCGCTTCTTCATAGTTCGAAGGTTCACCATTGTCTAACAACATGATTTCCAAGACAGGATTGCCATACCACTCTGGTGCGGAACGTGTCCTTGTGGACCTACGAAGTTCAGTAGCAACTTGATCTGGAGTTTCATGATCATCATCATTAACTTCCTCTCTAGTCGGTGCAGGCACCTCAGGAACATTTTCTTGAGTCGCGCCACTTTCCGGTTCAAGAGGTAATACTTCATCAAGTTCTACTTTCCTCCCACTTACTTCTTTCGAGAGAAACTCTTTCTCTAGAAAGGATCCATTCTTGGCAACAAAGATCTTGCCTTTGGATCTGAGGTAGAAGGTAGGCCCAATAGTTTCTTTAGGGTATCCTATGAAGACGCATTTTTCTGACTTGGGTTCGAGCTTTTCAGGTTGAAGTTTCTTGACATAAGCATCGCATCCCAAACTTTTAGAAACGACAGCTTAGGTTTCTTCCCAAACCATAATTCATACGGTGTTGTCTCAACGGATTTCGACGGAGCCCTATTTAAAGTGAATGCGGCAGTCTCTAAAGCATAGCCCCAAAATGATAGCGGTAAATCGGTAAGAGACATCATAGATCGCACCATATCTAATAGAGTGCGATTACGACGTTCGGACACACCATTACGCTGAGGTGTTCCAGGCGGCGTGAGTTGTGAAACTATTCCACATTTTCTTAAGTGTGTGCCAAATTCGTGACTCAAGTATTCTCCCCCACGATCTGATCGCAAGAACTTGATTTTCCTGTCACGTTGATTCTCAACCTCACTCTGAAATTCCTTGAACTTTTCAAAGGTCTCAGACTTGTGTTTCATTAAATAGACATACCCATATCTACTCAAGTCATCAGTGAGGGTGAGAACATAACGATAGCCACCGCGAGCCTCAACACTCATTGGACCGCACACATCAGTATGTATGATTTCCAATAAGTTGGTTGCTCGCTCCATTGTTCCTGAGAACGGAGTCTTGGTCATTTTACCCATGAGGCATGGTTCGCACGTGTCAAATGATTCGTAATCAAGAGACTCTAAAAGTCCATCTGCATGGAGCTTCTTCATGCGTTTGACACCTATGTGACCAAGGCGGCAGTGCCACAAGTATGTGGGACTATCATTATCAACCTTACATCTTTTGGTATTCACACTATGAATATGTGTAGCATTACGCTCGAGATTCATTAAGAATAAACCATTCACCATCGGAGCATGACCATAAAACATATCTCTCATATAAATAGAACAACCATTATTCTCGGATTTAAATGAGTAGCCATCTCGAATTAAACGAGATCCTGATACAATGTTCATGCTCAAAGCTGGCACTAAATAACAATTATTGAGGTTTAAAACTAATCCCGTAGGTAAATGTAGAGGTAGCGTGCCGACGGCGATCACATCGACCTTGGAACCATTCCCGACGCGCATCGTCACCTCGTCCTTCGCCAGTCTCCGCTTATTCCGCAGCTCCTGCTTTGAGTTACAAATGTGAGCAACTGCACCGGTATCAAATACCCAGGAGCTACTACGAGTACTGGTAAGGTACACATCAATTACATGTATATCACATATACCTTTCGTGATGCCGGCCTTCTTGTCCGCTAAGTATTTGGGGCAGTTCCGCTTCCAGTGACCACTTCCCTTGCAATAAAAGCACTCAGTCTCGGGCTTGGGTCCATTCTTTGGCTTCTTCCCGGCAGCTTGCTTACCGGGCGCGGCAACTCCCTTGCCGTCCTTCTTGAAGTTCTTCTTACCCTTGCCTTTCTTGAACTTAGTGGTTTTATTCACCATCAACACTTGATGTTCCTTTTTGACTTCTACCTCTGCTGATTTCAGCATTGCAAATACTTCAGGAATGGTCTTTTCCATCCCCTGCATATTGAAGTTCATCACAAAGCTCTTGTAGCTCGGTGGAAGCGACTGAAGGATTCTGTCAATGACCGCGTCATCCGGGAGATTAACTCCCAGCTGAGTCAAGCGGTTATGTAACCCAGACATAGTGAGTATGTGCTCACTGACAGAACTGTTTTCCTCCATCTTACAGCTGAAGAACTTGTCGGAGACTTCATATCTCTCGACCCGGGCATGAGCTTGAAAAACCATTTTCAGCTCTTCGAACATCTCATATGCTCCGTGTCTCTCAAAACGCTTTTGGAGCCCCGGCTCTAAGCTGTAAAGCATGCCGCACTGAACGAGGGAGTAATCATCGGTACGTGTCTGCCAAGCGTTCATAACGTCTTGTTCTGCAGGGAGAGCAGGTGCTTCACCTAGCGGTGCTTGTAGGACATAATCTTTCTTGGCAGCTATGAGGATGATCCTCAGGTTCCGGACCCAGTCCGTATAGTTGCTGCCATCGTCTTTCAGCTTGGTTTTCTCTAGGAATGCATTGAAGTTGAGGACAACGTTGGCCATTTGATCTACAATACATGTTGTAAAGATTTTAGACTAAGTTCATGATAATTAAGTTCATCTTATCAAATTATTCAATGAACTCCCACTCAGATAGACATCCCTCCAGTCATCTAAGTATAACATGATCCGAGTTAAATAGGCCGTGTCCGATCATCACGTGAGACGGACTAGTCAACATCGGTGAACATCTTCATGTTGATCGTATCTTCTATACGACTCATGCTCGACCTTTCGGTCTTCTGTGTTCCGAGGCCATGTCTGTACATGCTAGGCTCGTCAAGTCAACCTAAGTGTTTGCATGTGTAAATCTGTCTTACACCCGTTGTATGTGAACGTTGGAATCTATCACACCCGATCATCACGTGGTGCTTCGAAACAACAAACTGTCGCAACGGCGCACAGTTAGGGGAAACACTTTCTTGAAATTATTATGAGGGATCATCTTATTTACTACCGTCGTTCTAAGTAAACAAGATGCAAAAACATGATAAACATCTCATGCAATCAAATAATAGTGACATGATATGGCCAATATCATATAGCTCCTGTGATCTCCATCTTGGGGCTCCATGATCATCTTGTCACCGGCATGACACCATGATCTCCATCATCATGATCTCCATCATCGTGTCTCCATGAAGTTGCTCGCCAACTATTACTTCTACTACTATGGCTAACACGTTTATCAATAAAGTAAAGTAATTTACATGGCATTTCTCAATGACACGCAGGTCATACAAAAAATAAAGACAACTCCGATGGCTCCTGCCGGTTGTCATACTCATCGACATGCAAGTCGTGATTCCTATTACAAGAACATGATCTCATACATCACATATATCATTCATCATTCATCACAACTTTGGCCATATCACATCACAAAACACTTGCTGCAAAAACAAGTTGGACGTCCTCTAATTGTTGTTGCAAGTTTTACGTGGCTGCAAGAGGGTTCTAGCAAGAACGTTTTCTTACCTACGTTAAAGCCACAACGTGATTTGTCAACTTCTATTTACCCTTCATAAGGACCCTTTTCGTCGAATCCGCTCCAACTAAAGTGGGAGAGACAGACACCCGCCAGCCACCTTATGCAACTAGTGCATGTCAGTCGGTGGAATCGGCCTCGTGTAAGCGTACGTGTAAGGTTGGTCCGGGCCGCTTCATCCCACAATACCGCTGAAGCAAAATAAGACTAGTAGTGGCAAGAAAGTTGACAACATCTACGCCCACAACAAATTGTGTTCTACTCGTGCAAAGAGAACTATGCATAGACCTAGCTCATGATGCCACTGTTGGGGAACGTTGCAGAAAACAAAAAAAATTCCTACGTTTTCACCAAGATCCATCTATGAGTTCATCTAGCAACGAGTGATCGGATGCATCTACATACCTTTGTAGATCGCGAGCGAAAGCGTTCAAAGAACGGGGATGAGGGAGTCGTACTCATCGTGATCCAAATCACCGGAGATCCTAGCGCCGAACGGACGGCACCTCCGTGTTCAACACACGTACGGTCAGCATGACGTCTCCTCCTTCTTGATCCAGCCAGGGGGAAGGAGAGGTTGATGAAGATCCAGTAGCACGACGGCGTGGTGGTGGATGCAGCAGTCACCGCGGCAGGGCTTCGCCGTTCTTCTGCGAGAGGGAGAGGTGTAGCAGGGGAGAGGGAGGCGCCAAGACTTCAGGGTGCGGCTGCCCTCCCTCCCCCCCTTTATATAGGCCCCTAGGGGGGTGCGCCGGCCGGCGGCGGCCAAGGGGGAGGAGTGCCCTCCAAGGCAAGTGGAGGCGCCCCCTCCCCTAGGGTTCCCAACCCTAGGCGCATGGGGGGCCCAAGGGGGGGTGCACCAGCCCACTATGGGCTGGTTCCCTCCCCACTTCAGCCCAGGGGCCCTCTGGGATGGGTGGCCCCACCTGGTGGACCCCCGGGACCCTTCCGGTGGTCCCGGTACAATACCGTTGACCCCGGAAACTCTCCCGATGGCCGAAACTGCACTTCCTATATATAATTCTTCACCTCCGGACCATTACGGAACTCCTCGTGACGTCCGGGATCTCATCCGGGACTCCGAACAACTTTCGGATTACTGCATACTCATATCCATACAACCCTAGCGTCAGTGAACCTTAAGTGTGTGGACCCTACGGGTTCGGGAGACATGTAGACATGACCGAGATGACTCTCCGGTCAATAACCAACAGCGGGATCTGGATACCCATGTTGGCTCCCACATGCTCCTCGATGATCTCATCGGATGAACCACGATGTCGAGGATTCAAGCAACCCCGTATACAATTCCCTTTGTCAATCGGTATGTTACTTGCCCGAGATTCGATCATCGGTATCTCAATACCTCGTTCAATCTCGTTACCGGCAAGTCACTTTACTCGTACCGTAATGCATGATCCCGTGACCAGACACTTGGTCACTTTGAGCTCATTATGATGATGCATTACCGAGTGGGCCCAGAGATACCTCTCCGTCATACGGAGTGACAAATCCCAGTCTTGATCCGTGTCAACCCAACAGATACTTTCGGAGATACCCGCAGTATACCTTTATAGTCACCCAGTTACGTTGTGACGTTTGGTACACCCAAAGCACTCCTACGGTATCCGGGAGTTACATGATCTCATGGTCTAAAGAAAAGATACTTGACATTGGAAAAACTCTAGCAAGCGAACTATACGATCTTGTGCTATGTTTAGGATTGGGTCTTGTCCATCACATCATTATCCTAATGATGTGATCTCGTTATCAATGACATCCAATGTTCATAGTCAGGAAACCATGACTATCTGTTGATCAACGAGCTAGTCAACTAGAGGCTTACTAGGGACATGTTGGTGTCTATGTATTCACACATGTATTACGATTTCCGGATAACACAATTATAGCATGAATAAAAGACAATTATCATGAACAAGGAAATATAATAATAATCCTTTTATTATTGCCTCTAGAGCATATTTCCAACACCATGCATGTCTTCTTCTAGAGCTTCTCCTTGAGTGCCTCGATGTTGGTATAGGAGCAAATCTACCCCTGTCGCCATTAGAGACAAGCAAGAGATAAGAACCAACGAGAAGCTAAGAAGATAGATTGGGGGTGCATACCTAGTATTTCTCCCTGTTGCATCGGCTACCATCCCCAACTAGCTTTTCTATTCCCCCCCCCCCCCTAATCGACCTTCCCGTTATCTACCACGACCGGCCTTCCAATCCTCCCCCACGGTCAACTTCCCCACCGTCCACTATCATCCGTCCATCATCTCCGGTCCCGCCACCCACCATTCCTCGAACAACTCCATGTCCACTACCATGGCCAAATTCCGAGTTGGTGCATCATCGTACCAACTCGACGTTGTGTGCGACCAAGGCAAGAGTAGGAGTTTTAGGGCCACATAACATCAGGTCGGTGCACCTCTATGTCCTCTAACATTAGCCAAATGGAGATCACATCTAAATTTCTATAGATTATTACGTATGCCCACTTGCAACACGGACTAGTCTATTCAGGAGTTTTTCTTTTCTTTTGTTGGGCTTCAGACTTTGGTTTTTCCTACAAACCGTGTACCCACTAGTATTTGCTAATATTTTTAAAAACTATTATACATTTTTAAAAATTCATGAACATTTTCACACATTCATGTACATCTGTGAATAATTTTTAAAAATTTATGTCCTTTTAAATATTCAAACAATTTTAAATCCAATAATTTATTTTTTAAGATTTTCTTAAATCTATAAACATTTCAAAAATACGCGAATTGTTTTTAGACGTGCAAACATTGTCCTATTCAAAATAGGAACCGCGCTGAGATACAACACTAGCGCTCGGTAACAAAGGGGCGCCCCTATATCGACTCGTTGAAGGGGCGAGCAGGATGGGCGGGCCCATGCATGCGGCAGACCTTAACCTCTTTTTTCTGTTATCTGTTTTCATTTTTTGCTTTATTTTTGTACTTTTCCTTATACTTTACAATATTCAATATATATATATATATATATATATATATATATATATATATATAGTGTTACTATTTATCACCCAGGGTGCAACATAAGTTATTCTTCACCCGAGGTAATCTTACGATCATTTTATAATTAAATTATGTTTGGAATTCAAATAGTTACATTCCTATTGATTCAGTAGGTCAAATTTGACATAAAAAAATAAAAAATATAGGTCATAAGACAAGAAAATTTGAAGTTTATGTGTACTTTAGACTATGTTTTTACGTTTGTAATTTTATATAACATAAAATATTTTTTACGGCGATTATATATTTTCTTATGGTCCCTTTTTGCGTCGGAAATAAGACAAAACTTACGGAACATAAAATTACGGTGCATTGATAGTAAAATAGAGGGGGTGAAGAATAACTATTCCTCATCCAGGGTAACGAATAGCGCGATTCAAAACACATGTTACTATGTATATATATATTACAAAAAAACTCTACAAAACACATTTTAAAGTACTGAACAAGTATTTAAAAAATATTTAACAAGAATTTGAATATTTTTAATCAAGCATTCAGAAAATGTTGAATGTGTATAGAAAAATGTTGATCATGTTTTAAAGAAATTATGATTTCTTTATCATCTATATAAAAATGTTAATCAAGTATTTGAAAAAAATGTTGAAAAGTATTTGAAAAATGTTAATCAAACATTTGGAAAATGCTGAAATATGTATAAAAATGTTAACCATGAATTAAAAATGATGAAAACATTTTATCATGTATACAAAAATGTTGATCAAGCATTTGAAAAAAATGAACAATTGTTTGAATAATGTTAATCAAGTGTTTGAAAAATGTTAACTGTGTATAGAAAAATGTTGATTATGTATTCAAAAAATGTTAATCTTTTTATTTGAAACTGCTAGTCAAGCATTTATATATAGAAACAATATTGACCATGTATTCAAAAAATGTTAATCCTGTATATGTAAATTTTTAATCAAGTATTTTAAAATGTGTATAGAAAAAACATTGACCACATATGAAAAAAATTGTTAAACTTTATTAGAGATATGTAAAACGTGTATTAGGAAAATGTTGTTGACATATACTCCCTCCGTTCGGAATTACTTGTCTCGGAAATGGATGTATCCAGTGGCGGAGGACGGATTATTTTTGAGGTGGGGCGAATTCTTAAGCATATACTCCATCCATTCACAAATATAAGATGTTCTAGTAGCTTTTTTCTGAATTTGATGTATATAAATATATGTAATGTGTTTGTTCATGCATTACAGTCCGTATGTAGTCTATGTTTAAAAATCCAAATATCTTATATAGATTTATGAATGGAGAGAGTATATTTTTGATGCAGCTAACAACTACCAGAAAATTTTATTTTCTAATATGCAATTCATCACAAAAAATGCCACCAATCATTATATGTAGATTGTCCAACCATTCTCCAAAAAAATGACACTAAAATTCAAAACCAAATTACCTATGTCCATTATCTTTGCTAGCCATACTCCCTTCCCGTTCATGGTCTCCTACTGGCCACCGGCCTCACGCGCACAGTGTGCTGCTGGTCGCCGGAAACGTGAGTACACGACCACGTCTGCATGCGCGCTCCTTCTGGCCATTGGCCTCGCGCGCGCGCTTGGTTGGCCGCCACGAACGTGCGAGCTCGCCCCTTTTCCTGCTAGGGTTTGTGTGTCGACTAGAAGCGGAGTCGCTCGACTCTGGATCCTGGAGCTGGCTTGGGGACGATCGATAGAGTGGATCGAGCGAGGCGCCGGGACCTGCTACTTGCTACGGCCCAGTTGGTTGGGTAATCACGGCCCAACAAAACGTTTCACGCCGATTTTTAAGCCGTTCTACTTTTTAGCGATCGATCACGTTATATATACGTATATACACTAAACAGAAACGTCAAAAATCAAGGTAGGGCGAGCGCCCAACCTCGCCCTACCGGGAGCTCCGCCTGTGGATGTATCTAGAACTAAAATACATCTAGATACATCCATTTCTGCGACAAGTAATTCCGAACGAAGGGAGTACAAAAGAATGAAAAGAAAAAAGGAAACAAACAAAACAAGAAAAATAGAAACCAAAAAAAGAAACAAAATAAACTAGATAAAAAAGGAAATGAAAAATAAAACTAAAGAAACAAATGCAAGAAAGAATGAAAAAAATTTAAAATCCGGAGAAGAGAAAAGATAAGAAATAAAAATAACAGAAAAAAGAAGAAAAACCCTGAGAAATCCAGCTCTAGTTATCTCAAGAAAGACGCCCCCCACGACTAGCCACGAACGCCAGGTGTGCGGAGTGGCTAGCAACGCTGGTCTTCTTCTTGGAGGAACTAGCTAGTATCGATCCCCCGTGCAGAAGCGATATTCTTCAGCGAGAGCAGCTTCCGTCTCGCTTAATGGAGACATAGCTCTCGCACAAACAAAGCGGCTCCTGTGATTTCCTTCAGCAAAATCCAGAAGAGAAACAAGAATATTCCTTTGTCACATGCACTCCCTCCTCAAAGCGTAATGCATCCTTTACTGTTTTGGACTTTGATTATGATTCTTTTTCTTAGAATATATGTATAAAATCAATGTAAAGACATATGGCATAAAGATAGTTCACAAGATAATACGATGACACTATATATATATATGTAAACCCAACTATTTTGTTACATATCAATGGTCAAATAACACACGAAGTATAGCACACTTTATATTTCTTAGTGATCTAAACACTCTTATATTTCTTTATAGAGGGAGTACTTAGAAAAACACTAGGTAAATGTTTGGGTTCCACTTAACATGCAAACATGCGGAACAGAGAACACCACTAGCGATGTTAGCCATGCGGAGAATTATAGGCTTTCTTATTGCTGGAGAGAATGTTTATAAGCTAGTCGTAATTAAAAAAGAAAAGTATATTTTTCGTCCCTCAACTCTTGGTGAAATCTAGATTTGGTCCCTTAACTCCGAAACCGGACAACTTGCACCCCCAACTAACGAAACCGGACAAGGTTTGTCCCTGGTCTCGATTTTGACCGGTTTTGGTGCTGACTGACCCCGGTTTTGACCGGTGCCGACTAAAATTCGCGTAATTTTTTCACATCCGTGAACTTTTTAAAATTCACATACGCTTTTCAAATCCACATAGTTTTCAAGGTCGTGCAATTTTTTCAAAAATAAACATACCTTTTTCAAATCTGTGAACTATTTTGAAATTTGTGTACTTTTTCAAATCCATGATTTTTTTAATTTGCGTAATTTTCTCAAATCAGTGTATTTTTTCAACTCCGTGTAATTTTATCGAATCCAAGTATTTTTTTTCAAATCCATCTGTTTTTTAAATTCGCGTACTTGTTTCAAATCCGCATACTTTTTAAAGTTCGTGTATTTTTTTCAAATCCGTGTTCCTTTCCAATCCATGAACTTTGTTTGAAATTCACATACTTGTTTCAAGTTGACATAAATTTTCAAATCCACACATTTTTTTCTAATTCGCGTAAAAGATATTCAAATCCGCATACGTTTTCAATTTCACATAAAATTTTCAAACCCAGAAAAGTATACGTGAATAGGAATAAGTATGTCAATTTTTAAAAATTACATGAATTTAAAAAAACCACAGGAACTTTAAAGAAGTACGTGGATTAAAAAAAGAATACGTGAACTTGAAAAAAGTACGCAGATTTGGAAAAGTACACAAATTTTTAAAAAGTTCACGTATTTGAAAAAAATACCCGAATTTGAAAACATTGAACGGACTTGGAAAAGGTATGCGAGTTTGAGTCAGCATGGTCAAAACCGGGTTGGGACAGCACCAAAACCGGTCAAAACCGTGACCAGGGATGAATCTTGGCCGGTTTCAGTAGTTAAGGGCGCAAGTTGTCCGGTTTTGAAGTTGAGGGACCAAATCTAGACTTCGCCAAGAATTAAGGGATGAAAAGTATACTTTTCTCTAATTAAAATGTGAATCAGAGGGGTCGTGATCATACCAAATGGGACTCTTATATTATGAGCATAAGTTTATATATTGTGCTTTTAAGGGTCAGACTTACCATCCAAGAAATATATCTCAGATTTCCCTTTTTCAAACGTACCCCAGTTTTCTTGATCCCAGTTTTGGGTGGACCAGATTCTCAATCAAAAAGAAAAAGTTTTGGATGGACCAAACCATTTTCAGCTTTCTCCAGCAAAAAAAAGACGTTTATCTTTTCGGTGGGACCCAATTGTCAGCGTCTAGTCCATCTCCAACCCCCTTCATCCCCAGCCGAGCCGCCAAGCACAAGCACGCAGATCCACGGTGGTCGCCGACGCAAAGCTGGCGGAGGGAGGGAGGGAGGGGAGGCGCCTAGCTCGGTCGGTTGCGCTTAGGGCCTGCGGGCGCCGGAGCGGAGCCTCGCTGACGGCAACCTCGCAGATGCAGCGCGCCGCCGCGTTGCTCTGCCAGTTCTTGGAAATCAAATCCCCGGCAAACTCAATCTAAACCTTCTCCGACCTCCCAAATCTCGCCAAATTTACTGATTTTTTCAAGGACCCCGGCACCTAAGCAGACTTATTGAATCTTGATCTAATCGCGTCTGTGATTGCAACTGCAGCCTGATCTGATCTGCATTTCTTCTATGCACAACACATGCAAGAGCGTTACCGTGACTATACAGAGTTGATGGTTGGTATCAGAATGCTAGTCAGACTCAGAACCTCTTTCTTTTGGTTTGATTTCTGTTTGCTAGCAGACCACCTTACCGAGACGAGCTAAGTGATAGTGGGGAGTGGTAGCAGTGGCAGGGGTGGAGCTTCGTTGGGGCCCAAATGGGCCATGGCCCGTCCAGGATTTCTACACATTTGCTAGTATGCTTCGTTTCCCAGCTCATCTACAGTCCACTAAGGGCATCTCCAATGCGGACGCTAGCAGCGGGGCGCTAGGATTCAATTCCCAGCTAATTGGCAGTTACGCCGCTGAATCCTGGCATCGGACGCAGAGTAGGCGGGGCGCTAGGCCCTTTTCCTACACGAGCTGAGCGAAGCGCTCTTTCCAATCCGGCTGTTTAGCATCGGTGGTTAGCGCCTTGCATTGGAATGGATAGCGCTTAGCGTTTTTTATTTATTTTAGGTATTTGTTTTTTCTGCTTAAGCGTCTAGATAAGCATCTCCCATTGTAGATGCCCTAACAACCAGTCATCTCATATATTATTATATCCAAAGCCTGAAAGCCTCCAAGGTCTGGCTCTCGCACCGTCGCACGAGCATGTTGCAGCTCCCAAGCAGCGCCGCAGCTACTAGCTAGTAATGCAGCAATTCCTCCTTGATTGAAACATCAATTGTATGATGTGTCATGCTAAGTGGACACAAAGCAAAGTCTGTTATGTCCAGTGGATGCCCTTGCTGTATGGCCTTGTGGTTTCTGTTAGCATATCTTCTCCCCTCGTCCAGCTTCTTGAAAATGTACCTCGACTCGTCGTCTGACAGAAGGCTTAGGAAAATTGGTTTCAGTGCCCCGTAGATGCAGTGTGCAGCCGCGGTAATCCCCGAGCTATTCAAAATTGGTTCACCGGTTATTTGAATCTAGACCTATTCCAATTTCCGATTTTTTGCAACAAAAAAAACATTTTACTGGTTTTGTGGGCGGCGCTGGGCCGTGAAGGATCCTATAACTGCAAATGTAATCTTATATGGTACATCAGAGATGGTTACCATGGAATTCTTTGTTGATTGGTCGATTGCAAAGCCTATACGATCTAGTGTAGCAAAATGCTAGTCACCAGACTTTGCTTTCTTGTCAATTTCATCCCTGTTTCATTTCATTAGTAAGCCACCTTACCGAGACTAGCTAGATCTACTGAGGAGGAGGATTAGCAACTGCCACTTTAGATGGTGTTGTTCGTTATCCAAGAAGTTCAATGGTAGTGGATTGTCGGATCTGATAAAACATACAAGTTTAATGTACAGTAATTGAGATCTGTAATACATTTAGTATACAATATAGTAATTCATAGACAGAACAGTTTGTCATGTATAAAATAAAATACAACCAGAGTTACACTACAGGAGTTCTGAAAAATATTAAATTGGCACTCCTCGTCGCTTCCTCCCTGGCAAGGCCCTGCCTTGATGTGTATCATCAGCACGACTCGTTACAAAATGAGCAAATGATTTATGAGGGGGTATCCTTGATTCCCATGTAATTAGAGTGAAGTCTCCTTTCGGTCTAACACTAGGATCTGCCAGAATTTTCCCCAATGTCACACTTGGTGATTCCTCCTTGATTGAAACATCAGTTATATGATGTGTCATGCTAAGTGGACACAAAGCAAAGTCTGTTATGTCCGGTGGATGCCCTTGCTGTACGGCCTTGTGGTTTCTGTTAGCATATCTTCTCCCCTTGTCCAATATGCAACGCCAAAACTGAACATTGAGATTCTTTCTCAACACATCTGCGTACAAATTTGTTGCGACAATTGAACCTTCCATATTCTGCAACACCTTGGCGAATTCATCTGCTATTTGTACTAGCCGTGGATGTTCTGCAGGGTCTACACTTCCGAATGCCAGCTTCTTGAAAAGGTACCTCAACTCATCGTCAGTCAAAAGGCTCAGGAAAATTGGTTTCACTGATCCAAACCGGGCTAATCTTTCAAGTTTACTTATGATGATGATCTTCCTTCCTCTGCCCATTGTTATGACAAATGAGTGAAACCTTTTCCAGTCATCGTCACTTACATCAGAAGCAAACTCAATAACTATCAAGATCATCCCTTCCATGGTCCTTCCATGGTCAAGTATTCTCAAAAGGTTGTCTCCATTCAAGTGCACTACAGAGGAGAAGCTCGAGCGGACCCTTTCGTCGCCGCACATATGAGCAACCAGAGATTTCTTCCCCGTTGTCGCATCACCTATGATCGGAAGAACTGCCAGAGTATGATCTCCAGGAGGCCCTTTACGCTGCAACAAGAAGCTGAAGAGCTTTTGCTTTTCAGCGTGTCGGGCAAACATGAAGTTGTCGGTGTAAAGATAAACATCGTATGGCCTACGAGACATACGCTCAAATCCACCCAGAAGCACAGCAAATTCTGCCATGTTAGCAACAGCAATTTCTAAGCTTTCCAAGGCACCATGTGACTCGAGGCACGTGGCCATATCATTTGTTATTCGAGAGCGCTTGGCTATATACTCCCTCCGGTCCTTTTTACTCTGCATATTAGAATTCTCTGAAGTCAAACTTCACAAAGTTTGACCGTATTTATACGAAAAAATATCAACATTTGCCATGCTAAAGTTATATAATATGAAACTTTAAGTCATGACACATCTAGTGGTATTGATTTCAGATTGTGAATGTTGACATTTTTTCTAAAAAGTTGGTCAAATTTTACGAGGCTTGACTTCAGTCAAATCTTATATGCAAACTAAAAAGGACCGGAGGGAGTATAAGTTGTTCCTAGATGAGTCGTTGATTCTAACCTAGTCGAAGCCAGCACTGTCTTGGAGGGCATGGTACCTTGAGTTGTCCAGCACACGGTATCCTCGGTACATGGCCTCCGAGAGCGTCTTAAGCTGCATCATCATCCCGGAGTTGGTTATGTATCGCGCGTCTGCCTCCTCAACGATGGTGCCAGCTCTCATCAGGAGGTGCTGCAACCTCTCCACTCCCTTCTCCTCTGATCGGGCATGGCTCAAGGAGTTGTACTTGTTTATTAGGAAGGAGATGAACTGGCTCACAAGTTCACCTGCAACTGCAGATATGGCAGTCTCCATGGCTGGGATTGATGAGGTAAACTGCTGGTCGGTCTCTGGACAAATTTAACTTGGCTTGTCTCTGCCAAGTCTTGTGGAGATTCTTGGCAAACTAGAAAAGTCTAAATGTCCAAATATTTGACAAGGACAGCACTAGTGTCTTCCATTGACAAATACTTGTCTAGACTGTGGATGGGAGATTTTTTACCAGTATTTGTAATATTCGCACTAGGTTCAAATTGATTATTGTCCCATAGCAAATTGTATATTTAATTTCTTTGCATTTGTCTTCCATTGGATTCCTTTTACATTTAACATACAAGGCAATGGGATCCCACATGTGCAGCCTGCTGTTGCAACGTTTGACCATCAGACCTTGGAAATTATTTGGCTTTTGCCAGATGAACTTCAGCGAAGAAGTAGCGCCACAGCTCGTTGACAAGGAAATGGTATGCTCCCTTTTATCTCGGTCAATGATGAGAATCACAGCTCTATACCTTAGTTTCAGAGCACATGTAACTAGTTTGTTCTATATTTGCTCCTCTGGTTTCATCAGAATCCAATCAATTCTATGTGGCTTATTTTGTGCTAGTTCATTCTTTAATCGAAAATTGTCGCACTTTCTGCTTTCTTTAGAGTTCAGGCTTGACCTGATGTTGATCTCCACAATGGTAAAAATGGAAAAGCAAATAGTATGATCCAACTTGGTTTTATTTTATTAGAAGAACCACAAGGCATGTTCATACAAGAAATTGTATTGTACCTCCTGCATAGTTTCTCCCTGTACTGAGTATGGTCATAGCAATTACCAAAGCATGAGGCAGTCCAAAATTTACGGGGGGTAAATGCTTCATAATTGTGGGCCAAAATTGTACAGAAAGGCCTCAGGGAGAACAGCACTGCCCAAAATGAATTCTAAAGAGACTTCTTGAACGGACTCTGCCCCGATAGTGTCTTTTGTCATTATTTTCAGAGTAGACGAACAACTCCAGAAAACAAAATACACTTGTGCCACTATATTTACATGCCACTAGATAAATGTTGAAAAAATATTGAGCTCCATGGGATGGCAAGAAAAGAAAATATTGACGTCCACGATTCTACTTAATGCTGGCACTCAAGCTCCGTCTCACTTAATGTGCAAGCGTGCAATCAAACAGGGCACACCACTAACCCGTGCCATCATGTTATTGCATATCACACGTTTACCACAATAGAAATTTTGGAGACCATGTTGATGAACATATTGAAGAACCATAGAGTCCACCCAGAGGGGAGTTTCTAATGACCCCATATTTGCCGCAAACTAATCAGTTAGCATTATTAATACAGCAGGACTCTTGGCAAAATAGAAAAGTCTCCATGGATGACTTTGACTGTGGCTGCGGAATGGGTACTTGTCAAAATGTCCAATCATGTGACAAAGACGAGCCAACTGTCTGAGCAGTATGAAAAAATTGACTAGTATTTATAATATTCATAGTAGTTTCCCTCGCAAAAAAAAGAAATATTCATAGTAGTTTACTTATTGTTCGATAGCAAAATTCATGGACGTTTACTTATTGTTGCATTCATCTTGCCTTGGCTCCTTTTACATTTTACATGGCATCTGAATTTTTTTTTTGAGGATCTGGCACCTGATATATGTGCACTCTACTCTAGCGGAGGTTGACAGTGAAAGTTGTTTTGGGCTTTTCCTGCAAAAAAAAAACTGCAGTCGATAAGCAGCGCCGCAGCTCATCAGCAAGGAAATGATACGCGTCCTTTTATCTTGGTCAGTGATGATGAGAATCACAGCTCCATGCTTCACTAATCTTTCAGTACACATGTAGCCTGTTTGTTTGTACATTTGCTACTTTTGTTTCTTCAGCTCCATGCTTCAGTCTGTAATCGAAAACCGTCGCATCACATGCACTCTTCATGGTTCAGTCACAACAATAGTAAAAATGGAAAATCTGATAGTATGAGACGCTCTGAAATGGGCTCCGAGCAGGAGCAGCGTGTTGCTACCAGCCACACGTAAAATGGGCTGTCAACAGTGCGGCCCACTTAATAAAGGTCCAGTCTTTTCTCCGAATCTGGAAAAGTTATCTTACTAAGCTATCTATAATCAATTTAAAATAAATAATGAAAATTAGTAAAGAGCATGTGTTATACAAAATATTGCAGATATCAGAAAATAAAATATTCACGTACCTCGATTATGTTGAGGGGCATTATCAGTCAGTGTCTCAATGTTAGCAATGACTGCAGGGGATCTACACGTGACTGAAGGCAGCAAACTGTGGGAAGCTTACAGAGAATATGAGATGGCTATGTTGACCGTGAGTGATGGACTGATGAAGAGAAGGCAAAGCAGGTTCAGTGCGTACGCGTGCTCTTCCACTGCCATTTATCTATGCCTTTGGCTGATCTTGAATAATTTTTTGTGTATAATAGTTGGGAAGCTGAAGAAGGCAATACAAATCACCCGGATTCCCAGTTTGGTGATGTTCTCCCAAACGTTTTACCTGCTTACAAAAAGGCTAGCGAGATGTTACAATGCACGGAAGCAGTACGAGGATCAACGAAGCTACACGACTGAATCCTAGGCTAACAAACTATAAGTGTCCTGGCATGACGAAGTTTTTCTTTATCAAATCCTGGTTTGCGGTAAACTCAATGTTGGTTGTTTGTTGGTGATGAAACAGAAATACATCATATATTTAGGGAGCCTTGTGGTGACCCTGCTTGTATCCAAGTTTTGTATGAACGGGCCATTTCAGAGCTTCCCGTTTCAAGTTATCTATGGATGGGATACACTAATTACCAGGACAGAAACCTGAAGGTGCGATATGACAATACATCTAGATCTATAAATCTAATGAAATAATGATGACGATGTTTTCTTCTAAATGACAATATTTTCTTAATTTTTGATTTCTTTTGCAGATACCGGCCACTATACAGAGCGCCATTACTCACTGTCTTTGGAGCGCATTCGTGTGTCTGAACACGAACTGTGACATGTAAGTTCATTGTGTCTCTCTGTTGCTATGTAATTGGGGCTTTTATAGTTCAGAAATTCAAATCGTATTTGTATTGAAATGGCATAATTCAGTGTCCAAAAGCTGGTGCCCTCTATTACCCATATAAAAGCACAAAGTGCCGGGATCCAAAGAAAAATCATCCTATCCGTCTGTTGCTCTTTCTATAGTCTAGATGCGTCACTAAACATGTTTGATCAAAAACAGGTATTTAGCAACCTCCACACCCCGCACTAGAGCCACAAACCTCCCGTCAAAAAAATAAAAAGAAAACAACCACTGTTTTTGTTCTGAGTTAAAATGAAGAAAAGTTTTGGATACTGAAAGTACCGAAGAGCAAGCCAGTGTTTCATCATTGAGACAGTTACATAGTGTTTATTTTACTCTCAGGGGATATATTCCCATGCAATGAGCAGGCCCAGTAGCATCTGCAGGTAGGAGAACATAAATTGCGACTCAGGTTTGCACCCCAGTTCCTGTGAACCACAAGAGCAAGGATGCTGAGAACTTTGTCAAGAAGCATGTCTGGAGTGACTGTATGCAGGCGGACATGATGAAAAGGTCAGCTCGATGCCCTGGCAAGTTCTTCTCCTGCAGATCAAGTCTTTCCAGAAAAACAAAGTGTTGTTAAGAGTATTGCAAAGGCTAGACCGGTGATCTAGGTAGATTGCCCAGCAGAAGTATACTGTCCAAAAAGACAATTTGGACTGTTCCGTACCTAGGATTTAAATAAGAGTAAAGTTTGCTATTCAAACAGCTTGTGTAGCTCATATTGTTTTGACTTAGTTTGTTCCTTCCCTGTTAGATCTCGGTTGGTTGGATGTTTGTCATTTGGGTATAAAAAACATTGAAACCCTTTTTCAGTTGATGCGAGTTCTGATGGTGTGAATTTTGGCAATCGAGTGTGATATCCTATTAGATTGGATATCATCGTAATAGTTTTTTTTAAACACTGTTTTCCCACATATAATTGGACTGTTGCATTATACTCTCAAAAGAATTTGACTTTTTCTTGATGGCTGCTTCTTCTTGATCGTCTGAACACAAGGAACATGCTGAAGCGTCGTCATTATAACATTGGTGAAGTTCTTGACTGCCTTCTTTGTGGACAACATATTGAAGAAACTGTGGACCACATGATCTTCGCCTGCCCCTTCAGTATAGTTTGTTGGGAGAAGATTGACATTGCCTGGCCGGAGTTTGACTCCAGACTTGATCTGATCGCACAAACCAATGAGTCTGAGCATAGACCTCTCTTCATGGAAAATTTTCTCACGGCAGCGTGGAGTTTGTGGAAAGAACGCAATAACAAACACTTCAGAGGGGTCAACCCTAGTACCGATTCCTGGTTGACACGTTTCAAGGGAGATTTTGGCCTCCTACAGGGTGAAGGAGGCGCAAAGGTCTTTTGTAACTACTTTTTGTAACTCACTAGCCTAACTCCCCTCGAACTTTGTAAAAGTAACCACTTAGTGTTCCTCCACAACACCCCCCCCCCCCAGGGGTGGGGGTATGGCAGAACATTCATGTAACACTTCTGTAATTCACATGTAATCTTTACAAAAGGGAGAAATATATACAAAACAGTAGGAGCCTCTCCTACTGTCTTTTCTTCAAAAAAAAAAAGAATTTGACTTTTTCTTCAGTGTCAAAATTTTGCATTTGTTAATGACTCTTCTGTGCACATCAACTCTACTCCCCTCCTTACAGCCAATAAAATCATTGCCCATGCCCTAATGGTAAACCCAATTGTCCACTATTATGTCCATGAGATTACCTGCTTGCTTCACTGGGAAAAAAAGTTGCTGACTTGCTGACTTGCAATATATGTAAAGTTTTTTGTACAAATTTCACAGTGCACAATTAGTTGTGCCTTTATTCTATGCGTACGAAGCTAAACTGTAGCTTTCATGAACTCATTTAAATTATAGGTTGGTTCAAAAAAAATGCTATCGGAATATATTTTTATGCATTTGAGTTCTCAAGG
This sequence comes from Triticum aestivum, assembly GCF_018294505.1. Taxonomy (NCBI): domain Eukaryota; kingdom Viridiplantae; phylum Streptophyta; class Magnoliopsida; order Poales; family Poaceae; genus Triticum; species Triticum aestivum. Next base: position 8,684,728 of record NC_057797.1, read on the forward strand.
TTGTTATATTACTCCAGACATACATTGCGTATGCACGCTAACTAGTGCAATCTAGAGGTGCGCGTTTCTATGCCAGCCCATCTGTATGGCGGGACGCACTCTTTTTTTACATTTTTTTTGCTTTTTGCTCTTTGTTTTTTTCTTTTCTTTTTGCGTTTTCTTCTTTTATAAAAATCAGTATTTAAACTTTTTCCAAATCTTAAAAATATTTGTAAATTTTAAAAAATATTCATGAATTCAACAAATATCTCTGAATTTGAAAAAATGTTCCTGATGTTGAAAACAAGTTCTAGAAATCAAAAAAATAAAGATTCAAAATGATGTTCGTGAATTAAAAAAATGCACAAGATTCGAAAAACAATTCAAGACGAATGTTCATCAATTTTGAAAAACTGTTCGTGAGTTCGAAAAATGTTCACGACTTTCAAAATAATGTTTTTGAATTTGTAAAAAACTGCCCAGCAATTTAACAAATTGTTCTTGAATTCAAAAGAATGTTCTAATATCCAACCATTATTCATTAATTTAATAAATAATTCATGAATTTCTTTCAAATGTTCACAAATTTGGTATTTTTTCTTTATAAATTCTAAAATTGTTCAAGAATGGCAAAGAGGGTATGCGTTAGGTCGCTATCCAATGACCATTCCGGTTTTTGGAAATTTTAGTTTTTCTATCGGGTTTTTTCTTCTTCCTTTTTTTTGTTTCTTTCTTTCATTTCCATCATTTTCGTATTTAATTTTTATATTTTCCTTTTCTCTTTATTTTTATTGTTTTTCCTTTTTCTCTTCCCTTTTTCACATTCGAAAATTTGTCGAAAATGCCATAAAGGTTTCTTAGAAATCATGATTAATTTCTGAATTCATGATTTATTTTTGAAATCGGAAACAATTTTCAAATTTTTGAACATATTTTTAATAGTTGTGAACATGTTTAGAATTTGAGAACCTTGTTATGCAATTCTCTATCATTTTTTAAAACCTGCGATCATTATTCCTAGGTTCTAAGCATTTATTTGATATCGTGAACATTTTCTGAATTCACGTACATTTGCCAAATCATAATCATTTTTTGAAATTATGAAGATTTTTTTGAAATCATGATATTTTTTTAATTCGCCAATTTTTTTGGAGTCATGGACAAAATAAAACAACCAAAAAGAATGGAAGTAAAACAGGGGCGCCTGCCCCGCACGTGAGCCGGCACAAAATCATGCAGGGGAGGGAGTGGGGTGAGCGTTTGCTAGTTCAGCACCACATAGTGCGGGGCATGGTTCTTATTTGGCGCGGAGGTCGTCATATAGCAAATGTTATATCTCGTTAAACGCCAGTCTTACATACGTCTCGCTGAAGGTTTTAGCCCTCACGTGTGGCTACTGTGCTGGCTCATTTTCAATATATTTTTCTCGTTCGCTGGTTTCGATCGGGGTTTTGCTAGGTCTTTTCTTGTGTGTTTTATTTTTTAGTTTTTTTTTCTGTTTCTTAACAGGTTTCCTCTGGGTTTTTCACCTGTTTTCTTTGTTTATTTCGGGTTTTTTCCTTTGTTTTTCCAGCGGTTTTCTTTCTATGTTTTTTCTTCATTTTTTCCAGTGTCGGTTTTATTAGATTTTTTATGTTTTTTACCACATGCCTGCTTATCTTCAGTACACAATGTACATTTTTAGTGTACACATGAAAAAAAATTATACACTTTGAACACTTTTTAAAACACGATGTACATTATTTTAATACATGTTTTGAACACTTTTTGAATACATAGTTAACAGTTTTTAAAGTATTCATTTGACAGGTTTTTATGGTAATTCACATTTTTCTAGAACCACACATACACGTTTATCATTTTTTAAATACATTATTAACATTTTTATAAATTCATGTTTTGAGGTCTACTTTTTCATACAGATTTTTATTTATTGTATACAGCAGGAACATTATTTTATACTCGTTTAATATTTTGCATATACATGATTAACACTTTTTGTAGATACTCTCTCCGTCCCATAATATAAGAACGTTTTTGACACTACACTAGTGTCAAAAACATTCTTATATTATGGGACAGAGGGAGTATAGATTTTGATGTCCACTTTTTCATATAGATTGTACATTTTCCTTATACACAGGAAACATTTTTCTTATACATGTTTAACAATTTTTACAGACATGCTTGCGTTTTTTTCAGATATATGCTTTGATGTCTATTTTACCTCTCCGCGTCATTTCACTCAACGGGCTAACATATGAACAGTACATGCCACTAAGCCGTGACTTTGGGTGGTTGTTAATCAGACGTAGAGATTTACATTTCATAACCAGATATGGTAGGAGTACACTATCCCAGAGTGGACATTCTAATGATTCCATATTTGGCTCAATCTATTCGACTGTGCATTAGTCCGGAAGGTCAGTGGCTCTGGCTACTATACCGCTGGTACACATATGAACGCATAGAAATCTTATAAGCTAGTTGTACATGGGAATCAGAGGTGTCATAATCATGCTACTGGCGAGATGGGGGTAATATGTGTACGTGCATGGTGTAGAGCCTTATGCAGAAGCAATAGCTTAGATATCATGATTCTCTTGACTTCCGTTGTTGATGACAAGACATGGTAAACAGGGAAATCGTCCAAGTGTTATGGCTCAGTTTTCATTATCAAGTTGATTAGCTATGCTCATAGACCACTAATTGAAATAGTTAATGAATCAGTCTGCGTGCTGGTTTAGATTATTGTCAATAATCACATGAGTAGGGGGAAATTGACAATCAGATCTCTACCTTCTTCGCAAATTTGCGTCTTTCGCTTCACAATTTTTGACAAAAAAAAATCAATATGTTTTTCGGAAGAAGACGTAATACCTACTTACATCACAGAATCCTTTCGTGCCTTTGATGCAAAAAAAATCTACTCCCTCTGTACCCAAACACTTGTAGTTGGGGGAGTCCCCCAACTACAAGTATTTGGGTACAGAGAGAGTAGAAAACGTTGTGTAATTTACTGGTCATAAAGGTTGATTGTACGCATTCTACGGTGGCAAATAAAAGAGAACAGAGGGTGTGGTAACCTCACTGTTTCGTAACCCCTTCCCTTGTTTTATCATGACTCACTAATGGGAGCACAACCACATGAGCTGCTAATTAGAGTCCTATATGTAGCATAGCTAGAATGAAATGCGTTGAACTTGAACGGGGCTCTTCTGCGTTCAAGTGGAGAAACGTTGGATGGCAGTGGTACACACCTTGTCAGCTCTGCCTAACCAGGTCTTGGATTCTTGCATGAATATTGTGCGATCCGGCCCCACGCTACATCCTATCATATTGTCATGGGAAATCCACCATTTTTGTGATGAAAAACATAGTATCATGGTAGGAAATCCACCAAAGAGATCATCTCACAGGTGGATCATACATGTCGATGGCACAGTCGTTAGAGCCTGATCGACGAACAAACGACTTCCGTCCGGTTCTCATAAGGCAATCCTGATCCTACAGAGATGATCTAATTTTCCCTGCAGAAATGAGATCAGCGTAACAAAGAAAGTACACCATCATCCCTGAATTTCCAAGGGTTGACGCTCTAGAAGCTATATGATCTGCCCCTCTCCATGTTAGACAAGGAGACTTTGATGTCACCATGCATATGGCAAGTAGTCTTCTGAAGTTCCACCTGAGAGGTACCCCTGCCTGCTACCAACTCACAGCTACACATGCATGCATGCACACATGGACAGTACATTCTCCTAGTCATGAGTCATGACATGTATAATATTTCTAGTGGCATGTACTATGCAGGTTGGCATGCACGCATGCAACTTTAGTTTGGCCTATCCTTTTCCCCCAACCCTTTTTTTTTGGAAGACACTTTTCCCCCAAAGCTGGTTGTACATTTAGATGTGAAAATGATATCTCTGGGGTGTAATCATCAGTGCAAACATGCTCAGAGGAAGCTAGCTAGCTTCCTCCTGGTTCCTACAGGGTTTCACAGTTCACATTTGAGCCACTTACAGTGCAGTGCAAGCACATGGCTAGCTAGATCCCAAACAGGTGAAGAACTATTTTTTAGCTGCAACACCTTTCGGATAAAGTTGGGCAAAGGGTGAAAGATGACTTGCCCGGTGATGATGATTACAGATAGGGACACAAGGCAGAAGAACCTAGGGCCAAGATGCATTATTGGCTACTGGAACTAGAATATGATGGCATGCATGTCATGCATGGTAGTAGTTCCCATCTTGGATTCCCTTGTTGTGGAAAACATAGGATCCATGCACAAAAGGGAAAAGGGTGAAATGAAAGCAAGCTAACAAAGATACATAAAAGGAGCTTGTTGAATTAAGCATATTAACTAAAAGCAATATTCCCTTGTGAGTAAATTGCACATATGTATGCGTGCTGAAAAAGGAACTTTGATCACTTTTCAGCCGAGATCCGCCTCCCATTGCTCGGTTAATGGTGGATTTCTTTTTGATTTGTTTTGTAGGTTAATCTTATATTTGGAAAGCTGTTCCAGAAATAAGTTGTGGTAAGTGTGGCTCAAGTGAGTAATTAAAATAACAAACAATATATTTTAAAGCAATAGATTATTGAAACCGCAAAAATTACAATAATCCACCATAATACAAACCAAAACCTATGAAAGTGCCATTCTAATCCTGAGCTCAAATGCTCCGCTATGAACAGTAAAATGGAAAGAAAAACAAAGATTATTTTTCAAAAAAAATCTGATTTTTTTACAACAAACATTGCTTAATTTCTTCATGTGCTTTTGTACGGAAATCACATTCGTGGAGGTCTGAAGTTTTTCTAAAAAAAACAGCACTTCAAAATGCTTCCAAAAATAGTCTTTTTGAAGCATCGGTTTTGTTCTTTTTCGTTCAGGGCATCAGCCATGCTGTCTTCACGAAAATTTGTAAACATTCAATAATTTTGGTTGATTTTTAATTATTTTATGATTTTCTTCGATTTAATTCTTGACGGTGGTGCATTTGAGATCGGGAGCAGAATCTTCATGTCCCCTGAACGTACGAATTTTGTCGTGTGCTTAATTCTTTGACCAGTCATGCTTCTTGCACCTTTTTTTTTTGCGAGGAATGCATCATGCACCTTTAGCAAACAAGGATTCGAGGATATTATCGATTCCCAAGGCAAAAAGGAGAAGACTCTTGCTAGTAGCTTTTTGTTTAATTTAGAGGTGTGTTGGGTGGTTGTGAGCCATGTCGCCCTTGTTTCAGGGAAACGATGTGCCTGTGCACTTTTCTGTTTTTCTTTCCTCCTCTAATCCCTACTCCAAGCTCTAGCGTGTTTTATATTGGGTCTGACTGCTCACAAGTCGACTTGATATCTTTTACATAACTAGTCAACTGGAATACTTTTACGCGTTGGAGGTAAGATTGAAAAAAGTTAGTCGAGTGGAAATTTCTTACAAATCAGTAGAGGAAAAGTTTCCCACAAAGACAACTAGAATGTTTAACACACCAGAGGAAAGACACAAATCATATTAAGTTCAGTGACAAAAAAATCATCGATGCATTAAGAACGCAAAGTTTCAGTCGGCCAAAATAAAATGCCAGAGAAAAATGAGAACATACCCAATAAAACAAAAACTATGGTTGCACAAATTTGAAATGTGCAGCTACCGTAGATAGAAAATGCATCATGTGGGATAAAAGAAATGATTCATTTCTTGAAAAAAAATTGATTGCAGTAAAAAATAGATCAAGTGGAATAAAAAAGCACAGCTGACTGGCAGAAAAGAAAATTTTAGTCGGGTGATGTACATCAAATCTGTTATATTTTGGACCCGAATACCCAGTGAATAAACAAACGCTTTTCATGGGAAATTAGGGTGGCAAAGTTTAGTTGGTGAGAATGGCAAACCCTCCTTAGTTTATTTTGAGTCAGAAAATTTTTATACTCGCCAACTAAATTTGTCATCCTCGCGTAACATAATTGAGATGAAAAACGTTGAATTTGCCATGCCTAAAAAATTGATGTTAGTATATGTTTTGCATTTTCGTATATTTTGTGTTTCTTATATGTGCTTTCTTGGTTGGCCCTGCTTCAACCATTTTTTGTCAATAGAACAGCTAATTGTTGCTTCACCGAAAAGAATATAGCAAACCTGATAGTATATGCATTTGCAATTATGAATATTTATACATCTAGCACACCTTCTCTAATTACATTATTCATCAATAATCTTATAACAACACTGTTTTAATTAATTATTTCAAAAAAACACCAAAGAAAGCTAGAAAGAGATCGTGTATATATATCCCCATCCCCAAGCCAAGATCCCACGCACGCACCCACACCCATGCACATATCATCCTCACCATCATCATCATCCCATCATCCTCACTAGTAGCACACATTTCTAAACCCAAAAACCCAAACGCTCCTCCATGGAGGACCACGGCGCCGGCTGCCACCCCCTGCTCCACGGCCACCTCCAGCCGGCCCACGCCGCGCTCGCCTACGGCCCGTGGGACCCGTCCCTCGCCGCGTTCGACGACGGCAACCAGCAGCAGCAGCAGCAGCTGGAGTGCTTCTCGACGGCGTCGGAGCTGCGGGACGCGCTGCTGCGCGCGCTGGCCGAGCTGGAGGCGGCGCGGGGCGCGCACCGGGAGGAGCTCCGGCGCGTGGAGCACGAGGCGGCGCGGCTCGTGGCGTGCGCGGCCGCCGAGCGCGACGAGCTCCGGCGCCACTGCCACTCCCTCCTGCTCCTGCTCCACCACCACACCGCCGCCCAGCAGCCGCCGCCGCAGAGCGTGCCCGACCCGCCGCTCCACGGCGTCCTGGGGCTGGGAGGAGGAGGAGCGGGCGCCATGGACGAGGCCGCCACGTCGGAGGAGGAGGCGGAGGTGGAGATGGCGCTGGCGCGGCGGCTCCCGGAGAAGGGACGGCTGGTGGAGGCGGTGGTGTCGGCGGGCCCGCTCCTGCAGACCCTGCTCCTGGCCGGCCCGCTCCCGCGCTGGCGCCACCCGCCCCCGCCCGCCTCGGCCGACGCCATACCGCCCTTCAACCCCGGCCGCCCCGACGGCAACTACTCCCTCTCGTCCGCGTCCGCGTCGTCGTCGCCGGAGAGCAACTGCAGCGGCGGGAACGCCCCGCCAGCGGCAGCTCAGCCACAGCAGCAGCCGCACGCGCTCCCCTGCTTCCACATGAGCTCCTCCTCCTTCTGCATGTAGCGGCGGCACGTGTCACTGCCGCTTGTACTACGGTCTACTACTACTACTAATTATAATCACGTCCGCGGTCTGGGATTAGTATAGCTACTTAGCTAGTATATATAATTATATAGAGTGGTTAATTAGTAATTAGCTGGTGATTGTGTGCGGTGTAGTATCAAATAATTGTTGTTGCCTGGTTAATATGTGTGTAATAATTATTAAAAGTGGGCAAAAATGCCATCACTTTGTCAGTGAGAGGATGTGTGTATTTCAGTATGTATATGTGTACTCTTTGAGTGACCGCTGCACAAGAATGCGCTGGGTCGCAATAACGCGGGAAGGTGATCTCTGCATGGAAAGCGATCTCTCAAGCACTCACGTCCTTCGTTCGAGGTGATGAGCATGGCTACAGTGTATTTGAACTAAAGCCACGATAAAAATTATGGAACGCATGAAGTCCAAAATAAGCCACCCTTTGCTATGTACTCCCTCCGTTTCTAAATATTTGTTTTTCTAGACATTTCAAATGACTACTACATACGGATATATGTAGACATATTTTAGAGTGTAGATTCATTCATTTTGCTTCGTATGTAGTCACTTGTTGAAATGCCTAGAAAGACAAGTATTTAGGAACGGAGGGAGTAGATTTTAATTTGAACGGTTCATGGCATTCTTTTGGGAGCCACGAGGGGTTTTTATTCTGCCAAGGGTGATGGGGGAATTAACCAAGTCTATTCTGATTTTATTAATTGTTCATAGATATCCAAAAACATATTCATATTTTTGTTTCATAGCTTAGAAAAGATAAATCTTGCACGGATTCCATTGTACATGGTGTCAATTTGACGTTGAGAATTAGCAAACCAGTGTTCTTTATGGAGGCCCTTTTGTGGGAATGTCTCATGTAAGCACCCTTTATCTAGTTAGAGAATAGTTTATTTTTAGCTTTATTATTGGCTTTAAATTTGAACCAAATACCAAAAATCTAAAGAAATGCCCCTCATATAAACACCCTCAAGAAGTGGTCTTTGGCAGTTGTTCTAGAATTCAACAGCATAAATCCAAGATATTTTGAACAAGTGTGTGCAACCGTGGGTGAGATAATAGAGACCGTTAATTCATCTACAATAGTAGACAATAAGCAACATACAAAAAACATCACCATGATCATTAGTATGTCTTAGTCCATTAACCTTAAACATATTCTACATTTGTTTTCTTAAAGAAGGTTGAAACTCTCCGCCTCTGCATCATTGTGATGCATACAACCATTCTTATTGATTATTAAACAGAGTACGTAAGAAACACAAACCACTATGAAACCGTTACAAGATACGAAATAAACACCTACGAGTAAATCAACTTCTTCCATAGCAACGGCTTCATGGATACACCAGTTGAAGGCGTTGCTGTGAAAAAGTCGATATAACTGACGAAACAACTCCCATTTGGTAACATATCTTACTCCATTAACCTTCGAACTTATTATACTTTAGGTAATATGTATATTTTGAAACATCAACACAAGGAAAATATTATGCTTCCCGAAGACGGGTAGCAACTAGCAATAGCAGCAGATGCACACAGCCAACAACGTCCGGTGTGTAAGCATGTAGGATAGCACCTAGCTGTTGCATCCTTGTATAGTAGCACGAAAATACTATGCAGTGATTGTAGCATAGAACTTTTCATTTTTTTCCTTTAGGGAGTAGCAGTACCATGGCACTTTTTACTAGACCAGGTTCTGAACTTTGCTAGGAGGAGCATATGGGACCAACATGGATTCCACACAAACATACTCTAGTTCAAACTTCAAACAGGCCTTGCTGCTTGCTTTGTGTCAGTGCAAATTGGCCGGTGGGCCAAGCCTCTGTATTGACAGGCAGTGGGCCCTGCACCTCTCTGGCACAAGGTGGGGCCGTCTGTTCTTGCACTCGGTTGATCACAGCCGTTTATTTTCCCTTTCTCTGACGAAACAACTCGAGTGCTACACAGTCACGCAGCAGGCACGCAACAGCGTGCGTTCAAACGGAGCATGCCTCGTATACCTTATACGCAGGTACAATGGTTCTCTACGTATACATATACACCTGGAATGAATACCGCAATATGTCTTTTCAATGTATTCACATACAAAATACGTAAGCTGTATTAGAAATATCATGGTGTGAGCACTGAAAACCAAATTTGTATGGAAAATAAAACCTGAAGATAATGTGTGAGAAGAAACTGCAAAGTTTTCTAGCGAGGCATATGCAAGCGTGGCATATGCATGGCGGCAGCATCGGATCATCCATACGTACGTACGTCCGAGGCCAGGAAAAGGAGGTAGAGAAAAGTGTATATAGCCTAGCCTCTAGACTACTTCATCCATACATCTAGAGTATATCCTCTTTAACGTTTTGGACTTTTTTTCCCTGTGGCTAGCCCCAGCTCAAGGGCCACCCAATGTGCAGCACATGGTGCACGCATGCTTGCTTGTTGGCTCGTTGCTCCAAGATATCTTTGAATATGTGTGGGTGATAAACTTGTGTGTGCATTACAACTTTTTCATAACATGCATGGATTAGTTTCCCATGGAAAGGAAAAGGGGAGGTCGTTCGTGTTCCATGGGAGGGATGCATGGTTGATCACTTGATCTCATGTTGATGATTTCTCCACGTGATTTCCTTGAGATGGTATATAAATATATGGTTATCTATGGGAAAATACCATTGAAACTACTAACAAAGAATATATGTATTCCAACAAAGGTTATATGAGTGTAAGGCACACCGATGTGCAAAATAAGCCATGTACTAGGTCGGGGCGGTGGTGGGTTAATGTTGGCTTGCTATAAAACCATAGCCCAAAATGTAATTGAAAATTGTAGGAAAAATGTCAAGAATTGTACGTGAGATTCCCGCTCGTCATGGCATGCCAATCCAACGCGTATATGGAGTGATTGATGGGTAGTTAACAATGAACCATCACATAGTTGTTTCCCACAAGCCGCATTTGCCAAATGGATTGCCAATGGAGTGTGCGTCGATGCACTAGTCGACACGTATCACTACACTAGCAGCGATGTGACTATCGTATATTTTATGTCTATGCAATTATAATGGTACACTTTTATACTGGCAAAGTGGTTGATGCACATCCTACAATCCCATATCTCTCAGGACCACAAGGTCCACTATAAATTTGTAGTGCTCGGATCAAGCTTACACCCACCTTTGGATGTAAAACCACATGTAAAAGAGAAAATTTTGGCACTATGCATGCTAACCTCCAAATGGTGTCATAGGTGCCATGTGAGTAGCAACACACCCCCACATGCTTGCTATGGCTTATCGACCTTGCACACTCAAAAAATCAGCCCTCTCCATGGACATGCGTGCTGCCTCCCCTTAGCCTCTTTTGGACTGGTCCATAGCAACAAGGGAGGAGGATAATGCCATTGCTATTGCTACACTGCCAAACAATGTGGTGCATCTAGAAACATGTGTACCACCCTAGCTAGATCCATTCATGCATCTTTAGATTTATTTTTATTTTTATTTTTGCTCGCCAGTTTCTCATGAAAATCACTATAGTGCGAATCACATCCAGGATATGTGTATCAAAATTGCTCATGAGTCACTGGTGTGCCAATCACATCGTGTATCAAATAAGGGGGGAGCAGCATGGTGAGGAATTGACTAGTGATACTCTAGCTGCATAGGTAGCCATGAGAGCTATGCTCTCTGCTTTCCGAAAAGGAGAAGAAGGGAGGAGGGAGCAGAGATATAAAATCTTTTCAATCATAGGCTACATAATTTTTGCTCACTAGGCACTTGTTTCTGTCTCAAGGCTGCAATCACAGCGTACGTGCTGTCCTTGCTCTGCACTGCCCTGCTTTATCTTGAATTTTTTGTGTGTGTGTTTTTAAATTTGTTTGGCCTCGGAGAAAGCAGGACCCTGCCACTCAAGTGCTGCGAGACTGCACGGGTATGCATGCTACGTGGATGAGTGGGCTGGATATCATCATATATAATAATAATATCTATCTGATTCCCTCATTATTTATTTATGACTTTTTTTAGATGGTTCTAGAGTATACATTTTTTGTGAGAGAATGTAGTATGCCTGGGTTTACAGAGTTGAGGTGGTTCTCTATGGATGTTTTTTCACATTAGTTTTGTAGCATTGTGAAGAAAACATTTATTCAAAAGTTTTAAATTCAGGTAGTTTTCTCAGGAAAGGTTGTTGACATGCTTCTGCCCACAGAAAGGTACCACGTTTGTACCGACTCAAGTTGCCAACATGATTATAGTTACCCCATCCTTGTGACAGCTTAAATTCATACATAATATTGTTTTGAAGTTGCCGTATATATGTATTTTTAAATGTAGTTGTAGAACTAAATGCACATTCGCCCTCGGGAGCAACAAGCTAGTTTCGCTCACATCGGAACACTTCTATGTGCACGTAGTTTTAGTTTCTAGACGGACAGAATTAAACCATGGAAAATTCGTTGGTGTAAAATAGGGAGAAAATCAAGTAAGGGCATGCATGCATGGTTCGACGGTATGATATGGTTGGAGGCATTTGGAAGATGCACAGGCAAGTCATGTTTGCTGGATGAAAAATAGAAGTGTGAAACATGCACAAAGCTGGCATCTTGAGAGGAAAAATAAAAGAGTTGTGCAGTGCAGGTGAGCACCAAAGGCTTAAGAGCATCTTCAACACAGACCCTCAAACCGTACACAACCGTCCCAACCACGCGGTTCAGATGAATTTTGCCATCCAACACGCTCATGTATCCGTCCGCTGGCTTAAAATACCAAAAGGAGGTCCAGCTGGTGTCTTGAGAGAAAAAAAGAGAGAGATGTGCAGTGCAGCTGAGCACCAAAGGGTTAGCATACCAAAAGAAGGTGCAGCTTTTTTAGTGATTCTATATTTCTATGAGTATGTCTCGACCAGTAGGTAGAGCACCAATTCAAGCTGCATCAAGTCGTTTGAAAGGGGAAAAAAACTACAGAAACTACCCGCCCCCCCCCCCCCCCCAAAAAAAACAAGCTATATCAAGACTAAGTCAAGTTCCTTTACTGAAGGAGTGAGAATACAGAATTTACACCACCTAGGTTCGGTTCTCAGACATGAATTTACCGAAAAAGGCTTTCACCCCGCTTTATAAATAAAGCAAACCGCCAAGAGCACATACAAGACTAGTTCAATACACACCCAAATCACACAAATAAGGTCCAGAGGTATTGCTGAGGGCACAGCTCAACAAGCCCAAAACATACACGACATAAAATAGACAGCTCAGCCGGGGCCAAGGCCGAAGCCGGAGCCGGAGAGCAACAAACGACTAATCAGGCCCAGGAGGATCAGACATGAATTTACATTATAGGGTAGTTTTCTTACACACAAATATAGGTTTTTTTGATACTAACGCTATTTTTCTAATAACTTTTCATTTTTTATGTTTTATGTGATCCAGATGCATCATTTTGTTCCTCACTCTCAGTTTTCATAAATCTTATGCACCTAAAATTGCACGTAATTCGAACGTTGCGTGTTTCAAAGTGAGAACATTTTAGTATAATGTCCTGTAATTAAGATGTATAAGTTAATGTGAATTGAAGTGAGATAGGAACGATTAGACATGTTGATGCACATATGCTTATTAGAAAGGTGACTAAAATGTAGAAGACCCTCAACTTAAAGTGTAGCACTAGTGTAGAACTCATGCTTTGTTGCGGTATGATTAGATGTTTTCAGTGAATTTATTACAAATACTTATATATGAAATTGTATTTTAAGGAGTTGCATTTTTTTGAATTGTATAAAAAACGCAAACAAACTGCACATTGCTTTTTTGAGATGGTTAAGTCTATTTCATTGGCCTCATTTTTACGAAGTTGCCAACTAGTTTTTGTAACGTGTCAATATACAATTATTATGAGTCTTTTCATTATTTTTGATAATGAATAGATCGAAAGTTTTTACAAAAAAAGGACCACATTCTTTTTCATGAAGATGCATCTATTTCTTAAAGGGTGTGTCTTTCCACAAAGATACATCCTTTCACTAAGGGACATGTCTTTTTAATGAAAGGACATATTTTCACCATGGGGCGTGTTTTTTAACTCAAGGACAAGATTGTTTGTAGCCTCTAACTTTCAACATCTACAAGACTTGTACTACTAAGGTCGACCCTGAGGTGGCAAGGGGGGCGGTCACCCCAGGCCTCCGAAACAAAGGGGGGACCTTCCCAGGTATGGGCGGGCACGGAGCAGAAAGCATCCTTGTTCCAATCGTCATTCGAGCACTAGAGACCTGTTCAGTGCGTGTCTCCGGGAAGAAGAAAGGTGAATCGGTTTTCCTTTTAGCAAACTGGGCCTTGGGACTTTCTCTAAGAGGAATGATATTAGTTAAGTGGTTGTGGGTCTCAGTAGTTTGGGCTAATACTGGCTCTAGTTCATTTTGGTGCTTTGTTTTGGGGTATTTCCTATATGGCACCTTGAGCCCCGCTTAAGGACCATTTCATACAGGGCCACCCCCTCCCCCCCCCCAAGCCCCCTCCGAGTTGGGTCGGCCCATATACCTTTTTTTCCTTTTCTGTTAAAGGTCAAAAAAGGGCGTGCACAGCCGACAGGATCGAACTCGAGATCCATTTTTTCAGAGAGAAGCGTAACACCCACTAGGACATCTCAATGCATGTGCACATGTACTTCTTTTTAATTCCTTTTTCAGTTCACGGAATTTGACTTTTTTCTTTCTTTTCATTTTTTCTTGTTATTTTTTGTTTTTATAAATGCGTGAACTTTAGTAAAATTCGTGAACTTTTATTCAAAATTGATGAACTATTTTTTCAAATTCGGGAGATTTTAAAAAATCGATGAACTTTTTCAACTTTATGAACTTTTCTAAAAGTTGATGAAGTTTTTTCAAATTTGTGAATATTTTTTTCCAAAATTGATGAAATTTTGTTCAAGTTTGTGTACTTTTTTCAAAATTTATGAACTTTTTTTTCAAAATTGTTTTCAAAGTTGATGATTTTTTTTCAAATTTGTTAAGTTTTTTTCCAAATATCTGAAATTTCTAAATTTGATGAACTTTTTTGAAGTTTGTGATTTTTTCAAAATCCCGGAACATTTTTGAATTCACATACTTTTTCATAAAACACACAAACTTTTTCTCAAATTTGAAATAAATCAGATCTATGATCAAAAAGTCAATGGTTGACTGGGTAACGTTGACAAGTCAACCTTGAACCGTGATAACCCACTGCTATGCAAGCGAACGAACTGGCAATGGAACTGCACGAGCGTACACTTTTTCTTTAGAAAACTGTGCGAGCAGACTAGGCAAGCTAGGACTTAGCGTGTTTATTGGGCTAGCCCAACCGACCGGCTACATGTGCTACATTATTGCGAACGGGCGCCTGAAGCGCCGATTAGGAGAAACCTGTTTTGGACCCCCTCAAAAAATGTGTTGGTTGTGGTTGGATGATTAGAGGGACTGTGGTATCTCCAGCCTACTAGGATTCAAATCCTGATGCTTGTATTTATTTCTGGATTTATTTTAGAATTTCCGGCAATGCGTATTTAGTGGGAGGAGACGTTTCCATCAACGACGAGGTGGCTACGGTGACTTCGTAAATTTCAAGATAATATGCCGGTCCAGTCTTTTGAAGGTGCTCAAAGAGGTAGGCTGTGCGTGTGTGTGTTTAATGAGGTGAGTGTATGCGCGTGTATATGAGCGCTTGCGTCTGTACTGTGTTAAAAAAATGTGTTGGTTGGGGATCATGCCCGGTTTGGTTGTACTACCACATGTTCCTTTTCTTTTAGTTTTCTGAACTTTTTTCTTTGAGAAAAAAGTTACTATTTCTGGTTTACAACTCCCGCCTGTAACTCTAGGTTGTCAATTTTATGAATGTTTTTTTACATAAAGATTTTATTATCTTAAGAGCATTTTACATACACAAGCGTGAAAGGAAGCACGCTGGATACAAAGAGAGCTTCCCTGATTGAACAAAGCATAGCATCAATACATAAGCAACGAAACAGTACAGATCTGTTCTGTACTTTCAAAGCTAAGCGTGCAAGCTGATGAGCCTTGATGTTTTTCCCCCTGCTAATATGAGCAATTTTTCGATGTTGGAAAGAAGGGCTATTTTGTATCTGAGCAAGAAGTGGCCTGTTCTCGCAATGCCCTCGAGCAGAGAGAATGTCCATCGCTTTTGCCGCCAAAGCTAGTACTGAGAAATCCGTGTAGAAGTGTGGATCTTGAATATTGAGTATGTCTGCTATCCTAGTTGCAAGCATGAGACCATAAGTCTCAGCTTGAAGAGGAGAAGAAGCCTGAGGGGACATTGCCGCAATGTGAAGTTGCTGGATGCGATCATTATTTTGAATCCGGATGAAGACTCCAATTCCTGCCTGCTTAGAAATGTGGATTGGTTGTAATTCCCATGCAGCATCACAGAAGATTGTGTTGCCTGTAAAAGAATCCATATTTTGTATCTCCGACCGCATCAGTTGGTCCTGTAAGCAATGCTCACCATGATCTTCAGCAAGGGTCTCTACCAATTTAGTTGCTTGTATAATTTTATGGATGTAAAACGAATGATATATCACAAAAGTCATATCATTAGGAAATAGAACATTAAAAATTTCTAACAATACAATTTTTGTAGGACGCAATTCTTATTATAATGGTCAAATTGTTGATCTAGGGATTAGCATTTTCTTTTCGATCAGTAATATTATATCTGCATACTTTCGAAAGTTTCTCTGATTGTTCTATTCAGAGACTGTGTAAGGACATTTCCCTACTTTGTGTTTTGGATGATGATGACAATCCTTTATTGGTCTAATCTTGTGCTAAGTGCTTCAGGTTCTCGGTGATTAGGCTTACATCGGTTTGCTATTCTCTCCGGAAGGAAAAGATCGCAAACGGTGTTTTTCTACGTGTTCATCTCTTTGGTCGTAGGGAACCCATACTATTAAGAGGGAATCCACATTGAAAGGAGTTGGGAGAATCATTGCACGTACACTTCTGTCACACCCTCCTTTGCCTTCCTTGTTTTGTGTGAGAGAGAGCTCCCTTTCGTTTTCAACTGCTTGCTGTGTTCTCCCAGCGGTTGTACCGCTCGTGCGAGCGGTTGTATCGCTGGCTCTTGGCACTAACCCAACCACCACCTTAGGGGTGATACCGTGGGGTTGAACAACCCAGTCATGACCAAGCGGTTGTACCGCTGCTCCCGAGCGGTTGTACTGCCACCATGCTTAAAATTGACTGCGGTGTGTCTCTGGCGGTTGTACCGGCCAAGTACCGCTCAACAGCCGGTCTGGTTTCTATTTTGATGCGGTACTTGGGCGGTGCTGGCCCGGTTGGTCCGGTTGTGCCCCGCACACCGGTACCTCCGGTGCCCTAAGCGGTTCTACTGCTTGGGACTTAGCCATCCAAGTGACCAAGGCCAGGCGGTTGCACCGGTGCTATGCCGCTCGATCACCGCACCCAGGGGTGTCACACCCTACTGTTTCAAAGCGGTGGTTGAGCGGTGGTTCCGGTTGTTCTCCACAACCGGTACTACTGCATGTCCGTCAGGTTGTACCGCTTGGTAGGGTTCTGCAGGTAAACCGTGAGTTCCGGTTGTACCTGGACGAGGAGCGGTTGTACCGCTGCAGTGCTGTTTACGCAGTAACGATTGGATTTTAGCGTTTGCTATATAAGGGTGGTTCTTCCACCTACCGCATTCACCTCTTGCCTCTCTCACTCCACCATTAATGCCACTCAAGCTCTATTGCCCAATCTCTCTCTCTAGCCACTCAAACTTGTTGATTTGCTAGGGATTAAAGGAAGAGACCTAGATCTACACTTCCACCAAAGGATATTTGCTTCCCCCATACTTTCTTGTGTGGCTTTTGTTACAGCACCCTAGACGGTTGAGATCACCTCGGAGCCACATTCCATTGTGGTGAAGCTCCGTGGTTTCGTTGGGAGCCTCCAATTCAGTTGTGGAAAGAGCCAAAACCTTGTTTGTAAAGGTCCGGCCGCCGCCTCCAAGGGCGCCAATAGTGGAATCACGACATCTCGCATTGTGTGAGGGCGTGAGGAGAATACGGTAGCCCTAGTGGCTTCTTGGGGAGTATTGTGCCTCCACACCGCTCCAACGAAGACGTACTTCCCCTCAAAAGGAAGAAACTTCGGTAACATATCCTCGTCTTCACCGGCTCCACTTTTGGTTATCTCGTACCTTTACTTACGCAAGCTTATATTGTGTTGCATCTCTTGCTTGCTTGTGTGCTCGTTGTTGTTGCATCATATAGGTTGCTCACCTAGTTGCATATCTAGATAATCTACTTTGATACAAAGTTTAAATTGGTAAAGAAAAGCTAAAAAATGGTAGTTGCCTATTCAACCTCCCCCCCTCTAGTCAACTATATCAATCCTTTCAGACTGTCACATCATCGGCCCCATGTGGCTATGTTGAGCGGGCTGTCACCGAGAGAAGAGTGCACCCTGATGAGTGTCCAAACAACACAATGACCGAGAAGACATGTCTCCAACTCTTTTTTATATATCGTCAGTGGTTCCGTATTATAACTGTGAAAAAAAATTAATTTAAGGGCCCCATGTTCCACTTTCGCCCTGGGCGTCTAAAATCTAAGGACCAGGCCTGATTGCTACTCGACATAATCCAGCGACAAACATTATTAGAGAGGTGTGGGTTAACATGGATGTTGCATTCGATGTTAGTTTTAAAATAAACGAGATAACTTCGATGCCTTAACTAATTTTTATGTGATTTTATCCTGAACCATCAATATCAGGCATATTTTTATCCCTGACAGTAGTCAAAACAACATATGGCGGGTGGTCAATGTTTTGGTTACGTCACTATGGCATGGATCCCACATGGCATTGAGCATCCGATCCTCTCTTTCACCTCACCATCTCTCTCTCTCTCTCTCTCTCTCTCTCTCTCTCTCTCTCTCTCTCTCTCTCTCTCATGCGAAGACCCACTAAAGCCACATAAATTGGCGGAAAGCAAGATTTCACGTAGGAATACCGCTGTCTGGGATGGAAGTTGCCTGTGCATTAGAAGTTTAGTCAAACCACGTTAAAAATAGTTGCGGGGTGAAAAATGCACTTATCTTAATAAGAAAACAACTTATAGCAACTTATAAATAGACAATTCTATTTCTTGGATTTTCCGTCCATGTTATAAATTGTAGAGGCATCGCTTAATTAAGTAGTACTTAGAAAAGTACAAAAGGATACATAATGGAAATTTTGCACATCAATATTTCGCTTTTTTGGAAATGGAATCCTTTTAATTCTTCTTCATGTGGATGTTCAACTCCTGGCATGTGCATCAAACGTACGCGCGACCCTCTCGAACATAGCATGCAAACAAGGACAAGACTGATAAAAAAAATAAGTTTGAGTCACCAAAGGTAAAATAAAAGAATAAATATCTTGCATTGAGTAGGTCCAACTTGGAGAGAATCCACCAGATAATCGAACCGACCACCACTCAACCAGTCTACCCCATTGCTAATCCCGTGGAGTAGGGACCACGTGTGGGGCTTGAAAGTCAGAGAAACAAGATTGGCAGGTGCCCTCAGAACGCTCGCATGTAGCGACACATAAACATGAAAAAATGTTTCTTCACTAACAAATAAGGCCTTAACACATCATGTATATATGATTATATAATACAAATGATTATTTAGGATACATTGGCTCCAATGTAAACATCTATTGAACAAATATAATGTGATGTCGTGAGGTGGAGGGGGGCCAGGGCCCCCTACCTGGCATGGAACAAAGTTGCCTTTAGGGCTGATGGTTTTCAGGCATCTACCCAATGCAAGATATTTATTCAACAAGGCCATCGGTGAACTGGTAATACCTTTTGCAAAGAAGGCAGCAGAATCCCCACAAATGTTACCATGGGACAAGAGGGTTTAAAAGAAGACGCAGCTCATGGGACGTTGCAGAGTGTTGACGAAGATGCGTGATAGTAATTGTCATGCCTATTTGGAGGATTTGGTGGATGTACCTGGGCTAGGGCAACATGGCGAATCGAGATATGCATTGCACTGTGCATCTGTGGGTTCGAGCCATACCCCTTCTTCCGCATTGGAAAAGGTGAGCATATCCTTTTTCTTTGACTAATGTGTGAACTATATGAAGGAAACAAGCATTTTTGGGTTGTGGTGAGTTGTGTGGGGGTGCGGCGATAACCACACTATGGCTCATACTTCTACTTTGGTGGAGGTTGGCGGTACGGTTTCTTCTTCATTCATAAAGACCCAGCTAGTCATTATAGCATCGGCAATGCATGTTCCAACAATTTGAAAGCACGGAAGGTCCTTTAACTAATGTGTGAACTATATGTGAAAGCAAGGGTTTAGTCTTTGACTAATGTGTGAACTATATGAAGGAAACAAGCATTTTTGGGTTGTGGTGAGTTGTGTGGGGGTGCGGCGATAACCACACTATGGCTCATACTTCTACTTTGGTGGAGGTTGGCGGTACGGTTTCTTCTTCATTCATAAAGACCCAGCTAGTCATTATAGCATCGGCAATGCATGTTCCAACAATTTGAAAGCACGGAAGGTCCTTTAACTAACATAAGGTGGGGGGAGGGTGGCCAAGCCCCCCTAATCCAATCTTAAATTTTTATTGATGGTTGGCATGACAAGTATCTGAAAGTATTTTTATTTTTATTAGTTATGGTGCTATGTTTCATAAAATATAGGGATAAGTATATTTTCATCCTCAAACTTCATCGTAAGTATAGAAATCGTCCCTTAACTATAAACCACTAAAATTCAGTCCCTCAACTATTTAAATTGGTTAATTTTCGGGGTTGAGGGACAATTTCTATACTTTCGCCAGAGTTCAAGGATGAAAAGTACACTTCCTTTCGCCAGTGGTGTCATTATTTTATGTGAAATGATCCCTAGCCGAAGTGGCAGATCTAGGATTTTTAAATAGGTTGGTCCACCTTAAAAAACAATGGGAAAGGCTTCCTTTCATACGTGTGATACATGGCAATCATCTAATGCTTCATTTGTTGTTGATTTTCTTGCATCATACGGCTGATAGATCCTAGCGAAATTTCGGTCCAACTTTTCGTAATTTACGCATCCACCTCTCTCATAGTTACTCATCCAATTACCCCACCTCCCAATTAATCCAGATCACATCCTTCTCTCTTGCTCCTGACCCACATCGGCGTTGAGCATTGGATCCACCACCCCGCCCCAGTTAGCTTCCCCGCGCCACCGAGTTTTGAAGCCCTGTGTCGCTCCAGTTCATCCCCGACACTCCATCCCGATGAGCCACCTATTCCACCCCATAGGTGCTGTTACCTGTGAGCTGTGTTGGGATTTCCTCGAAGAGGAGAGAATGATGCAGTATAGTAGAGATAAGTATTTCCCCCAGTTAAGAACCAAGGTTATCAATCCAGTAGGTGAACCACACAACACCTCGTTAGCAGTACCTACACACAAAATAACAAATCCTTGCATCCAACGGGAACAAAGGGTTGTCAATCCCTTGGCGGTTAGTTACAAGATTAAATTGTATGGTGATAGATAGATCAAAAAAATACAAAATATAACAAATAAACAAAAAATGCAACAAGGTATTTTTTTGTTTTAGTATATGATAGAAAATAGACCCGGGGGCCATAATTTTCACTAGAGGCTTCTTTCTTGAAAATAGCATACGGTGGATAAAAAAATTACTGTTGGGCAATTGATAGAAAAGCAAATAATCATGACGATATCCAAGGCAATGATCATGTATATAGGAATCACGTCCGATACAAGTAGACCGAAACGATTCTGCATCTACTACTATTACTCCACACATCGACCACTATCCAGCATGCATCTAGAGTATTATGTTCATAAAGAACGGAGGAATGCCTTAAGCAAGATAACATGATGTAGAAAAAGAAAACTCACGTATGAATAAGCCCCATATTTTTATCCTTAATGGCAACAATATAAATACGTGTCATGTTCCCTTATTTCACTGGGATTTGAGCACCGCAAGATTGAACCCATCACAAAACACCTCTCCCATTGCAAGAAAAATCAATCTAGTTGGCCAAACCAAATCAATAGATGGGAGAGAAATACAAAGCTATAACAATCATGCATAAAAGAGTTCAAAGGAAGTTTAAATAATATTCATGGATAAATCTGATCATAAACTCACTATTCATCGGATACCAACAAACACACCGAAAAAGTCATTACATTGAATAGATCTCCAAGAACATCGAGAAGAACATTGTACTGAAGATCAAAGAGAGAGAAGAAGCCATCTAGCTACTAGATGTGGACCCATAGGTCCGAGGTAAACTAGTCAGCATCATCGTAAGGGAAGCACGGTTGATGTAGAGCCCCTTCGTGATCGATTCCCCCTCCGGCAGAGTACCGGAGAAGGCCTCCAGATGGGATCTCATGGGAACAGAAATTTGCGACAGCGTAAAAAGTATTTCGGGCGGCTCTATGATGTTAGGGGAATATTTGAGAATTTATAGAGGCGGAATTAGGTTAAGAGGTGCCACGAGGGGCCCACAAGCCTGCCCCCCCCCCCCCCCTCTAGGGTCTCTTTTGGTCCAGAAAAAAGTAATCCAAAGTTTTTTCTCATTTGGACTCTGTTTGATATCAATTTGCTGAAAAGCCAAAGACAGGCAAAAAACAACAACTCACACTGGGCACTAGATTAACAGGTTAATGCCAAAAAATGATATATAATTGCATATTATTGCATATAAAACATCCAAGATTAATATTATAATAACATGGAACAATAAAAAATTATGGATATGTTAACCTTGACTTGCGGAGTTTGAAACCCGCTTCTTCCAAATAAATGAGAGGAAGAACCTTTTAATTATTTTTGTTTGTGTTTGCTGTGTTAGAGAGCAGGTTACTGGGCCGGCCCGCTACAAGACCCTTGTGAGCGCCAACAGCGCTAACCGGCGCTCACAGCCCCAAAGAGGTGAGACCCTCCAGCGCGACCCATCCAAACCCATCGCTCACTAACTCACACGAACTTGCAAGTGAGTAGACCACAAGAAAAAAGCTTTATTCACGCTGTCCCAGAAATTGTTGCACTAGCAGTGCTGAAAAAAGCTGGGATTTGCCATGGCCTAATTGTAGATACGAAGACCACGTCCCAAAAAAATTGCCGAAGTGTACAAAAAATGCACACAAAAAAAAGAAACACATGGCAATTTTGTGAGAATATATTATGTGTTGGCCTCTTGGGAGATGTTTCTACCTTGTGAAAAATATAATGTGTGTTGGCCATGCTAAGATTTATAAATATTGCATGCTCTGATTAATAAAATTACCATAGTATATTTAAGTTGCCACGGTAAAGTATCTTAAGTTGGCATGTCAACTAATTTTAAGTTATCTCTAATCATCATGAAAAAAACTCCACCCCTCGTGCTTTTGAAAAACAACCGCAAAAAAGGACTGCAATAAAAAGGATCTTACATGGAAATTTTGCATTTCAATTAAAAAAAGTCTTAGAAGAAATTTGACATGCCTTATATTTTTCGTTTCCAAAAACATAAAAATCAAGCATAGAAAGCCATGACCAAAATTAAATAAAATTGACATGTCATTATTCAAAATAAAATTGATGTTCTCTTAATAATAAAATTGCCATTTGGGAAGTAGAAAAATAGTTCCAAAATTTCCATGAATAAGTGATAAAATTTCCGAAAGCTTGCCATGGAAGCATTACAAGAGAAAGTAAAATTGCCGTGTTTGGAAGAAGAAAATTTTTATGAATTTGCCATGAGATCAAGAGATTTTTTTTAAAAATCTTTTTCGTGTGTATAAAACAAATTGACATGTCAATATTACAAAAAATGGTTAAATTTTCCATGTGACAAGTTCAAAAATTTTATAAATATGCCATCTACATATTTTTTTTGATAAACAGACACTTACGGAAAACAAAAAAATACATATTTTTGCCACCTGGTAAAAAGGAAAACACATAATATATTCTCACAAAAACTAACCAGTTTTAGAGATGACGTGTCTTCTCACAAAATCACTGTTGGGATATCGCTTATCGGGAACTTATCGGTCGACCCAAGATAAGGGGTAAATCGGCCAGTTTATCGGCATATCGACCGATTTATCGCCATATCGACTAATTTATTGGCCGATTTATCTTATCAGTCAGACAACGGTAAGAAATAAATTAACCGATTTATCGGAATATCGAACGATATCTTGAACAGTGTGACAAAATAGTAAAGCAGGGAGGCTTGAGGCACTAGCCAGTGCGATGGGCGGCTGTGTTTGGATAAGAGAGCGTCTGCACCCCTTTTGTGTTCTACTGAACGAATTTCGGAGCTGGCGTGCATCACATCAGATGGTCAGCAAGGCGTTTGCGCGGTACAACGAGATTTATGATGTTTGTCGGTTAGCATTTCCACAAAATGAAATAGGAGTGAGGGGTAGTATCACTGTCGCAACAACACATATTGAAGTCTAATTTGTAATTTTTGTATCTCATGCAATGTTTCGAATATTGATATTAAATTTTGTGACAACATCGAATGATGTTGTGTCAATGAGCTATTTAAAAAAAAACCCGAACATTTTTAGATGTGCAACACGGGTTTGGTGCCATGCCACAGATCAAGTCTCCGACTGTCTACTACAACAACGTCTACCCAGCTCCAGCGGCGGAGGGACGATGATGGTGGCGCGCCTTTGCCTCGTCTTAGCGCTTATAGTCGTTGTTAGGTGGTCCACGGACCTAGTTGTAATTTTTTGTTACTTCTGGTGTTCTCCGGACATCCACGACAGATGATGAATAAATTGGAGGTTTATCCCGCAAGAAAAAAGAAATCTCATTTCAGAGATAAATGTATGTCCACTGTTTTTTTAGTCTTTTAGCATGGGGTGTCCACTCTTGAAGTACATACATGTTCCTTGCCAATGCATTCCTATGCACAGTGCTCGGTGAGAATGCTGCGAGAGACAGTTTCTCTATCAACCCGTGTCTGACGGCAAGTTTTTGTGATTTCTGTTTCCTGCAAGCTGCAAACCGGAATATGGAACACAGCATAACGTGTACCATGCCTACCAATACCTCTCATTGCATCCAAACTATTCCAAATAAACAAAGAAGGAAACCTCTCATTGCAGTTCTGTTATCTGCGAAGGGCATGGTAGGTTCCTGTTTTGCATGTACCACATACTTTATCGTTGGCATAGCAGCTTTCCTTTGCATGTACTACGCCACAACTTGTGTCCGTAAAGCTTGAATAACAACGGGTAAAAGGACATATACATTTGCCTCTAATTTCCTCATCCAAATCTCATGCACAAAAGCTCAAAGAAAAGCGGCACTGGAAGAAAGACATCAAATATGTCACCAGACGAGTACACTTGATTTATACCATCACGTTCACATGGCAGCAAATCTAACTTAAGCATTTGTGACTTTGTACTTGATCATTACGTTATTCAGTCTGGAAACAAGAAACAATACCAGGACACAATTCACTGAAAGAAACACGGCATGGTTAAGTTAGCGATTCACTGACGCAAAACGGTAGAGATGGTGAAACGGTATGCATTGTAACTACAGATAGCCTCCTACTGCTTTGGAATAGTTCTTCAAACTGAAAACTGTGAGCAAACCCTTTGTGAGCCGTATGTGGACCTGCTGTTTGTGACGTGATGCCCCGCCCTACAGGTTTCGCCATAGCTATCTACTTCTGTCCTGTAGAGCAGGTGAACTTGATCAATCTGCGGTGTCGATGATGAGCTCCTTGAGCACGTGTTTTAATCCATTCATCCTCCTCCGAGCTCTCTGCGGAACCATTTTCGTGGGAAAAAGGTTAGTGCCTGATCGACACGGCATCCTTCCCTGGAGAAAGGTGTTTGCCTTACCTTTTGAACCTTCGCGATCTTGATTTCGGCATCATTGAGCTGAGAACCAACTCTGCTCTCGGCATGTTGGAGGAGCTTCTTGTGTGATGCTTCTGTTGATGCAATCATACAAGAACACCATGGTTCAGTGGCAATTCAGGTAAGGCCAAACGGTTAGAGAGAAACAAAGCATTTAAACAGATTTCTTCTAGTGGCTGCCGTATGATGATTCATTCCGTTTTCCTCTTAACAATGATAACAGTGAACTAAAACTATAGTTACTTGAATTAAAAAAATTCACTGATGAGTATTTCTTCTAATCATGTGCCAATGAAGATTGGGCAATCATTCTTTTCAATTAAAAAGAACACGCGATTTAACCACATTATTCAGCAACAAACTCCATGCATGAAACAATGTTGGAATATTATGTGCCTGTATCAGTTATATGACATAAAGCTTGCAATCTATAATCAAAGTGCTCTAATGGTGATACTTCATAAGGCTCCGTTTTGACAAAGGTTAACATGATTCCACAGTTTTGGGAGTCCATGCAGAGCATCAGTTTGTAATAAATAGTGCGGCGAGTAAGTATTTCATTTGCATTCCGCAAGTGTAATGTCTTAAGTTAAAACTTACTTTGCTTCTCAGCTACTGCCTTAAGTTCTGCATGATAGGCTTCAAATTCCTCGAGAGAGTTCTTGCAACCAAGCAACTGCTGATTAACCTCCTCCTTAAACTTCTCATGAAGAATCCGTAACTGTTCTTGTTGCTCTGAAACCACAAGACATAGAGGACCAGGTCATATCATTTGAGTAACTAACATTTATTCCAAGAGAAACAACACAGGACATGCAAGAAGACAAGGTAAAGTATAAGGATTCACAACAGAATCTTGCCACAAGTGTGCCTTACTAACCAAACAGGCAACTAACTTGGTCATATACCTAACTAACTAGTGGTGTGGCATGGTCAGCATTCCAACCAAACAGGCTCTAACCCTATATGCATATACACAGTAAAAAGTCCAAAGAGCAGAAGATAGTAATAAATAATAACTGCAGGCAGATTCAAAGAAATGGTGCATTAAATTTTTCTCAAATTAATCTTTCATGGCACTGATTTTATGATTCAGTATTCAGATAATGGAAATGATTCAAGAACAAAATCAACCTATTTAAGGTTAGCTCTTTTTTAGGGGGGGGGGGGGGGGGGGGGCATTCATCTTATTGTGTTTTCTTGAAGTTTAGGATATGCCGGACCTGCATAACACAGGAATCCAATCATGTGTCTAACCTTATTTGCCTATATGACTACTCTACTACTTATTGAAGTAGTACGTTGCCTGAGCTGAATAATCCAAATAGGTGAAGTACTAGTGGCACAATGGATCAAAACACCAGTACATCACATCTATATAGATACTGCTTTCTGAACAGTATCTGACAAATGGGTCTCATTGTCAGAAAACTCATGATTCATAATATTAATTTCTGCAGTGACACAATATAGACTGTACCTTCAAATGTTGAGTTTAGTCGCTTCCTTTTAGATTTTCCTGCATTGACCAGCTTATTCCTGAAAGTACAGTTGAATGCGTCAAAAAATAGCTGCACCTCAATATATATGATACTTCTATAACAAGGCTATATATACAATTAGGTGTGCATATGCAGATAAGATGTAGTTTCTTGGTAACACCAGCAAAGATCTTACACATCATCCTGCATCTGCACCTCAACTCCCTCCAGGTGCTGGCGAATTATCTCTCCAGTACCTGCCAGTATCTCAGAACTTCTATTTCTTGTTTCAGACTTGATCTTGGTTTGAAACCTTCCCAGCACCAGCAGTAACTCATCAAAAGCCCTGGTTACAATCAAGAAATGAAATTGGACCAACCAACAAGATCAGATTTGTATTTCTTTATACAACCTAAAACGGACCTGTTCAGGTAGTCATCTGGGCATTGCACTGGTTCTTTGTCTGACATCATAGTTTCTTGTGTTCCTGAAAGAATTAGTAATGACATATTAGTTCTGAACTGGAACTGTTAAATCAACGCAAGAAGGAAATCAACTTTACCAGAAGTGGCAAAAGGAACAGGCGAAGGTAACCGCCGTTTGCCTCTTTTACCCTCTTTTAGATGTGATTTCTTATCCTGATTTTCTGTTGGAGATTTATCAGGGCTGTCTACATCTGAAAGCCATTTGCGAGTTTTATATCCTGCACATGGAGAACCAGTTACAAATAAGTAACACATCACAGGTAAACAATTTTTGGATATATGACAATGTAATTTATACATCTCCAACAGCATGAGGGAAAAGCTTGGCTCACACTATTAATTTTCCAGAACTAAAGTGGTCAAAATACTAAACTTAAAGCACTTAGCAAAACACACTAATGAAACGCATTTAAAGTAGCATGCATGCACATGACAGGATATGCCACATGTTGCTTCTATTCCATTGGAATGGCTTCTCATGAGCAAGCACTTCATACAATAGTTAAGAGTGAGTGTACCATCTTAGCATACCAGCAATCATGGCAGTACTTTGGAGAGCCCTAACCTTAAAGCCACAGCAGGATTATTGGAGTGTCTGGCACTGATAATGATTGATCAATGACTGCTATGAAAATTCTGTGGAAATAGAGCTGATGCAATAGTAGGACTATTGGACATAGTTAAAAAAAGGCGCGCCTAGGCTCTATTCGATAGCAAAATGTTTAGCACATAATTGTGCTTAAGCGTACACTTTGATTAGAAAAGCGCAAGGCGGTGGCGAAATGCACAATTAACACCTAACTTTCTTTTTCACTTTGCTATTGGATGCTCTGACCCCCAATGTTTTTTTTGAGGAAAAGGGCAGAAGCTCTGCCAATAGTGTTTAACTGGTAATGGACGCATAGAGAAACAATCGATCTATATATGTAAATACATAGAGAAGAATGTGTTCTACATGAGTACTGTCCTCATGCAGAACAAAATGGGTAGTACTCTGTAAACTAACACTGTCACCTTCAGTTCTACAAATGTGGCTATAAATCTGAAAGGAACAAAACATACTCTAGGAAGCTATTGTTTTGCCTGTATAAAGTATAAATGTGTATTGAAAGTTGCAAAGTTGATATTCTGACCTTTCCCAAAACTTGGAATAGAAGTTTGAGCCATTTCATCTTCAGTTGGCAAAATGGGTGAAAGATATGGTTGTTTTTTGTTCTCTCTTTCTTCTGAAGAATTGGGAGATTCACTTTTAGGTAACTCATAGGTTTTATCCATCCCGTCCTGGATATGAGCAGTACATGAATGAGTGACAAACAGATAGGAGTTACTCTGTTGTTACATGAGTATAGACAAAACAAATTTACTATGGCTGTGAAATGATTCAAAGATGTGGAAAGCCTACCGATGGCTCAGACCCTGGATCAGAAGCAAAGGAACTTGATCTTGACCTGTTCACACTTTTTGGATACTTGGGGCTGTATGTGTCATCATGTAGCACTTTGCTTCTATTGTGGTAGCCATTTACATTAGTTGCAAAAGTAGGACTTGCAAACTCATCTCCCATGTCTCTGAATCTGGCTGCCAATGGACTGGCAAACTTCTCTCCCAGTTTACCATTTATCTGGGGGCTTGCCTCATTGTCCCATGGGTACTTTTTCGCTTCAGGAGATGGACTAGCAGCACCAGATGGTTTGCCATTTATCTGGGGACTTGTCTCATTGTCCCATGGGTACTTTTTCGCTTCAAGTGATGGACTAGCAGCACCAGATGGTTTTCCATTTATCTGGGGACTTGCCTCATTGTCCCACGGGTACATTTTTGGTTCAGGTGATGGACTAGCAGCCCCAGATGGTTTACCATTTATCTGGGGACTTGCCTCATTGCATGGGTACATTTTCGGTTCAGGTGATGGACTAGCAGCGCCAGATGGTGGCAAGTTAAATGTATTTCCCACTGGTTTATGTGCCTGAGGGCTTCTGTCTGAAGCTTTGCTCAAATTAGAATTCTCCTTCCGGTGCAGCAATGAAGAATAATTTTCCTTGCTCTTTGATGAAATATTCTGCGAAGAGAGCTTATCTTCACCCTCATTCAGTGTCGTGGGCAGCAACTTCTCTGACAAATGCATCTTCTGAAGCCCAACTTTAGCCCCATTCAGCCGTCTCTCCCTTGTAGGGCTTCTAGAACGGCTCTCAGCAGTTTTTCCAGTTCGGGACAACGAAGAAAAGGAGGTGGTTTTCTCTCCCTTATTCTCCGATGCTGCATTTCTAGAAGATAGCTGTCCTTCCCTAGCATCCTGTGTGATCTTGTCAGAAATCTTGTCAGAACAATGGACCTTCTTAAGCTCTACTTTAGCCTTCCTATTTGAGCTTCTAAGATTTCTCAAGCAGCGAGAGTTACCATTTGCAGATTTCCCCATGGTTTTGGGTGTGCATTTCTCATCAAAAACAAACACACTGTCCAGTGTTTTCTGCTTGGGTGCAGAACGTGAAGTAGACAATGGTCTCTTTGCACTCTGGCTCTTATCCTGCTTCTTGGAGGCTGCTGGTGCTTTCGTGCGACTCAAGGTGCGAGTAACGGGCCTCACTTCAACTACTTGTGGAGTATCAGAATCTGACTCAATTGGATCAGAGGATGGTTTGCTCTTTGCATAGGTAGCTGTTTGACAGTTGAGAAGATCAGGTGTCTTGATAATATCAGGAAAACGTGACGTGTAAACCTTCTTGATCCCTGGAGATGGTCCATTGGCGGTTAGACTTTTAGGTTGGTCCGGTCTCTCAATGTCTTCAGGGTTTGGTGAAGCAACAGCCTGCTTGGTTTGTGATGTGCCAAGGATCCCCCACAGCTTCATCCTGAGCACTTCGCTGTTGGGTTTGGTCTTATCTGCAGATTCCACTTGGCGCTTTCCTTGTGAATTCACGACAGATGTCTTCTGCAGTTGGTCAAGCTGGCTGCCTTGTTCTTTTCTTGTTCCAAAGGAAAAGGTTCCGGTTTGCTCACGTGCATGGTCATCAGGTTGTGACAGAGAAACCTTAACATGGGCGGCTTCAGGTGCCTCTGCAGCAGATCCTCCATGGTTTGCAGCTTCTTGTGAGACCCGGAGTGAAGCATTATTCGCTTTCGGGGGTCTCGATCTTCCATCAGTTCTCTGAGACAGGTTCCTCTCGAATGCAGGAGCAGCAGCAGCAGCAGCAGCAACATCTCTGCTTCTTGATACAGAATCTGACCTTGGATGAGGTATGCCAATTGATACCTTAGGAAATTTACCAGATGGATACTGGTTGCTGGCCAAACTCCAGTGATCACTTGATGTAGCCTAGAAACATCATAAAGCATGAGTTGTTAAAATAGCACTAGTGTGAAAGAACAGCTAAACCTGAAACAGGAAGCACATCCTACAATTTAGCACAGGAAGGAAGTTGCTACTCACTTTCTGGATATTCGGCAGCTTGATCTCCGTCATTGCAGCTTCTGGGGTAATAATAGACCAAATTAACTAGAGTTGAAGCTGGTAAACAGGAGAACAAGAGCATTAGGTAAGGTTCCACCAATGTTAAAGCATCTTTTATTTAGGATCAAATTAAGCTCCACAGAGATGTATAAATACAATATATATGAGACACTAAAACATGCCTGAGAGAGACTAAGACCAGATTCAGAAATGAACAGTAACACAGAAGACAGAATTATGCAAGATACTCTTGTCAAGTGTAACTAATGCCAGGTCTGAATTGGTATATATGCAGCAGTAATTAAAATGAGTCAAATGGAACAGGCTGCTAGCTAGCTGAGAGTAAGAGCATACCAACCAGATCAGATTTAGCCTAGTCTGAGAAATACTAGTAGCTAGGACTAGCCCCTTGTAAGCATATTTGAATTAATGAAAGATTAGAAGTAGCAGGTGCAATGCAACTGTATCATATACATTGGGTTAAACGTGGTCTCAGCATTCAGAGATGGTCTTCCACAAGCAATACACACAGCTCAGGTCGTCAGATAACTTAACTCGGGAAAATGCTGGGACAAAGCAATACTAGTGACACATTTGCAAGACTTGCAGCAGCTAACCTAACCTAACCTAACCGCGTGTACAGAAGCAATCCAACAAAGAGATCCACGGAAGATCAGGTCTCAGGCGCTTGACTGACGGCGACCAACTGAATGGAACCGAGCAAACCACGGCCCAATCAGACGACGCGAGCAAAACAAATTCGCAACAACAAGCAAGCGTGCGACGCGATCGGAGCACGTAGATCAGGAAATCCACGGGCGCGCGCCTGATCCCAACCCCTACATAAACCCTAACGAAACCTTGCGCGCGGGAGACCAAGGCGCACGAACCGGGCCAACCCAATCCAGCCCACGGGGGAGTCTGAAATCGGTACCTGAGGCCTGAGAGTCCCTGGTGGCGACGTCCGGTCCGCGCGCGGAGACCGGGGACGGCGCTCCCTGGCTCCCGCGGCGGTGCGCGGTGGGCTCGTGCGGCGCTCGGCGGGGAGGCGGGGGGCTCGATCCGGGTCTGGACGGGCGGCTGGTCGCGCCGGCGGCTGGCCGGCCGGTGGTGGCGGTAGCGGAGGTCGGCGGAGGCTAGGGTTTCGTGGAGAATTGAGGACGGAAGAGGGAATTCAAAATCGAGGTCGCAGGAGAGGGGAGACGAAGGCAGGGGACGACTGATCCCATTTCTTGGATAGCCCGCATCAGTGCAGTGGTTCGACTTGTATCCTCCACACACTCCCGGCCCATGGGCCCAACGGGTGAGCCCCACACTTACAAGGCCCAAGGCCCACGCAACACAGGGCACACCGGCCCATTCGTATCTCACTGCCGCTGGCTGTCTTTTCAGATGGGCGACTTCAGTTGCAGCCTCGATACCAAAGTCTCTGGAGAATTTCTTGTAACGGAGATTGATACCAAGAAGAAGGTGTTTTCAAGGGATTTCATTATAATCCTTAGTCATAGGAGTTATTTTACATTTTCTTGGATCTTTAATCCAAGTCAGCGTACCTGTAATTGTTATGAGTATATGAATAAAATTACACATGTTTCTCAAAAAAATAAATTGAAAGGTCTGTCAGCTCTGAACCCCTTTCAGGGTAGCAGTGATGACAGCAGCCGGACTGTCTCTTAGTTTTTCCAAGTAGCAGATTCTGCAGGTAAACTAGACCAATGGGTGAGAGCTTGTAATAAGGATCCATTGCGTTTCTTGATCAGCCTTCTCTCCAAAACTTCTTCTGGAATGACATTGTGTATGCCTAACAATGGTGCCTCAGTCGCATTAGTGAGTACTAGACTGTGGTTTGAAACATGAGTGTTACATTGAGAAACATGGCACACGGGGTGAACCAGGCTTTTAGCCGGTAACGCCAGTCGATAAGGAGCTAGACCAATTCTTTCCAGAATGGTAAAGGGTCTAAAGAGCTTCATGGAGAGATTTGGAAAAAGGTTTGTCCACATAAGTCTCTCCATAGAATTGAAGTTTTAGATATAGTGAATCTCCCACAACAAACTCTCTGAATGTTCTATTCTTATCAACATCAAATTTCAACAAACTC
Source organism: Triticum aestivum (assembly GCF_018294505.1). NCBI lineage: Eukaryota > Viridiplantae > Streptophyta > Magnoliopsida > Poales > Poaceae > Triticum > Triticum aestivum. Next base: position 8,717,378 of record NC_057797.1, read on the forward strand.
TCTTGGAGACAATTATCCAACTCGGCATGTGCATTGTGGAGGGGTTGTGGCAGTTCCCAAAATGGACTCATGCCCATAGATGGCTTCAAAGGAGTACACCCCGGTGAAGAATGAAAGGTTGTATTGTACGCGAATTCTGCTTAGAGTAACCATTGAGCCCACTGTTTGGGAGTGCCATGTACATCACGCCTCAAATACATTTGCAAACATTGGTTAACTCTATCATTCTAACCATCTGTTTGACGATGATAAGCAGTAAACATGTAAAGCTTGGTGACCCACAGTTCGAATGATTTCCTCCAAAATTGCTAGTAAATATTTTGTCTCTATCTGAGGTAATTGTATGGCATACCATGTAACTTGACAATGGTCGATAAAAAAGGAATGTGATATATGTGCAACACTAAAGGGGTATTTCAAGGGTATAAAGGGACTCTACTTGGTATATATTTGTCCACCAAAACAAGTATAGAAAAATAGTCAGCAGACTCAGGCAACCCTTTGATAAAATCTATAGAAACCACTTCCCATGTCATTTGGGAATAGGTTGAGGATACAACAATCCAGGATACTTACAATGTTCATGTTTTGGTTGTTGAAAAATATAACACTATTGAACAAAGTTATTAAAAATTAATTGTAGTTTTAATCCCCGCCCACTGAAAATGCCTCGCCCACTTTTGTAAGTCACTTGTCTTCCAGAAAATGCCTCCCCCCACTTGAGATGAATTTAATGCGTCAATGATTTTTGTCTGAAGGCCGGGATTTACATCTACCAAACTCCAGCCTAGATTTTTCAAAAGGCCATTTTCCAAAGAATATTCAGACTCTTCATCAGGGTTCATTGCAAGTTTATGAAGCTAATGACGATCATGGGTGTCAATCTCATAATAGTTCATAATTTTGTTCTATCCAAACTGGTTGAGTTGAAGAAACTGTTGGTAAAGCAAACACATGCCCCACTCTAGAAAGGGCATATGTTGCCTTATTTTTAGAATCTTCTGTATACTGAAAAGTGAACTACAAGCCCACTAATTTTCGCATGGCCTCTTTTTAAATCAATAATTAATTCTTGACTCCCCGGCTAATAAAGGCTTTGTGACATGTTTTTATAACAAAAGGACCTCTAAGGCCTATCCACTACCACAGTAATGGCCATAACCTCCTTTTCATAAATGCTCACTTTCTGATTAGATGGATTTCCTTCTTGGCTGAGCACTGCTCCAATGCCAGTATCATAGGCATTTTTTTCAATACAAAAATGTTTGCTAAAGTCAGGGAGGACCATTACTGGAGTTGTTGCCCTGGCTTGTTTCAATTGCTCGAAAGCTATTTGAGATATAGGATACCACATAAAGGCTTTCTTCTTCAAACTTTTGCATAGAGTCTCCACTCTTGAATTGCTACATTAAGAACCCTACATACATGTTTCGTGCCAATGCATCTGATGCATTCCTATGCACACTACTCTGTTAGAATGTTGTGAGAGATAGTTGCTCTATCGTCCAGTGTCTCTCTAACGATAAGTTTTTGTGATTTATGTTTACTACAAGCTGCAAACCGGCATATGCAACACGCATAACGTGTATCGTACCTACAAATATCTCTCATTGTGGTTCTATTATCTTCCAAGGGCATGGTAGGTTCCCATTTTGTATGTACATACTTTATCATTAGCACAACAACTTTATTTTGCATGTGATGTGCCACAACTTGTGTACATAAAGTTGTAATAATAACAGACAAACGGATCAAAGATGTCTAACCTTCTTTGAGTATGACCGTACATATACATTTGCCTCGGAACATATTAACATAATTTATTGAGGTGTTCGACAACCATTCAACCCAATTAAGTCTAGGGGATCATATCCCCCTTTTATCCTAAAGACCGACTAAAATTTGTACTAAGAAATAAAACAAAAGCAATACCAAATGATGGCCAAATATGTCTTGTAACTTCCATTGGTGCTTTATATAGTTTAGATCCTGGTTTAATGTGCCAACAATTTATTCATTGCCTAGTCCCATGTTTGTTTTCCCTTTGAAACCTAGTCATTTTTTGTTTTCACCGTCTATTCTTCTTCATCAGTTTGCGTCACTACTTCGGATGGCCTCCCTGTTGGACACCTTATAGTTTTGGAGGAGTATGCTTCTTTCCCATTAGCCTTCATGCTTTTCTTCTTGATTTTTTGGTCCTCGTCTGGTGAATCTAAGTCTGTAGAGGTGTTGTTGCCCCCATCTATATCAAATAAAACAGAAGTTATTATGAAAGAAATACAAATACGATCCTTATACTAGCTCCATGTATTATAGCCTTGTGCATTCTACAATTTTGCAAAGAAATCCTAACTATTTTCGTTATGTTTTAAGCTTTTCGGAAAAGAGTACAAGCAATGTGTATTAGGGGCGGAGGAGAAATATTTCATATATCTTAATATGTTCTTTAAAGTTTTACATATGCACCAATATGATTTTCAAGAAAACCTACATAATTTTTGACTACTCAAAACTAATTACAGAATTGCTTGCAAATATACTTGAATGTTGATGTGCAAAAGTGACAAATCAATAGAAAGATCCATGTTTGATTCAGTTGTTAGTGTTCATTTTCTAAATCTCATATAAATATAAACTATGTATATCATACATTTATTCAGTTATATAAATCAAAGTATCTTGAAAGCTTTCCAAAGCTCGGGAAAATTGCGTATAAAGTCATTAAGCAACTTGAAAAAGGCTCTAATTTACTTGTAGCTTTCTAACTAATGGACCTCCTAAGATAGAAAAAGAGAAACAAATGTAAACACTCTCAGGTAAACCAATCTCACACAAAACAGAGGAGTGCAAATAAGCACACAACAAAAATGAAGTACCCACAAGATTGTGTAGTAGTATGAATGAGTATTTGTTTTCGTCATTTATCTACTTGTGCACCAACATATTTTATACTAGCGCATGCTATTTCTATTTCTCATCAATAATAGTGTAAAGTATTTATAGTAACTTGACTAGATTGGATGGCAGAACCTAAAGGAAAAAAATATGCGAAACACATGCATGTATATATAAATACCATAGCAATGATGAGAGAAGGAACTTACAAACACTAAAATTTCGCTCATTGAGATTTATATTTTCCCCAATTTTTAATCTTCTAGGCATCGTTGGACTTGCTTGAAATGTATTAGTCATCACTTTTTCATAAGCCTTTTGCGTAAACTCTCATGCTGCAAAAAGAAACAATTAAAAATAAATACCAAATATCCATAAACATAATTTACTGACATATTAGAATTTTGGAAGTTTGATAATGTTAATGCAATCCATTTGTTGATAAAGCTAACAATTCTAATAGTTGGACATATTTTCAACAAATTATATATGATATACACAATATCATAACACAAACTACATAAAAAGTATATGTTTTAAGAGTTGGGCTATTTTCAGCCACCACTTTAAGATATCAAGTTGGCATGTGTTATGATGGGTCTTATAACAAGTTAGTAAGCTCTACAAAGTTGCCTAAAACAATTGACACACTAGTGAAAGAAACCGAAAAATCATAATTTCCATGTATGGTCTAACGTACAGGTAGACCAAAGTTATGCCTTTGTTTTTGCAAAAAATGTGTTTCTCATGTACATAACAAAAAAAATAGTTCAGTGTGTACTCAAAAAATAGAGGAAGATTAAGTTGCGCACACTTGGAAACAATAAAAACACTATTATATTGCAACCTATGATATTTCTTTAACAGAAAATAGTAAGGTATACCCAAAGATACAACAAAACCAAAATGTTCCATTTTTGGTGTGGTTATGAACCAAAACCTATGATACACCTTATTGCCTAATAGGTTGATAGATAATTGCAGAATTAGTCGAGGGATGCACGCATTTATATGATGTGGCGACAACTCTGAAATACAAGATTGTAAAACAAAGAAAAAAAATGCAAGGACGATCATCTGGATATAGCACATGCGTAGCATATGAAAACTACACTAATCGCACATTAATCTTGCACGAATAAATAAAAATGTGAAATTAGAGTGATCACATAATTTCGTACATAATGAGAGGTAGAAGGGTGGAATCCGCAAGAATTATGTAGCATTATCACTATGACCCTCCTTCAATGACATGAATCAAGTAAAGAACCTACAATCCTACTTAAGCTAGTTTAACGGGTCTAATTATTTCAAGAATAACACAAAATCAAATCATATGGAAACTAAGTCAAAAAATATTCCACTTACAAATTTTAGGATGCCTTATTATTTTCACATAAAGTGGAGAATTTTGAACAATTAGAATGGCAGTTTATAAAAAGATATAAATTCGATTTTAAAGAGTATAAATGCTAGTGGTAATACCAATGTATGTTCTTCTAAGACAAGTGAAGTTCTTAGAATGACACATTAATTTTGAGAAAATGAAATGATGTACGACAATTACTCATAATACACAATCTTGAAATGCTTAGTTACCAGATCAACAGACTTCTCAAAATTGTACAATTCATCTACACTTGTTCTTTGAACAAATGCTCGTTTTGTAAGTTTTCCCGTTTGAACGTAGTGAAGTGCAGACTTCAATGTCCTGAATGCATAATGGCTAAGAGGGTCCGTGTAGTACTGTATAATTAATAATGATTAGGACTATGAAAATATTTAATCGAAGAACAATGGAGTGATTTTGGTTTTGATTTTTATGTACCTGGTCTTTCCTTGTTCGTTCCAATGTTTTTCTGTATTCCAATTCCTTCACCCAGCCATGTGGCAGCTCAGATGGGTGGAACTCCACTTCTGCAAGGATCTATAAAACAAGGAAACATATTAGCTTTGGAAAGTCAAACCATGGTGTACATAAACAATTATTTATTTAGTGATAGCAAGAAATACACATTATCTCGAGAGTTTGTGTCGCATTGTCCATTGGTATCACAACTGGAGATCTTCCCTTCCTTAACATAGAGTAGTACATCTTCTTTAGAAAACAATCATACTCCCATTGCCGCAGAAACATAAAACTGCAAATTAATAATCGTGCAAGAATTTACAATCAAATTAAAGTTATATGTTGACATGAGTAAATTATATGCTTGAGATCCTTAATAATTATTTTTATGGGGCAAATGAAGGTAGCTAACTCTAATAGTCGATTGTTTGTTTTTTGTATAGCTTACACATGTGTGCAAAGTTACCTTACACATAGGGGGAGCGAGAGAGACCGAAAATATATTGCAAAATTAGTTCTCAAAGGAAATCAACTAATCCTAGGAATGTATCTGCAAACATGTTCATATCTAATCCTTGACCAAACTGAGGGTTATTCATGAAAATTATAATGGTTGTGAGCATATAAGAATATTTGGAATTCCTAAAAGATTCAAAAATAACACAAGTTACTACTCCCTCCGTCCCATAATATAAGAGCGTTTTTAACACTACACTAGTGTCAAAAATGCTCTTATATTGTGGGCCGGAGGGAGTATATATCAATGGTTGGTGATCATTTTCAAATTATGTACATATAAATGAAGCTTTTTTGGGGCCATTCGACACTACATCGCTGGACACTACCAATATAACATTTTTTGCATGTCACTTTTAATTGCCAGTGGATTAGCAATTCTAGAAAACAAATGGTTTTTTCCTAATTTTATTACCTTCCTCACTTTGTTATACTAGACAGACAATAATTTTATTATCAGCATTTTTTTGGGGGAAACTTAGTATTGGTAAAAAGATGGACATACAATTTATAATTCTGATGTGATAAAGAAATGATGAACATTTTATGTTATAACACATGAGGAAAGATGTGAACCTTTGGTGACCATTCTTCATCTCCTCGCCAATAGACAATTACAAACAAGCATTGTTTGAGCTAGGAAACTACCAAAGTGAAATTAATAGATTTTGGTGGCACTTTGTATTCCAATTAAATAATCACATCTATACCATCGAAGATGAGCATAATATAATAACTTCGCATATGACATGATACCATATCCAGTTAAAGGCTTGGATACTCATGGGAACAAATTAGTAATTATGAAAAATATTTTCATGAAAGAAAACTTAGATTAGATTGACACTTTCTTGGAAGTCATTCATTATGAATAGAGATAGTACTTGCAAGGAAAAAGGTGAAAAGGCTACCTTGTACATCTTGTCCACATTCTCGCCGCCCGCTCTGATCTCGACCAACCACCCCTTTGGAAGCCATTCATGTGACTTCTGCATACCATGACATATCAACAGATGGATCATGGATACGGAATGTTATATGTATACACACATATATATACACAATGACTACATTATATTAATAAAACATACAGAAAGCATGCTATCAGCAACAAAATAATTGGCTTTTATGTAGTGCTCATCCATCTCAGAGAAAAGGTAGTCCAGGACCTCGGACTTCATCGTGAATTTTGCCCCTGACACTGGAGAAATGAAATACTGGAAATAAACAAAAGCAAGGAGAAAAATTAGATATTTCCAATAATTAAAACAATAAACAAAAACAAAAAAATTAGAGCAGGAACACATGCTAAATATATTTAATATCATGTTTGTTTGTATATAACATACCCGATAGAGGGCACCATCGTCACCACGTCTAACCATCATGATCCAACCATCTGGTAGCCAATCTGGTGCCTCCACCACAACATCTTCCATCTTCTTCTTGACATCCTCGAGTAGTTTCACTTCCCCAACATCCGAGATCCAGTCTTCCATTCCTAGAACTACAAAAATTAATATCTCCCTTCTCTTTCAACTCCTCGGAGATAGACCACCATAACATTATTCCTCGGTGAAATCCCTCAGTGGTAATCCACCCACACACTCCCATGGAAACGATATGCAAAACCACACTCTCCTAGCTAAACTCTGTATATATAGACTTCTCCAAAAATGAATCCACTGTCGAGACTTTAGCTTCCCAAAAATTAAAGTGTTGGATTCTAGATATCCGCATGATGAAGCATGAAGGTATATCACACCCGCAAAGCCACATGGGAGGCTGGATTTGATCAACCAAATAAGAAGTCGAAGAGTTGGTTTTCATGCCAAAGTAGCATCACTCGTCTATTGCTATTGTACTAGCAGCGAGAGTCACAACGGTGTTTCTCAGTTCTCAACTGGTCTAGAATATCAAAAGTAAATGTGTGCAGCATCTGAGTAGGGCAACGGAGGAGACCAAGGTTGAGCAGTGTTCTGGGAGCGCACTAGGCATGGGGAACGTTCGACTTCGCATCCATACTACCACTAGGATCTAGTGTGGTGGTGCTACCATTATTTGGCATGCCCAGGATCTGAGGCTGCGGTGGTCTAACACGCCTTGGTGCCAGGGCGGGGTGCGGACATCGGCAACGACTTGGGGACACCGGCTGCGTGCAGTGGGAGGCGTCGTCCGGTGATTTTACTTTATTTTATTTTTGCCTCGGATTGAAACAGCTCAAGAGCCATAGTATCCCAGATACGACACAGTATGACTTTACTCTCTTTCTTCATATTTTTTTAGAGAAAAATATTGGACCAGCAAACAGAACGTCTAATGCCTCCTTCGTTTTGGAGGAATTTCATAGAAATTCTATAGGATAGGATCCTTGTAGGAAATTTTCCTTTATAGCCCTTTGGTTCATAGGAATGGATTCCTATTGCTACATAGGATTGGTTCTTACGCTCCATATTTCAAAGGAAAATAAACATGAGACTAGACTCAATGGAAATATTCTTATATTGTGAACAAAATGGCATCTCTTTTTCTATTCCTACTCATAGAATTTGAGATACATGCCATCTCATTTCCTACAAATTTCCTGTTCCTATGATAATCCTATCCTATGAACCAAAAGAGGTATGAGAAGATACAATAAGTGGCTATGCAGAATAGTACAGTCAAATCCCTGACAAATAATCCAAAACCAAAAGCCATGGGGAAAATATAAATATGTAAATCATGGCCTCCAAAACAACCCTGAATCTATCCTTCAAGCTCAGTCAAGGAGCGATGATGGGAATCGACACCGAGGCCACCAGTTGGAGCCATAATCATCTTGTGACCTCAGATAAGAATGAATTGAGTTCCTGCTACATAGATCAGATCCAGCTAACGGAAAAACAGAAACTCCAGCTAGTTCCATCCCGATGATGGGCTTGGGAAAGTTTCTTCATATTAATGGCACCCCAAGACAGCTACATAGATCGGATCACCACGACAACCAAAGTTGGAAGCAAACTACATCAGCCACAGGATGATAGCAGTACATGCACTCTGCGAAACAATCCGTCCGTCACCACCCAAATCCGTACCACCAAAAAAATTGCTAAGACATCAATAGACAGACCAAAGGGTCGTTTCCCAGGGAATTCTAGTGCCCCAGATCCCTGGCGCCACTAGGCCCAAACCGCTCATCATACCTTCGTCAACTCGCGAAACCCAGACACGACCATGCCTCAAATCAAACTTAGAACAGAATAGACCATCTTTTAGCGACCTCGCTGCCTCGTAGGACGCCACTAAGCGAACAAATCTCTATCTCTCACCCCATCTATGACCAAATAAAATGTGATTAACCAGGAGAAAGGAGGATCTTTTGCAAACCTTGGGTTACCGTCGGGGGTGCCATTGAATCGCAAGGTGGAGAGGACTATCCGGCGACTTGTTGCTGTCACCGCCTGCCCTTAGCGAACGCTCTCGCTTGGAGATGTGGAGAAGACCACGGACGATGATGAGGCAACGAGACAAGATGCTGGGTGGCCGGAGGCTGGCTGTGGCTGGCGGAATTGTTGAGGGCCTCGGTCAGCGCTATATATAATCTGACCGGCAGGAAAAGGTAAGTCGCTTTCGACGTTGTCTTGTCCTAGCCTTAGATGATCCATCGGACAGTGGAGAAGGAGTTTGTAGGAAAAGGGGTCTAGGGTTGAGAAGGCCAAAATTAGGTAGGTCATTGAAATTTCAAAATGGGAAGGGCGGGGTTGGTGAATTTGGTCCAAAAGTTTTTCTTTCTTTACTGGTATTTAATTTGGTTATGTGGTCTCACTGTCCATTAAATATTGATTTGTTTGTATCCTAGAATTGATATAACTTTAATTGGTGATATTCCAAAGATATATATGAGGATACGCATGGTTCCACTATTGACTTTTTGCAATTGCGGAAATTATTTATTAGACGCTGTGTACTGGCTGCCAGCGTAGACACACAAGTGTTCTACCTAGAGTTACCAAAAACGTGCCAGGTCGATACGTGACAGAGAGAGTTCTTGCCAGATCCCTTGGTAGGGTTCATGAAGAGACCGGAAGTACCGGAATGGAGTCTGCACACACAGTTTACCCATGTTCGGACCTCCGAAGAGTAATACCATATGTCCTGCTTTGTCTTGGTATTCATGGACAGGGGATATACCTCGTGCAGAAGATTACAATGGTGGTTTGAGATGTCTACCGAGTTTTTTCTAGATTGGATCCCTAATGAGGGCCCTAGACCTCCCTTTATATAGACATGAGAGGTCTCTAGGGTTTACACGGAGAAGATATCAGATGGATCTGGCTCCCGCTGTCTGCCTTGGGGACACGATCGCCGCCCTCTCCTTCTCAGTGTTCCTTGTCGCTCCCTGGGCCTGGTGGGCCTTGGCCAAGATCGAGGTTGGGCTCCTTTACATTAGACGCCCTGGGTCAAGGACCCCGTCAGTAGCCCACGAGTGTGACGGAGATCGTGAGCATCCAGGCTCCAAGGTCTCCGTCAGGCTCTTTTTCTCGTGCCTCCGGCCTCCCGAGTCGTTACTGGGCAGCCCCGTCCTTCGTCTTGTTGGCAACGTCACCGTGTCGCCATTGGACGACCGGACTGGATAGATAGTTAACGGGCTGACCCGCCAGCCGCCCAAGCTTTGTCCGGCGGCACGATTCGTATTCCAGCTCCCCTTTTCAGGTGAAAACAGAGTGGCGCTTCTGGAGAGTGACCCATGTCATTCCTGCTCGTCTTCCATCCTTGTCACCTCGCGTCTAGAGTAGTTGACGCGAAAGGTCGTCGCCTCCTCCTCTAGTCGTCTCCGAGAGGATCACCCATCCAGTTCTTCATCCGATCGCCCCGGCGCCGCACTAGAGTGGACTAGCGACTGGAAAAAATCTCCGATTACCAGGAGCGATTTGGAGCGGTTGGTGGAATTGGGATGGCTGCCAAAAAAATCTTCAATGTCGTGGTTAGCGCCTGATAAGGATGAGGAGGTATCGCGCCCATTGCTCTGGAACCTAGTGTTTCATGAGGCGTTCCTCTTCTGTGGGCTCTGATTCCCTTTGAGCGCGTTCACCCGAGGGGTCCTTTACCCACTATGGGCTTCAGCTGCATCATCTAGCTCCAAGCAAGGTACTACATTTGTCTTCTTTTATAACTTTCTGTGAGTGCTTCCTAGGAATTATGCCCCACTTCAACCTCTTCAGATATTTCTTTGAGGTAATACCTCGCCTGAAGACAGGCAAGGTCCCCTCTTGTGGTAGCGAAGAGCTTTGACCTCGCCCGAACGCATGTTTCTTTGAGGTCCCAGCTGTCGATGGTCCAAAGTCGTGGGAACGCAGATGGTTCTATGCTACTGACATTGCTTGGGGGCATCGTGAGGTTGGGCTGCCAGTCTTCTCCAACATTCCGTACCACCCAACCCTAGGGTGAAGCTCAAAGACGGACTTTGAACCCAAGACCGGTTCCCTGATCCAGGCGGTTTTCAAGATGTGTGAAAGGGGTTTGGCCGGCAACCATCTCATGAAGACATGGATGGAGAGGAGCATTCCTCCCCTTATTTCTAGGGTGTCCCTCATGTTTGAGTATCGAGGCTTGAATGAATCAAATCGCCACCTTCGGAGGGAACTCCACGAAAGCGAAGTTGAGGCTCGTATGAGCTTCGTGACTGGCCTTCCTCTTGGTGATATACACATGGGGTCACCTATGAGCCCTTCAACTGGAACCCTCGATCGCGGGTAAGGCATCAAGCAGATTAATGATGCATCCACTCCGTAGATGTTTTCTGACCATGCTTATTTTGCATGCTTTCGATGGCCTTGTGTCCAAACCTCCCCAACTGAGAGGTCCTGATGCAGTATTGTATGTCGTTCAGCACGGGCGTATCTCAGATGCCAGCTATTGGCCCGCAGCGATCGGGGCTCCATTTGACATGGGCTCTGAAGTCCTTCTGGGAGTTGTGCCTGTAGAGGTCGCGGAGTCGAAGGAGAGGAGAAAAGGCCCCGCGGATTGTTGGACGACTCCCCAATGGCAAAGGCCGCACGCTCGACGTCGAGCTCTGACCTCGTCATGCTCGACAGGGATGGCAGATCTGGTGGCCCGACGCCGTCTTCTGACCTTTCTAGGGCCTTGCCACTTATAGGTCTTCCTAAGGCGGGGTCCACTATTATCCCGTCGCAGAAACCCTAGGTTGCGGCCAAAAGGAGGATTGCAAGCCGCCGGGCACCTTAGTCGCCCGCGATCTTGCTCCCTTTAGGAGCCGCCAGATGCTTCAGGGTCACGAGGGGATGCTGCTCTGATGGGAAGAACAGTACCCCCGATCCATCGATCGTGTCCCTTAGGGCCATTTTAGGAAGATTCCCAATGCTACGTCATTTGGAAGCTACACTTCAACTAAGTTGTTCCTCTAGTCGGTTTGTGCAGTCCTCCATCTCTGATCTTCGCCGAGCATTGGAGGCCGGAAGAAAGGTGAGGTAGTCTTACCCCTTCCAGTAGCCCCCGAGACTTAACTGGATTGGTTATCAATGTACTTGAGGCTTTTTATAGATCTCCGTGACCGTGAGCCGCGCTGAACAGCTAGATTCGCAGGTCCCGGAATTGGAATGGCAGGTCATGGTGGAGAAAGGGCGGGTTGCCCGCTTACAGAGGACAACGACAGATGTCTGGTGTGAGTTGTCTAACCTGGAGCTGGTTGTTGCTGGCAATGATTTTGTGTTTGACTGTCCTATTGTGTTCCTTGTTTGCAGCCTTTGAGCAACTTCATCAGTTGCAAGCTCAAGTAGATGTCGGTCATGGGGCCGTGACTCATGTGCAGGATGTTGCAGATGCCAAGGGCGCCGAAGCCCGCTCCTGCCAAAAACTGCTGGAGTCAGACGGTGGCCTGCTGTCTGATAACCAGGCTATCACCGGGGGCCTCCATTCATAGTTGAAGGAAAGTGAGGAGGTGGTAGCCGACCTACAGTAGCGACTGGAGGCCGCCAATGGCCGTGTTGCGGACGCTCGTTCCTGCATTGAGGGTTGCAAAGTGTGCGAGGCCTTGCTGGCGGGGGTCGGGGAGGGACCTCCAGGGGTGAGCGTCTGAGGTTGATGGTAAACGGCGGGTTTTGGGCCTCTTCTTCTCCGGCATCTTCGTCCATACCGTCGATGTCGTCGGAGCCGTAATCGAGCATGTCAGTTAAGTCTTTGACAGTGTCTATTAAGTGGGTGGGGGGTGGGAAGCAAAATTCGTCATCAGCCTCCAGTTTCAACCGGATATAATTCGGTCGTGAGTCCCCCGCTAAGGAGAGTGTTTTTATGAGTTAAGCACATCGCCTAAAGGCGAGTGCCGGAAGATGTCCGCGGAGCTGAATTCGACGATCGACGCCTGGTCAAGCTCGTCGTGGGAGGACACACATGCTCCAGAACCTGTAGCCGGAAGCGTGTCCGAGGTTCTGGCAACACAGATCTTACTTGAGGTTGGGTCTGTGTGCGGCTCCAACGCCGCTGAGTCTGCAGCCTCCGTGGCGGGGTTGAGCCTCCCGTCCTCGGATGGCATGACCTGCTCTGGATCTAGAGCCGAAGCAGTTGCAGGTTCTATCTCCTGGGTGTAGTTCGATGATAGATTTAGGCCATGTTCATCGTGGTGATAGGGAGCGTCTACTGCCGCGGTCTCTCTGAAAACTATATAGCTCAAAAGATATAAGTGAAGCACATAGAGTATTCTAATAAATTCCAATTCATGTGTGTCTCTCTCAAAAGGTGTGTACAGCAAGGATGATTGTGGTAAACTAAAAAGCAAAGACTCAAATCATACAAGACGCTCCAAGCAAAACATATATCATGTGGCGAATAAAATTATAGCTCCAAGTAAAGTTACCGATGAACGAAGACGAAAGAGGGGATGCCTTCCGAGGCATCCCCAAGCTAAGGCTTTTTGGTGTCCTTGTATTTTACCTTGGGGTGCCATGGACATCCCCAAGCTTAGGCTCTTGCCACTCCTTGTTCCATAATCCATCAAATCTTTACCCAAAACTTGAAAACTTCACAACACAAAACTTAAAAGAAAATCTTCGTGAGCCCCGTTAGCGAAAGAAAACAAAACACCACTTCAAGGTACTGTATTGAACTCATTCTTTATTTATATTGGTATTAAACCTACTGTATTCCAACTTCTCTATGGTTTATAAACTCTTTTACTATCCATAGATTCATCAAAATAAGCAAACAACACACGAAAAACGGAATCTGTCAAAAATAGAACAGTCTGTAGTAGTCTGTAGGTTTCGAATACTTCTGGAACCCCAAAAATTATAAAATAAATTTCTGGACGTGAGGAATTTATCTATTAATCATCTGCAAAAAGAATTAACTAAATAGCACTCTCCAGTAAAAACAATGGCAGCAATTCTCGTGAGCGCTAAAGTTTCTATTTTTTACAGCAAGATCAAAAAGACTTTCCCCAAGTCTTCCCAACGGTTCTACTTGGCACAAACACTAATTAAACACAAAAAACACAACCAAAATAGGGGCTAGATAAATTATTTATTACTAAACAGGAGCAAAAAGCAAGGAATAAAAATGAAATTAGGTTTCCTCCCAACAAGCGCTATCGTTTAACGCCCCTAGCTAGGCATAAAAGCAAGAATAGATCTAGGTATTGCCATAATAATAGGATAGATCACGAAAACTCATTTCATATTCTCTACGTTCAGCAGCAAGTTTTCTTTGAGGCAAGAAAAAGTAATCAAAAGGGCTAAATTTAATGGGACAGAAGTCCCCAAGATCAATTTTGGGAGGTATAGGTTCCTCCTTTGGCCCTTCATATTGCATAACCAATTCATCATTATAAGAATTCTTTTGACAAAACTTCATGAGCCCATACTCGAGAGAATATCCTAGCTCATTATTTCGAATAGCAAAATCATTATTAAGTTCGGAAAATCTATCAAGTAGAACATTGGTAGGAGCCTTTTTTCTAAGGTTCTCATTAAAAGCAACATAGTCTAAAGATTGAAAACGCATTATTACCTCTTGATCAAAGAGGATTGCCTCTATGGGAGGACGGCCAACGTCCACCCTATAGTGCGCAAAGATTTCTTTGGACTCTTCTATTATAAATCTGAACTCATGAGCCAAAAAGATAGTAGCGGCACGCTTAACAGAAGAATGCTCAATATTAGAAAATTCTACGAAAATCCTTTGTATGCAAGCATGCATGTGCATAAATTGCCTTTCAAGTTCAACTACAAGCATGGCAATAGCGTCCGCAAGACTACTAGTTCTATGAAGAATAGAACTACCCATAGAAAGCAAAGTACCGTCACAAGTAAAGAAATCTTGGATAACTCCTTTTCCAATAATATTACCACTACCGATTTGGAAATTTTTTTGTATGTAAAATAGGGGGTTCTTCAGCAGGAGCATCAGAATTTTCCATTTTATTATTATTGTCCATATCGACAATAATTTCCCCAATCTCAAACATAACGGCAGAAAGTGCGAGGAGCAAAAGAAAGAGGGAGGCGAACAGAAAAGAGAGGGCGAATAAAACGGCAAGGGTGAAGTGGGGGAGAGGAAAACAAGAGGCAAATGGCAAATAATGTAATGTGAGGGATAAGAGTTTGTGATGGGTACTTGGTATGTCTTGACTTGTGCGTAGACTCCCCGGCAACGGCGCCAGAAATGGCTCATTGTCGGGAGTCAAATCTTGACTTGACTTGGCGCGAATCTCCCCGGCAACGGCGCCAAAAATTCTTCTTGCTACCTCTTGAGCACTGCGTTGGTTTTCCCTTGAAGAGGAAAGGGTGATGCAATTGAAAGTGCGTTATATTGACTAGAGGGGGGGGGGTGAATAGGCGATTTTTATGAAATTCTTCACTGAGGAATTTGCCGGTGAGGAAATTCCTTAGCGAAGAACTACTGGCAGCGGAATAAGTACTCAAAGGTAAACATAACAGAATACAAGCATAGTCATCATGATGAAATGAAGACAGGCACAGAGTACAGGAAGCGTAATCACAGGATAACACAGGATGAAGACAAACAGACTGAAATAATAGAACTGAGGAAATTGAGAAAGTCTTCAGTCAAGGTCTTCTAACACAGATATGAACAAATATACAACATAGTTATGAGGAAATGAAAGAGTTGAGGAAATAGAACCAGTAAGCTCGGTGAAGACAATGATTTGGTAGACCAGTTCCAACTGCTGTCTCAGTTGTACGTCTGGTTGGAGCGGCTGAGTATTTAAACTCGAGGACACACAGTCCCGGACACCCAGTCAAGGACACTTAGTCCAAGACACCCAGTCCTCACCGTATTCTCCTTGAACTAAGGTCACACAGACCTCATCCAATCACTCGTGGTAAGTCTTCAGGCGACTTCCAAACCTTCACAAACTTGGTCACCCGGCGATCCACAATTCCTCTTGGATGCTCTAGACCATGACGCCTAACCGTCTGGAAGAAGCACAGTCTTCAAAGGTAACAAGCGTCGGATCCACTCAGGATCAATCTCTTAAGTGATGCTCAATCACTTGGGGTTTGTAGGTGTTTGAGTTTTGGGTTTTTGGTTTTTCCTCACTTGATGATTTTCGTTCAAAGTCCTCGGAGGATGGGTTGCTCTCAAATGACAAGTGTCAGTTTCTCTCGGAGCAGCCTCTTCCGGCTAGTGGTTGTAGGGGGCGGCTATTTATAGCCTAGGGAGCAGCCCGACATGATAAGACATAAATGCCCTTCAATGATATGACCGTTAGGTGGATAGATATTTTGGGACAGCTGGCGCATAGCACAACAACGGTCGGAATTTTGAGTAGCAAAATCCTCAGGGCTATCATGTTCCTCACTGTGTAGGCAATCCGCACTGGCAAATTCCTAACTCCTCAGTCAGGACAAATTCCTCAGAGACCAGAAGAACTTCGTCTCTGTCACTGAAGAAATTGACTGAACTGTATGAGATTTCCAATGGCTTCACTCGAAGGGATTGGTAGGTGTAGGATTTTGAGTTGAGCATCACATGGAAATTTTTCCTTAGTATTTCCTCGACCCTTTAACAGTACGGTGTTTCCTATGACTCAAGAAAGAGAAAAACAAAACTATGAAAACGAAAGTCTTCAAGCTTCATATTTCTCGCATGAATATCAAGTCTTCACGGACACACCAATTTCTTCACTTTCAAAGTCTTCATGGAAGTCTTCAGAAATACCAAAATCTTCAGTCGAAGATATTCATTTTGAGGGGTCGACTTTCCCTGTAAATATCAAACTCCTCATAGACTTATAGACCTGTGTACACTCACGCACGCATTAGTCCCTTAACCTATAAGTCTTCAATACATCATAATCACTAAGGGGCACTAGATGCACTTACAATCCCCCCCTTTTTGGTGATTGATGACAATATAGGTTAAGTTTTCAACGGGGAAAAACATATGAAGTGTAAATACTGATATTGAGGAATTTGATTGCAAGATTTAGAAGAACTCCCCCTGAAGATGTGCATAGTGAGGAATTTGCTTTTGAAGCAATGCACACTTGAAGAGTTGAATCATGGAGATCTCCCCCTATATCTTGTAATTCATACATGCATTTAACATATAATATGAAGAATTTGAAATGCATGATGAAATATGGTGCCTGATGAAATTCAGCATGCGTGCAATAATATCAATGAGGAATAAGCATGCAGAATAGTGCATCAAGAGTGTCAGAGCACAGTGCATCAAAAGTATTAGAGCACCATCGAGTTTAAGATTACAACTCGATCCAATAAAGTTTCAGAAGAACGAGAGTTGTAACTTAGCAAAAAAAATGTTGTATATGGGCGATAAAATAGACCTGCTTGAAGACTAACTCAAATTTCTCCCCCTTTGTCATCAAATGACCAAAAGGATCAAAACTGAGGACTAACGCCCCTGAAGATAATCAAGTTGATGAAGGAGCGCCAGTGTTGTTGGGGTCGTTGGTTGATGTAGGGCCTGCCGCAGTGTCATCTAAATCTTCATGTTCATCAGTGTCGCGCGATGAAGAATATGAGCTAGCCACCAAAGAAGGAACCTTGACCTTCTTGAATTTCTTCGGTGGAGGTGCAGACCAGTCAAAATCTTCATTAAGACCCATGTTCTTCAGATCTTCTTCACCATACAGATGTGACAGGATTGCCCAGGTGCGACCGAAGACTTGATGGAGGTAGTAGTGGTTTTTCTTCACTGCATTGTGTGTGGCAGTCATGTTGTGAAGAAGTGAACCAAACTGACGCTTAACCCATTTGTGATTTCGATCCACCTTCTGGTGAAGACTAAGCAGAAGTTCACGGTCAGTCATCACGCGCAGAGCAGTGGCTTGAGGAGTGGACTTGGGAGCATTGGCAGAGTCATGTGTGGCAGAGTCATCATTGGTGGAATAAGATGCAGCTTTGCGAAACTGACCATCCAATGGATGAATGCCTTCATCAATTACAGATGGTGCCTTGCCCTTTCCAACAACTGAGGAATATGTCTGCTTGAGGACTTCAATTGGGGGCAAGTAGCTGAGATGATTCTGGAAATCAGCTTTGTAGTTGAGTGAAGACCTTGTCCTGAGGAATCTCATGATCCAAGGTGCATAAGGCTTCAGCTCAAACGGAGACAGTGCAATATTGGCCATAGTCCTCATGAAGAAATCGTGATAGTTGACAGGAATGCCATGAACGATGTTGAATACCAGATTCTTCATGATGCCAACAATTTCCTCATCAGATGAGTCGTGGCCTTTGATAGGACTGATTGTCCTCGTAAGAATACGATAGACAGTTCTAGGCACGTACAGCAAATCCTTCACGAGGAATTTGGTTCATGGTGCCTAACCTGGTTTCAAAGGCTTCATCAGCACTTGCATGTAATGATGTGTGAGCTCAGGTTCACTGTAGATGCAGCGAGCTTCTTCAAGGGGAGGACTGAGTGGTAGAGCACGAATCAATTCAGAGGCTGGTGCAGTGTAGTGAGTGTTTTCAGACATCCAGTCCAGCACCCATGAATTCACATCTTCAGCATTTCCGGTGATGTGCAGCGTTGCATAGAATTGAAGAATCGGTTCTTCATTCCAATCGCAGATGTCAGAGCAAAAATTGAGCAGTCCAACATCGTGAAGAACACTGAGGACTGGTGCGAAGCACGGCAGAGATTCCATATCCACGTGAGGAATATGCTCATGGTAGAAAATCTTCTCCTTGTTGAACAGCACTGAGAAATAGAAATTGGCTTGATTAGCAGTCCAGAAACGCCTCTTCCTAATGCGAGCAGAGTCATATGGGTTGTAATCTTCGAAGAATATGTGCTCGCCGAAGAAATCATCAGCCTTGAACTTTTCCTTGCGTGAGAATGGATCCTTTGGCTTTGGCGGAGGAGTGTCAGTGAGTTGCATCACGACCTCAGGAATCTCAATCGCAGGTTCTTCAGGCTGAGGAATTTCTGGTTCTTCCTCAGTGACAGTCTGCGTAGTTGGTTGTTCAACAGCAGCAGTTTCTTCAGTGCTAGTGGCTGGAATTTCCTCATAGACAGATGTAGTGGGATGAGTTTCTTCAGAGCCCATGTGAACAGTTTGTGTGAGGGACTGAGGAATTTGCTGTAGAGGGGTGAACATTGGAGAGTTTGGATGCTGACTTTCCTAGAATTCATCACTGATTACGGGTGTGGAGCAGCCAATGTCCACATCTTCATCTTCCATTTCTTCAATGCCAGCCTCTTCAGCTGTGAACTGAGGCATAGGCGAGAAGATGATAGGTGTTGAAGGGATTGCATCCACTTTAATTTCTTCATCCAACGGTTCAGACGAAGCAGCAGAAGGAGTTTCTTCATCAGATCCGCTGGGGATCACATATTCTTCATCAAAAGGAACAAGGTCCTCTGATGGTCTGGTTGAGATGGGAACAGCATCAATCGGATTTGCAAATGAACTTGTCATAGGCTTCATTTTCTTCGGAGGTGAGGAATCTGAAGCAGCTGATGCTTTCCTTTTCTTCACTGCAGCATGTTCTGCAGCCTTGGTCTTCTTCACATCTGATGCAGATGGAAGGATTGGAGTTGGTGTTGGTGTAGGAGCAGCTGAGGAATCTGGTTGATTTTCTTCAGGCACAACTAGTTTCTTTAGGCACACAACTAGTGGGTCCCCTGGCAATTTCTTTAGTGGCTGGAATGCAGTCATCAGCCCTGGAACTCACTATTTCTTCAGCAGCCTGATTGTCATCAGCGGTGCCGGCATGTTCTTCAGTTGGCTGAGCAGATGCTTTAGCCTGAGGAATTTCCTGTTGCGTTGGGGCAGCAACATTTGAAGTGAACTGTTCAGTTATCTTTACAAATCTAACTTTGGCTCCTTGCCAATCAACATAGTAGGCTTTGAAGTCATCGCTGAGGGTTTTGATTTCAGATTGGATTTTTACAAGTTCATCAGTTGTCATAGTGACAACGTTGTTCTTCAGATATTTCTCCTTTCTGTACTGGGACTTCTTGATCTGCCTGGCTTGATCATATTTCCATTTCTCCTCTTGGATGAAATGAGTCAGCATGTGATTTTGACCAGGTGTGAGCTTGAAGTCAGGCACAGGAGTATTTGGGTCCTTGTGCCAGAGATCAATGTAGTCGAGGATCAGCTTGGGATCCAAAAGCAGTGGCACAGGTGTGCCTTTGGCTCTAGTGGCCCTAACTTGTCTGTCTCTGATGATTTCTGCAAGTTCATCATCATCAGCTTCATCTTCTTCAGGTGGCACTTGGAAAGCGACTTGCTTCTTTTGAGGACTTGGGCGTGGACCTCGTCCAGCAGTGGCCTTGGTCTTCAGCAGAGTGGGGCCAGATGAAGAATTTGGTGCAGCTGAGGAGCTTGCTGAAACACCAGAGGCAATGGAGATGTCTGTAGTCCTTTGGCACGAGGCCAGATGTGCAGGTGCTGAGGACTTTGTCGGAACAACTGAGGACTTTCGAGGAAGTGCTGAGGGTTTTGAAGGAGCAGCTTGAGGGATTGGTCATGAGGACGCAGCTGAGGAACTTGGTCACGAGGGCACTGTTGGTGAAGCACTTGGCTTACGAGCAGACTTCTTAGGCATGGATTTCCTCGGCTTGACAGAGGCCTCAGCAGAGGCAGCAGCAGCCACAGCAGAGTCTTCATTGAATTTCCTCACTGCTTCTCTGGCTTGCTTGGCTAGCTTGGCTTGGCGCTTGGCCCATTCATTAGGATAGTCCTCACCGCGCTTGAGGCTGGTGGGATCAGCAATTTGGCCAGGTGCCAGTGGAGCTCTTGGGCATGGAGGATTGAGTGCAAATTTCTTCATGTACTTAGGAGTGACATATCTGTACTCCCTCCATTCTCTTGCCCATCTCCTCTCTATCTTCTGAATGCACACTTTGTGCTCATTCTTGATTTCCTTAGTAGGTGTGCAATACCCAGCATATATGTCATCAGGGATTTCAAACACTGTATTTACCTTAGGCCTCTTTCCTCCCTTCTGTGGCTTCTTACCGTCAGCCATTTTCTTCAGTTGAGGAATTTGAACAATTGAATTCTCTGAAGAAGTATGCAACTTTTCTTCGAGGAACGCTGCAAATGTGTTAAGTTGATGAGAACCTAGTGATTCAGCAGCGGACATGTGTACCTGTGAACAGAGTATAGTTGCGAGGAATTTGGAGAGGTCATATGCGTTCTCAGAAGGTTTTTCACAAAGAACAAGTTTGAGGAATTTGACTAGATGAGTCTTGAAGATTTTCACTAAGCGTTCTTTGTCTTAGGTTCCAGAGTTGTATAGTTCGAAGATCCACACAATTGAGGAATCTTGAAGAAAACTGATGCTTAGAGAAACGAATCAAGAACAGATGACATGTGAGGTGTTTAGTGTGTGAAGATTTGAAGAATAAAACACCTTTGAAGATTTTGTAGAGAAACTTCGAATCAAAGAGGGCAGTAAAAGTAACTTTTAATTACCCTGAATGAAGAACACGACGAACAGTGAGGTGAAACAGTGGAGTTCATCGGTGTAGATATTCCACGCCCTAACTTGGTGGAGGAAGACGTCTACGGCGGCGGCGGAGGTGAAGATTTCCACGGTCGGCGCGAGTACGACGACGACGAGGTCGAGGCAGTGAAGCTCTTCCTCACCGGCGATGATGGAGTAGCGGCGGCGCTAGGGTTTGGGAAGCTCGAGTGGGAGAGAGAGATCGAGCGGAGTAAAGGAAGTGAGGAAGGGATGATGGGGTATTTATAGTAGCAGTGAAAAACTGTTCGCCTGAAGATTTGGGACGAACGTGCCTCTGACCCTTTTCCTTCGCACGACATGTGTCACCCATGTACTGTGTAGTGGAGATCGTGGGTGAATTAAAAATTTATCGTGGGATGCGGAACGATTTGAGCGGCAAAACCGAAAATTTGTATAAGATTAGTTTTAAAGTTCTGTTCGCAATTTCTTCAGCTGACAAGGACACAGTGAAGATTTTGAACGAGTTTCAAATAGAACGCACATGAAGAATTTGTGAACAGATTGGGTTGAGTATAGCATAGAGGTGAAGGGTCCGATCATATTCACTTAGCAGAAAACCAACTTGAAGAAATAGCAATAAGTGAATGTTGTAGAGGACATAAACTCACACACACACACACACACACACACACACACACACACACACACACACACACACACACACACACACATATATATATATATATATATATATATATAGCCAATGAAGAAAAACAACGGAACCAGTGAAGACTATGCAAAGTTGAAGAATATGAATAGCTTGAGGAATTTCAACTTTTGGTGGTGGCGTGATCCACCGTATAAGAATGATGATTTCAGACACTGCGTACAATTATTGTAGGGTTCTGAGAATCAAATTCTTCATTAATTTCTTCACACTAAGAGTGTTATTCTTCATTGATTGAAGTAAAACGTTTCTTCATGTGTTGCACATCTAAGTCATCAATTTTGCATAAGTGTTAGGATGAGTCTCCTTTTCGCAGAACATTCGAAGATTCTATGATATTTAGCTCACACTGCAACTTGCTAAATCTCTTCTCATCCAAGGGCTTTGTGAAGATATCGGCTAGTTGTTCTTCAGTCTTCACATGCTCAATAGAAATGTCGCCCTTCAACACATGATCACGAAGAAAATGATGACGAATCTGAATGTGCTTTGTCTTCGAGTGCTGAACTGGTTGTGAGCAATCTTGATGGCACTCTCATTGTCATAGAAGAGAGGTACATTCTTCATGTTGACGCCGTAGTCCTTGAGAGTTTGCTTCATCCATAGCAATTGGGCACAGCAAGAACCAGCGGCAATGTACTCAGCTTCAGAAGTAGATAGTGATACGCAGTTCTGTTTCTTCGAGGACCAACAGACCAAAGATCGTCCGAGGAAATGACATGTACCAGATGTTGACTTGCGATCCACACGATCACCAGCATAGTCAGAGTCAGAATATCCAACAAGATCAAAAGCCGAGCCCTTGGGGTACCATAATCCAAGTGTTGGTGTGTGAGCTAGATATCGAAGAATATGCTTCACAGCCTTATGGTGTGATTCCTTCGGTGCAGCTTGAAATCGGGCACACATGCAAACACTAAGCATTATATCTGGCCTAGATGCACATAAGTATAATAAGGAACCTATCATGGAGCGGTATACCTTATGATCGAAGTCAATACCATTTTCATCAGTGCACAGATGGCCATTTGTGGGCATAGGAATTTTGACGCCTTTGCAATCTTGCATGCCGAATTTCCTCAGTACATCCTTGAGGTATTTCTCCTGAGATATGAATATGCCATTGTGTTGTTGACGAATTTGAAGACCTAAGAAAAATTTCAACTCTCCCATACTAGACATTTGATATTCTTCACTCATCATATAGGCAAATTCATCACTATAACGTTGGTCAGTACAGCCAAAGATAATATCATCAACATATACTTGGCACACAAACAATTCACCATCATAAGATTTAGTGAAAAGAGTAGGGTCGAGTGAACCGGGTTTGAAGCCTTTCTTCATGAAGAGTTCCTTCAAAGTATCATACCAAGCCCGTGGGGCCTGCTTGAGGCCATAGAGGGCCTTGTTAAGTCTGAAGACTTTGTCAGGATTCTTTGGATCTTCAAAACCTGGGGGTTGAGCAACATATACTTCTTCCTCAAGCTTACCATTGAGGAATGCACTTTTCACATCCATTTGATATAGAGTGATATCATGATGGTTAGCATAAGCGAGTAATATGCGAATAGCCTCAAGTCTAGCAACAGGTGCAAAAGTTTCATCGAAAATTCCTTCAACCTGTGTGTAGCCTTGAGCTACAAGCTGTGCCTTATTCCTCACAAAAAGGCCATTTTCATCTTGCTTGTTGCGGTAGATCCACTTTGTGCCGATGATATTGTGCTTGCGAGGATCTGGGCATTTGACCAGTTCCCAGACATTGTTGAGCTCGAACTGATGTAATTCTTCTTGCATGGCCTGAATCCACTCAGGCTCCAGAAATGCTTCATCTACCTTAGTGGGCTCTGTAATAGAGACAAAAGCATACTGCCCACAAAAGTTAGACAAATGTGAAGCTTTTGAGCGTGTGATAGGACCTAGCGCTTTGATGTCATTGACGATCTTTTCAACTTGCACTTCTTTTGCAATGCGAGGATGAGCTGGTTGTCGTTGAAGAGTTTGATCAGCATTTTCTTCAGCACCATTTTCTTCAGGTGCATTAGCTCGATGTTCTTCATGTTCTGGAATGAATTCTTCAGCAGATTCTTCAGTAGGAATGACATCCTCAGTAGCCTTGAACTTGATAGTTTCCTCAGGTGCTGGTTCATCTATCACAGTAGGTAGGTGCTCTCTTTGCGAGCCATTAGTTTCATCGAACCGCACATCTACAGTTTCAACAACTTTGTGAAGAACGTTGTTGAAGACTCTGTAGGTGTGCGAGTCCTTTCCGTAACCAAGCATAAAACCTTCATGTGCTTTCGGTGCAAATTTTGAGTTGTGATGAGGATCTCTAATCCAACATTTAGCACCGAAGACTTTGAAATAACTTACATTGGGTTTCTTATCAGTGAGGAGTTCATAGGCAGTCTTTTTGAAGAATTTGTGAAGATATACTCTGTTGATGATGTGGCACGCAGTATCAATTGCCTCAGTCCAGAAACGACGAGGCGTTTTGTATTCATCAAGCATAGTGCGAGCCATCTCAGCAAGAGTCCTGTTCTTGCGCTCCACGATGCCATTCTGCTGAGGAGTGTAAGGAGCAGATAACTCATGAGTAATACCAAGTTCATCAAGATAGTCATCGAGACCAGAATTCTTGAACTCAGTGCCATTGTCACTTCTGATGTGCTTGATCTTCACACCAAAGTTGGTTGAAGCCCTCGAGGAAAATCGTTTGAAGACTTCCTGCACTTCATGTTTGTAAGTAACAAGGTGTACCCATGTGTAACGAGAATAATCATCAACAATAACAAAGCCATATTGAGATTCTTCATTTGAGATAGCAGAATAATGATTAGGACCAAAGAGATCCATGTGAAGCAATTCAAATGGGCGAGTGGTGGTCATGATAGTCTTCGCTGGATGCTTGGCCTTGGTCATCTTCCCAGCTTCACAGGCTCCGCATAGGTGATCCTTGAGGAATTTGACATTCTCGATGCCAATGACATGCTTCTTCTTCGCAAGCGTGTGCAAATTCCTCATGCCTGCATGACCAAGTCGTCGATGCCAGAGCCAGCCTTCTGAAGCTTTTGCAAGTAAGCACACGGCTGGTTGTGGTCCTGTAGAGAAATCAACAATATACAGGTCTCCTCTCCTAAAGCCTTCGAAGACTTTGGAATTGTCAGCTTCCATAACCACAACACAACGGTACTTGCCGAAGACAACAACCATATCAAGATCACAAAGCATTGAGACAGACATAAGGTTGTATCCTAAGGACTCAACAAGCATGACTTTGTCCATGTGTCGATCCTTTGTAATCGCAACCTTACCTAGACCCAATACCTGACTTTTGCCTTTGTCAGCAAAGATGATATGCTTCAGATGCGACGGAGATAATGGAGCATCCATCAATAGATTCTTGTCACCAGTCATGTGGTTTGTACATCCACTATCGAGGACCCACTCAGTGGCTTTGGGTTGATCATCCTGCAGATGAATTAGTGCAGCTTACAAACTCATATACTTCATCAGTGAAGAATATGACATCAATTCATCAGATCAATTTCATCAAGTAAAAGAACTGATAAAGCAATATGAGGACGTGAGAAATGAAAGTTCATTTCTTCATGATTAGCCTGCGTCCTTTCAGGCATGCTCAGGTCTCCAGCAAATTCTTCAGACGATTATGTGCGTCTGGAGACCTGACCCTGTAGAAGAGATTAGTTCTTTTTCTTCACCACCCACATCTGAAGGGGTGGCAAAGAGTTCATCATTCTGCGAGCTCCATACGAGAAGGATGGCATAGAAGCCAGTCCATTTCGTTTCACATAAGAGGGGTTAGAGTAAGCATAAGAGTAAGCAGAGAAATTCTTCGAGGACTTATGGACATAATGATTTGAAGAATAATGCACATATCCATAATCCTTAGATCTTCCCTGCGAAACAAACGGGTTAGCACGATGATGTTCATATGAGGACTTTGATCCATATGAGGAATTTGGTCCGTATGAGGACTTAAATCCATATGAAGAATTTGGTCCATATGAAGAATTTGATCTGGGGTTCCTATTCTTCACAGGTGGCGTCATGATGACATTCACCTGAAGATTTTCAAGGCATCTTTTGGGAACCCAGATTTTCTTCATAGGGGAGCCGTTCCTGCAGTTAGTGCCAACATATCTAGCAAATACTTCACCATTCTGATTTTTGAACAGTTTATAGTTGGAGTCAATTGACTCATCATCAGAATGAGGAGATTCACATGCAAATCCAGATAAGTTAGATGGATCAACTGGAGGTCCCTTTGCAGCAACCCATGTAGTTTTGGGGTACTGCTCAGGCTTCCAATATGTACCATCAGCATTGAGTTTCCTCTCAAAGGCGATACCCTCTTTCCTAGGGTTCCTGTTGAGGATTTGCTTTTTAAGCACATCACAAAGAGCCTGATGCCCTTTGAGGCTTTTGTACATGCCTGTCGTGTACAATTCCTTCAGCCCTGCATCGTCAGTGATACTAGCAATGTCCTCAGATGAGGAATTAGTGATAGCAGAGGCATGTGAAGAATTTGAAACATTAGCAGCATTTGAACATTCAGGTGAAGAATTAGCAGATTCACGTTCAATGCACTTCAAGCATGGAGGAACAAATTCTTCCTGAGATGCGCTGATTTGTTGAGCAAGTAATGAATCGCGCTCCTTCTGAAGATCTTCATAACTCACTCTTAGCTTCTCAAGGTCTTGCTTTCTTTGAAGAAATTCATAAGAAAGCTTCTCATGATCCGATAAGAGAGTGTTATGATGACTTTGAAGTTTGTCAAGCTTGGACTGAAGTCTCTGAAGATTTTCAGTCAAAGTTTCAGTGCGATCCATTTCTTCACCCAACATATCATCACTTTTATTTAGCATGTTTTGAACCTTTTCTAAAGCCCTTTGTTGTTTTATAGCAATCTTAGCAAGTTTAGAATAGCTGGGCTTAAGGTTTTCATCAGATTCATTCTCACTTGATTCAGAGGAGGTATATTTGAGTACCTTGGCACCCTTTGCCATGAAGCAATAGGTGGGAGCGTAGTCATCATCCCCTTCATCAGCCTTGTTGGTGAGGTCATTTTCCTCAATGTTGAAGATAGACTTGCTGACGAATGCAGTAGCGAGAGCAAGGCTCGCCACTCCGGATTCGGACTCCTCAGATGACTCCTCTTCCTCATTTTCTTCAGATTCAGC
The DNA here is from genome assembly GCF_018294505.1 of Triticum aestivum. Lineage (NCBI taxonomy): Eukaryota > Viridiplantae > Streptophyta > Magnoliopsida > Poales > Poaceae > Triticum > Triticum aestivum. Next base: position 8,744,480 of record NC_057797.1, read on the forward strand.
CTCAGAGTCCATTTCCTTGCCAATGAATGCCCTGGCCTTCTTGGAGCTGCTCTTCTTGTGATATGAAGGCTTTGAGGATTTTGATGATGAGGATTTTGTGGATTTCTTCTTTTTCTTTGCATCATCAGAACTGTAATCCTTGTATTTCTTCTTCTTTGATTCCTTTTCCCACTGAGGACAATCTTGAATGAAATGTCCAGGTTTCTTGCACTTGTGACAGAGCCTCTTCTTGTAGTCACTGGATGAGGAATCATTGCTCCTTGAGGATCTTCCAAGGCGACCACGTCTTGAGAACTTTTGGAACTTCTTCACGAGCAGAGCCAGATCATGGCTCAGTTCTTCAGGATCACCAAGGCTGCTACCAGAGTCTTCATCTTCGGACTCAGATACTGCCTTGGCCTTCAGTGCACGTGTTCTGCCATAGCTTGAACCATAGAGATCTCTCTTTTCAGCAAGTTGGAACTCATGAGTATTTAGCCTCTCGAGAATATCAGCGGGATCAAGTGACTTGTAATCAGCACGTTCTTGTATCATCAATGCCAGAGTGTCAAATGAGGAATCAAGCGATCTCAGCAATTTCTTCACCACCTCATGGTCGGTGATGTCAGTGGCACCAAGTGCTTGAAGCTCATTTGAGATGTCAGTGAGGCGATCGAAGGTTTGTTGAACATTTTCATTGTCGAGTCTTTTGAAGCGGTTGAAGAGATTGCGAAGAACATCAACTCGAGAGTCACGCTGAGTTGAGACTCCTTCATTCACTTTGGACAACCTGTCCCAGATAAGCTTCGCTGTTTCCAAAGCACTCACTCTGCCATACTGTCCTTTGCTCAGATGGCCACATATGATATTCTTCGCTTGAGAGTCGAGTTGCTTGAATCTCTTCACATCGGCAGCATTCAGAGAAGGTGTGACTGAGGGAACACCATTTTCCACAACATACCAGAGATCGTTATCAATTGCTTCAAGATGCATTCGCATCTTATTCTTCCAGTAGGGGTAGTCCGTCCCATCGAAGGTAGGACACCCAGCAGAGACCTTGATCATACCTGCGGTCGACATAACTAAAACTCCAAGCGGTTAAACCAAAATCACACAGAATAAGGGAGTACCTTGCTCTGATACCAATTGAAAGTGCGTTATATCGACTAGAGGGGGGTGAATAGGCGATTTTTATGAAATTCTTCACTGAGGAATTTGCCGGTGAGGAAATTCCTTAGCGAAGAACTACTAGCAGCGGAATAAGTACTCAAAGGTAAACATAACAGAATACAAGCATAGTCATCATGATGAAATGAAGACAGGCACAGAGTACAGGAAACGTAATCACATGATAACACAGGATGAAGACAAACAGACTGAAGAAATAAAACTGAGGAAATTGAGAAAGTCTTCAGTTAAGGTCTTCTAACACAGATATGAACAAACATACAGCATAGTTATGAGGAAATGAAACAGTTGAGGAAATAGAACCAGTAAGCTCGATGAAGACAATGATTTGGTAGACCAGTTCCAACTGCTGTCTCAGTTGTACGTCTGGTTGGAGCGACTGAGTATTTAAACTCGAGGACACACAGTCCCGAACACCCAGTCAAGGACACTTAGTCGAAGACACCCAGTCCTCACCGTATTCTCCTTGAACTAAGGTCACACAGACCTCGTCCAATCACTCGTGGTAAGTCTTCAGGCGACTTCCAAACCTTCACAAACTTGGTCACCCGGCGATCCACAATTCCTCTTGGATGCTCTAGACCATGACGCCTAACCGTCTGGAAGAAGCACAGTCTTCAAAGGTAACAAGCGTCGGATCCACTCAGGATCAATCTCTTCAGTGATGCTCAATCACTTGGGGTTTGTAGGTGTTTGGGTTTTGGGTTTTTGGTTTTTCCTCACTTGATGATTTTCGCTCAAAGTCCTCGGAGGATGGGTTGCTCTCAAATGACAAGTGTCGGTTTCTCTCGGAGCAGCCTCTCCAGCTAGTGGTTGTAGGGGGCGGCTATTTATAGCCTAGGGAGCAGCCCGACATGATAAGACATAAATGCCCTTCAATGATATGACCGTTAGGTGGATAGATATTTTGGAACAGCTGGCGCATAGCACAACAACGGTCGGAATTTTGAGTAGCAAAATCCTCAGGGCTATCATGTTCCTCACTGTGTAGGCAATCCGCACTGGCGAATTCCTAACTCCTCAGTCAGGACAAATTCCTCAGAGACCAGAAGAACTTCGTCTCTGTCACTGAAGAAATTGACTGAACTGTATGAGATTTCCAATGGCTTCACTCGAAGGGATTGGTAGGTGTAGGATTTTGAGTTGAGCATCACATGGAAATTTTTCCTTAGTATTTCCTCGACCCCCTTTAACAGTACGGTGTTTCCTATGACTCAAGAAAGAGAAAAACAAAACTATGAAAACGAAAGTCTTCAAGCTTCATATTTCTCGCATGAATATCAAGTCTTCACGGACACACCAATTTCTTCACTTTCAAAGTCTTCATGAAAGTCTTCAGAAATAACAAAATCTTCAGTTGAAGATATTCATTTTTAGGGGTCGACTTTTCCTGTAAATATCAAACTCCTCATAGACTTATAGACCTGTGTACACTCACACACGCATTAGTCCCTTAACCTATAAGTCTTCAATACACCAAAATCACTAAGGGGCACTAGATGCACTTACAGCAGTAAAGTAGCATAAGTATTTCCCTCAGTTTTTGAGAACCAAGGTATCAATCCAGTATGAGATCACGCTCGAGTCCCACACACCTACACAAACAAATAAGAACCTCACAACCAACGCGATAAAGGGGTTGTCAATCCCTTCACGGTCACTTACGAGAGTGAGATCTAATAAATATGATAAGATAATATTTTTGATATTTTTATGATAAAGAGAAATAAATATGCAAAGTAAAATAAACGGCAATAGAAATAGCTAAGTGTTGGAAGATTAATATGATGGAAGATAGACCCGGGGGCCATAGGTTTCACTAGTGGCTTCTCTCAAGAGCATAAGTATTACGGTGGGTAAACGAATTACTGTCAAGCAATTGATAGAATTGAGCATAGTTATGAGAATATCTAGGTATGATCATGTATATAGGCATCATGTCTGTGATAAGTAGACCGAAATGATTCTGCATCTAGTACTATTACTCCACACATCGACCGCTATCCAGCATGCATCTAGAGTATTAAGTTCATAAGAACAGAGTAATGCTTTAAGTAAGATGACATGATGTAGAGGGATAAACTCATGCAATATGGTATAAACCCCATCTTTTTATCCTTGATGGCAACAATAAAATACGTGCCTTGCTGCCCCTGCTGTCACTTGGAAAGGACACCGCAAGATTGAACCCAAAGCTAAGCACTTCTCCCATTGCAAGAAAGATCAATCTAGTAGGCCAAACCAAACTGATAATTCGAAGAGACTTGCAAAGATAACCAATCATACATAAAAGAATTCAGATGAGATTCAAATATTGTTCATAGATAAACTTGATCATAAACCCAAAATTCATTGGATCTCGACAAACACACCGCAAAAGAAGATTACATCGAATAGATCTCCAAGAAGATCGAGGAGAACTTTGTATTGAGATCCAAAGAGAGAGAAGAAGCCATCTAGCTAATAACTATGGACCCGAAGGTCTGAGGTAAACTACTCACACATCACCGGAGAGGCCATGGAGTTGATGTAGAGGCCCTCCGTGATCAATGCCCCCTCCGGCGGAGCTCCGGAAAAGGCCCCAAGATGGGATCTCTCGGGTACAGAAGGTTGCGGCGGTGGAATTAGCTTTTCGTGGTGCTCCTGGATGTTTGCGGGGTATGTGGACTTATATAGGAGGAAGAAGTAGGTCGGTGGAGCAACGAGGGGCCCACGAGGGGGGGGGGGCCTGCCTTGTGGTCTCCTCGATTGTTTCTTGACGCCCACTCCAAGTCTCGTGGATCACGTTTGTTGAGAAAATCACGTTCCCGAAGGTTTCATTCCGTTTGGACTTCGTTTGATATTCTTTTTCTGTGAAACACTGAAATAGGCAAAAAACAGCAATTTGGGCTAGGCCTCCGGTTAATAGGTTAGTCCCAAAAATAATATAAAAGTGCAAAATAAAGCCCATTAACATCCAAAACAGATAATATAATAGCATGGAACAATCAAAAATTATAGATACATTGGTGACATATCAGATACCACGAAGAAGGTGTTTCCAAAAGATTTCACTGTAATCCTTAGTCATAGGAGTTAATTTTAATTTTCTTGGATCTTTAATCCAAGTCAGCATACCTGGAATTGTTATGAGTATGGATAAAATTACAGGTGTTTCTCAAAAAAAAATCTAAAGGTCTGTGAGCTCTGGACCCCTTCCAGGGTAGCAGTGCTGACAGTAGCCAAACTATCTCGCGGCTTTCCCAAGTAGCACATTCTGCGGGTAAACTAGACCAATGAGTGAGAACAGTAAGGATGCATTCCGTTTCTTGAGCAGACTTCTCTCCAAGACTTCTTGTGGAATGACATCATGTATGGTTAACAATGGTGGTTGATACTTCTCCAACGTATCTATAATTTTTTTATTGTTCCATGCTATTATAGTATCAATCTTAGTTGTTTTATATGCAATTTTATATCATTTTTGGGACAAACCTATTGACCTAGTGCCCAATGCCAGTTCCTGTTATCTGTATGTTTTTGGATTTTTAGAAAATCAATATCAAATGAAGTCCAAACGGAAAATATATCTTTGGATTAATTTTTTGACAAGAAGGGACCCTCGAAGGTTCAGGAGAAGACCAGAAGAGCCACGAGGGAGCAACAAGCTTGCCAGGCACGCCCTAGGAGGACCCCCCTGAGCTAGTGGGCCCCTCGTGGAACCTCTTGACCTAATTTTTCCTCCATAAATTCACAAATATTCCAAAACAAACAGGGAGCAACCCAAAACACTTTTCTGCCGCCGCAAGCTTCTGCTCTTTCGTGATCCCATCTGGAGCCTTTTTCGGTACTCTACCGGAGGGGGAATCGTGTTGGGGAACGTAGTAATTTCAAAATGTTTCCTACGCACATGCAAGATCTTGGTGATGCATAGCAACGAGAGGGGAGAGTGTTGTCCACGTACCCTCGTAGACCGTAAGCGGAAGCGTTATGAGAACACGGTTGATGTAGTCATATGTCTTCACGATCCGACCGATCCAAGTACCGAACGTACGGCACCTCTGAGTTCAGCACACGTTCAACTCGGTGACGTCCCACGAACTCCGATCCAGGAGAGCTTCGAGGGAGAGTTCCGTCAGCACGACGGCATGATGACGGTGATGATGATGCTACCGACGCAGGGCTTCGCCTAAGCACCGCTACGATATGACTGAGGTGGATTATGGTGGAGGGGGGGCACCGCACACGGCTAAAAGATCAACTGATCAACTTGTGTGTCTTGGGGTGCCCCCTACCCTCGTATATAAAGGAGTGGAGGAGGGGGAGAGGCTGGCCCTCCTAGGCGCGCCCCAAGGGGAGTCCTACTCCCACCGGGAGTAGGACTCCAATCCTTCCAAGAGTAGAAGTAGGAGAGAGGGAAGGAGAATAGAGGGGAAAGGAAAGGGGGCGCCACCCCCTCCTTGTCCAATTCGGACTAGAGGGAGAGGGGCGCGCGGCCTGCCCTGGCCGCCCTTCCTCTTGTCCACTAAGGCCCAATAGGCCCATTACACTCCCCGGGGGGTTCCGGTAACGCCCGGTATTTGTCCGAACTTGCCCGGAACCCTTTCGAAGTCCAAACATAGTCATCTGATATATCGATCTTTATGTCTCGACCATTTCAAGACCCCTCGTTATGTCCGTGATCATATCCGAGACTCCGAACTACCTTCGGTACATCAAAACACATAAACTCGTATTACTGATCGTCACCGAACTTTAAGCGTTCAGACCCTACGGGTTCGAGAACTATGTAGACATGACCTAGACTCGTCTCCGGTCAATAACCAATAGCGGAACGTGGATGCTCATAATGGCTCCTACATATTCTACGAAGATCTTTATCGGTCAAACCGTATAACAACATACGTTGTTCCCTTTGTCATCAGTATGTTACTTGCCCGAGATTCGATCATCGGTATCCTCATACCTAGTTCAATCTCATTACCGGCAAGTCTCTTTACTTGTTCCATAATGCATCATCCCGCAACTAACTCATTAGTCACAATGCTTGCAAGGCTTATAGTGATGTGCATTACCGAGAGGGCCCAGAGATACCTCTCCGACAATCGGAGTGACAAATCCTAATCTCGATCTATGTGAACTCAACAAGCACCATTGGAGACACCGGTAGAGCACCTTTATAATCACCCATTTACATTGTGACGTTTGGTAGCACATAAAGCGTTCCTCCGGTACTCAGGAGTTGCATAATCTCATAGTCATAGGAACATGCATAAGTCATGAAGAAAGCAATATCAACAAACTAAACGATCATCATGCTAAGCTAATGGATGGGTCAAGTCAATCACATCATTCTCTAATGATGTGATCCCGTTAATCAAATGACAACTCATGTCTATGGTTAGGAAATATAACCATCATTGATTCAACGAGCTAGTCAAGTAGAGGCAAACTAGTGACACTCTGTTTGTCTATGTATTCACACATGTACTAAGTTTCCGGTTAATACAATTCTAGCATGAATAATAAACATTTATCATGATATAAGGAAATATAAATAACAACTTTATTATTGCCTCTAGGGCATATTTCCTTCAGTCTCCCACATGAACCAAAGCCAATAATCTAGATTACACAGTAATGATTCTAACACCCATGGAGTCTTGGTGCTGATCATGTTTTGCTTGTGAGAGAGGCTTAGCCAACGGGTCTGCAAAATTCAGATCCGTATGTATCTTGCAAATCTCTATGTCTCCCTCCTTGACTTGATCGCGGATGGAATTGAAGCGTCTCTTGATGTGCTTGGTTCTTTTGTGAAATCTGGATTCCTTTGGCAAGGCAATTGCAGCAGTATTGTCACAAAAGATTTTCATGGGACCCGATGCACTAGGTATGACACCTAGATCGGATATGAACTCCTTCATCCAGACTCCTTCATTTGCTGCTTCTGAAGCAGCTATGTACTCCGCTTCACACGTAGATCCCGCCACGACGCTTTGCTTAGAACTACACCAACTGACAGCTCCACCGTTCAATAAAAACACGTATCCGGTTTGTGACTTAGAGTCATCCGGATCAGTGTTAAAGCTTGCATCGACGTAACCATTTACGACAAGCTCTTTGTCACCTCCATAAATGAGAAACATATCCTTAGTCCTTTTCAGGTATTTCAGGATGTTCTTGACCGCTGTCCAGTGATCCACTACTGGATTACTTTGGTACCTCCCTGCTAAACTAATAGCAAGGCACACATCAGGTCTGGTACACAGCATTGCATACATGATAGAGCCTATGGCTGAAGCATATGGAACATCTTTCATTTTCTCTCTATCTTCTACAGTGGTCGGGCATTGAGTCTGACTTAATTTCACACCTTGTAACACAGGCAAGAACCATTTCTTTGCTTGATCCATTTTGAACTTCTTGAAAACTTAATCAAGGTATGTGCTTTGTGAAAGTCCAATTAAGCGTCTTGATCTATCTCTATATATCTTGATGCCCAATATATAAGCAGCTTCACCGAGGTCTTTCATTGAAAAACTCTTATTCAAGTATCCTTTTATGCTATCCAAAAATTCTATATCATTTCCAATCAACAATATGTCATCCACATATAATATTAGAAATGCTACAGAGCTCCCACTCACTTTCTTGTGAATACAGGCTTTTCCAAAAGTCTGTATAAAACCATATGCTTTGATCACACTATCAAAACGTTTATTCCAACTCCGAGATGCTTGCACCAGTCCATAGATGGATCGCTGGAGTTTGCACACTTTGTTAGCACCCTTTGGATCGATAAAACCTTCAGGTTGCATCACATACAACTCTTCTTCCAGAAATCCATTCAGGAATGCACTCTTTACATCCATTTGCCAAATTTCATAATCATAAAATGCGGCAATTGCTAACATGATTCAGACGGACTTAAGCATCGCTACGGGTGAGAAGGTCTCGTCGTAGTCAACTCCTTGAACTTGTCGAAAACCTTTCGCAACAAGTCGAGCTTTGTAGACAGTAATATTACCGTCAGCGTCAGTCTTCTTCTTGAAGATCCATTTATTCTCGATGGCTTGCCGATCATCGAGCAAGTCAACCAAAGTCCACACTTTGTTCTCATACATGGATCCCATATCAGATTTCATGGCCTCAAGCCATTTTGCGGAATCTGGGCTCATCATCGCTTCCTCATAGTTCGTAGGTTCGTCATGGTCAAGTAACATGACTTCCAGAACAGGGTTACCGTACCACTCTGGTGCGGATCTTACTCTGGAAGTTACATGGTCAAGTAACTCGATATGAAGTTACTTGATCTTCATCATTAGCTTCCTCACTAATTGGTGTAGGAGTCACAGGAACAGATTTCTGTGATGAACTACTTTCCAGTAAGGGAGCAGGTACAGTTACTGATGTCTACTACACCACCTTCTTCTTGTAGACGTTGTTGGGCCTCCAAGTGCAGAGGTTTGTAGGACAGTAGCAAATTTCCCTCAAGTGGATGACCTAAGGTTTATCAGTCCGTAGGAGGCGTAGGATGAAGATGGTCTCTCTCAAGCAACCCTGCAACCAAATAACAAAGAGTCTCTTGTGTGCCCAACACACCCAATACAATGGTAAATTGTATAGGTGCACTAGTTCGGCGAAGAGATGGTGATACAAGTGGTATATAGATAGTAGATATGAGTATTTGTAATCTGAAAATATAAAAACAGCAAGGTAACTAATGATAAAAGTGAGCGTAAATGGTATTGCAATGCATTGAAACAAGGCCTAGGGTTCATACTTTCACTAGTGCAAGTCCTCTCAACGATAATAACATAATTGGATCATATAACTATCCCTCAACATGCAACAAAGAGTCACTCCAAAGTCACTAATAGCGGAGAACGAACGAACGAAGAGATTATGGTAGGGTACGAAACCACCTCAAAGTTATTCTTTCCAATCAATCCGTTGGGCTATTCCTATAAGTGTCACAAACAGCCCTTGAGTTCGTACTAGAATAACACCTTAAGACACAAATCAACCAAAACCCTAATGTCACCTAGATACTCCAATGTCACCTCAAGTATCTGTGGGTATGATTATACGATATGCATCACACAATCTCAGATTCATCTATTCAACCAACACATAGAACCTCAAAGAGTGCCCCAAAGTTTCTACCGGAGAATCACGACGAAAACGTGTGCCAACCCCTATGCATAGGTTCATGGGCGGAACCCGCAAGTTGATCACCAAAACATACATCAAGTGAATCACGTGATATCCCATTGTCACCACAGATACACACGGCAAGACATACATCAAGTGTTCTCAAATCTTTAAAGACTCAATCCGATAAGATAACTTCAAAGGGGAAACTCAATACATTACAAGAGAGTAGAGGGGGAGGAGAAACATAAGATCCAACTATAATAGCAAAGCTCGCGATACATCAAGATCGTGCCAAATCAAGAACACAAGAGAGAGAGAGAGAGATCAAACACATAGCTACTGGTACATACCCTCAGCCCCGAGGGAGAACTACTCCCTCCTCGTCATGGAGAGCACCGGGATGATGAAGATGGCCACCGGAGAGGGATTTCCCCCTCCGACAGGGTGCCGAAACGGGTCTAGATTGGTTTTCGGTGGCTACAGAGGCTTCTGGCGGCGGAACTCCTGATCTATTGTGCTCTCTGATCGTTTTAGGGTATATGGAGATATATAGGAGGAAAAAGTGCGTCAGGGGAGCCACGAGGGGCCCACGAGGGTGGAGGGCGCGCCCAGGCGGTGGGTGCGCCCCCTGCCTCGTGGCTTCCCTTACGTGGACTCCAAGTCTCCCGGGTTGCTTTCCTTCTAGAAATAAGTTCTGTTGTGAAGTTTCAGGTCAATTGGACTCCGTTTGATTTTCCTTTCCGCGATACTCTAAAACAAAGAAAAACAAAAACTGGCATTGGGCTCTGGGTTAATAGGTTAGTCCCAAAAATAATATAAAAGTGGATAATAAAGCCCATTGTCAGTGTCAAAACCGGCGGATCTCGGGTAGGGGGTCCCGAACTGTGCGTCTAGGCCGGATGGTAACATGAGGCAAGGGACACGAAGTTTTACCCAGGTTCGGGCCCTCTTGATGGAGGTAAAACCCTACGTCCTGCTTGATTAATATTGATGATATGGGTAGTACAAGAGTAGATCTACCACGAGATCGGAGAGGCTAAACCCTAGAAGCTAGCCTATGGTATGATTGTTGTTCTGTATGTTGTCCTACGGACTAAAACCCCCCGGTTTATATAGACACCGGAGAGGGTTAGGGTTACACAAAGTCGGTTACAATGGTAGGAGATCTATATATCTGTATCGCTAAGCTTGGCTTCCACGCCAAGGAAAGTCCCTTCCGGACACAGGACGAAGTCTTCAATCTTGTATCTTCATAGTCCAGGAGTCCGGCTGAAGGTATAGTCCGGCCATCCGGACACCCCCTAATCCAGGACTCCCTCAGTAGCCCCTGAACCAGGCTTCAATGATGACGAGTCCGGCGTGCAGATTGTCTTCGGCATTGCAAGGCGGGTTCCTCCTCCAAGTACTTCATAGAAGATTGTGAACACAAAGATAGTGTCCGGCTCTGCAAAATAAGTTTCCACATATTGCCATAGAGAGAATAATATTTACACAAATCTAATCTGCTGACGTATTCCGTAGTGTGACATCGCACCATGGCCAGGCCTTTATTCGAATCATTCTATTGTCCCACCTCAGCGTGTCATGCGAGGCGGTTTCCTTGGCACGTCTCGTCGAAGCAGAGATCGTGTCCCCTTATTCCGGGATTCTCATCAATACGGGCGTGGGTAACCCAACCGTGCCATTGATTACGGTGCTTGGAGATAAGCGAGTTTTACCAGGATGGTGGGGACACGTAGTTGCGTCCACCCATATAAGGGGATAAGGATCCACCTTTTCACCTACGCCTTCTTCCTCCTTTGCCTATCCATTTTCGCGCACTCGAGCTCCAGTGCCCAAGTCCGCACTCCCCACCTCAACCTTCTCTAGCCATGTCCGGAGTGGGAGGCAAGTGGATGGTCTCCTCCGTCACGGAGGGACACATCAAAAAACCGAGGAAGGCCGGATACTTGTCTAACGACATCGCGTACCGGCTTCCCGAAGAGGGGCAGCTCCTCCCCACCCCAAGGCCCCATGAGAGGGTAGTGTTCCTTCCCCACTTCCTCCGCGGACTGGGCTTTCCTATCCACCCATTCGTCCGGGGACTGATGTTCTACTACGGCCTGGATTTCCATGATCTGGCCCCGAACTTCATCCTCAACATCTCAGTGTTTATTGTCATGTGCGAGGCTTTCCTCTGCATCCGCCCCCATTTCGGCCTATGGCTCAAGACTTTCAATGTCAAGCCGAAGGTGGTGCGCGGCAACCAGGCAGAGTGCGGAGGCGCCATGGTGGGCAAGATGCCCAACGTCTTATGGCTCGAGGGCTCCTTTGTGGAGACCCTGAAGGGGTGGCAATCGGGGTGGTTTTACATCACCGAGTCACGCGACCCTGAGTGGGTCGCAGCCCGCGATTTCCGGTCCGAACCCCCAACGCGGCTCACGTCCTGCAAAGAGATGGGCCTGTCATGGGGCAGCAAAGGAGAGGTGACTGGACTACAAACATGCATCCAAACCCTGGTGGACAAGCAGCTCAAGCTTGTCAACGTAGTCCAGGTTATGCTCATCCGCTGGATCCTCCCGTGTCAACAACGGGCCTTCAATTTGTGGGAGTTCAACCCGGTGCAGCATCGAACTCTGAGCAGGCTCTTCGACACGACGTACAAAGATGCCTGGAAGGTGCTTTTCAAGGGCACCGAGGCTCCCGCATCCGCTACCGAGGATCGCGGATTCAGCGCGCAGCGTCACCCTATCGTGGTAAGTTGTTTGTACCTTTTACAGGGTATTAGTTTTTCATAGTTTAACTCTATGCGGGATCTAAGCTCCCTTACCCTTGACAGGTTTGGTAGGCGAAGTCCGAACAGATCGACTGTCCGGCTCCTTTGCCCGAAGACCCAGCCGATGCCCGCTTGGCGAACCTGCTGGTTCCAGCACCCTATGTGGTGCCAGAGAAGAAGGCCACGAAGAAGGCCACAGGGACTCGAAAAAGTGCCCGGCGCCAGGAGGTGTCAGGTTCATCATCCGACGACTCCAAGGCGCATTCCTCTCGTGAAGACGAGGAGGAGGAAGAAGAGACCTCTCCCCCTCCAGCAGGGGGAGAGAAGAAAAGGAAAGCCGCCCTCACTGGGGAGGCCGAAGGGTCCAAGAAGGGGAAAACCCTTCCTCCGGACTACTCCACCGACACCGACGACAGCGGAGAGGAGTGGCCGCTTAGGGCCAAGCCCCTGGCGAAATCGTAAGTATCTGTATACCAGAGCAATTCATAGTATTCCTTTATTGCATAGCCTTCCCTTATGTCGAATATGATTATGCAGCCCACCCAAAGACCGGCTCGACGCGTCGTCGAGCGGTTCACTGGACTCGTCGGATGTGAATTCGCTTCCAACGGCCACCTCCCCCTGCCCTACGGACGACGCCGAAGTATTGTCCCAACAGGTTCCAAGCCAGGAGGAGGTGGTCCTGGAGGCGCCGCAAGCTGACCTCCCGGACTCCAGGAGTAAAGGGGATAAAACCCCCCCAGGGCTCCAAGTCCGGCCCTAGGCCGGACACCGCTCCAGAACCTTCAAAGGATCCGGAGTCCGGCGGGCGACCTCCTTCCAAGAGGAGCAAGCCCGCCGTGCCGGTGACCCCCGTCCAACCGGAGGCGCCGGACAATCTGTTGGAGGTGCTCAAAGGCGCCTCCATCGACGAGGAGCACCGCACCATTATGAGTGCGGTGGTCCAGAAGGTTCAGTCTGCCAAGAGTGGACTGACTGAAGCTTGTGCTAGCCTTTTAACAGGCTTTGAGGTAAGTAAAGAATGTGTAAATAATATTACCATGTAGATAGTAGCCCCTGATGCTCTGTTTGACGTTCGGGAAGAAAAGCCGAATAGAGGATCAAATAAAATTCGCAGGAGTCTAACAAAAAGGAGTCAATATGTGCAGGCTTCTCTGCTGGCGTCCGCCGCACTGACTGCGGAAGTGGACACACTAAAGTAGAACCTCGAGCAGTCCGAGCAAGAGCTCGGGCGTGCCAAGAAGCAGCTTGAGGACAAGGAAGGTAAGAAATACCTTGTTTAAATATAAATAAAAAAGGTGCAATTGCAAAAAATGACAGGATTATCGTGGCTATTGTAGGGGCCACGTCTGAGGTGGCGACCCTTAAGCAAGCGCTGGTCGAGGCCGAGAAGAGGGAGGCCACGGAGCGCACCGAGCGGGAGAAGTATGAGGCCCAGGTTGGCAAGGTGCGGCAAGAGCTCCAGGCTCTCATGAAAAAACATGAGAGTTTGGAGCTTGACTCAAAGACGCGAGCGTCCGAGCTTGCGATGGCTATTGAAAATGCCAAGTCTGCCAAGGCCGAATCCCAGAAGACCCTCCAGGAGTTGGATGCGGTGAAAAAGATAGCGGCGGGTAAGGCATTCTTTATGCAAAGCAAACACATAAACATGAGTTACTTGTTACTTACCCGAATCTGGAGCTCTCTAGGAGCATTCACAGATCTTCCCCGTAGCGTGTCCGATGCCGCCGCATTCTATCGAGCCAAGGAGGGCAGCTCAACAGAGAAGGTGTTCTAGTCTCAGTATGCTGAGGCCGGACACCCCGTGCCCCTGAGCGACCAGCTGAAGCAACTTGTCGAGCTCCACAAGGCGGCCGAACAGGCCATGAAGGGCCTCATAGTTCGGCTGTGGCCTGGAGAGGCTCTGCCTGGGAGCTATTTTGGGCTGGTGCGGCGGCTGGTGGGGGCCTGTCCAAGGCTCAAAGTCATCAAGCGCTCCGTCTGCATTGAAGGTGCCCATAGGGCCCTTGCCCGTGCTAAGGTGCACTAGGGCAAGCTGGACGCTGAGAAGCTTGTGAAGGATGGGCCACTGCCGGGGAAAGAGCATCGCAAGCCCGAGAATTATTATACGGATGTTTTGAAGGGTGCCCGCATTTTGGCGGATGAATGTTCCAGGGATGTAATTTTTGAGTAAAACTCGCTCGTTTTGTCCTGTGCGCTGAAAACTTGTTCATATGCGCTAAGCAATGCTGTTGGAATTTAAAATATTACCTTCTGTGCGGCTGTTTATCAATTCTGAGAGATGGCGAGTCGTCGGCTTCTGCTCCCGTGCCGCCAGTGCTGGGGTGTTCGGGGATAAACCTGAGCGCTCTTTTTCCCATGTTTGGGTCCTTCGAGGGAGGCGCTCAGCACAATGAACAAGGCAATCAGACTATAATGCGTGAACACTCTCACTTAGCCATAGAATTCTATAATTTTAAATTTCGGCGAAGCCCCTGGTATTCGGAAGAACGAGTTCAGGGCGCTATCCACGCCTTGGCCGGACAGAGCCGACTCCTCGCTCTAAGCGGCATAAGTCTTTAGGGACTCGAAAAACCTCTCGAACAGCGACCAGCTCTCGCTTCATCATGACAGTCAGTTTTAGTTTTCTCTACTGAGGTGCTCGACTCAACTCATGGGGCACAATCACAGTAGTTCTCCTAGTGCTACCTTAGCCGACATAGCAGAACGTAAGGCACCAAAACATAAGAGCCGAGCAAACCCAACTATTGACCCAAGACATGATTCGGAGCCGATGCTTATAATGCTATAAGTTCGGGGTGCCCACTTGTTAAAGTGTTCGGACTTCTCACACCATATTGAGGGGTACTAAAGCCCTGGCGTATTTTGGCCGTACCAAAGTGTACGGGTGCAACATGTCGTTAAGGAACATATATTTGTAAAAAAAGAGTAATGCAAAAATAGACAAAAGCTATGCATTGTTTATTAAAAAGGGCTGCGATCAAAGCAGAACGATACAAATAATGCGATAAGCAAAAGGTTGGACTATTTAACATGTCCGTTCCAGGGGCAGGCTGCGGAATGGTATGCGAAACAGGTATACTGCTCGTGATAGAGACCACCTGGGAGTTCCGTAATGCGGCATGGCTTGTCTGCTTCCCTGGTTCTTGCATCGTTTGTGCGGCAATTGAACTGCCGAACAGGCCTTCCGAAGAATGGAGTCCTGAAAGTAAGAGAAAATTAAAAAATCGGCAGCCCCTGGTGCGGTTTAAGCCGTGTTTCGGGCGTGCCGTGATGGTGCCCCTCCCCCTGTACCCATGGTATTTCTAGAGCGTAGTTATGTACGCGAAGCACTGGCGTCGCATTTTTGCGAGGGCTGGGGTTGGGGCCGCATTGCTACGCCTGCTCGGAACGTGCCAGGCGGTCTTGTTGTAGGTTACTCCGGGCGCGCTTGACGGTGTCCGGACGTTTAATGGCCGGACTGGAGAACTGCCTGGAGAGGCTGCTTTGTACTTCCGCTGCAAGGGCCGCCGTGTGCTCCTCCGTTCGGAGGGAGCGTTCGGTGTTTCCATTGACCGTAATTACTCCTCGAGGGCCTGGCATCTTGAGCTTAAGGTATGCGTAGTGAGGTACCGCGTTGAACTTGGCGAATGCGGTTCGCCCGAGCAGTGCGTGATAGCCACTGCGGAATGGGACTATGTCGAAGATTAACTCCTCGCTTCGGAAATTATCCGGAGATCCGAAGACCACTTCAAGTGTGACTGAGCCTGTACAGTTGGCCTCTACACCTGGTATTACGCCTTTAAAGGTCGTTTTGGTGGGCTTAATCCTCGAGGGATCTATGCCCATTTTCCGCACTGTATCCTGGTAAAGCAGGTTCAGGCTGCTGCCGCCGTCCATAAGGACTCTAGTGAGATGAAATCCGTCAATAATTGGGTCTAGAACCAATGCGGCGAATCCGCCATGACGGGTGCTAGTGGGATGGTCCCTTCGATCAAAGGTGATCGGGCAGGAGGACCATGGGTTGAACTTTGGGGCGACTGGCTCTACCGCGTATACGTCCCTTAACGCGCGCTTCCGCTCCCTCTTGGGGATGTGGGTTGCGTATATCATGTTCACCGTCCGCACTTGTGGGGGAAACCCTTCTGTCCACTGTTGTTCGGCGGCCGGGGCTCTTCGTCGTCATCGCTATGCAGCCCCGTGTCTTTATTTTCGGCATTTAACTTGCCTGCCTGCTTGAACACCCAACAATCCCTGTTGGTGTGATTGGCCGGCTTTTCGGGGGTGCCATGTATCTGGCACAAGCGGTCGAGTATTCGGTCCAAACTGGACGGCCCCTAGGATTTCTTTTGAATGGCTTTTTCCGCTGACCGGATTTATAGCCTCTGAATCCGGCATTAACTGCCGT
This sequence comes from Triticum aestivum, assembly GCF_018294505.1. Classification (NCBI taxonomy): domain Eukaryota; kingdom Viridiplantae; phylum Streptophyta; class Magnoliopsida; order Poales; family Poaceae; genus Triticum; species Triticum aestivum. Next base: position 8,760,925 of record NC_057797.1, read on the forward strand.
ATCCTCAGCATTGTCGCCGTTAATGCGGCGCTTCTGCTTGTTGTGACGCGACCTGCCACTACTGTCCCTGGTATCCGAATTACCAGGGTTCTTGGTCATATTGTTGCTACGAGCAAGCCAGCTGTCTTCTCCCGCGCAAAAGCGGGTCATGAGTGTCGTGAGTGCTGCCATAGATTTCGGCTTTTCCTGTCCAAGGTGCCGGGCAAGCCACTCGTCACGGATATTGTGCTTGAAGGCTGCTAGGGCCTCTGCGTCCGGACAGTCGACTATTTGATTTTTCTTTGTTAGGAACCGTGTCCAAAATTGCCTGGCCGATTCCTCTGGCTGCTGAATTACGTGGCTTAGGTCATCGGCGTCTGGTGGTCGCACATAAGTGCCCTGGAAATTGTCGAGGAATGCGGCTTCCAGGTCCTCCCAACAACTGATTGATCCTGCTAGCAAGCTGTTAAGCCAATGCCGAGCTGGTCCTTTAAGCTTGAGTGGGAGGTATTTGATGGCGTGGAAGATCATCGCCGCGGGCCATGTGGATACGAAGGAGATAATCCTCGATCCATACCGCAGGATCTGTTGTGCCATCATATGATTCGATGTTTACGGGTTTGAAACCCTCGGGGATTTGATAATCCATTACTTCGTCTGTGAAGCATAGTGGGTGTGCGTCACCTTTGTACTGGGCTATATCATGACGTAGCTCCAATGAGCTTTGTCTACTGTGTTCGGCCCTACCGGATTTGTGTCCGGCGTGACGGTTACCGTCTCGAGTCGTGGGGCGCCCACGCGATCCTTAGATCGATCTTGTTTGCCTTGCCTTGTCCTCCAACATATCTCGCAGGTCAGGCGCATTTTCCCGTGCCTTGGTACGGGGTGTGGCTTGAGTGGAGGGCCGAGAGGTCTCTCTCTCGTGGCCACGAGGTGGCCGGTCGGCCGTATCAAGTGTTGATGATGTAGGTTTAAGTGCTTCCTCCTCTAATCGGGGTAGCAACCTGCGCTTTGGGTAGCTCTTGGAAGGGCGTTCGAGTTTATGCTCTTCGGCCGCAAGGACTTCAGTCCATCTGTCGACTAGCAAATCTTGATCAGCTCTAAGTTGTTGATGTTTTTTCTTGAGGCTTCTTGCCATGGCCATAAGCCTGCGTTGAAAAACGCTCTTGCTCGACGGGATCCTCTGGCACGACGAATTCGTCGTCGTCAAGGCTTGCCTCGTCTTCGGAGGGAGGCATATAATTATCGTCCTCGACCTCTCTGTCTGCCCCTCTCTCATGAGGGCTGGCTTCTCCATCCTCCTGTGCTGAATCTTGCTAGAGGGGGTTTTCTTCGGCACTCTGCGGAGTATTATTATCTCCCGTGCTGGAATCACCGTATTTGCTTTGGCGGGATTTTGAGCGGCGCCGCTAACGCCGGCGCTTAGGCTGTTTCTTGGAGGGGTCATCCTCCATTGTTCCATTGCCATCTCCTTCTTTTGGGGTGTCCACCATGTATATGTCATATGACAAGGTAGCTTTCTAGGGCCCAATAGGCGCTGGTTCTTCATCGTCTCCTGCATCAGCGTCCATACCGTCGATGTCTTCGGAGTCGAAGTCGAGCATGTCGGTTAAATCGTCGACAGTGGCTACAAAGTGGGTGGTGGGTGGGCTTTGAATTTCTTCATCGTCCGTATCCCAACCTTGCTGACCGTAGTCCGGCCAGGGCTCTTCTGATAAAGAGAGAGACTTTAGTGTCTTCAAAATATCGTCGAAAGGCGACTGCTGAAAGATGTCCGCGACAGTAAACTCCATGATCGGCGCCCAATCGGATTCGATCGGCAGGGGCACAGAGGGTTCGGAGTCCTGAGAGGAGTCCGGCTCCTTGGAGTCACGAGTCTCGCGGAGTGCGGGGCTGGTGTTCGGCTCGATCGCCATTGGGATCGCAGCCCCCGAGGTGGCGTCCAACCACCCATCCTCGATCGGCGCAGTTGGCTCCGAATTAAGGGTCGAAGCCGATGCAGGTGCGGCCTCCAGGGCACTGTTCGGCGGCAGAGCTAGATCATGCTCGTCGTGACAGTGCGGCGCGCTCGGCAGTGGCTCGAATCCGTCGAAGATCAAGTCCCCGCGGATGTCAGCCGTGAAGTTTAAACTTCCAAATCTGACCTGACGGCCAGGGGCATAGCTTTCGATCTGCTCCAGATGGCCAAGTGAATTGGCCCGCAGTGCGAAGCCGCCGAAGATGAAGATCTGTCTAGGGAGGAAGGTCTCACCCTGGACTGCATCGCTATTGATGATCGTAGGAGCCATCAAGCCTAACGGCGATGACACAGAGGAACTCTCAATGAAAGCACCAATGTCGGTATCAAAATCGGCGGATCTCGGGTAGGGGGTCCCGAACTGTGCGTCTAGGCTGGATGGTAACAGGAGGCAAGGGACACGAAGTTTTACCCAGGTTTGGGCCCTCTTGATGGAGGTAAAACCCTACGTCCTGCTTGATTAATATTGATGATATGGTTAGTACAAGAGTAGATCTACCACGAGATCGGAGAGGCTAAACCCTAGAAGCTAGCCTATGGTATGATTGTTGTTCCGTATGTTGTCCTACGGACTAAAACCCTCCGGTTTATATAGACACCGAAGAGGGTTAGGGTTACACAAAGTCGGTTACAATGGTAGGAGATCTATATATCCGTATCACCAAGCTTGGCTTCCACGCCAAGGAAAGTCCCTTCCGGACACGGGACGAAGTCTTCAATCTTGTATCTTGATAGTCCAGGAGTCCGGCTGAAGGTATAGTCCGGCCATCCGGACACCCCCTAATCCAGGAGTCCCTCACCCATAAACATCCATAATAGAGGATAATATAGCATGGAGCAATCAAAAATTATAGATACATTGGAGACATATCAGTTACCTCATCAAGTTCTACTTTCCTCCCACTCACTTCTTTCGAGAGAAACTCCTTCTCTAGAAAGGATCCATTCTTAGCCACGAATGTCTTGCCTTTGGATCTGTGATAGAAGGTGTACCCAATAGTCTCCTTTGGGTATCCTATGAAGACACATTTCTCCAATTTGTGTTCGAGCTTATCAGGTTGAAGCTTTTTCACATAAGCATCGGAGCCCCAAAATTTAAGAAACGACAACTTTGGTTTCTTGCCAAACCATAGTTCATAAGGCGTCGTCTCAACGGATTTAGATGGTGCCCTATTTAACGTGAATGTAACAGTCTTTAAAGCATAACTCCAAAACGATAGTGGTAAATCAGTAAGAGACATCATAGATCGTACCATATCTAGTAAAGTACGATTACGACGTTCGGACACACCATTACGATGTGGTGTTCCAGGTGGCGTGAGTTGCGAAACTATTCCGCATTGTTTCAAATGAAGACCAAACTCGTAACTCAAATATTCTTCTCCACGATCAGATCGTAGAAACTTTATTTTTATGATGATTTTCCACTTCACTCTAAAATTCTTTGAACTTTTCAAATGTTTCAGACTTATGTTTCATCAAGTAGATATACCCATATCTGCTCAAATCATCTATGAAGGTGAGAAAATAACGATACCCACCGCGAGCCTCAACATTCATCGGACCACATACATCAGTATGTATGATTTCCAACAAATCTGTTACTCGCTCCATAGTTCCGGAGAACGGTGTTTTAGTCATCTTTCCCATGAGGCATGGTTCACAAGTACCAAGTGATTCATAATCAAGTGATTCCAGAAGTCCATCAGAATGGAGTTTCTTCGTGCGCTTTACACCAATATGACCTAAACGGCAGTGCCACAAGTAAGTTGCACTATCATTATCAACTCTGCATCTTTTAGCTTCAATATTATGAATATGTGTATCACTACTATCGAGATTCATTAAAAATAGACCACTCTTCACGGGTGCATGACCATAAAAGATATTACTCGTATAAATAGAACAACCATTATTCTCAGATTTAAATGAATAACCGTCTCGGATCAAACAAGATCTAGATATAATGTTCATGCTCAACGCTGGCACCAAATAACAATTATTCAGGTCTAAAACTAATCCCGAAGGTAGATGTAGAGGTAGCATGCCGACCACGATCACATCGACTTTGGAACCATTTCCCACGCGCATCGTCACCTCGTCCTTAGCCAAATCTTTGCTTAATCCATAGCCCTGTTACGAATTGCAAATATTAGCAACAGAACCAGTATCAAATACCCAGGTGCCACTGCGAGCATTAGTAAGGTACACATCAATAACATGTATATCACATATACCTTTGTTCATCTTGCCATCCTTCTTATTCGCAAAATACTTGGGGCAGTTCCGCTTCCAGTGACCAGTCCCTTTGCAGTAGAAGCACTCAGTCTCAGGCTTAGGTCCAGACTTGGGCTTCTTGAAAGTGCTAGTGATCGACTAGAGGGGGTGAATAGGCGATTTTTATGGAAGTCTTCAAAACATGGAAGTTTCGAAGACAAACGATAGAAACAACCTACTACCATGCAGCGGAAGGTAGACTACACTAAGCAAGCCATAGTCAAGTATTCAATGAGATGAAAGCACAAAGACTAATAGCAGCTAGGCAGTATAGATCAGGATGGAAGATAATACGAAGCCAAACAGAACAAGCAGTCACACAGTGAAGACAAATAGATAATGCAAACTGACAATGACTTCGCAAGGACCAATCTGCAGATAAAGAGATGGAAAGAATGGAACATGTGGCTCGTTGAAGACAATGATTTGTTGGACCAGTTCCAGTTGCTGTGACAACTGTACGTCTGGTTAGGGAGGCTGAGATTCAACTCAGAAGATCGCGTCTTCACCTTATTCCCCCTTAGCTAAGGACACCCAGTCCTCGCCCAATCACTCTGGTAAGTCTTCAAGGTAGACTTCCAAACCTTCACAGACTTCGTTCACCGGCGATCCACAATGACTCTTGGATGCTCAGAACGCGATGCCTAACCGGCTGGAGGATTCACATTCCTCAAGTGTAATAAGTCTTCAGATCACACAGACAGGAAGACTTCAGTGATGTCTAACACACTTTGGCTCTGGGTGTTTAGGGCTTTGTCCTCGCAAGGAATTCTCTCTCAAAGGCTTCGAGGTGTGTTGCTCTCAAACGACAACAGCCGTACTTTAACTCTGAGCAGCCAACCGTTTATGGTTGTAGGGGGTGGGCTATTTATAGCCACTAGGTAACCCGACCTGATTTGTCCGAAATGACCCTGGTTCACTAAGGAACTGACATGTGTTCCAACGGTCAGATTTTAAACACACACGGCAACTTTACTTGGGCTACAAGCAAAGCTGACTTATCCAGCTCTGGATAAGATTTGCTCTCATAGTCTTCGCTCGAAGACATAGGATTTCGGTTAAGCATCACTTCTGTCATTCTGACTGGTTCACTTGGACCCCACTTAACTGTACAGTGGTTCCTATGACTCAAAAAAGAAGAAAAAGAACGACGAAACGACTAAGTCTTCGCGCTCCATAGTCTTCACGCGATGTCTCCTCTTGTCATAGTCTTCAATGTGAATGTCTTCACATACGACCTTTGACTTCAATGTCTTCATACATTTTTAGGGTTCATCTCTGGTAGGAAAACCGAATCAATGAGGGACTTCTACCTGTGTTATCCTGCAATTCTCACAAACACATTAGTCCCTCAACCAGGTTTGTCGTCAATACTCCAAAACCAACTAGGGGTGGCACTAGATGCACTTACAATCTCCCCCTTTTTGGTGATTGATGACAAACTAGTTGAAGTTTTCAACGGGGAATAAAGTATGTGAAATTGTAAAGGATAGGGTATTGTCTTCATAAATGCAAAGGCTCCCCCTGAAGATGTGCATATAAGTAATTTGCTTTTGGAATGCAAATGCACATGGCAGGTTGTACTTGTGGAGATCATCTTCACCTTATGATGACAATTCATCATGCATGATTTGATATAACGAAGATAATGACATGCATAATGAAAAATGGACGTCTGCAAAATGACCTAAGTGCGGAAGTTATCATCGCATCACAGAATAGCAAATAAGTAGCAGACGACCATCGAGTTTAAGTGTTACAACTCAAAGAACCAAATGTATCGAAAAGCGAGAGTTGTAAGCACTTGGCAAAAGTAGCAAAAAGTAAAAGAACCACCCTTATGGACCCGCTTGAAGACTATCAACTCATATGCTTCTCCCCTTTTGTCAGTAAGAACCAAAAAGGTTTGAAGACATAGAGCGCCTACTCGTTCCCATGAGGTGCAGGCGAGGCAGCAGGGTCGTCGTTGAGGTCCAGTGGTGCAGAAGAACTTGGTGCAGTGTAGACACGCGCTGAATTTGGAGGAGGTGAAGTTGCATCTTCTTGGTCATCGATGACTCTGGCATTCACTATCGCAGCTGAGGATGAATAGTCAGAGTCTTCAAGTGAGGGAGTCCGACGCAAGTGAGCATTCCTTGGAGGAGTTGAGTCAAACTTGAATCTTTTGGTGAAGCCATCGTCCTGCAGATCAGCTTCAGCACTAAGCAATGTCAAACTCTTCCAAGACCTCCGACAGGTTTCATGAGTAACAAAGGCATTCTTGGTGGCAAAATTGCGAATGCGATTGACATCCACCAAGAGGCTTTGCATTTGACGCTTAAGCCAGTTGTGATGCTTGTCCTGTTTTTGGTGTAGCGCGACAAGAAGCTCTTAGTCATTGAGAACACGAGATCGCTTCCGAGGCCTTTGGGCAATGGTGCTTCCAGTGGCGTCAGTTTGAGCCCGAGGGGCATGTGTATTGCCAGGCAAGGGATAAACACGCGAGACTGCCTGAACTCCTTCAATGGGCTGGGTGAAGCTTTGGTGATCAGCATTGTGAAGATAAATGGGATCCTTAGCAGGCTCTGAGTAAATAGCTTCAATAGACAGATCAACCTTTGGCAAGAATACAAGATGATTGCGCGCAGACGGCTGATAGTTGAAGGCAGAGTGAAGCTTGATAAGACGCATTACCCATGGAGCATAGAACTTCAACCCAAAAATGTCGGAGCCAGATGCAGCCAATTGTCTGATGAAAAAGTCTTGAGCATTGAAGCTGATGCCATTGAAGATATAGAAAACCAAAGTCTTCATTGCTCCTTCAAGCTTCGCTGTAGATGAATGTCCTTTGACAAGCCATAGAGTTTTTCTGATGATATGATAAATGGTGCGAGGCAGATACTCTAGGTCTTCAACAAAGAATTCAGATGGGTAGTCAGCGTCGTGAGGCAAAGGCTTCATCATGCTCAACATTTGGCTCATGTTGGGTTCTGGCTTCTGAAAAATGCTCTCCAAAGCATTCTGGTGTTGTTGACAACCTGGTTCATAGTATTCACCAGGAGTGCGCAGGCCTGTGAGCTCAATGATATCAAGAGCTTTGGCTTCATGATGGACATTGCCTGTCATCCACTCAAGGACCCAAGTCTTTGGATCCCTTTTGTAGCCTCGAATGTGAAGAGTTGCATAGAACTGTAACAGGAGCTCCTCATTCCAGTGTTCCTTGTCTGTGACAAATTGCAGGAGTCCAGCGTCTCTGAAGCAATCCAACGCTTCTTCTAGATAGGGTAGGCCAGCTAGAGCTTCAGTGTCAAGACGCATATGGGGAAATATGCGCCCTTGATGGTATAAGACACAGGAATAGTAGCTGCGCTGCTGATAGCTCCAGAACCGATCCGATGAAATGTGAGGTTTGGTGTAAGGGTTCTTGGCGTTGTTGAAGAAGGTCTTATGTGCCACGGAGCCATTCACATTGAAGACCCCGGGTGAAGTTGCAGTGCCTGGGAATCTTGGAAGTCTTGGCTTGTGTAAGTGCATCTAGTGCCACCCCTAGTTGGTTTTGGAGTATTGACGACAAACCTAGTTGAGGGACTAATGTGTTTGTGAGAATTTCAGGATAACACAGGTAGAAGTCCCTCATTGATTCGGTTTTCCTACCAGAGATGACCCCTAAAAATGTATGAAGACATTGAAGTCAAAGGTGGTATGTGAAGATATTCACATTGAAGACTATGACAAGAGAAGACATCACATGAAGACTATGGATCTCGAAGACTTAGATCTTTCGTAGTTCTTTTTCTTCTTTGTTGAGTCATAGGAACCACCGTACTGTTAAGTGGGGTCCAAGAGAACCAGTCAGAATGACTGAAGTGATGCTTAACCAAAATCCTATGTCTTCGAGTGAAGACTATGAGAGCGAATCTTGTCCAGAGTTGGACAAGTCAGCTTTGCTTGTAGCCCAAGTAAAGTTGCCGTGTGTGTTTGAAATCTGACCGTTGGAACACGTGTCAGTTCCTTAGTGACCCAGGGTCATTTCGGACAAATCAGGTCGGGTTGCCTAGTGGCTATAAATAGCCCACCCCCTACAACCATAAACGGTTGGCTGCTCAGAGTTAAAGTACGGCTATTGTCGTTTGAGAGCAACCCACCTCGAAGCCTTTGAGAGAGAATTCCTTGCGAGGATAAAGTCCTAACCACCCAGAGCCAAAGAGTGTTAGGCATCACTTAAGTCTTCTTGTCTGTGTGATCTGAAGACTTATTACACTTGAGGACTGTGAATCCTCCAGCCGGTTAGGCGTCGCGTTCTGAGCATCCAAGAGTCATTGTGGATCGCCGGTGAATGAAGTCTGTGAAGGTTTGGGAGTCTACCTTGAAGACTTACCAGAGTGATTGGGCAAGGTCTGTGTGACCTTAGCTCAAGGGGAATACGGTGAGGACTAAGGGTTCTGAGCTGCGTGTTCAGGACTGGGTGTCTGGGACTGTGTGTCCTCAGGTTTAAATACCTAGCCGCCCTAACCAGACGTACAGTTGTCACAGCAACTGGAACTGGTCCAACAAATCATTGTCTTCAACGAGTCACTGGTTTCATCCTTCCCTTCCCTTTACTTACTGTTGGTCCTTGTGAAGTCATTGCATGATTGCATTATCTTTTGTCTTCACTGAGTGACTGCTTGTTCTGATTGGCTTCACAATATCTTCCTACCTGATCCCTACTGCCTAGCTGCTATTAGTCATCGTGCTTTCACTTCGTTGATTACCTGACTAAGGTTTGCCTAGTGTAGTCTACCTTCCGCTGCGTGGTAATAGGTTTACTTCTATCGTTTGTCTTCAAAACTTCCCTGTTTAGAATACTTTCATAAAAATCGCCTATTCACCCCCACTCTAGTCGATCACTAGCACTTTGAATTGGTATCAGAGCAAGGTACTCCCTTGTTCTGTGTGATTCGGTTTAACCACCTGGAGTTTTAGCTATGTCGACTGCAGGGATAATTAAAGTCTCCGCTGTGTGCCCCGTCTTCGATGGAACTGAATATCCCTACTGGAAGAATAAGATGCACATGCATCTTGAAGCCATTGATGTCGACCTATGGTATGTCGTCAAGAACGGCGTTCCCAAGGCTGGAGAAGGTGTCACTGCTGCTGATGTCAAGAAGTTCGTTCAACTGGACTCTACTGCCAAGAATATCATCTGTGGTCATCTGACCAAAGGACAGTATGGCCATGTGAGTGCGTTGGAGACTTCCAAGCTAGTCTGGGACCGGCTCTCCAAGGTCAACGAAGGTGTCTCTACCCAGAGAGATCAGAGAATTAGTGTCCTTCGCAACCTCTTCAATCGCTTCAAGAGAAATGACAATGAGAATGTCCAACTCACATTTGATCGACTCACTGACATCACAAATGAGCTTCAAGCCCTCGGCGCCACTGAGATCACCAAGCATGAAGTCGTCAAGAAACTCCTGAGATCACTTGACAGTTCGTTTGACACCCTAGCCCTGATGATTCAAGAACGCCCTGATTTTAAGACACTCGATCCGTCTGACATACTTGAGAGGCTCAACACACACGAGTTTCAGCTTTCTGAGAAAAGAGACATCTACGGTCCCAGCTATTGGCGAACTCGTGCCTTGAAGGCAAAAGCTGTCTCCTCATTCGAAGAAGAATCTGATAGCAGTTCTGATGATCCTGAAGACATTGGAAAGGAGCTTCTATGCTTGTGAAGAAGTTCCAAAAATTCACCAAGAAGAAAGGGTTCAGAAAGTCTTCACGATCAAGCTCAAGGAATGATGAAGCTTCTACTCATGACTACAAGAAGAGAACATGTCACAAGTGCAAGAAGCCTGGCCACTACATCTCTGAGTGTCCACAGTGGGACAATGAAAACAAGAAGAAGAAGAAGAAGAGCAAGGAGTATGACTCTGACAACAAGAAGAAGAAGAAATACTCAAAGTCTTCTTCCAAGTCTTCCTCAAAGTCTTCATCACACAAGAAGAGCTCATCTGGCAAGGCACACGCGTTTGTTGGCAAGGAAATGGATTCTGAGGAGGAGTCTGCTTCTGAGGAGGCGGAGGTGGAGTCTGAGGAGGAGTCCGATTCTGGCATTGCGAGTCTGGCTACAGCATATGTTGCCAAGTCCATCTTCAACACTGAAGACAATGACTTCATCACCGACACCGATGCAAATGACAAGGACTACTCCGCTCCTTCCTACTGCTTCATGGCACGTGGTGCCAAGGTAAACACACGCACTACTCACTATCAAACATCCAGTGATGATGAATCTGATTGTGATTCCAAACCTAACTACAAAACACTTGCTAAAATTGCAACTGAACAACAGAAAGCTATGGAACACATTCAAAAAATGTTAGACAAAAGCGATGATCTGTTAGACGCTGAAATGACTCGATCTCAGTCCTTAATTGAAGACATAAAAAATCTTCACGTTAAGTATGAGGAACTTGAAAGTCGTCATGAAACGCTCTCAACAACTCATGAAAGGCTGTCCTATGATTATCTTCAAAGGAAGCAAGACCTTGAGAAATTGAGAGCGGCTCATGAAGATCTTCAAAAGGAAAACGAGTCACTTCGCGCCAAACAGATCAGTTCAGCTCAGGAAGGATTTGAACCACCATGTCTTAAATGCATTGAGCGTGATAACGCTACTTCTGTTGCTGAATGTTCTACTGCTGCTACTGTTGCAATATCTTCACCTGTTGATGTGGTAACTAACCCCTCTGCTGAGGATACCACTGCTATTGCTGATGAGAATGCTAGGTTGAAGACATTGCTTGAAACAGGGATGTACAAAAGTCTCAAAGGGCATCAGACACTATGTGATGTCCTCAAAAGGCAGATCCTGAACCGAAACCCTAGGAAAGAGGGTGTTGGGTTCGAAAGGAAAATGAATGCCGATGGCTCTTACTGGAAACCTGAGCAGTACCCCAAAACCACATGGGTTGCTGCAAAGGAACCTTCAGTGGATCCATCCACCCTATCTGGCTTCACTTGTGCTAATCCCATTGTTATTGATGAATCCTTTGATGCAAACTACAAACTGTTTAAGAATCAGAATGGTGAAGTGTTTGCCAGGTATATTGGTACTAACTGCAGGAATGGACCGCCTATGAAGAAGATCTGGGTGCCGAAAAGGTGTTTGGAGAATCTTCCTGTGAATGTCATCATGACACCACAGGTGAAGAAGACAAACCCCAGACCACAGGCTTCATATGGTCCAAAGGCTTCATACAGACAGAGGACTCACCGGAGTCGCACTAACGCAAATGTTTTGCAGGGAAGCCATACTCAGGCCTATGAATATGAGCGCGGTTCATCAAACCGCCATGTTCATAAGACCAAGAACTATTCTGCTTATTCTTATGAGTACTATTGTCCACCTGCAAGACTTTTTGCTAGGGCTCCAAAGCCAAAGTTCTCAGATGCTGCACTTAGACTCATTGCTTCAAAGCCACCCTTGAAGATGTGGGTGGCTAAGAAAGCTTAACTCTCTTTTGCAGGGAAAGGTCTCCAGCAGAAAACCAAAATCGTCTGACGCTATTGCTGGGGACCTTAAACATCTTGTAGGGCGCAAGATCAAATGCCCAAATGGTCTTATTATGTACTTTGTTCCTGAATCGCTTGCTACTCGCCCTATCAGTCCAAATCTCGATCTAAGCTTTCATAACCCACTGGTTCGTCAAATGTTTTTGCTTCACAATTCTCTTCGTGAAGCCTATCCCCCTAACTGCACTGTAGGGTACGACACCAGCAGCTTCAGAATGGATTATTGATAGTGGGTGTACCAATCACATGACTGGCAAGAGAAGCCTTCTTATGGACTCAACCTTACGTCCATCCGACAAAAGTCACATCACATTTGCTGACACTGGTAAAAGTAAGGTATTGGGTCTAGGTAGAGTTGCAATCTCAAAGGATCAACACATGGATAAAGTCATGCTTGTTGAATCCCTTGGCTTCAACTTAATGTCTGTCTCAATGCTTTGCGATTTAAACATGATTGTGATGTTTGGAAAATATCGTTGCCTTGTTCTAATGGAATCTGACAAGTCTCTAGTGTTTGAAGGGTATCGGAAAGATGATTTGTACGTGGTAGATTTCTCAGCAGGACCACAGCTTGTCGTATGTCTTCTAGCAAAAGCTTCAGAATGCTCGCTCTGGCATCGGAGGCTAGGGCATGCTGGCATGAGGAACCTGCACACCCTTGCAAAGAAGAAGCATGTCATAGGCATCGAGGGCGTCAAGTTCAAGAAAGATCACTTATGCGGTGCCTGTGAAGCAGGAAAGATGACGAGGGACAAGCATCCCTCGAAGACAATCATGACAACGACTCGACCCTTCGAACTGCTCCACATGGATCTTTTCAGTCCCACTCATTACTCAACTCTTACTACTACTGCTTGTCTCTATGGCTTTGTCATTGTTGATGATTATTCTAGATATACTTGGGTGCATATAATCCTCTACAAGACTGAAGTGCAGGATGTCTTCAGACGCTTCGCCAATCGAGCAATGAACAACTATGGTGCCAAGATAAAGCACATCATAAGTGACAATGGCACTGAATTCAAGAACTCTGGCCTTGATACATATCTTGATACTTTGGGCATCACACATGAATTCTCAGCTCCGTACACGCCACAGCAGAATGGCGTCGTCGAACGCAAGAACAGAACACTTATTGAGATGGCCCGAACGATGCTTGATGAATACAAGACTCCAAGAAAATTCTGGCCTGAAGCCATTGATACTGCATGCCATACAATCAACCGTGTTTATCTTCACAAGCTTCTGAACAAGACATCTTATGAGCTCCTTACTGGGAAGAAGCCAAATGTCAGTTACTTCATAGTATTTGGCACCAGGTGCTGGATCAAGGATCCACATCACACTTCAAAATTTGCACCAAAAGCACATGAGGGTTTTATGCTTGGATATGGAAAGGACTCGCACTCCTACAGAGTCTTCAATCTCTTTCATTATAAAGTGGTTGAAACAGTGGATGTGCAGTTCGATGAGACTAACGGCTCACAAAGAGAGCACCTGCCAAATGTGCTAGATGAAGTTCCATCCAGTGAATTAATCAAACATATGGGAACTGGAGAAATCATACCTTCTGAAGCTCAACCTGAAGAGGAACTTATCATCTCCGCACCTGATCAACCTAAAGACAATGCTCAGCCTGAAGACAATCCCTCTAACAATGACAATGATCAGCAAGAGCAAAATCTTCGCCCTGTACATCCTCGTGTTGCCAATGAAGTGCAGATTGAGAGAATAATTGATAGCATCAATGCACCCGGTCCACTCACTCGTTCAAGGGAAACACAGCTAGCAAATTTCTACGGGCACTTCGCATTCATCTCAATAACAGAACCCAAGAAAGTTGAAGAAGCCTTCATGGAACCTGAATGGATTCAAGCTATGCAAGAAGATCTTCAACAGTTTGAGCTGAATAATGTATGGGAACTGATTAAGCGTCCTGATCCTCGGAAGCACAATATAATAGGCACCAAATGGATATATCGCAACAAGCAAGATGAGCATGGTCAAGTTGTCAGAAACAAAGCTCGTCTCGTTGCTCAAGGATATACTCAAGTTGAAGGGATTGACTTCGATGAAACATTTGCTCCTGTGGCTCGACTTGAAGCCATACGCATACTGCTGACCTATGCAAATCATCATAACATACTTCTATATCAAATGGATGTGAAGAGCGCTTTTCTCAATGGCAAGATTGAAGAAGAAGTGTATGTTGCACAACCGCCTGGCTTTGAAGATCCAAAACATGCTGACATGGTATACAAGCTCAACAAGGCACGGTATGGCCTCAAACAAGCCCCTCGGGCTTGGTATGACACACTCAAATACTTCCTGAAGAGCAAAGGCTTCAGACCTGGTTCCCTCGACCCCACTCTCTTCACGAAGACATATGATGGTGAACTGTTTGTGTGCCAAATATATGTGGATGACATTATCTTCGGCTGCATCAATCAGAAATACAGTGAAGAGTTTGGATATATGATGCAAGAGCAATATCAGATGTCCATGATGGGAGAGCTGAAGTTCTTCCTTGGTCTTCAAATACGACAGCAACGCAACGGCATCTTTATATCTCAAGAGAAGTATCTCAAAGATTGCCTGAAGAAGTTCGGTATGCAAGACTACAAAGGCTTCACGACGCCAATGCCAGCCAAACATCATCTAGGTCCCGACGACAATGGTAAAGAGTTCGATCAAAAGGTATACCGCTCCATGATTGGTTCTTTACTTTATCTATGTGCATCTAGGCCAGATATTATGCTTAGTGTTTGCATGTGTGCTCGATTCCAAGAGGCACCAAAGGAATCGCATCACTTAGCTGTGAAGCGAATTCTTCGATATTTGGCTTACACCCCAACTCTAGGATTATGGTATCCAAAGGGCTCATAGTTTGATCTAGTTGGATTCTCGGATGCTGATTATGCTGGTGACAAGGTCGATCGCAAATCTACATCAGGCACATGTCATTTTCTGGGACGATTACTTGTATGTTGGTCTTCAAAGAAGCAGAACTGTGTATCTCTCTCCACTGCTGAATCTGAATACATTGCTGCTGGATCTTGCTGCGCTCAGCTTCTGTGGATGAAGCAAACACTCAAAGACTATGGCATTCATCTGAAGCAAGTACCACTCTACTGCGACAACGAAAGCGCCACCAAGATTGCCAACAATCCAGTTCAGCACTCGAAGACAAAGCACATTGAGATCCGTCATCACTTTCTCAGAGATCATGTTATGAAGGAAGATATTGATATCATACACGTCAACACTGAAGAGAAATTGGCAGATATCTTCACCAAGCCCTTGGATGAGAAGAGATTTTGCAAGTTACGGTGTGAGCTAAATATCTTGGAATCCTCAAATGTCCTGTGATCAGGCACACATCCTAACACTTATGCGTATTGATGACTTAGATGTGCAACACACAAAGTAAAGTATATCTTCAATCAATGAAGACATACATTCTAAGTGTGAATACATTAATGAGGAATTTGACTTTGGAGCGCCACGATAATTGTGCGCCGTGTCCGGGTCTAATACTTCCTATATGGTGGGTAACGCCACCACCAAATGTTCTGTTTGAAGTATTTCACTCATGGCGTTACATTTGCTATGTCTTCACATTTGGTTTGACTTCAATCTCAACATGTCTTCATGATTATCTTCAGTATGTTGATCATATATATATATATATATATATATATATATATATATATATATATATATATATATACTAGTGTTTTGTCCTCTACAGCATTCACTTATAGCTATGTCTTCTTGTCACTACTAGAAAAACCCCTACTAATGGCGCACCTAATATGGCCATTAATGGCGCATCTGTGGTGCGCCATTAATAGCACTTTACTAATGGCGCACCACCTGGTGCGCCATTAGTATCTGGTATACTAATGGCGCACCGCGGGTGCGCCATTAGTATAGGCCAGGGTGCGCCATTAGTATGCCTCCCAGGGGCCATGTATACCCAGGTGCTTTGGCATACTAATGGCGCACCGCCACTGGATGCGCCATTAGTAACCGCGGCATACTAATGGCGCACTACCCAGTGATGCGCCATTAGTATGCACTGTCATACTAATGGCGCACTGTCATGTGATGCGCCATTAGTATGAATATTAGGGTTTTTTTATTTTTTATTTTCTGTTTTTTGCACAGGTTACAAAATGTATAATTTGACAAAATATAGACAGCACACATCAACAACAGATTCATCGAATACAATAGAAGATTAGTCTTTGAATACAATTCATCATATTAGTCTCCGAATACAATTCATCATATTAGTCTCCGAATTGAAAAGACCGAACAAAGATAGAACATTATATTACAAGTCTCGAGACCGCGAGTAGCGAGTTTGTCTTCACATTACAAGTCGATATCGATCATCTAAACTACCATCACATAGAAGAGAGCTGCGGTCATCACGATGAGCATCATCACGATGAAACTCGTCTTCATCCGGTTCCTCCAACGCTCCCTCCCCTCTCCCGCTAGATAGCGGGCGTATCTAGATTCGGCCTCGGCCCTAGTGGTGTACCCTTTGTAACTGTTACCGCTGAATCGGTGAACCTGTCTCCGACACTCCTCCCAGTCATCGTAGACTCCGGGAACCTTACCCTTGTACACGACATACGTCGGCATCGCTATGCACTAGCCAAACGAAACGTTAGTACCAATTCACAGACAATACATAAGCAATATATAAGTATGCAACAGAACGATCGGAAGAGAAAAGCAAGACATTAATAGCATCGATTACATCTAAGTTGAACGACTCTCGAAACCAAAGAGACATACTACAAGTTCATTAAAGTTTAATTACAACATGAGCCAATCGATGTTTCAGAACTAGACACAGCATCACTGCTTTCGACTCGACTCAAGGGACCGGAGCGTGGATGAAGCCGCCGTCTATCGTGGGAGTCATGAAGTAACGGTCGTTGTCAGCCTGCATTTGTAGCATTGTGTCGATGTCACTGTTGGACGGTTGATTGTTGAGGTAGAACTGCCCCGAGGTACGAAGGACATCTTGATGGATGATTTCCGCAAACTCCGACTGGATGCGAAAGAATTCTTGTCGGAGGTCCGCGTCCTGGATTGCCGACACGCTCTTTGCCCAATCTTTGAGTTTACTCGGTAGCAGAAGTTGATGATGGTCCCGTACGATCGCCCGCATGTGATGGATGGCGTAGTAGGCACCCTTCTGACCGCCAGGCGGCTGCTTGACGCAGCAGAACATCGTATTGTGGGAGAACACGTGCTTGCCGTACTTACGAATAGGCCTGGTGAAGGTGCCTCCAGATTTGGCGTAGCCGGGGAGAACATCATCAAGAACCTTCTTGACATTTGTGTAGTCTACGTTCGACTGACGGTCCGGGTCGAAATACGTGGCCATGGAATATTTGGGGCTTAGGAGGATGAGCGTGCAACGTGTGTCACTGCAGAAAACACGGAATGTTAAAAGAAAAACGATCGAAATGTAAGAATTCATATGTTACGGGCCGGTTGAGGGGAGGACTTACTCGGGAAAGTAAGGCACGAGGAAGTTATCCTTATCTTGGTTTGCCAGAATGACGCCTTCGAGGTAAGAACTCGCGACTTGCCGGTCCCCAGCGCTGCCCAAGATCTTGGCACGCATGTAGAAGGGGTCGACTATCACGATGTCCGGGGTCTTGTCGCGAATGATCCGCATCTCCATACTCAGCGAAAATAGCCGAACGAAGGTGTAGTGCAGCGGATGAAGGTTCAACATAGCGTGGATGTCATCAAAACGCAGGACGATCGTACGCCCGATGGAGTTATCCACAAAGCCCTTGCCCTCTGGCACCTTGGCCGCGAAAACCGGGTATGCCACATCCTTCTCTCTGAGACGCCGCTTCTCCAAAGCAAGAACACTGTCATGCAGACTCCGCATAGCACCGGTTGCAGCATTGAGCATATTTGTCGGTAGCATCGCCCTACCCGCCACATGCACCCTCCTCGAGATATCCTGCGGTGAAGGTGGCCCGTCCTGAGCACGGATCGTACTCGGTGCCGGCTGGCTCGCACCCTTCTTAGTCTTTCTTTTGCGTGCCTTCTTCTTCTCCTGTAATGGGACCGAGTTCTGCTCACAGACCGCCTTCTTGAGTGTGTTGGGGCTGATAATATTTCGCACCTCGCCTATCTGAGGCTCGGTGAAGTCGGCAGCTGGAGGCGTCTCCTGAGAGCTGAACGCCAGACGGCGCCTGTTGCAACTTGGCTTCTCCGCGGTACCAGCTAGATCGCACACGTCTTTTGTTGGGTTTGGTTCTTGAGAAGGAGGCCCCATGAAGTCGCCATCGTACCCATGATCGGCAAAGTACTGATCGACGTTGCCAAATGTATCATCGTCGTCGTCGTCGTCGTTCTGATCCTGTGCCATATGCATGTTTGGATCCAGTGGCATAGGGATGTCCGGCACCGTTACGGCGGTCTTGCCATGGGGCCGACTTGGCGCCGGCACGACTGGCGGTGTTGTCTTTGGGGTGGTGTCCCCCGCCCCCAAACGAATCTGGCTCTTCGGCCAAAGCAGGGGCCAGCTCAGGCAGGCGCTGAGGGTCATCACGTCTTCATCGTCGGCCCCGACGGGTCGAATCGGAGGTAACAAGTCGTCGCAGCCTGGCAGCACCCGAACCAGTTGAACCCTAAACAAGTTGGGTGGCATCTGGGTACCGTGGAACAAGGGGTTACCCGGTTGAACGATTTTGCCCTTGGCGACATCGACCAACTCGTTGTTCACGAAGTGGAGGAGAGTGCACGGAACGTCGGCGGCGCCCTGCGAAAACATGTAGGGCGTCAGGGATGCCCAGTCAAAGGCAAGGAGATGAAGTCCTCGGCCGAGAGAGGCTTAATTAGTTACCGTGATGATGGCGTCGAGCTCGGCTAATGTCGACGCACCGCCAACGGCGGGCGTGCAGTTGACGGAGGGGCCGCTTGCTGAAGAGGTGCCGGCCGGCGTACACCCGGGTGCATTAAGCTCCCGTGCCGGCGTCGGAGACACCAATGCCGCCTCCGCCGGAGGCACCAATGGCCCCGCCATCGCATTATGCGAGTTGCTGGCCGTGAAGCTAGGAATCGGGGGCGGCCCCTGTTGGCCGCCCGCAATCCACGCACTCAACCCCGAGATCAAGGTAGGCACAAGGGCGGTGATCGTCGCTCCGAGTCGTTGTTCCACTTGCTCTTGGACAATCTCCGGAATCCGCGCCACCTGTGCCTTGAGTTCTTGAACCTCTCGCGCCTGGCTTTCCGAGCTGGTCTTTTTCTCCTTCCGCACACCAGCGGTATAGTATGACCCCCATTTTGTCGACAAGCCTTTGCCGGCCACACGACCAGCTGACGTCGGCTTACTGAGCTTATCCTTGTTCTTCATTACATTCAACGCCCTATTTAGAGTGGTGTCCCAAGGGTTGCTCTTAGTCGACCCCGCGCTACTGCTTTCAGTCGCCTGCGGAAGGAATGTGAACCATTTAGAAATTTGGCTTCATTAATTAGAATGCAACCATATGGAGCTAATTACGCGGGGGTGTATTCCTTACCAGAACAAGCTCAAGCTGCCTGGTCTTCGGATCCGTGGTAAGCTCCTTTGTTTTCGGGTCCTTCTTGTACCGGGCCCTGACAAAGTTCCTGGTCTGCTTGTTACCGCTGTATTTCTCGAAGAGGGGCGGTAGGCCTTGCTCGGCACGGTCCGCCTCCTCCTTGTCCCATATAGGCTCCGCCACTCTGTAACCGCCGGGACCGAGTGTGTGTTCCCCTATGTTCAGCTCCCGCATTTGTTTCCCCCACTCACTTGATTGGGAGCTTGCGGTGCTCGAGCAATTGATCTTGAAGTCGTTGTAGTCATCTTCGGTGATCGAAGGATTTTTCTCCTTGATCTTCTGATAACTCTCACCTTTCTCGATCATTTTCTTCACATTGCTTTTCCAAGTAGACAGGGCCTTGCTCATCTTCGTGAGGGCAGCATTGTTCACTTTATTCCCTTTGAGGCTTGTGTTTGCAAATTCAGCGGGGAACTTGTATCGTTCGTGCAGCTTCGTGAAGAGGAGGTGGCGCAAATTCCCTCGGTCAGGATGCCTCAGGTTCTCGGTGTTGATCGAGACGGTGCTCCGGACAATGCACCCGAGCTGAAGCGAGTACCCCTTGACTATTCGTTCGGGCGCCGTTGGATTCCCGTTGGAGTCCACTTCAGTAACTTCCTCCTTGAGGGTGAGGAGCACGATCGGGCGCCGGTCCTTCCGTTGCCTCTTCGGTTGGCTGCCATCTGTGCGGGCGCCGCCATCATCAGTGGTGGCATCCTCGGCGGCACCATCAGTGGTGGCATCAGTGTGGTCATCCTCGGCGGCACCATCAGTGGTCTCAGGATCGGTGGGGAAGGCGGCGGCCTCATACAAGTGAGGTTGTTCCTCCATCTCCTGGGACAGCTCCCAGAATGCCTTGCCGCCCGAACCCCCGGCCTCATCGTTGTGGGCCATGTTTCTCTCTAAATAGAAACAAAGTTTGGTCAAAAAGTTGGTTATTGTCAAGGAACAAGATCTCTAAGTTGACCAAATAACCTAATTCTCGAGGAATGTCGCCAAAAAGTTGGTTATTGTCAAGGAACAATTGAGAGATGTTTGTGATATTGCCTAGGTGTTTTGGGATAGAACCTGTTAGTGTGTTGTTGCTAAGGTCCAAGTCCACGTTCTCAGGGTAACCTAGTTCTTGAGGGGTGTGTCTAGAAAGTTCACTCTTCTTTTTAGAAGACAAGCGTCTGAAATGGTATTGCCTTTCCTTAATTTGTACTATTTTTTCATTGTGTTGAATACTTATGTGGGTGAGTGTATCTGTAATTACTTTTTACTACACCGCAGGGTGTTCAAACACGCGGAGAGGATAAACGCTAGCAGGCTGATCATTGCATATCATTCATAACCATGAATGAAGGCTCAATGGACCAAGGAAAGAAAACCTACACAAACACAAGGATGACTATTGGAGACACTCAGGCCTGCTGCTTTGTGTTGATTGTTCAGAAGCTAGGGAATGTCCATTATATATAGATGCAGAGAAGCTTCGGCCGTGGTGAAGGTCAACCCCTATATTTTAATTGGAGGGCCAAGAGATAAGCTAAGCTGCAAATTATGAATCTGCGTCGAAAATTGCACCACATTCAGCATAGGGCAGGAGACGCCTACCCTAATGAATATGTTATTCTCACAGCTCATCACTTGCTGAACTTGTAAATCATTTCCGTGAAAACAATCAAACGGTTTTCAGCGACAAGTGATACAAGGAACTAAACTGGGTTTCAGCTCTACATGGGCCAGAGTGGACTTGAGCAAATGTGTGTATGTGATGTGCCCCAACAGGGTAAACTTATTAAGATATACTCCAATCTTCATCAAGTTGCAGTTTTGAAACGTTGGCAGTTTTTCTAGCTGATGAAAGGAAACGATTTCCTTCCTGGACCATCGAGTCATGCACACGTTGGGTTAATGCGCAGTCGAACTCCGATGAAGAAAAATAGAAAGTATATGGCATAAAGGGGT
Source organism: Triticum aestivum (assembly GCF_018294505.1). NCBI lineage: Eukaryota > Viridiplantae > Streptophyta > Magnoliopsida > Poales > Poaceae > Triticum > Triticum aestivum. The sequence goes on from NC_057797.1 coordinate 8,782,291, forward strand.
CTAGACTTGTGCAATTTTGACATTTAGGGTTACCCAAATGCATGTGTTATGACTTCTGAAGCCAGACAGAAACTCCGATTATTTTTGGTTCTGTACATGATGCAAAATGGATGGATGGATGAATATAATGAAGCAAGTAATTGTCCTGCCTTGGAAATTAAGCTGGTGCCTACAGGTATATGTATGTATTGTTCGGTTGGTCCTGAAAAACAAAAGCTATCTAGCTAGTATGCAATGCAAATTAAGCTGCAGATAGCTTATTGTCTCCTCTCACTATCTCTCTATCACACATGGCAAGCAAGGGTGTCTGAGTGTGTGAATAAAATACTAAACTAATCCAACCACTAAAGCAAATTAATTTTTATTTCGGTTGAGAATCGGGCACCTTCTAGGTCAAGAAAATTGGGCATGACCTTTGCTAATTTTCTTGACCTAGGAGTGCCCCATTTCTCAACCGAAACGGAAATTAATCAACGTTTCAGGAGAAAGGGGTTATTTTAGAAGATCACAAGTAGCAGCAGCATCACTTGACAAAATCACAACTAGCAGCAACAACTCGCAGATAGCAGCAGCATCACTTGACAAGTAGTACAGCAGCAGCAGCATGCATGCACTGGTCCATGGCACAAAGTCCATGACCCAGAACAGAGCACTTTACTAAAAATGAAGAAGAAAAAAGGCATGCATGCACTGGTTGTAGCAAATCATCAGTTAATTAAGAATAGTTTTAGAGGTAACTAACTGAAACTATTTATCATGTTGACAACAGTAGCATGTGGACCTATCATGGTGATTTCATATCAAAATAGAGGAGTACTCCTGTTCATTTGGAGAACTCATACAACAATTGTTATGCATCAAACTTGGGATCAACAGTAGCATGTGACAAACAAATTATACATCAGGAATAAAGCATCAACTTTGTCAAGCGTATGAAATTGCTTAGGTTCAACAGAAAACAAAAATGCCCTGTCAATTTTCAATGCCCTGTTTAATTGACCGAACAAGTGTTTTTATAGGCATAATACAGCAGCACAGCCCCATAATGATACCACGGGCCCCCTGTCTCATTGTAAATAGACAAGTAGTACTGTCCATCATGTATTATCTAATACTGTATATTCTTGCTAGGAGGAAGACCAACTTTCTGGGTAACTAGTGTATAAACTAAACAGTATAGTCAATATCAGCCTGACAAAACAGAACTGAAAGCATTCTGAGGTTGAACAGAAACCTAATCAGGCAGTTTTACTAGACAAAGACGGCAGCAAACAAAATAACAGGCCAACCAATGAAACCTAAAGAAGAATGATCCAATTGACATCAAAGTACGCATTGACACCCACATTCCACAAGAAAATTGACAGCATGACCAATGAAACCTAAAGAAGCATGATCCAATTGACAGCAAGTATACATCAGCACACCTAGCATCACCATCTAGTCATAAAGCGCGTCCAGTTCATAATTACACCTAGTCAAGAGTCAAGACAAGCTTAACTTTCAGGAAAGTTGATGCACATTTCCACGAAAGCCCACCAAACAAATTGCATCAGTTTCATAATTTGTAACGCAAAGGTGCAATGGATCCAAATAAACTTGCATGTGAGAAACCTAAACAAGCCATATCCAAATGACAACGGGAAGGCATCAATGCAAATTAAGGTTCGCATCAGAAACATGAAAAAATAGCTGTGCAGGGGATCAATGCAAATAGAAGTGACATGTTGCTGTGCAGAATTAGTCATGCATAGGTGTTTCACATACAGAGGGGAGTTCTTGATTAGTTAAGAAAAGCTCAAATTTCAGGAAAGTTAATCCATATTTCCAGAAAGTAAATTCAGATGCAAAATGAGTACATAGGTGCCGAGGGGAGGAGAGGAGGAGAATTCAGATGCAAAAGCTCACCTTAGCAGCAGCTTGGATTCAATGGAGCTTGGAGGGGAGGAGACGGTGCCGAGGCCGTGCGGGAAATGACGGCGCTGCGCGGGTTTCTCCTCTCCTCTCCTCCTCGAGAGGAGTGTGGCGGGCTGCTGCAATGGAGAAGGGGCTAGGGTTAGGATGGATAGAAGCAAGCAGCCGAGGGGGGAGGGGGCAGCTCACCTGGCTTGGCGTCGAGGGAGAGGAGGAGCCGCTCTGCTTGCTTGGCGTCGAAGGGGAGGAGGAGCCGCTCTGCTTGCCTGGCGTCGAGGGGGTGGAGAAGCCCCTCTGCTTGCGTCGAGGCGGTGGTTGGAGACGTCGGGCGTCGAGGCGCAGGGGCGCAGGGGCAAGGGGCGGCGTCGAGGCGTCGGGGCAAGGGCGGCGTCGCGACGTGGGGGCGGCGTCGAGGCGGCGGGGCAGCGGCGTCGGGGCGGCGTCGAGGCGGCGGGGCAGCGGCGTCGGGAGAGGAGAGGGGAAGGGGATCGAGGGAGAGAGAGGGGATCGATAGGTTTGGGCCGGGAGGAAGTATGGATGGGCGGGGGCGGCACAATACTAATGGCGCACCACCCCTCGGTGCGCCATTAGTACATCCATGCTAATGGCGCACCTCACCCTGGTGCGCCATTAGTATTTTGCTCGAGCCAACAGGTTATCTACCACCTGAGCTGATCCACATCAAGTCCCCTCTACTAGCTCAACTGGTCAGCAGCCAGTTCTCACACTAGGAGGTCCTGGGTTCGATTCCCAGGCTCCACTAATTTTTTTTATGCATTTAAAATGTTGTTTGATACTTATTTGTGTTTAAATATGTTCAAACTTGTTTAAATCATATCAGTAATATTTTTTTATAAGACAGTAATAATGTCGGGTGCAGGGGGTCGGCGGCGGCGGTTGAGTAGGGGAGGGGTGCGGGGGGTCGGCGGCGGCGGTTGAGTAGGGGAATTGAGGGTGCGGGGGGTCGGCGGCGGCGGCCGGTGGACCGGGGGGTGCTCGGCGGCGAGGGGGACGGCCGGATCTGGCGAGGTGGGATAGCGATCGAGATGGAGGGGGATCGAGATCGAGTGTCCATGAAATTTAAAAATATTCATGATAGTTCAAAAACTGCCGATGAAATACAATCGAGAAATGAAGGTTACGATTTAAATACAATCGATCTTAGCTAGCTATCTGTTCACAATCTTCTTGCCCTTCTTTTTCGCAAATGGAGTTCTTCTGTGGAACGGACGTCCTTTAGGTAGGGTGGTCCTGCTTCTTCTTGTGGTGTATGCTGCTACTTCATCATCGTCGTCATGTTCGATCCTCGGGTCGCCATACTTGTCGAAGTCTTGCTCATTGGCTACTCCATCCATTCCGATGATCTTCCTTTTGCCTCTCCTCACGACAACACGACTGGGCTTTGACGGGTCGGTAATGAAGAAGCATTGGTCCACTTGGGAAGCCAGTACCCATGGCTCATTTTTCGCGGTGACGTTTGCGCCCGCGGTCTTGGATTTGGCTTCGGGTATAACCATGGTGGTGAAATACCGGTCTTCTTTTATGACGTTCTTGGCCCATCTGACACGGAACATCGGGACCTTCTCTCCAGCGTAGCTCAGCTCCCAGATCTCCTCGATCCTTCCGTAGTATCTGTCCTTGTCGTTACCGGTGTAGGATTCCATCGTTACCCCGGAGTTCTGATAACCATCGCTCTTCATGTCCTTGGCCTCGGTGTAGAATGTGTAGCCGTTGATATCGTACGCCTCATAGGTCATCAGGTTGTGCTCGGCGCCCTGTGACAAGGCGAATATGAGTTGTTCTTCCGCGGAAGAATCCTCATGTAAAGGGTACGACAGAAGCTTCTGCTTGAACCAACGCGTGAAACATGAGTTGTGCTCTTTGAGTATATCTCCGTCCGTCCTCTGTTGGCCTCGGTCATTGTACGTCTTCTTAATAAAGGTTTTGTGCTCTACCACCCAAGGATCGACCACGTCTATGTGTTGTAGCGCGACTAGGTTTGCTCTTTCAAAGTCGGCGAGTCGACCCTCGAAGTCGACATGCATTTCGCGGCGACCCTCACGGTGACCCCATCCAGCGAGCCTGCCGAGGTGCCTGTTGACGGGCAGACCAACGGGGTTCTCGATGCCTAGATAATTCGTGCAGTAGGAGATGCACTCTTCGGTCAGAAAGCCCCTGGCTATGCTTCCTTCTGGACGTGACATGTTGCGAACGTATCCTTTGATGACACCATTCATCCTTTCGAACGGCATCATGCTGTGCAGGAACGTCGGCCCGAGTTGGATGATATCCTCCACTATATGGACCAGCAGATGCACCATAACGTCGAAGAATGCGGGCGGGAAGTACATCTCAAGCTCGCATAGTATCACCACGATCTCTTCCTGTAGCCTTCTGAGTTGCCTCACGCCAATCGACTTCCGAGAGATGACGTCGAAGAAGTTGCATAGGCCAAATAGCGTTTCACGGACGTGCGCGTCCATGATCCCACGGATTGCAACTGGAAGTATCTGCGTCATCAGCACGTGACAGTCGTGAGACTTCATCCCGCTGAACTTCTGCTTCGCTGGGTCTAGGTATCTGCTTATCTTCCCCGCGTAACCGTAAGGAAGTTTTACTCCTAGGAGGCAGGTGAAAAACTGCTCGATCTCCTCCTGACTTAGAGTGAAGCACGCGGGAGGGTAGTCATTTCCGGTCTTCTTGGCCTTTTTGCCTTTGCGACGACTTTCTGTGTCCTGCTTCGCCTCATCATCATCATCATCATCATCATCATCATCATCATCATCATCATCATCATATATAGCGTGAAGCTCCTGCCTGATGCCCATTGATTTCAAGTCTGCCCTTGCTTTCGGCCCATCTTTGGTCCTCTCTGGCATGTTGAGCAGGGTACCAAGCAGACTCTCGCACACGTTCTTCGTGATATGCATGACATCAAGGCTGTGAGGCACACGGTGGATCTTCCAGTACGGCAAGTCCCAGAAAACAGACCTCGTTTTCCATACCTTCAGCAGCGGCTCTGGCGCCTTTCGCTTCTTTCCCGGCTCTGGCACCTTTTGCTTCTTTCCCGGCAGTGGGCAGTCTTTCCAATTTTTCAACAGCTTGTCTATTTCCTCGCCGCTCCTCGTACACGGGCGTTTTCGGGGTTCGGTTTCACCATCGAACAGATCCTTGCGTTTCCTCCACGGGTCATCGTCGCGAAGCCACCTTCGATGTCCCATGAACACGGTTTTCGAAGACCCGGGATCTCTATCTAGCTGGCGATACGTTGTGTCATCCATGCACCTTACGCATCCAGAAAATCCGTGGACTACCTGCCCCGCAAGATATCCGTAACCGAGATAGTCGTGCACCGTCGTGAGCAGTGCGGCTCTCATAGGGAAATATTCTTTCTCTGCGGCGTCCCACGTATTGGCTGGCGTTTTCCACAGCGTGTCAAGCTCCTCTTTCAGCAGCCCCAGATACAGATTGATGTCGTTCCCTGGTTGTTTCGGCCCTTCAATTAGCATACTCATGTGAATGTACTTCCTCTTCATGCACAACCAGGGGGGAAGGTTGTACATCCACACAAACACAGGCCAGGTGCTATGTGTGCTTCTCTGGCTGCCAAACGGATTGACTCCATCGGTGCTCGCGCCCAGCACGATGTTCCTTGGATCGTTCCCAAATTCTGGGTATTCGAAGTTCAACGCTTGCCACTGGCTCGCATCCTTAGGGTGACTCAGCATCTTGTCTTTTTTATCTATCTCCGGATCATTTGCGTCATCTTCTCGCTTCTTCTCCTCCCTATCCGCGTGCCAACGCAGGAGCTTTGCTACCTTAGGGTCCGCGAAATACCGTTGCAGACGAGGAGTGATCGGAAAGTACCACACCACTTTTCGAGGAGCTTTCTTCCTCTTCTTGTATCGAGTGACACCGCACACCGGACATATGGTAGACTCCGCGTGCTCGTCCCGATAAATGATGCAATTGTTCATGCACACATGGTATTTCACGTGCGGTAAATCCAGAGGACACACGATTTTCTTCGCCTCCTCCAAACTGGTCGGGCACTTGTTCCCCTTGGGAAGACGTTCGTGCCAGAATGACATGTTCTCGTCGAAGCATGCGTCGGTCATTTTGTGTTTTACCTTCATCTCCAGAGCCATGAGCGTTACTTTCAGGCGGGTATCCTCGGGCCTGCATCCTTCATACAATGGAGTAACCGCGTCTAACTCAAGTTGATCCATCTTGGCTTTCTCTCGGGCGGCAGCTCTTGCGTTATCCGTCTGCTTGAGAAGCAGCTCTTGAATATGAGGGTCCTGCACCCAGCCCATCGATGGTCCAGCGTCGTCTGCTCCGCCGGCATCATCATCATGCCCTGCATCTTCTACATGATGACTGTGTACAGCATCACCGTCGTGATCATCTCCTGGGGATTCTTCGTCTTCTCGCCCCCCCCCCCGAGCCGCGGTGGTTGTCTTGCTGCCCTTCCTCATTTCTTGCCCGGCCCCCATGGACGACTTCGTAGTCATCTTCATCACCTTGCCACCGATAGCCATCCATGAAACCACGCAAGAGCAGGTGGTCCCGCACCTGCCCGGAATCCGGGTCCGCAATAAGGCTATTCAGCTTGCATCTTCGACACGGACATCTTATCTCCGTCTCGTTCTTTTGAAGCATCTCGGCCTTCGCGGACCTCAAAAACCTATTCACGATGCCTTCGGTCATCGTGCGGACCATGGTCGCCTGCGGGGTAGAGCAAAACGATATTTTAGAACCAAGAAAAAATTTGGCATGACTTTCCCTAAAAATAGGACCAAAAAGAATGCTTAATGCCAAAATTCTCGCCGAAACGGAAATGAATCAACATTCCGGCAAAATATTGGCAACTATCGCATTTCAAATAAAGGTACACCTCCAAACACAAACACATATGCAACACCACAAACATATGCAACACCACGAACATACATAGATCTAGCTAGGCCATAAAAAGTGCATGTGCACATTGTTGTAGGGAGAACAACATAAATATAGCTTCCCCCCTTACTTACCTAGCAAAACAAGGTAACTTAACCACTTAATTTGAATGAATCTATGGTGGAAATGAGGTGAAAAAGAGGAGGCACCCGAGACAAGGAGGAGGCGGTGGAGAGAATGAAGTGGGGAGAAAGTGAGTGTGGGAGGAGAGGCTGTCCAAAATATCTTGTTGCTGCCCACTTACTAATGGCGCACCAGCAACAAATGCGCCATTAGTAATCCAGGTTACTAATGGCGCACCCCCTGGTGGTGCGCCATTAGTAGTTTTGCAAAAAAAACACACTAATGGCGCACTCTGCCACGGTGCGCCATTACTAGTTTGAACTAGTAATGGCGCACCGCGTGCGAGTGCGCCATTAGTACTTTTGCAAAAAAAGGAATAAAAACAATAATAAAAAAATTAACATTAGTGGCGCACCTACTGGCTGGTGCGCCATTACTAGTTACAACTAGTAATGGCGCACCACCAGTGGATGCGCCATTAGTATGTTTGGACAGGCGCACTAGTTCAAAAAAAAATTTGGTACTAATGGCGCACCATGGGCAGGGTGCGCCATTAGTAGTTTCAACACTAATGGCGCATCAGAAGGTGGTGCGCCATTAGAATATACTAATGGCGCACCACATGTCTGGTGCGCCATTAGTGTCAATTCCATCTATAGCCCTTTTCCTAGTAGTGTGTTGAATCTTTTGAACTAAGTGAATGTGATCGGACCCTAACCTCTCTATGCTTTCTATCTCAAACTCTATCTCTCCAAATCATATGCATTCTATTGAAACTGTCGAATGTGTTCTTTGCATCCTTGTCAGTGGAAGATACAGAGACAAACATTAAGTCTGTTTTCAATGCTAATTCCTTCACCTGAAACTCGGAGAAGTGGGAACGACCACCCGACAATCCAGGCGTGCGTGGGAACATGGAACAACCTCTGATATGCTGCATGATGGCCACGTGTTCCTCAGATGTGAATCGCCAAGGGCACCTGTGTAATAACACTGAGCCATCCCTGTCCCTATAAATACACGCCTCACCTTAGTCATTATCCTTTCTTCCACTTCGCATGAACCCTAGCGCCACCGCTAGCCCTCGACGACGCCGGCGACGAAGCGCTTAGCTGCCGCAACCTCTCCGACACCGTCTTCACGCCGACCGCGGACATCGTCTTCTCCGTCGTCGCCGTAGGTGTCCTCCGTCGCCAAGTTAGAGCATGGATGATCGAACTGCTCGGCCTCCTCTTCCACTCCGTCTAGCAGTTTCTTGTGTGGTAAATAAAACTCCCTTTTTACGGCCTCTTTGATCCTATTGATTCGTCACTTTCTACCACAAGCAATTTCTGTTCACACAAGTTGGATCCACTTCATACTGCATCTCATATTATGCCTAGTATGTTCACTTATGCTTCACAAAGTAGTTAGATTCCTCACTTATACTGATCTGTGGATTCGTACAAATCTGGAACCAACTCCTTATCTATGAGTGAATGTCTTCGCACGATGAGGTCAATGTCTTCTAAACTAATTTATCTTCAAAATCTTCTGAGAATTCATATGACCTCTTCCCCTTCCCTCGCACCTTAATGCTGTCACAGGTACATGTCCGTGGGAGAATCCCTTGGTTCTCATAGTCTGCATTCATTTGCAGAATTCTTACAGCATCACATAAATTCTCCTGAAGCCAGTTCCTATTGGTCCAGCAAGCGAAAGCCCTTGAAGCCTTTGAACGTATTGAAGCCATTCAGTTTAAACTTCATGGCTGCAGAGAAATCAGCAAGGAAGGGTGGCAGAAAGCGTCGAGGTGTGACATCAAGAGATCTGCCCGATGACCTCTCAGAACTGTACAAGACAGATCCAGAAGAGGATTACAATCAGCGCAAGACACGAATCCAATGGATTCGACGATATTGGGCAGAACAGTGGTTCAAGTACAGATTTGTGACAAAGGAATATGCTGAAAAGAATGCCATTAAGCGACCATGGGGAGACATCCTATACAAAAATCTTCAACCCAAGTCCAGAGATGAAGCCATTGAACAAGGCTTTTATCCCTGCATGGTCCGTGGACCACAGCCTGCGGATGCTGACCCATCGTCGCTGCTATGGTGTCGTGACGACAATATGTTCAAGCGCAACTTCCAGTTTGCCCAGAATTCGGCGAAGCAGAACAAGAAGTCTTTGGGATTAGACTTCAACCCTGGTCCCTCTGCTCCCCGTGCCGATGGGACCCGCAAAGCTGAACCCAATCTTGTTGGGCCCTTCTACAACCTGGAAGGTCTCATCACTCATATCGTGGTTCAAGGGATAGCCGTGGATGAGCCTGCAGGTGACGCTGAATCAGATGAAGCGCCTGCAGCGCCGAAGCCAAAGAAACTAAAGCGGCCTAAAGCTTCAAAGCCTGCCTCAGCACCAAAAATCTCACAGGCAAAGCCACTGGCTACTGCACCTCCTAAAGACAGTGTGAAGTCTGAAGATCTATCACGCATCTCCAAGCCCCAGAAAGTCAAGATGCCTCTGCCACACACCAGCCAAGAACTGACTGTTGCTGCTATTCTGCGCAACGATGCCATTGATCTGTCCAGTGATGAAGATCTTGCAGATGACACTCTTGAGCAACTGATCAAGAGCAAAGAAGAAGCAGAAATCTTCAACAATTTGCCTCTCTTTGACATGGCAATCATCCACGACTTCATCGATGAGTGGTTTGACGCGCCCAACCTCAGCTTTGAAGATCTGCAACTTCCCATTGGCCTTAGTGTTGCCTTCCATGGTGCCATTGCTTCAGAGTTAGCTATAGCCCAGCGCATCGTTGAACTGAAGCAGAAGATTGACTTTGAGAAAGCTCAGTTCAAGAAGCATATGGCCAAGCTCAGCGTGCAAGAGGTCAAGAACTTCAAGATCATGCTGCACGAGCTCAAAGAAGCCTTTCTCAAGAAGCGTGAAGAAGCTCAAGGTTCTCGTGAGCGCATGAAGAGCCTGGCTGACAAGTGTGTGCAAGCCTACAATGAGGCTGAGGAGCGCAAGGCCCTTGGGCGTCCTGGCATCGACCCCAGGATGGCTGCAAAGCAGAAGAAGAAGAAGAAGAAGAAGAAGAAGAAGAAGAAGAAGAAGAAGAAGAAGAAGAAGAAGAAGAAGAAGAAGAAGAAGAAGAAGAAGAAGAAGAAGAAGAAGAAGAAGAAGAAGAAGCCCGCTATGGCCGAACCCGACGCACCAAGGCAGGAAGCACATCCCATTGTCTTCCCAACCAGCATGACTGGCTCGAAGCCAAAAGCCAGGTCTACCGCTTCAGAACTGAAGAAGACGAGGATTGCTGAGGCTGAAGCCAGAAAGAGGAAACATCCTGAAGCATCTGCTGCTGCTCCCTCCAAGAAGAAGCGGAAGACCAAGAAGGAACGGGCTGCTCCCACAGAGCCCTTAATTGTTGAACCTATCTCCATGGTTCGCCCTGCCGTTGAACATCAAGAGCGCCAACTGACTGTCCATGAGCCTGCTTTCACAGAGGCTCATGAAGCTGAGGACATACCAGCAGCTGATCCCATCGCTGCTGAAGACATTGGTCACCATGACCATGTTGAAGATGATGCAGTTCTTCCTCAGATCGAGCACCAATAGGTATCATCGCCTGTGCTTACGCACAGCGAAGTCATCAGCATTGGTCGTCCTCTGATGCCAATTGCTCAGGATGCATCATGGGCTGATCACCCACAACAACAAGTCACACCACCCCGGCAAGAAGAAGAAGATGACTTTGAGGCCCAGCCAACTCCATCTCCAAAGGAGTCACCAGCGTTACGCAGGCTTTGCAAAGGACCAAGGCATCCAGTCTCTGAATCTGAAGCTAAAGCTGCTGAAGACATTCTGGCTGCATCAGCCGATGACACCCAAGAAGAAGCACGTGTCCCCACTCCCCCAACTACTGACGAAGCTGTTCTCGAGGAGAACGTGTCTGTGCCCGACCCTCCAGCTCATTAAGTGGAGGTAGAAAATCTTGAGGCTGCCACCACCAACACTAGTGAAGCCACTGACGCTATCATGGCTGAAGCAAATGTGGAGCCTACACCAACCCAAGAACCAGAAGTCAGCGAAGCCAATGATGCTACTGCTTCTGTTCCTGCGCCTGCTGCTGGTCCTCAGTTTGACTATCACATTGAGCATAGGCCTCAGGTACAGAAGCCAATGCCAAGGTTGCCCAGGTTTCCAGGTCCTGCATCAACACCTAGATCCTTCAACGTCAACAACTTGAAAGCAGACAACACCTTCTTCAATAGCTCCAAGAACCCCTACTCAAGGGAACGAATATCTTCTGATCGGTTCTGGAGCTATACCCAGCGAAGCTATTACTCCTGCATGCTGTACAATCAAGGTCGCATCTTCCCACATATGCATCTTGACACCGAAGCAATAGCTGGTATGCCCTGCTTCGAAGAAGCTCTGGACTGCTTCAAAGAGGTTGGATTGTTGCCTTTCGTCACCGACCAAGAGCGCTGGAACGAAGAGTTGCTGCTCCAATTTTATGCCACACTTCACATACGTGGTTACAACAGAGATCCAAAGACTTGGGTCCTTGAGTGGATGACAGGAAATGTTCATCACGAAGCCAAAGCCTTTGATATCATTGAGCTCACTGGTCTGCCCACTCCTGGAGATCTCTATGAACCTGGATGTCAACTTCACAGTGAAGCTATGGAGAGCATCTTTCAGAAGCCTGAACCGAACATGAGTCAGATGCTCAGTATGATGAAGCCTTTGCCACAAGACGCTGCATATCCTAAGGAGTTCCTTGTTGAAGACCTGGAGTATCTGCCAAGGACCATCTATCACATTTTAAGGTGAACTCTCTGGCCCATCAAAGGACATTCCCCATATGCAAAGCTGGAAGGTGCAATGAAGACTTTGGTCTTCTATATTCTTCACGGCAAATGCTTCAATGCACAAGACTTCTTCATCCGCCAACTTGCTGCTTCAGGATCTGATCTCTTTGGCTTGAAGTTCTACGCTTCATGGATAATGAGGCTGATCAAACTCCACTCAGCTATCTCATATCAGCCCTCTGCTCGCAATCATCGGATCTTTATGCCTGACGTGGATATGTCCGTTGAAGCCCTCTATCCAGAGCCTGCCAAGGAGCCTCTTAGTCTTCAGAATGCGGAGCATCAAAGTTTCTCTCAGAACATTGAAGGAGTTGAAGCAGTCACTCATGTTTATCCTCTGGCTGGCACTACACGCGCACCTCATCGTGCCCTCACTGAAGCCACTGAAAGCACTATTGCCCAACGGCCCAAGAAGCGATCTAGTGTTCTCAATGACCGAGAACTTCTGGTTGCTCTTCATCAGAAATAGGATAGGCATCATGACTGCCTGAAGCGCCAAATGCACAGCCTCTTGGTGGATGTCAACCGCATTCGCAACCTTGCCACCAAGAATGCCTTTGTTGCCCATGAAACTTGTCGGCGTACATGGAAAGGGCTGACGCTTATGTGCTCTGAGGATGATCTTCAAGAGGATGGCTTCTCTGAAAGTTTCAAGTTTGACTCCACACCTCCCCGAAGGGCTGTTGAGGGAGTCCTGGATTAGGGGGTGTTCAGGTAGCCGGACTATACCTTCAGCCGGACTCCTGGACTATGAAGATACAAGATTAAAGACTTTGTCCCGTGTCCGAATGGGACTTTCCTTGGCGTGGAAGGCAAGCTTGGCGATGCGGATATTCAAGATCTCCTACCATTGTAACCGACTCTATGTAACCCTAACCCTATCCGGTGTCTATATAAACCGGAGGGTTGTCCGCAGGAAATCAACTCCATATACAACAATCATACCATAGGCTAGCTTCTAGGGTTTAGCCTCCTTGATCTCGTGGTAGATCTACTCTTGTACTACCCATATCATCAATATTAATCAAGCAGGACGTAGGGTTTTACCTCCATCAAGAGGGCCCGAACCTGGGTAAAACATCGTGTTCCCTGCCTCCTGTTACCATCCGGCCTAGACGCACAGTTCGGGACCCACTACCCGAGATCCGCCGGTTTTGACACCGACATTGGTGCTTTCATTGAGAGTTCCTCTGTGTCATCGCCTTTAGGCCCGATGGCTCCTTTGATCATCAACAATGATGCGGTCCAGGGTGAGACTTTTCTCCCCGGACAGATCTTCGTCTTCGGCGGCTTCGCTCTGCGGGCCAATTCGCTCGGCCACCTGGAGCAGATCGAAAGCTACGCCCCTGGCCATCAAGTCAGGTTTGGAAGCTTAAACTACACGGCTGACATCCGCGGAGACTTGATCTTCGACAGGTTCGAGCCACGGCCAAGCGCGCCGCACTATCTCGAGGGGCATGGTCTAGCTCTGCCCCCGGACAGTGTCCTGGAGGCCGCACATGAATCGGTTCTGACCCCTAACTCGGAGCCTATTGCGCCAATCGAGGATGAGCGGTTGGACGTCACCTCGGGGGCTATGATCCCAAAAGCGATCAAGCTGAACGCTAGCCCCGCACTCTGCACGACCCGTGACTCCGAGGATCCAGACTCCTCCCCGGACTCCGAACCCCCCGTGCCCCTGCCAATCGAATCCGATTGGGCGCCGATAATGGAGTTCACCGCCGCAGACATCTTTCAGCACTCGCCTTTTGGCGATATCCTGAACTCTCTCAAGTCTCTCTCCTTATCAGGAGAGCCCTGGCCGAACTACGGTCAGCGAGGATGGGATACGGACGATGAAGAAATTCAAAGCCCACCCACCACCCACTTGGTAGCCACTGTCAACAATTTAAACGACGTGCTCAACTTCGACTCCGGAAACATCGACAGCATGGATGACGATGCAGGAGATACCGACGAACCAACGCCCATAGGGCATTGGACAGCCACCTCATCTCACGATGTGTACATGGTGGATACCCCTAAAGGAAGCGACAACGAGGAAAAAGGAGATGGGATGGGAGATCGACCCCCCGAAAAGCAATCAAAGCGTCGGCGTAAACGCCGACCCAAGCCCCGCCTCGACAAAAACCCAGCCATAGAGCAGGACGAGCCAGTAGACGACGAGCAGGCCTTAGAGCAACCGTCCGAACAGGGCAACACGGATAGAGAAACCGAACATCCCTCCTCCGGCGAAAACGGCATTCCGGACGACCTCACGCCGGATAAACCTATGGAGCAGAAGAATCTCCACGAGAGGCTCGTTGCAACTGCACGCAGCCTAAAAAAGCAGAAGCGGAAGCTAAAAACAGCGGAAGATGCACTCTGGATTAGATGGAGCAAAGTAATCAATACCGCAGATAAATACGGCGACAGTCGCCGCACTAAAAGCTATCCGAAAAGAAAGCTACTGCCTGAATTCGACGAAGAGGCCCTAGAGCCCTCGCATTCAAAAAATGAGAAAGCCACACGGTCGGATAGACGACCCCATAAAGCGGCAAGTGGCGCCGCACCTAAATCGGCATGCGACCCACTTAAGGATTCGCATCATGGCCCAGTCAGGTCCATTTATGGGCGAAGAAACCAAGCTCTCGTAAGCAACGCTATGAAGCCATCATCAGAATCTGGCACACCCAAATATAGGGGCGCTGCACACCCCCTATGTTTCACCGATGAGGTCCTGGACTATGAATTTCCAGAGGGATTCAAACCCGTAAACATAGAGGCATATGATGGAACAACAGACCCTGGAGTTTGGATCGAGGATTATATCCTCCACATACACATGGCTAGAGGAGATGATCTCCACGCCATAAAATATTTACCCCTTAAGCTTAAAGGGCCAGCCCGGCATTGGCTTAAAAGCCTTCCCGAAAACACAATTGGAAGCTGGGAAGAGCTCGAGGATGCTTTCCGAGCAAACTTTCAAGGGACCTATGTCCACCCTCCGGATGCAAACGATCTTAGTCACATAACTCAACAACCCAAAGAATCAGCTCGGTAGTTCTGGAATAGATTCCTCACTAAAAAGAATCAGATAGTCGACTGTCCGGACGCCAAAGCCTTAGCAGCTTTCAGGCATAACGTCCGAGACAAATGGCTCTCCAGACACCTCGGCCAAGAAAAGCCAAGAACAATGGCCGCACTAACAAGCCTCATGACCCGCTTTTGTGCAGGGGAGGACAGCTGGTTGGCAAGGTGCAGCCCTAGCGACCCAAGTACATCCAAAACTAGGGATGGAAACGGAAAACCGCGACGCAACAAGGACCGTCGCTGGACTAAGGACAAAATTCCGAAGAGCACGGCAGTCAATGCCGGATTCAAAGGCTCACGACAAAATCAGGCAAAATCGCCCCCCCCCCTAGGATAACAGGGACGATCCATCCAACCTAAATAAAATCCTGGACAGGATATGTCAGATACACAGTACCCCCGGGAAGCCTACTAACCATACCCATAGAGACTGTTGGGTTTTCAAACAATCCGGCAGACTCAATGCCGAACACAAGGGGCTCGACACACCAAGCGAAGACGAGGACAAACCCCAAAAGCAGAGCACCAGGAAACAAAAGAACTTCCCACAAGAAGTAAAAACAGTGAACTCACTTCACATAACAAAACATGCGGCGTCCGTAAAGGTACGCACCACACGGCCAATCCCCAAAGGGTCCTGCCACTAGTTGTCAAAACCGATCATCTTTGATCAGCTAGATTATTCTAGAAATATCAAGAATGTAGGCTGGACTGCCTTGATACTCGATCCAATAATTGGCGGACTCCAGTTTTCAAATGTCCTTATGGACGGCAGCAGTGGACTAAACCTGATATATCAGGATACAATCCAACACATGGGGATAAACCCAGCAAGAATCCACCGCAGCAAAACCTCCTTTCAAGGGGTAATACCTGGTCCGGACACCCATTGTATGGGTTTTCTCTGGCTCGAAGTCATATTCGGCTCTGCCGATAACTTCCGTCGCGAAAAGCTGACCTTCCATATCGTCCCGTTCTCAAGTCGCTATCAAGCACTACTGGGACGCGAAGCTTTCGCTCGCTTTAACGCAATACCGCATTATGCATCTCTTACACTTAAGATGCTCGGTCCACGAGGCATCATCTCTTTGAAGGGGAAGCACTAAAGTGCGCCTCCCCAAGCGGAGGACTGTGCGGCCGCTTTGACAGCCCCACAGCAAAATGGCCTCACCGGCCAAAAAACTTCGAAATAGGTCATTCAAGACCACGAACGCGGATAGACGAGTTCGGTGCAAAATCATCATTGATGCAGGCCTAGTGGCCGTATACCCCCGCACTAGGGGCTCCACGCATATACAAAAAGAGACAATAAAGCTCAATCTTATATATTTTACTTTATACTATGTTTATTTTAAATTTTTTCGGCACGACCCGTTTTCAACTTAGTTCCTCTCTTTTATAGATGAACGTCGTGCGGTGCCCGTCCAGGATACGGCACAACAGAGACACAGGCGCAGACATGCAGTAGGGACCCGTCCTAAAGGATTCTTTTTAGATTAAGACCCTGCGTAAACCTTTTTTACTGTCTCTTGTTGCTACACATCCCTTGGTTTTTCTGATATAACCAAGGAGGAGGCTGACATATTGGCATGTGGCCACGTCAGAATTTTTGCGCGTACCTGGACACTAGGGGCTTTTTTAATAAAGAGTGTTGTTTCGCCCGCACTCATAAAGACCGAACACCTTAGGGAGTGTTCGGCGTCGCTAGTTTTGGCATTATATGCATCAGCTCCGAATCATGTCTTTGGTCAAATGTTGGGTTGCCCGGCTCCTGAGTTCGGCTACCTTACGTTCCGCTCTATCGGCTAAGGTAGCACCAGGAGAACTACTGCGATTGTGCCCCGGTTCGGCCGGGCGAGCACCTCAGTAGAGAAAGCCGAAAATTGACTGTCATGATGTAGCGTGAGACTGGTCAGCCACTCGATGACCTATCGGAATCTATCGGATTCCTCCGCTTTAACGAAGGGCCGCTTCCCGGTCATGCACATACGCGCCCCGAACTCGGACGAGCGCAGTTGCCACCAAGGGGCTACCTAAATAGTCTCACTGTCAAACTCCTATGGCTAAGTGAAAGTGTTAAAGCATTATAGTCCGGTTGCCTGCCCGCTGCACTATCACCTCCTTTGTAGGACCAAGACGTTGGGTTAAGTGTGAAAATGCGTCTTCTGCGAGCACCCCCGCACTATGTGCGTGGGGGCTGAAGCCAACGACTGCCATCTTTCAGATTTTGTATGTATATATATATATATATATATCTTAAAACGGCCGCACAGGAGGTGTTCCCAATACTTGGAGGCACAAGTATAAAAAAGGCCACTACAGTTTATCAAAATATTACTTTATAATTACATATGCTATCATAACATAGCATCTTTCGGGCACTGCGTCTCTATTACACGAGCGCCTTCAAGAACTTCCTGAAAATAGTGCTCAGAGGGCACTCGGCTTTTGTCCGAATCTCGGGACGCAACAATGTGATCTCCATCTCTGCCCAGTATGTCTTAACACGGGCAAGAGCCATCCTAGCGCCCTCTATGCATGCTGACCTCTTCATTGCATTTATACGTGGCACCGCGTCAAGGAATTGCTGCACTAAGCTGAAATAACTCTTCGGCTCCGATCTCCCCGGCCACAGGTGACCCATGATGTACTTCATGGCGAGTCCAGACAACCTATTCAGTTCGGCCCATTGAGCCAAACGATCATCCACTGCCAGTGGACGCTCTGGATTGTGAAACTGCGACCAGAAAAGCTTTTCCACTTCGCGATCTTTCTGATCTCGAAAGTGTTCGGTCGCATCAGCAGCACTCGCTGCCAAGTCCAGATAGGTATCCTCCACACTCCACATCCGGTCCAACGGAGCAAACTTCGGATCGCAAAATTTCCTTCACGGCATAAAGGGCTTTCCAACTGCAATCTGTTCAGCCTGACGCAGCTCCTCCTTCGCAGCTCTCATCGCAGAGCACGCATCCTTGGCATTGGCAACAGCCTTCTCTAAGTCCGTCTGTTTCGCCTGCTCTTCTTTTTCAAGAAGTCTACAACGGTCTGTAGCGCTTTTTAACTTTTCGGCCATCTCGGCCATCTCTTCCTTGCTTCGGCAATGAGCAGCCTGTTCGGCTCTCAGCTCTTCAAGGGCTTTCCTGGTGGCCGCATCACTTTCGCTGGCTTGTTCTTTAGCTCAGGCAAGTTCTTCCCTAAGACTCTCCATGGCGGCTGCACCATCTGCGTCAAGCACACACATCGTAAGACACAGGCATAAAACTGTTCTTACCTGATGCCGCCTGAGGAATTACATACCTTGAGCCTCATCAAGCCGCTTATTGACAAGCGTGATGTCGGCATCTGCCACGTCCAGTTGCCGCTTTAGTTCAGCAAAATCGTCTGTTCGGCTCGATTCCGGACACCCTACCGCCTACATTCAAAGGCGACATCTTAGACCTTGGATTATGATCCTCCGCGTGCCATCATTTCTTGACGATGCGTAGAGTCTCAGGGGCTAATATCTACACATGGCGCATCTTATTCATGCCCAACTGACAAAAGTATACATTATCTAATGTACCTCGAAACTCGTCAGTAAACTTTTGATGGCCTCATACAATCCGCTCTCTGCGGATGAAATCCTTTCAATCACCGTGCCCATCAATGCGCGGTGCTCCTCTGAGATAGAAGCTCGCCCCAGCAGAATCTTTAGCTCCTCCGGCCGAGCACCAGACGGTGTCGGGCTCGTCCCATGACCTCTTTAGAAGGCCGGACGTGGAGAACCTCGGGGGGGGGGGGGGGCGCATAGCTACCTTTCGCCCCTGCCGGATTCGGAGAAACCCTCCGCGACGACACCTCAGGGTCGCCCGCCTCGCTAGGCGGCACGGCAGGGGGAGGCGTCCCGCTCTCCATCATCTCCGGAAGGAGATCCCCCGAAGACGACTGTCCGGACGCAGAGGCCCTAGCAGCCTTCAAGCACAATATCCGTGACGAGTGGCTTGCCCGGCACCTTGGACAGGAAAAGCCGAAATCTATGGCAGCACTCATGACACTCATGACCCGCTTTTGCGCGGGAGAAGACAGCTGGCTTGCTCGTAGCAACAATATGACCAAGAACCCTGGTAATTCGGATACCAGGGACAGTAGTGGCAGGTCGCGTCGCAACAAGCAAAAGCGCCGCATGAACGGCGACAATGCTGAGGATACGACAGTTAATGCCGGATTCAGAGGCTATAAATCCGGTCAGCGGAAAAAGGCATTCAAAAGAAATCCTAGGGCCCATCCAGTTTGGACCGAATACTCGACCGCTTGTGCCAGATACATGGCACCCCTGAAAAGCCGGCCAATCACACCAACAGGGATTGTTGGGTGTTCAAGCAGGCAGGCAAGTTAAATGCCGAAAATACCGACAAGGGGCTGCATAGCGATGACGACGAAGAGCCCCGGCCACCGAACAACAGTGGACAGAAGGGTTTTCCCCCACAAGTGCGGACGGTGAACATGATATACGCAACCCACATCCCCAAGAGGGAGTGGAAGCGCGCGTTAAGGGATGTATACGCGGTAGAGCCAGTCGCCCCAAAGTTCAACCCATGGTCCTCCTGCCCGATCACCTTTGATCAAAGGGACCATCCCACTAGCACCCGTCATGGCGGATTCGCTGCATTGGTTCAGGACCCAATTATTGATGGATTTCATCTCACTAGAGTCCTTATGGACGGCGGCAGGAGCCTGAACCTGCTTTACCAGGATACAGTGCGGAAAATGGGCATAGATCCCTCGAGGATTAAGCCCACCAAAACGACCTTTAAAGGCGTAATACCAGGTGTAGAGGCCAACTGTACAGGCTCAGTCACACTTGAAGTGGTCTTCGGATCTCCGGATAATTTCCGAAGCGAGGAGTTAATCTTCGACATAGTCCCATTCCGCAGTGGCTATCACGCACTGCTCGGGCGAACCGCATTCGCCAAGTTCAATGTGGTACCTCACTACGCATACCTTAAGCTCAAAATGCCAGGCCCTCGAGGAGTAATTACGGTCAATGGAAACACCGAACGCTCCCTCCGAATGAAGGAGCACACGGCGGCCCTTGCAGCGGAAGTACAAAGCAGCCTCTCCAGACAGTTCTCCAGTCCGGCCATTAAACGTCCGGACACCATCAAGCGTGCCTGGAGTAACCTACAACAAGACCACCTGGCACGTTCCGAGCAGGCGTAGAAATGCGGCCCCAACCCCAGCCCTCGCAAAAATGCGACGCCAGTGCTTCGCGTACATAACTACGCTCTAGAAATATCCTGGGTACAAGGGGAGGGGCACCATCATGGCACGCCCGAAACACGGCTTAAACCGCACCAGGGGCTGCCGATTTTTTAATTTTCTCTTACTTTCAGGACTCCATTCTTCGGAAGGCCTGTTCGGCAGTTCAATTGCCGCACAAACGATGCAAGAACCAGGGAAGCAGACAACCCATGCCGCATTACGGAACTCCCAGGTGGTCTCTATCACGAGCAGTATACCTGTTTCGCATACCATTCCGCAGCCTGCCCCTGGAACGGACATGTTAAATAGTCCAACATTTTGCTTATCGCATTATTTGTATCATTCTGCTTTGATCGCAGCCCTTTTTAATAAACAATGCATAACTTTTGTCTATTTTTGTATTACTCTTTTTTTAATATATGTTCCTTAACGACATGTTGCACCCGTACACTTTGGTACGGCCAAAATACGCCAGGGGCTTTAGTACCCCTCAATATGGTGTGAGAAGTCCGAACACTTTAACAAGTACGGCACCCCGAACTTATAGCATTATATGCATCGGCTCCGAATCATGTCTTGGGTCAATAGTTGGGTTTGCCCGGCTCCTATGTTTTGGTGCCTTACGTTCCGCTATGTCGACTAAGGTAGCACTAGGAGAACTACTGCGATTGTGCCCCAGTTGAGCTGGGTCAAGCACCTCAGTAGAGAAAGCTAAAACTGACTGTCATGATGAAGCGAGAGCTTGTCGCTGTTCGAGAGGTGTTTCGAGTCCCTAAAGACTTATGCCGCTTAGAGCGAGGAGTCGGCTCTGTCCGGCCAAGGCGTGGATAGCGCCCCGAACTCGGTCTTCCGAATACCAGGGGCTTCGCCGAAATTTAAAATTATAGAATTCTATGGCTAAGTGAGAGTGTTCACGCATTATAGTCCGATTGCCTTGTTCGTTGTGCTGAGCGCCTCCCTCGAAGGACCCAAACATGTGTGTTGAGCCTTTCAAGTATGTCAGACGGATCGAGTGTCTTGAAGTCAGGGCGTTCTTGAATCATCAGGGCTAGGGTGTCAAATGAGCTATCAAGTGATCTCAGGAGTGTCTTGACGACTTCATGCTTGGTGATCTCAGTAGCGCCGAGGGCTTGAAGCTCATTTGTGATGTCAGATAGTCCATCAAATGTGAGCTGGACATTCTCATTGTCGTTTCTCTTGAAGCGGTTGAAGAGGTTGCGAAGGACACTAATTCTTTGATCTCTCTGGGTTGAGACTCACCCTGTGCGTTCGGTTTATTCGGTTTACATGGTTCGATTTATATGGTTTTTTAGTTTGTATGGTACTAATACTTCGGTAAATATGGTATGAAATTAAAATACGGTTCGGTTTCGGTATATACCAAATTATTTCGGTATGGTTTCGGTATATACCATAAAAACCACAGTTGACGCGAATTTGGAAATGACGTAATAATAATTAGCAAATTTATGACTCAAAACACATACTATTCTACACAAATAGTATATGACTATATATATAAGTATATATGCATGCATTGCTTCATCTGTTGATGGTTATGGATGTGCTTAGCATTTTAAAAATAGAAAAATGACTATGTTACAAGAAAATAATTATGTGCTTAGTAGTGCATTTGACTCATGTACAAGAAAAATGACAACTTGTATGGTTGTTCATCTCAAGAAATATAAATTTATTTTTTACTTCAGTTTATTTGGTTAACCGTTCGGTTTTCCGGTATATACCATAAAAACCAAGTTCAAATCGGTATGAAAAGTTCATACCATACCGAAACCAGAAACCATAAAAACCATAAAATTGGTTCGGTTCGGTTTATTTTCGGTATGGTTTTTCGGTTCGGTTTTTAAATGCAAAGAGTGAGTTGAGACGCCTTCGTTGACCTTGGAGAGCCAGTCCCAGACTAGCTTGGATGTTTCCAGAGCACTCACACGGCCATACTGCCCTTTGGTCAGATGACCACAGATGATGTTCTTGGCAGTGGAATCCAGTTGAACGAACTTCTTGACATCAGCAGCGGTGACACCTTCACCAGCCTTGGGGACGCCATTCTTGACGACATACCAGACATCGACATAAATGGCTTCAAGATGCATGCACATCTTATTCTTCCAGTAGGGATATTCAGTTCCATCGAAGACTGTGCATGCAGCGAAGACTTTGATTGTCCCTGCAGTCGACATAGCTAAAACTCCAGGTGGTTAAAGCAAATCACACAGAACAAGGGAGTACCTTGCTCTGATACCAATTGAAAGTGCTAGTGATCGACTAGAGGGGGTGAATATGCGATTTTTATGAAAGTCTTCAAAACATGGAAGTTTCGAAGACAAACGATATAAACAACCTACTAGCATGCAGCGGAAGGTAGACTACACTAAGGAAGCCATAGTCAAGTATTCAATGAGATGAAAGCACAAAGACTAATAGCAGCTAGGTAGTATAGATCAGGATGGAAGATAGTACGAAGCCAAACAGAACAAGCAGTCACACAGTGAAGGCAAATAGATAATGCAAACTGGCAATGACTTCACAAGGACCAATCTGCAAATAAAGAGATGGAAACACTAGTGCAAAACCAGGCAATAGCACCGGTTCGTAAGGCTCTTTAGTGCCGGTTTGGTAACCGGCACTAAAGTGTGGGCACTAAAGCCCCCCCCCCTTAGTACCGGTTCAGCATGAACCGGTGCTAAAGGGCAACCACATGGCACGAGCCAGCTTCGGGGGCAGGGAGCCCTTTAGTACTAGTTGGTGACACCAACCGGTATTAAAAGGTTGGGGGGGTTTGCCTTTATGATTTCTTTTTCATTTAATTTTGTGTTTTCCATTTAATTCTTTTTCGTTTGCTGGTATTTTACGATACTACATATTGTACACGTTATGCATATATATAAATAGAATTTCTAGTAGAACCGATCATTATATATATATATCATTGAATGTCTCACAACCACCATTAATTAATTCACACATATATACATTCATGTATATATATATACAATTAGCTAGCTATCTACAATTTCTCCTAATTGGTGCCTTCGGAGCCAGTGGCGTTAGCCTAATTGGTGCCTTCGGAGCACGATAACAATTGGAAGTGGTTCATGGGGGCGGTAGCGGGTAATAGTATTCTCCTTTGGGATCTATGACCTGGTCGAGCAAAAATCCCGCTATTTCCTCTTGAATTGCTTCTATGCGGTCCTCTGGTAGGAGCTTCTCCCGCACCTCTTTGAACTGTTAAGAAGGAGATCAATATGCATGTGTATTAGTTGTGTGACTAGATATCGATAATGGTGTAAAAAATGTGAATAGTGTTCTGACAAACGTACCCACTCCTGTCTTTGAGATCTGCTCCTTTCGGACGCCATCATGCAAATGTTCTTGCAAACGTAGTATGCACACAGATTATTCCCCGGCGCCTGCTTCAGGGCCTTTATGAGAATGGAATTTGATCAGATAATAATTAATCAAGCATGATAATTAAAGAGATGGCAGCTAGCTAGTACTACTTAATTACTTACCTGGGGTCGATACCATTTCAGATTTTGTTTCCATGGGCCTGGAGTGGCCCTGATGAACTTTGCCCAAGCCCTGCCCGCCGACAAAGAAAATGAATAAATGGGTTATTAAATAGTTGTTATCAGGAAATGACGAACTAATTAAATAGGCCGAGATATAGTTAATAATGATTAAAATTACCTGTTGACTATCCCCTTCACGATGGTGTAGTCAGTTGGTTTCTTAAGTAGTGAGTCTAGTACTTCAATTGTTCCTTCATCAACTTTAATGATTAACAAGATCCAATGAAATCTGCATGCACACACGTTTGCATGTCTTAATTAAGCGGGCATATGTAAGCAAAAACATGTAGCTAGCTAGTAGGCAAAAACAGAATTTTTAGTACAAGACAGTGTGACTCACTCGAAGTTGTAAGGAAGTAGTATATCTTCATTGTATTTGAGGCGCTTGAAGAACTCTAGCATGCTTTCCTCTACACTTTTTTCGTAATATGAATCTAATTTCCATGTGTATTCATTAATGGTATTTGGGTCAACGAACCCAATGCCATAGCGTCCACCTTTTTTCATTTCATAAATCTTCATCCTGCATAATACCATAGAAAAGAATATAGTGAGGATAATTACAGGTAATGATTGATCAAAATGATCACTACAGCTAGCTTGAGACTTAAATTACAGAAAGAAATCACTTACAGACAATAGCAACTGACGATAGATTTGTCGAGTGCGTCTTGATTGTATAGCTGAAATAGTTCTGAATACTCAACGGACACAGCTTTCTCATGGTAGTAATGATCCTTCTCGACATTCACCATGAGGGACTCTCGATTGGAAATCTTGGTAATGTCCATGTACCATTGATGCAATTCATACATTCTCGTTGGGAGCTTCTTGACCTCGTCTGGCTCGACCAAAGGTTGGCCCCGGACATATTTCCGTTTTATTTCCTCCTCTCTTGTCGGAGACATGGGCTCGATATCGAGGAGTTGTCCAACAGTGATCATGAACGTTTCAGCCTGCTCAATATGCTCCTCGGTTATTACCACATCGCCCAGCCCGGGAACGTTAACGGTTTGCCCACAATAATATTGGGCGCGCCTATTCTCATGTGTTGTTGGCACAACAAGCGGGGGGGTTGATTGCGCCGCCTGTTCTCCCAGCTGGGGAACGGTTTTACCGCTCCTTTTGCCAGCTGATTTGCTCGAGCTCGAGCTCGCCTCTTTCTGTAGACGTGCTCGATTTAACTTCTTGATGTGGCGCTCATAGTCTGTGTCAACAGGCTTGGGAGCTGGTGCTCTAGCCATACGAATGAAGTGGTCAATCTTTTCCTCAGGCACTTTCTCCCTTGGCGGCGGTGGTGGTTTCAGTGCACAATGGGCTTCCACCTCGGCCTTCGATATGGCTACGTTTTCCTCCTCGGACTTGTCGTATGGCCTCTGCGGAAGAGGCGCGAGGCTTGGACCATATTGAAATCGCTTGCCTCCGCCTGTACCTCCAATACTACCTCGACTTGTACCGCTACGCACCATAGCTGAGGCGGCTCTCTTCCGTGATTGCTGAGGCGGCAAAGACGGCTGACGTGGCTGAGTTGGAGGAGGAGGAGTGGCCTGAAGGTGTGCCGAACTTGGAGGAGGAGTGGCCTGAAGTTGTGCCGGACTTGGAGGAGTAGTAGCCTGATGCTTTGCTAGACTTGGAGGAGGAGGAGTGGCCTAAAGCTGTGCCGGACTTGGAGGAGGAGTGGCCTGACGCGTTGGTGGACTTGGAGGAGCGGGAGTCTGCTGACTCGATGGCGGACTTCGACGAGGAGTCGGATGACGCGGTGTCAGTGGCCTTCGAAATATGATGCAATCCTTTCTCCATAGGATGATACGATGGTTGGCCTCTCCCAGTGTATGCTCATCGTCACCTCTAGGAATGTCAAGCTCTAGCCCCGAATATTGGTCCACCACCTCATCAACCAAGACACGAGCATAGCCCGCTGGAATCGGGTTGCAATGGAAGGTTGCCTCAGGGGGATTTGTAAAAGCAAGGGCGTCCGCCACCTTCATGGATATGTTCTTCATTTTGAAGTGTAGCTCGCAGTTAGTGTTCTCCATGATGTCATCCACTTGGTAGCTATCCAGCAATGCGTCGCCCGGGGCAGAACCCATGCTGCTTCTCGGCATGGATGGGACGGTGCTATCCAATGCTGGATCATCCGCTAGCTGCTGCAGCTGCTGAGACCCCCTTTGCTGGCTAAGTGAGTCGATCTGCTCCTGCTGCCGCTGGAATTTGACTGCCAAGTCCACGTGCGCTGATTCTAGGCCTTGAAGGCATTCATAGTCTAGCTTCCTCTGCTCCTCCTCCATCTTCCTCTTCTTCTCCTCCGCAATCTTCTTTCTCGCACGGGTTCTGTAGTCGGTGTTCCAGTCCGAAAACCCCTCATACCACGGAATAGCGCCCATGCCTCATGTTCTTCCCGGGTGTTCAGGATTTCCAGGGCACGCGTAAGCTCGTCGTTCTCTCTGTTTGGCTGGAACACCCCCGATCGAGCCTCTTCTATTGCAACAAGTAGCTTATCTTCGGCTCCGTCCAGACATGCCTTCTTCGAAACTTTGCCTGTCTTCGGGTCCAACTCCCCCCCATGCGCATAGAACCAAGTCCTGCACCTGGGGGGCCAGCTCAATGTTTCTGGAGTGACACCTGCATCCTCCATCTCTTTCTCAGACTTATCCCACTTAGGCATTCCCACCGCATAGCCACCTGGCCCCAGCTTATGGAACTTATCCTTTTTGCGGCATTGGCCTTGTTTATTCTCGACCGTTCCTTAGATAATTCCGAATCCTTGAATTTCACGAAATCGTCCCAATGAGCACTTTGCTTCTCTAGTGTTCCCTCAAATACTGGAGTCTACCTTCCTCCCTTGACGTACTTGGCCCATTCACGATTCTTGTGGTTGTTGAATGCAACCGCCATCTTCCTAAGAGCAGCGTCCTTGACTTTCTCCACATCTGCATCTGTGAAATGATCTGGTAGGGTGAAATGTTCCATGAGCGTTTCCCAAAGAAGAAGTTTTTGTCTGTCATCGACAAAAGTAACTCCTGGACGTGGCTTTGCTGGCTCTCTCCATTCTTGAAGGGAGATCAGGAGTTGGTCCTTCACAAGAACTCCGCACTGACGAATGAACTTGTCCGCAATCTTCTTAGGCGCTAATGGTTCGCCATTAGGTGAAAGTGCGTTATATCGACTAGAGGGGGGTGAATAGGCGATTTTTATGAAAGTCTTCAAAACGTGGAAGTTATGAAGACAAACAGTAGAGATATGCCTATCACTATGCAGCGGAAGTTAGATTACACTAGGCAAGCCATGGTCAAGTATTCAATAGAGTGAAAGCACAATGACAAGTAGCAGCAGTGTAATAAGGATCAGGTAGGAAGAAGTTATGAAGCCAAACAAATCATACAGTTACGTTGTGAAGACAAAAGATATAGCAAGCATGCAATGGCTTCACAATGAGTAACAGTAAGTAAAAGGAAGTGAAGATGAAACCAGTGACTCGTTGAAGACAATGATGTGTTGGACCAGTTCCAGTTGCTGTGACAACTGTACGTCTGGTTGGAGCGGCTAGGTATTTAAACCTTAGGACACACAGTCCCGGACACCCAGTCCTGAACACGCAGCTCAGGACACCAAGTCCTCACCGTATTCTCCTTGAGCTAAGGTCACATAGTCCTCGCCCAATCACTCAGGTAAGTCTTCAAGGTAGACTCCCAAACCTTCACAGACTTCGTTCACTGGCAATCCACAATGTCTCTTGGATGCTCAGAACGCGACGCCTAACCGTCTGGAGGATGCACAGTCCTCAAGTGTAATAAGTCTTCAGATCACTCAGACAAGAAGACTTAAGTGATGCCCAATTTACTCTGGCTCTGGGTGGTTAGGGCTTTCTCCTCGCTAGGAATTTTCTCTCAAAGGCTTCGAGGTGGGTTGCTCTCAAACGACAAAAGCCGTGCACTGAAATCTGAGCAGCCAACCGCTTATGGTTGTAGGGGGTGGGCTATTTATAGCCACTTGGCAACCCGACCTGATTTGTCCGAAATGACCCTGGGTCACTAAGGAACTGACACGTGTCCCAACGGTCAGATTTCAAACTTCATGGCAACTTTACTTGGGCTACAAGCAAAGCTGACTTGTCCGGCTCTGGACAAGATTCGCTCTCATTGTCTTCACTCGAAGACATAGGTTTTTTGGTTTAGGCATCACTTCAGTCATTCTGACTGGTTCTCCTGGACCCCACTTAACAGTACGGTGGTTCCTATGACTCAACACAAAAGAAAAAGAACTACGAAAGATCTAAGTCTTCGAGCTCCATAGGCTTCATATCGTGTCTTCTTTTGTCATAGTCTTCAATGTGAATATCTTCATATACCACCTTTGACTTCAATGTCTTCATACATTTTTAGGGGTCATCTCTGGTAGTAAAACCGAATCAATGAGGGACTTCTACCTGTGTTATCCTGCAATTCTCACAAACACATTAGTCCCTCAACTAGGTTTGTCGTCAATACTCCAAAACCAACTAGGGGTGGCACTAGATGCACTTACAATCTCCCCCTTTTTGGTGATTGATGACAAACTAGTTGAAGTTTTCAACGGGGAATATAGTCTGTGAAATTGTAAAGGATAAGGAATTGTCTTCATAAGTTGCAAGGGCTCCCCCTGAAGATGTGCATATAAGTTAATTTGCTTTTGGAATGCAAATGCACATGGCAGGTTGTACTTGTGGAGATCCACTTCAGCTTATGATGACAATCCACTATGCATGTGAAAGTATATGAAGATAATGACATGCATAATGGAAAATGGACGTCTGCAGAATGAGATAAGTGCGGAATTTATCGTCGCACATGCGGAATTTATCTTCGCAAAACAGGGTGGCAAACAAGTAGCAGACGACCATCTGGTTTAAGTGTTACAACTCATAAGAACCAAATGTAGCAAAAAACGAGAGTTGTAAGCACGAAGCAAAATATAAGGCACCCGCCCATATGAACCCGCTTGAAGACTATCAATCTCATATGCTTCTCCCCCTTTTGTCAGTAATGACCAAAAAGGTTTGAAGACATAGAGTCTCTACTCGTTCCCATGAGGAGTAGGTGAAGTAGCAGGGTTGTTGGTGTTGTTTGGCGGTGCAGAAGAGCTTGGAGGTGCTGAAGCAGATGGTGGTGAAGTAGCATCGTCTTCTTCCTCAATGATTCTGGCAGTGACTGTGGCAGCAGAGGAAGAAAACTCAGAGTCTTCAAGAGATGGAGTCCCCAGCAGCACAGCTCTTCGAGGAGGTGTGGAGTCAAACTTGAATCTCTCAGTGAAGCCATCCTCTTGAAGATCAGCTTCAGAAAGCATCATCGTTAGCCCTTTCCATGTGCGGCGACAGGTTTCATGGGCAACGAAAGCGTTCTTGGTGGCAAGATTTCGGATGCGATTTACATCCACCAAGAGGCTCTTCATCTGTCTCTTCAACCAGTCATGATGCCTATCCTGCTTTTGATGAAGGGCCACAAGAAGCTCTCGGTCGTTGAGAACACGAGTGCGCTTCTTGGGTCTTGAAGCAGTGGCACTGTCAGTGGCTTCAGTTGAAGCAGGGTGTGGTGCACGTGTAGTGCCAGCCAAAGGATACACCCTGGAGATGGCTTCAACACCTTCAACGTTCTGAGTGAAGCTCTGGTGTTCTGCATTCTGAAGACTCAAAGGTTGCTTGGCAGGCTCAGGATATATAGCTTCAGCAGAGGTATCCACATCTGGCAAGAAGATCCGATGGTTGCGGGCTGAGGGCTGATATGAGATTGCAGAGTGAAGCTTGATCAGTCTCATTACCCAAGGAGCATAGAACTTCAAACCAAGTAAATCTGAGCCTGATGCAGCAAGTTGGCGTATGAAGAAGTCCTGTGCGTTGAAGCATTTGCCATGAAGGATACAAAATATCAGAGTCTTCATTGCACCCTCGATCTTGGCATTTGGAGAGTGCCCTTTGATAGGCCAGAGAGTCCGCCGGATAATGTGATAGATGGTTCTGGGCAGGTACTCAAAGTCTTCAACGAAGAACTCTGTTGGATAAGGAGCATCGTGGGGCAATGGCTTCATCATGGAGAGCATCTGACTCATATTCGGTTCAGGCCTCTGGAATATGCTCTCAAGAGCTTCAGTGTGTAGTGGACAGCCTTCCTCGAAGAATTCGCCAGGAGTGGGCAGGCCGGTGAGCTCAATGATATCAAATGCATTGGCTTCGTGATGGACATTGCCGGTCATCCACTCCAGGGCCCAAGTCTTCGGATCTCTGTTGTATCCTTTGATGTGGAGGGTGGCATAGAATTGCAGCAGAAGCTCTTCATTCCAGTGCTCTTCATCAGTTACAAACTGCAGCAGACCCACTTGCTTGAAGCAATCCAACGCTTCCTCTAAACAGGGCAGACCAGCAATGGCTTCAACATCAAGGCGCTTGTGCGGGAAGATGCGACCTTGGTTGTATAGGATGCATGAATAGTAGCTGCGCTGAGGATAGCTCCAGAACCTATCTGATGAAATCCTTTCCCTTGAATAGGGGTTCTTGGAGCTGTTGAAGAACGTATTATCTGCCTTGAAGCTATTGATGTTAAAGGAGCCAGGTGCTGATGCAGGACCTGGGAACCTCGGCAGCCTTGGGACTGGCTTCTGGACATGAGGCCTGTGCTCAACATGGTAATCAAATTGAGGACCTGCAGCAGACTCAGGAACAGAAGTGTCTGGATCAGTAGCTTCGCTGTCTTCTGAAGCTTTTGGTGGGGAGGGCTCCACATTGGCTTCAGTGTTGGTTGTGGCAGCCTCAATATTTTCAGCCTCCGCTTGACTAGCTGGAGGGTCGGTCACAAGCACGTTCTCCTGGAGAACTGCTTCTTGGTGGAGCATAGGAGTGGGCTCTTGTGGTGCTTCTTCTGCGGCTGATGCAGCCGGAATGTCTTCAGCATAGACTTGAGGCCTTGGACCTTTGCGAAGCCTGCGGAATGCAGACGACGCCTGTGGGGTTGGAGTGGGCTGGGCCTCATTGTCTTCTTCCTCTTGAGGGCGATCCGCCCATGAAGCATCCTGTGCAATTGGCGTCAGTGGACGACCAATGCTGATGAGTTCGCTGTGTTCTAATTGAGGAAGGGCTGCATCATCTTCTACATTGTCACGATGACCAATGTCTTCAGCAGCGATGGGATCAGCTGCTGGAATGTCTTCAGGAACAGGAGCCTCTGTGGAAGCAGGCTCATGCACCGTCAGTTGACGTTCTGCGTCAGGGTGAACCATAGAAATAGGTTCAACTATCAAGGGCTCTGTGGGAGCAGCCCGAGATTTCTTGGTCTTTCTCTTTTTCTTGCTGGGGGCAGTAGGAGAGGCTTCAGAGCTTTTCCTCTTCCTGGCTTCAGCCTCAGCAGTTCTTGTCTTCTTGAGCTCTGAAGCTGTTGACCGGCTCTTTGGCTTCGAGCCAGTCGTTGCAGTTGGGAAGACAAGCGGAACTGCTTCCTGCCTTGGTGCCTCTTGTTCAGCTGGAACAGTCTTCTTCTTTTTCTTTGCGGCCATCTTGGGGTCGATGCCAGGACGCCCAAGTGCCTTGCGCTTCTCAGCCTCATTGTAGGCCTGCACACATCTGTCTGCCAGAGTCTTCATTCGCTCCCGCGAACCTTGAGCTTCTGCATGCTTCTTCAGAAAGTTTTCCTTTAGTTCGTGCAACATGATCTTGAAGCTCTTCACTTCTTGCACGCTGAGCTTGGCCATATGCTTCTTGAACTGAGCCTTTTCATGATCAATTTTCTGCTTCAGTTCAACAATGCGCTGGGCAATTGCAAGTTCTGAAGCAATAGCGCCTTGGAAGGCGACGCTGAGGCCAACGGGCAGCTGCAGATCTTCGAAGCTGATGTTTGGTGTGGCAAACCATTCGTCGATGAAGTTGTGGATGATGGCGACATCAAAGAGAGGCAAATTGTTGAAGATTTCAGCTTCTTCTTTGCTCTTGATGAGCTGCTCGAGAGCGTCATCTCCAAGATCTTCATCACTTGACAGATCAATGGCTTCGCTGCGCAGAATGGCAGCAGCTGTGAGCTCTTTGCCGGTGTGTGGCTGAGGCATCTTGGCCTTCTGGGGCTTGGAGACGCGGGATACGTCTTCAGACTGCACACTGTCTTCAGGAGGTGCAGTTGCCAATGGCTTCGCCCTTGAGATTTTTGGTGAAGGGGCCGGCTTTGAAGCTTTTGGCTTCTTCGACTGCTTTGGCTTCGGTACAGCAGGAGCTTCATCAGACTCAGAGTCAGCTGGAGGGTCATTCACGGCAGTCCCTTGGACTAAGATGCGGGTGATGAGGCCCTCAAGGTTGGCATACGGACCGATGATATTGGGTTCTGCGTCGCGTGTGCCATCTGCCCTTGGTGCGGAGGGACCAGGGTTGAAGTCTAACCCCAACTTCTTCTTGTTCTGCTTCGCTGAGTTCTGGGCAAACTGGAAGTTGCGCTTGAACAGATTGTCGTCACGACACCAGAGTAGTGACGACGGATGTGCTTCAGCAGGCTGTGGTCCTCGGACCATGCATGGGTAGAAGCCTTGAGCAATGGCTTCATCTCTGGTCCTGGGTATGAGGTTCTTGTAAAGGATGTCCCCCCACGGTCTCTTGATGGCACTTTTCTCAGCATACTCCTGGGTGACGAAGCGGTATTGGAACCATTGTTCTGCCCAATAGCGTCGAATCCATTGGATTCGGGTCTTGCGCTGACCATAATTCTCTTCAGGATCTGTTTTGTACATTTCTGCCAGTTCATCAGGCAGATCCTTGGATGTTCCTCCACGTCGCTGTCTGCCCCCCTTCCTTGCTGCTATTTCTGAAGCCATAAACCTTAACTTGGAAGGCTTCAAGACGTTCAAAGGCTTCAAAGGCTTTCTTTTGCTGGACCAACAGGAACTGGCTTCAGGAGAATTTATGTGATGCTGTAGGAATTCTGCAAATGAATGCAGACTATGAGAACCAAAGGATTCTCCCACGGACATGTACCTGTGACAGTATTAAGGTGCGAGGGAAGGGGAAGAGGTCATATGCATTCTCAGAAGATTTTGAAGATAAATCAGTTTAGAAGACATTGACCTCATCGTGCGAAGACATTCACTCATAGATAAGAAGTTGGTTCCAGATTTGTACGAATCCACAGATCAGTACAAGTGAGGAATCTAACTACTTTTGAAGCACAAGTGAATATTCTAGGCATGTTATGAGATGCAGTTTGAGAGAGATCTAGTTTGTGTGAGCAGAAACTGCTTGTGGTAGAAAGTGACAGATCAATAGGATCAATGGTGCTGTAAAAGGCAGTTTTATTTACCACACTGAGAACTGCTAGACGGAGCGAGAGATGAGGCCGAGCAGTTCACTCGTCCGTGCTCTAACTTGGCGACGGAGGAGACCTACGGCGACGGCGGAGAGGATGATGTCCGCGGTCGGCGTGAAGACGGTGTCAGAGAGGTTGCAACAGCGAAGCGCTTCGTCGTCGGCGTCGTCGAGAGCTAGCGGTGGCGCTAGGGTTCGTGCGAGGGTGGAAGAAGAGATAGTTACCGCTGTGAGTGTGTATTTATAGGCACAAGGGCGGCACTGTGCTATTACACAGGTGCCCCTGGCGATTCGCATCTGAGGAACGTGTGGCCAGTTTGCGGAAGTTTGGGGTTTGTTCCACATCCCATGCACGCCTGGATTGTCGGGTGGTCGTTCCTGCTTCTCCGGATTTTATGTGGAGGAATGAGCATTGAAAACGGACTTTATAGTTGTCTCTATATCTTCTGCTGACAAGGACGCAGTGAAGACATTCGACAGTTTCAATAGAATGCATATGACTTGGAGAGATAGAGTTTGAGATAGAAAGCATAGAGAAGTTTGGGGTCCGATCACATTCACTTAGTTCAAAAGATTCAACACGAAGACATAGCTATAAGTGAATGTTGTAGAGGACAGAACACTAGCATATATATATATATATATATATATAGTCAACATAGTGAAGATAATCATGAAAATGTTGATTCGAAGCCAAACCAAATGTGAAGACATTGCAAGGTAACGCCATGAGAGAAACACTTCAAAATAGAACGTTTGCTGGTTGCGTTACCCACCGTATAGGAAGTATTAGACCCAGACACGGCGCACAATTATCGTGGCGCTCCGAAGTCAAATTCCACATTAATGTATTCACACTTAGAATGTATGTCTTCATTGATTGAAGATATACTTCACTTCGTGTGTTGCACATCTAAGTCATCAATATGCATAAGGGTTAGGATGTGTGCCTGATCACAGGACATTTGAGGATTCCAGGATATTTAGCTCACACCGTAACTTGCAAAACCTCTTCTCATCCAAGGGCTTGGTGAAGATATCTGCCAATTGCTCTTCAGTGTTGACGTGTATGATATCAATGTCTTCCTTCACAACATGATCTCTGAGAAAGTGATGACGAATTTCAATGTGCTTTGTCTTCGAGTGCTGAACTGGGTTGTTGGCAATCTTGATGGCGCTTTCGTTGTCGCAGTAAAGTGGCACTTGCTTCAGATGAATGCCATAGTCCTTGAGTGTTTGCTTCATCCACAGAAGCTGAGCGCAGCAAGATCCAGCAGCAATGTATTCAGATTCAGCAGTGGAGAGAGATACACAGTTCTGCTTCTTTGAAGACCAACATACAAGTGATCGTCCCAGAAAGTGACATGTGCCTGATGTAGACTTGCGATCAACTTTGTCACCAGCATAATCAGCATCCGAGAATCCAACCAAATCAAACTCTGAGCCCTTTGGATACCATAATCCTAGAGTTGGGGTGTGAGCCAAATATCGAAGAATTCGCTTCACAGCTAAGTGATGCGACTCCTTTGGTGCCGCTTGAAATCGAGCACACATGCAAACACTAAGCATAATATCTGGCCTAGATGCACATAAATAAAGTAAAGAACCAATCATGGAGCGGTATACCTTTTGATCGAACTCTTTACCATTGTCGTCAGGACCCAGATGATGTTTGGCTGGCATTGGTGTTGTGAAGCCTTTGCAGTCTTGCATACCGAACTTCTTCAGGCAATCTTTGAGATACTTCTCTTGAGATATGAAGATGCCATTGCGTTGTTGTCGTATTTGAAGACCAAGGAAGAACTTCAGCTCCCCCATCATGGACATCTGATATTGCTCTTGCATCATATATCCAAACTCTTCACTGTACTTCTGATTGGTGCAGCCGAAGATAATGTCATCCACATATATTTGGCACACAAACAGTTCACCATCATATGTCTTCGTGAAAAGAGTGGGATCCAGGGAACCAGGTATGAAGCCTTTGCTCTTCAGTAAGTATTTGAGTGTGTCATACTAGGCCCTAGGGGCTTGTTTGAGGCCATACAGTGCCTTGTTGAGCTTGTATACCATGTCAGGATGTTTTGGATTTTCAAAGCTAGGCGGTTGTGCAACATACACTTCTTCTTCAATCTTGCCATTGAGAAAGGCACTCTTCACATCCATTTGATATAGAAGTATGTTATGATGATTTGCATAGGCCAGCAGTGTGCATATGGCTTCAAACCTAGCCACAGGAGCAAATGTTTCATCGAAGTCAATGCCTTCTACTTGAGTATATCCTTGAGCAATGAGACGAGCTTTGTTTCTGACAACTTGACCATGCTCATCTTGCTTGTTGCGGTATATCCATTGACGCTTAACCAGTTCCCATACATTATTTAGCTCAAACTATTGAAGCTCTTCTTGCATAGCTTGAATCCATTCAGGTTCCATGAAGGCTTCTTCAACTTTCTTGGGTTCTGATATTGAGACAAATGTGAAGTGCCCACGGAAATTTGCTAGCTGAGTTTCCCTTGAACGAGTGAGTGGACCAGGTGCATTGATGCTGTCAATTATTCTGTCAATATGCACTTCATTGGCAACACGAGGATGTACAGGGCGAAGACTTTGCTCTTGCTGATCTGTGTTGTTGTTGGGAGGAATGTCTTCAGGCTGAGCATTGTCTTCATGTTGATCAGGTGCTGAGATGATAAGTTCTTCTTCAGGATGAGCTTCAGAAGGTATAATCTCTCCAGTTCCCATTAGCTTGATTGATTCACTAGCTGGAATTTCATCTAGCACATTTGGCAGTTGCTCTCTTTGTGAACCATTTGTCTCATCGAACCGCACATCCACTGTTTCAACCACTTTGTAATGAAAGAGATTGAAGACTCTGTAGGAGTGCGAATCCTTTCCATATCCAAGCATAAAACCCTCATGTGCTTTTGGTGCAAACTTTGAGGTGTGGTGTGGGTCCTTGATCCAGCACCTTGCGCCAAATACTCTGAAGTAACTGACATTTGGCTTCTTGCCAGTTAGGAGTTCATAAGATGTCTTGTTCAGAAGCTTGTGAAGATAAACACGATTGATTGTATGGCATGCAGTGTCAATGGCTTCAGTCCAGAATTTTCTTGGAGTCTTGTATTCATCTAGCATCGTTCTGGCCATCTCAATGAGTGTTCTGTTCTTGCGTTCGACGACGCCATTCTGCTGTGGCGTGTACGGAGCTGAGAATTCATGTGTGATGCCCAAGGTATCAAGATATGTATCAAGGCCAGTGTTCTTGAATTCAGTGCCATTGTCACTTCTGATGTGCTTTATCTTGGCGCCATAATTGTTCATAGCTCGATTGGCGAAGCGTCTGAAGACATCCTGCACTTCAGTCTTGTAAAGGATTATGTGCACCCAAGTATATCTAGAGTAATCATCAACAATGACAAAGCCATAGAGGCAAGCAGTAGTAGTAAAAGTTGAGTAGTGAGTGGGACCAAAAAGATCCATGTGAAGCAGTTCGAAGGGTCGAGTAGTGGTCATGATTGTCTTCGAGGGATGTTTTGCCCTCGTCATCTTCCCTGCTTCACAGGCACCGCATAAGTGATCTTTCTTGAACTTGACGCCCTCGATGCCTATGACATGCTTCTTCTTCGCAAGGGTGTGGAGGTTCCTCATGCCAGCATGCCCAAGCCTCCGATGCCAAAGCCAGCATTCTGAAGCTTTTGCAAGAAGACATACTGCAAGTTGTGGCCCTGCTGAGAAATCTACCACATACAAATCATCTTTCGATACCCTTCAAACACTAGAGACTTGTCAGATTCCATTAGTACCAGGCAACGATATTTTCCAAATATTACGACCATGTTCAAATCGCAAAGCATTGAGACAGACATTAAGTTGAAACCAAGGGATTCAACAAGCATGACTTTATCCATGTGTTGATCCTTTGAGATTGCAACTCTACCTAGACCCAATACCTTACTTTTACCAGTGTCAGCAAATGTGATGTGGCTCTTGTCGGATGGACGTAAGGTTGAGTCCATAAGAAGGCTTCTTTTGCCAGTCATGTGATTTGTACACCCACTGTCAATAATCCATTCTGAAGACTTTGAAGACGCTGGTGTCGTACCCTACAGTGCAGTTAGGGGGATAGGCTTCACGAAGAGAATTGTGAAGCAAAAACATTTGACGAACCAGTGGGTTATGAAAACTTAGATCCAGATTAGGACTAATAGGGAGAGTAGCATGCGATTCAGGAACGAAGTACATAATGATGCCATTCGGGCATTTTATCTTGCGCCCTACAAGATTTTTAAGGTCCCCAGCAATAGCGTCAGAAGATTTTGGTTTTTCTGCTGGAGACCTTTCCCTGCAAAAGAGAGTTAAGCTTCTTAACCACCCACATCTTCAAGGGTGGCTTAGAAGCAATAAGTCTAAGTGCAGCATCTGAGAATTTTGGTTTTGGAGCCCTAGCAAACAGTCTAGCAGGCGGACAATAGTACTCATAAGAATAAGCAGAATAATTTTTGGTCATATGAACATGACGGTTTGATGAACCGCTCTCATATTCATATGCCTGAGTATGGTTTCCCTGCAAAACATTTGCGTTAGTGTGACTCAGGTGAGTCCTCTGTCTGTATGAAGCCTTTGGACCGTATGAAGCCTTTGGTCTGAGGTTTGTCTTCTTCATGTGAGGTGTCATGAAGACATTCACAGGAAGATTTTCCAGACACTTTTTCGGAACCCAGATCTTCTTCATAGGCGGTCCATTCCTGCAGTTAGTACCAATGTACCTGGCAAACACTTCACCATTCTGATTTTTAAACAGTACATAGTTTGCATCAAAGGATTCATCAATGATAATGGGGTTAGCACAGGTGAAGCCAGATAAATTGGATGGATCTGCTGAAGGTTCCTTTGCAGCAACCCACTTGGTTTTGGGGTACTGCTCAGGTTTCCAGTAAGAGCCATCTGCATTTATTTTCCTTACGAACCCAACACCCTCTTTCCTAGGGTTTCGGTTCAGAATCTGCTTCTTGAGGACATCACATAGCGTCTGATGTCCTTTAAGACTTTTGTACATCCCTGTTTCAAGCAATGTCTTCAACCTAGCATTCTCATCAGCAATAGCAGTGGTATCCTCAGCAGAGGGGTTAGTTACCACATCAACAGTTGAAGATATTGCAACAGCAGTAGCAGTGGAACATTCAGCAACAGAAGTAGCATTATCACGCTCAATGCATTTAAGACATGGTGGTTCAAATCCTTCCTGAGCGGAACTGATCTGTTCGACGCGAAGTGACTCGTTTTCCTTTTGAAGATCTTCATGAGCCGCTCTCAATTTCTCAAGTTCTTGCTTCCTTTGAAGATAATCATAGGAAAGCTTTTCATGAGTTGTTGAGAGAGTATCATGACGATCTTCAAGTTCCTGATACTTAACATGAAGATTTTTTATGTCTTCAATTAAGGATTCAGATCGAGTCATTTCAGCACCCAACAGATCATCGCTTCTGTCTAACAGTTTTTGAATATGTTCCATGGCTTTCTGTTGTTCAGTTGCAATTTTAGCAAGTGTTTTGTAACTGGGTTTTGAATCACAATCAGAGTCATCGTCACTAGATGTTTGATAGTGAGTAGTGCGTTTGTTTACCTTGGCACCGCGTGCCATGAAGCAGTAGGTAGGAGTGGAGTAGTCCTTGTCATTTGCATCGGTGTCGGTGATGAAGTCATTGTCTTCAGTGTTGAAGATGGACTTGGCGACGTATGCTGTAGCCAGACTTGCAATGCCAGAATCAGACTCCTCCTCAGACTCCACCTCTGCCTCCTCAGAAGCGGACTCCTCCTCTGAATCCATTTCCTTGCCAACAAACGCACGTGCCTTGCCAGATGAGCTCTTCTTGTGTGATGAAGACTTTGAGGAAGACTTGGAAGAAGACTTTGTGTATTTCTTCTTCTTCTTGTCGTCAGAGTCATATTCCTTGCTCTTCTTCTTCTTTCTGTTCTCATTGTCCCACTGTGGACACTCAGAGATGAAGTGTCCAGTTTTCTTGCACTTGTGGCATGTTTTCTTCTTGTAGTCATGAGCAGAAGCTTCATCATTCCTTGAGCTTGATCGTGAAGACTTTCTGAAGCCTTTCTTCTTGGTGAATTTTTGGAACTTCTTCACTAGCATTGCAAGTTCCCTTCCAATGTCTTCAGGATCATCAGAACTGCTGTCAGATTCTTCTTCAGATGAGGAAACAGCTTTTGCCTTCAAGGCACGAGTTCGCCCATAGTTTGGACCGTAGATATCTCTTTTCTCAGAAAGCTGAAACTCATGTGTGTTGAGCCTCTCAAGTATGTCAGATGGATCGAGTGTCTTGAAATCAGGACGTTCTTGAATCATCAGGGCTAGGATGTCAAACGAACTATCAAGTGATCTCAGCAGCGTCTTGACGACTTCATGTTTGGTGATCTCAGTAGCGCCGAGGGCTTGAAGCTCATTTGTGATGTCAGTGAGTCGATCAAATGTGTGCTGGACATTCTCATTGTCATTTCGCTTGAAGCGGTTGAAGAGATTGCGAAGGACACTGATTCTTTGATCTCTCTGGGTTGAGATGCCTTCATTGACCTTGGAGAGCCAGTCCCAGACCAGCTTGGATGTCTTCAAAGCACTCACACGGCCATACTGTCCTTTGGTCAGATGACCACAGATGATGTTCTTGGCAGTAGAGTCCAGTTGAACGAATTTCTTGACATCAGCAGCAGTGACACCTTCTCCAGCCTTGGGAACGCCGTTCTCGACGACATACCATAGGTCGACGTCAATGGCTTCAAGATGCATACGCATCTTATTCTTCCAGTAGGGATATTCAGTTCCATCGAAGACGGGGCACGCAGCGGAGACTTTAATTATCCCTGCAGTCGACATAGCTAAAACTCCAGGTGGTTAAACCGAATCACACAGAACAAGGGAGCACCTTGCTCTGATACCAATTGAAAGTGCGTTATATCGACTAGAGGGGGGTGAATAGGCGATTTTTATGAAAGTCTTCAAAACGTG
The DNA here is from genome assembly GCF_018294505.1 of Triticum aestivum. Taxonomy (NCBI): domain Eukaryota; kingdom Viridiplantae; phylum Streptophyta; class Magnoliopsida; order Poales; family Poaceae; genus Triticum; species Triticum aestivum. The sequence goes on from NC_057797.1 coordinate 8,822,320, forward strand.
GAAGTTATGAAGACAAACAGTAGAGATATGCCTATCACTATGCAGCGGAAGTTAGATTACACTAGGCAAGCCATGGTCAAGTATTCAATAGAGTGAAAGCACAATGACAAGTAGCTGCAGTGTAATAAGGATCAGGTAGGAAGAAGTTATGAAGCCAAACAAATCATACAGTTACGTTGTGAAGACAAAAGATATAGCAAGCATGCAATGGCTTCACAATGAGTAACAGTAAGTAAAAGGAAGTGAAGATGAAACCAGTGACTCGTTGAAGACAATGATGTGTTGGACCAGTTCCAGTTGCTGTGACAACTGTACGTCTGGTTGGAGCGGCTAGGTATTTAAACCTTAGGACACACAGTCCCGGACACCCAGTCCTGAACACGCAGCTCAGGACACCAAGTCCTCACCGTATTCTCCTTGAGCTAAGGTCACATAGTCCTCGCCCAATCACTCAGGTAAGTCTTCAAGGTAGACTCCCAAACCTTCACAGACTTCGTTCACTGGCAATCCACAATGTCTCTTGGATGCTCAGAACGCGACGCCTAACCGTCTGGAGGATGCACAGTCCTCAAGTGTAATAAGTCTTCAGATCACTCAGACAAGAAGACTTAAGTGATGCCCAATTTACTCTGGCTCTGGGTGGTTAGGGCTTTCTCCTCGCTAGGAATTTTCTCTCAAAGGCTTCGAGGTGGGTTGCTCTCAAACGACAAAAGCCGTGCACTGAAATCTGAGCAGCCAACCGTTTATGGTTGTAGGGGGTGGGCTATTTATAGCCACTTGGCAACCCGACCTGATTTGTCCGAAATGACCCTGGGTCACTAAGGAACTGACACGTGTCTCAACGGTCAGATTTCAAACTCTCATGGCAACTTTACTTGGGCTACAAGCAAAGCTGACTTGTCCGGCTCTGGACAAGATTCGCTCTCATTGTCTTCACTCGAAGACATAGGTTTTTGGTTTAGGCATCACTTCAGTCATTCTGACTGGTTCTCCTGGACCCCACTTAACAGTACGGTGGTTCCTATGACTCAACACAAAAGAAAAAGAACTACGAAAGATCTAAGTCTTCGAGCTCCATAGGCTTCATAACGTGTCTTCTTTTGTCATAGTCTTCAATGTGAATATCTTCATATACCACCTTTGACTTCAGTGTCTTCATACATTTTTAGGGGTCATCTCTGGTAGTAAAACCGAATCAATGAGGGACTTCTACCTATGTTATCCTGTAATTCTCACAAACACATTAGTCCCTCAACTAGGTTTGTCGTCAATACTCCAAAACCAACTAGGGGTGGCACTAGATGCACTTACAATCTCCCCCTTTTTGGTGATTGATGACAAACTAGTTGAAATTTTCAACGGGGAATATAGTCTGTGAAGTTGTAAAGGATAAGGAATTGTCTTCATAAGTTGCAAGGGCCTGAATGTTCTGTGCTACCCTGTGGGCCTACTGGGCCTTTGCGGGCCTGCATCCTGGCCCAACAACAGGTTGGGTTTCTAGTCGTATGCAGGCCGCTGTGGCGCAGTAGGTGGGATTTTTTTCTTATTTTTTTGCTTTATTTATTTTTGTTTTATTTATTTTTGAGTTGTTTTTTGCTGTATTTAGAGTTTCTTTGTGAATATTTTTGATTTAGGTACAAAAAATTACTAACTTTATGTTAGTACCGCTAGTTTACAAATTTGAATAGTTTAAATTTTGAATTATTTAAAATTTGTGTGAATCACTAGTTTGTGAATAACTTAACTTTGAAAATAGATTTTTCAGTGATTCTTTTTTCTTATGTTTAATATTAGTGTGTTTTATCATTATATTCAATTTGGTAATGCTTAGGTTATTTAAAAAATGAAATTCCTTTGTAACGGATGAGTTTTCGTCCGAAACCCTGATACTTCGAAAGAGATTGTCCATTTTGTATACGAAGTGCATCCAGCTTTTGCGGTAACCCTCTCTACTTTTTTGCACATGCTATGTGGGTGAAATTATGATACCATGCCAACTTTCAACCTTTTCTGAGTTCATTTGAAATGCTTTTCAATTTCAGGGTCATTTAGCTGGAAAAAATCAGTAAATGCATCAAAGAATTTGCTTGCACATAAAATTTCTTCGCGTTTCAAATGCCAAAACACATAACTAGCTACCCTAACTATTACAGAGAATCCCTCCTAGGTGTGAAACACAGAAGAAAGTGATGATAGTGAAGCCGATCACATCCCAGACCTTTGGGTGTGAAACTTTTTCTTCGCGTGTGTCCCTTTGCGCCGTAGCCATGGAAAATCTTCATCATTTAACTGGATGCTCGGGTCAATATTCACTGTGAATGGAGCAATTTCATCAAACTTTTCATAATCTCCTGACATGTCTGTCTTGTCATCCACTCCCATGATGTTTCTCTTCCCAGAAAGAACTATGTGCCGCTTTGGCTCATTGTACGATGCATTCGCTTCCTTATCTTTTCTTTTTCTCGGCTTGGTAGACATGTCCTTCACATAGAAAACATGTGCCACATCATTGGCTAGGACGAATGGTTCGTCTACATACGCAAAATTGTTGAGATCCACTGTTGTCATTCCGTACTGCGGGTCTTCCGTTACCCCGCCTCGTGTCATATTGACCCATTTGCACCGAAACAAAGGGACCTTCAAACCACGTCGATAGTCAAGTTCCCATATGTCCTGTATATAACCATAATATGTTCCCTTTCCTGTCTTGGTTTCTGCATCAAAGCAGACACCACTGTTTTGGTTGGTGTTCTTCTTATCTTGGGCGATCGTGTAAAATGTATTACCATTTATCTCGTACCCTTTGAAAGTCATTATATTCGAAGATGGTAACTGGGATAGCAAGTACAGGTCATCTTCAATAGAGGCGTCATGCATGGTACGTGTCTGCAACCAGCTGGCGAAACTCCTGGTTTGTTCACGTGTAATCCAGTGATCAGACCGCTCTGAGTGTTTGGAGCGTAGAAAATTCTTGTGTTCATCCATATACGGAGCCACCAAGGCGGAATTCTGTAGAATTGTGTAGTGTGCTTAAGTGAGAGAATGTCCATCCATACATATTATTTGTTCCCCTCCTAGCGTGCCTTTTCCATCCAGTCTGCCCTTATGCCGCGATTCAGGAACACCAATCGGCTTAAGGTCAGGAATAAAGTCAATACAAAACTCAATGACCTCCTCATTTTCATGGCCCTTGGAGATGCTTCCTTCTGGCCTAGCACGGTTATGAACATATTTCTTTAAGAGTCCCATGAACCTCTCAAAGGGGAACATATTGTGTAGAAATACAGGACCCAAAACGTTAATCTCTTCACATAGGTGAACTAGGATGTGCGTCATGATGTTGAAGAAGGATGGTGGGAACACCAACTCGAAACTGACAAGACATTGCACCAAATCATTCTCTAACCTTGCTATGATTTATGGATCGATTACCTTTTGAGAGATTGCATTGAGGAATGCACATAGCTTCACAATGGCTAATCGAACGTTTTCCGGTAGAAGCCCCCTCAATGCAACTGGAAGCAGTTGTGTCATAATCATGTGGCAGTCATGAGACTTTAGGTTCTGGAACTTTTTCTCTGCCATGTTTATTATTCCCTTTATATTCGACGAGAAGCCAGACGGTACCTTAATACTGAGCAGGCATTCAAAGAAGATTCCTTCTCTTCTTTGGTAAGAGCGTAGCTTGCATGACCCTGATGTATGCCGTCTTTTCCGTGCATACGTTGCTAGTCCTCCCGTGCCTCAGGTGTATCTTTTGTCTTCCCATACACGCCCAAGAAGCCAAGCAGGGTCACACAAAGATTCTTCGTCACGTGCATCACGTCGATTGCGGAGCGAAACTCTAGGTCTTTCCAATAGGGCAGGTCCCAAAATATAGATTTCTTCTTCCACATGGGTGCGCGTACGTCAGCGTCATTCGGAACAGGTTGTCCACCAGGACCCTTTCCAAAGACCACCTTCAAATCCTTGACCATATCATGTACATCAGCACCAGTACAGTGGCGAGGCTTCGTCCGATGATCCGCCTCACCTTTGAAATTCTTGCCTTTCTTTCTTACAGGATGCCTGCTCGGAAGAAATCGACGATGTTGGGGAACGTTGCAGAAAACAAAAAATTTCCTACGGTTTCACCAAGATCCATCTAGGAGTTCATCTAGCAACGAGTGATTAGATGCATCTACGTACCTTGTAGATCGCGAGCGGAAGCGTTCAAAGAACGGGGATGAGGGAGTCGTACTCGTTGTGATTCGAATCACCGAAGATCCTAGCACCGAACGGACGGCACCTCCACGTTCAACACACGTACGTAACAGCCACGTCTCCTCCTTCTTTATCCAGCAAGGGGGAAGGAGAGGTTGAGGGAGATGGCTCTAGCAGCAGCACGACGGCGTGGTGATGATGGAGCTGCAGTACTCCGGCAGGGCTTCGCCAAGCACTATGGAGGAGGAGGAGGAGTTGGAGAGGGAGAGGGAGGCACCAAAGATCAAGGTAAGAAGTCCTCCATCTCCCCACTATATATAGGAGGGCCAAGGGGGGGGGGGGCGCTGGCCCTAGGAGATCTAATCTCCTAGGGGGGTGCGGCCAAGGGGAGGAATCCCTCCTCCCCAAGGCACCTAGGAGGTGCCTTCCCCTCCTAGGACTCTTCCCTCCTTGAAACCCTAGGCGCATGGGCCTCTTAGGGCTGATGCCCTTGGCCCATGTAGGCCAAGGCGGACCCCCTACAGCCCATGTGCCCCCCCAGGACAGGTGGCCCCACCCGGTGGACCCCCGGGACCCTTCCGGTGGTCCCGGTACAATACCGGTGACCCCGAAACTTGTCCCGATGCCCGAAATAGCACTTCCTATATATAATTCTTTACCTCCGGACCATTCCGGAACTCCTCGTGACGTCCGGGATCTCATCCGGGACTCCGAACAACATTCAGGTTACCGCATATACATATCCCTACAACCCTAGCGTCACCGAACCTTAAGTGTGTAGACCCTACGGGTTCGGGAGACATGTAGACATGACCGAGATCGCTCTCTGTCCAATAACCAACAGCGGGATCTGGATACCCATGTTGGCTCCCACATGCTCCTTGATGATCTCATTGGATGAACAACGATGTCGAGGATTCAAGCAACGTATACAATTCCCTTTGTCAATCGGTATGTTACTTGCCCGAGATCCGATCGTCGGTATCCCAATACCTCGTTCAATCTCGTTACCGGCAAGTCACTTTACTCGTGTCGTAATGCATGATCCCGTGACTAGACTTGGTCACTTTGAGCTCATAATGATGATGCATTACCGAGTGGGCCCAGTGATACCTCTCCGTCATACGGAGTGACAAATCCCAGTCTTGATCCGTGTCAACCCAACAGACACTTTCGGAGATACCCGTAGTATACCTTTATAGTCACCCAGTTACGTTGTGATGTTTGGCACACCCAAAGCACTCCTACGGTATCGGGAGTTACACGATCTCATGGTCTAAGGAAAAGATACTTGACATTGGAAAACTCTAGCAAACGAACTACACGACCTTGTGCTATGTTTAGGATTGGGTCTTGTCCATCACATCATTCTCCTAATGATGTGATCTCGTTATCAATGACATCCAATGTCCATAGTCAGGAAACCATGACTATCTGTTGATCAATGAGCTAGTCAACTAGAGGCTTACTAGGGACATGTTGGTGTCTATTATTCACACATGTATTACGATTTCCGGATAACACAATTATAGCATGAATAAAGACAATTATCATGAACAAGGAAATATAATAATAATGCTTTTATTATTGCCTCTAGGGCATATTTCCAACAGTCTCCCACTTGCACTAGAGTCAATAATCTAGTTACATTGTGATGAATCGAACACCCATGGAATTCTGGTGTTGATCATGTTTTGCTCTAGGGAGAGGTTTAGTCAACGGATCTGCTACATTCAGGTCCGTATGTACTTTACAAATATCTATGTCTCCATCTTGAATATTTTCACGAATGGAGTTGAAGCGACGCTTGATGTGCCTTGTCTTCTTGTGAAACCTAGGCTCCTTGGCAAGTGCAATAGCTCCAGTGTTGTCACAGAAGAGCTTGATCGGCCCCGATGCATTGGGTATGACTCCTAGGTCGGTGATGAACTCCTTCACCCAAATTGCTTCATGCGCTGCCTCCGAGGCTGCCATGTATTCCGCTTCACATGTAGATCCCGCCACGACGCTCTGCTTGCAACTGCACCAGCTTACTGCCCCACCATTCAAAATATACACGTATCCGGTTTGTGACTTAGAGTCATCCAGATCTGTGTCGAAGCTAGTGTCGACGTAACCCTTTACGATGAGCTCTTCGTCACCTCCATAGACGAGAAACATTTCCTTAGTCCTTTTCAGGTACTTCAGGATATTCTTGACCGCTGTCCAGTGTTCCTTGCCGGGATTACTTTGGTACCTTCCTACCAAACTTACGGCAAGGTTTACATCAGGTCTGGTACACAGCATGGCATACATAATAGACATATGGCTGAGGCATAGGGGATGACACTCATCTCTTCTATATCTTCTGCCGTGGTCGGACATTGAGCTGAGCTCAATTTCATACCTTGTAACACAGGCAAGAACCCCTTCTTAGACTGATCCATATTGAACTTCTTCAATATCTTATCAAGGTATGTGCTTTGTGAAAGACCTATGAGGTGTCTTGATCTATCTCTGTAGATCTTGATGCCTAATATATAAGCAGCTTCTCCAAGGTCCTTCATTGAAAAACTTTTATTCAAGTAGGCCTTAATGTTGTCCAAGAGTTCTATATCATTTCCCATCAAAAGTATGTCATCTACATATAATATGAGAAATGCTACAGAGCTCCCACTCACTTTCTTGTAAATGCAGGCTTCTCCATAAGTCTGTGTAAACCCAAACGCTTTGATCATCTCATCAAAGCGAATGTTCCAACTCCGAGATGCTTGCACCAGCCCATAAATCGAGCGTTGGAGCTTGCACACCTTGTCAGCATTCTTAGGATCGACAAAACCTTCCGGCTGCATCATATACAATTCTTCCTTAAGGAAACCATTAAGGAATGCCGTTTTGACGTCCATTTGCCATATCTCATAATCATAGAATGCGGCAATCGCTAACATGATTCGGACGGACTTCAGCTTCGCTACCGGTGAGAAAGTCTCATCGTAGTCAACCCCTTGAACTTGTCGATAACCCTTAGCAACAAGCCGAGCTTTATAGATGGTCACATTACCATCCGCATCTGTCTTCTTCTTAAAGATCCATTTATTTTCTATGACTCGCCGCTCAACAGGCAAGTCAGTCAAAGTCCATACTTCGTTTTCATACATGGATCCTATCTCGGATTTCATGGCTTCTAGCCATTTGTCGGAATCCGGGCCCGCCATTGCTTCTTCATAGTTCGAAGGTTCACCGTTGTCTAACAACATGATTTCCAAGACAGGGTTGCCGTACCACTCTGGTGCGGAACGTGTCCTTGTGGACCTTCGAATTTCAGTTGGAGCTTGATCAGAAGTATCTTGATCATCATCATTGACTTCCTCTCTTGTCGGTGCAGGCACCTCAGAAACATTTTCTTGAGTTGCGCCATTTTCCGGTTCAAGAGGTAATACTTCATCAAGTTCTACTTTCCTCCCACTTACTTCTTTCGAGAGAAACTCTTTCTCTAGAAAGGACCCATTCTTGTCAACAAAGATCTTGCCTTCGGATCTGAGGTAGAAGGTATACCCAACAGTTTCTTTAGGGTATCCTATGAAGATGCATTTTTCCGATTTGGGTTCGAGCTTTTCAGGTTGAAGTTTCCTGACATAAGCATCGCATCCCCAAACTTTTAGAAACGACAACTTAGGTTTCTTCCCAAACCATAATTCAAACGGTGTCATCTCAACGGATTTCGACAGAGCCCTATTTAAAGTGAATGCGGCAGTCTCTAAAGCATAGCCCCAAAAGATAGCGGTAAATCGGTAAGAGACATCATAGATCGCACCATATCTAATAGAGTGCGATTACGATGTTCGGACACACCATTACGCTGAGGTGTTCCAGGCGGCATTAGTTGTGAAACTATTCCACATTTTCTTAAGTGTGTGCCAAACTCGTGACTCAAGTATTCTCCTCCACGATCTGATCGCGGGAACTTGATTTTCCTGTCACGTTGATTCTCAACCTCACTCTGAAATTCCTTGAACTTTTCAAAGGTCTCAGACTTGTGTTTCATTAAGTAGACATACCCATATTTACTTAAGTCATCAGTGAGGGTGAGAACATAATGATAGCCACCGCGAGCCTCAACACTCATTGGACCGCACACATCAGTATGTATGATTTCCAATAAGTTGGTTGCTCGCTCCATTGTTCCTGAGAACGGAGTCTTGGTCATTTTACCCATGAGGCATGGTTCACACGTGTCAAATGATTCGTAATCAAGAGACTCTAAAAGTCCATCAGCATGGAGCTTCTTCATGCGTTTGACACCTATGTGACCAAGGCGGCAGTGCCACAAGTATGTGGGACTATCATTATCAACCTTACTTCTTTTGGTACTCACACTATGAATATGTGTAGCATTACGCTCGAGATTCATTAAGAATAAACCATTCACCATCGGAGCATGACCATAAAACATATCTCTCATATAAATAGAACAACCATTATTCTCGGATTTAAATGAGTAGCCATCTCATATTAAACGAGATCCTGATACAATGTTCATGCTCAAACTTGGCACTAAATAACAATTATTGAGGTTTAAAACTAATCCCGTAGGTAAATGTAGAGGTAGCGTGCCGACGGCGATCACATCGACCTTGGAACCATTCCCGACGCGCATCGTCACCTCGTCCTTCGCCAGTCTCCGCTTATTCCGTAGCTCCTGCTTTGAGTTACAAATGTGAGCAACCGCACCGGTATCAAATACCCAGGAGCTACTACGAGTACTGGTAAGGTACACATCAATTACATGTATATCACATATACCTTTCGTTTTGCCGGCCTTCTTGTCCGCTAAGTATTTGGGGCAGTTCCGCTTAAAGTGACCACTTTCCTTGCAATAAAAGCACTCAGTCTCGGGCTTGGGTCCATTCTTTGGCTTCTTCCCGGCAGCTTGCTTGCCGGGCGCGGCAACTCCCTTGCCGTCCTTCTTGAAGGCTTTCTTACCCTTGCCCTTCTTGAACTTAGTGGTTTTATTCACCATCAACACTTGATGTTCCTTTTTGACTTCTACCTCTGCTGATTTCAGCATTGCAAATACTTCAGGAATGGTCTTTTCCATCCCCTGCATATTGAAGTTCATCACAAAGCTCTTGTAGCTCGGTGGAAGCGACTGAAGGATTCTGTCAATGACCGTGTCATCCGGGAGATTAACTCCCAGCTGAGTCAAGCGGTTATGTAACCCAGACATTGTGAGTATGCGCTCACTAACAGAACTATTTTCCTCCATCTTACAGCTGAAGAATTTGTTGGAGACTTCATATCTCTCAACCCGGACATGAGCTTGGAAAACCATTTTCAGCTCTTCGAACATCTCATATGCTCCGTGTCTCTCAAAACGCTTTTGGAGTCCCGGCTCTAAGTTGTAAAGCATGCCGCACTGAAGAGGGAGTAGTCATCGGTACGTGTCTGCCAAGCGTTCATAACTTCTTGTTCTACAGGGAGAATAGGTGCGTCACCCAGCGGTGCTTGTAGGACATAATCTTTCTTGGCAGCTATGAGGATGATCCTCAGGTTCCGGACCCAGTCCGTGTAGTTGCTGCCATCGTCTTTCAGCTTGGTTTTCTCTAGGAACGCGTTGAAGTTGAGGACTACATTGGCCATTTGATCTACAAGACATATTGTAAAAAATTTAGACTAAGTTCATGATAATTAAGTTCATCTAATCAAATTATTCAATGAACTCCCACTTAGATAGACATCCCTCCAGTCATCTAAGTATAACATGATCCGAGTTAACTAGGCCGTGTCCGATCATCACGTGAGACGGACTAGTCAACATCGGTGAACATCTTCATGTTGATCGTATCTTCTATACGACTCATGCTCGACCTTTCGGTCTTCTGTGTTCCGAGGCCATGTCTGTACACATGCTAGGCTCGTCAAGTCAACCTAAGTGTTTTGCATGTGTAAATCTGTCTTACACCCGTTGTATGTGAACGTTAGAATCTATCACACCCGATCATCACGTGGTGCTTCGAAACAACGAACTGTCGCAACGGTGCACAGTTAGGGGGGAACACTTTCTCGAAATTATTATGAGGGATCATCTTATTTACTACCATCGTTCTAAGTAAACAAGATGAAAAACATGATAAACATCACATGCAATCAAATAATAACAGTGACATGATATGGCCAATATCACATAGCTCCTTTGATCTCCATCTTGGGGCTCCATGATCATCTTGTCACCGGCATGACACCATGATCTCCATCATCATGATCTCCATCATCGTGTCTCCATGAAGTTGCTCGCCAACTATTACTTCTACTACTATGTCTAACGCGTTTAGCAATAAAGTAAAGTAATTTACATGGCGTTTCTCAATGACACGTAGATCATATAAAAAAAATAGACAACTCCTATCGCTCCTGCCGGTTGTCATACTCATCGACATGCAAGTCATGATTCCTATTACAATAGCATGAACATCTCATACATCACATATAGATCATTCATCATTCATCACAACTTTGGCCATATCATATCACAAAGCACTTGCTGCAAAAACAAGTTAGACGTCCTCTAATTGTTGTTGCAAGTTTTACGTGGCTGAAGTAGGGTTCTAGCAAGAACGTTTTCTTACCTACATGAAAGCCACAACGTGATTTGTCAACTTCTATTTACCCTTCATAAGGACCCTTTTCATCGAATCCGCTCCAACTAAAGTAGGAGAGACAGACACCCGCCAGCCACCTTATGCAACTTGTGCATGTTAGTCGGTGGAACCGGTCTCACGTAAGCGTACGTGTAAGGTTGGTCCGGGTCGCTTCATCCCACAATACCGTTGAAGCAAGATAAGACTAGTAGCGGCAAGAAAGTTGACAACATCAACACCCACAACAAATTGTGTTCTACTCGTGCAAGAGAACTACGCATAGACCTAGCTCATGATGCCACTGTTGGGGAACGTTGCAGAAAACAAAAATTTTCCTACGGTTTCACCAAGATCCATCTAGGAGTTCATCTAGCAATGAGTGATTAGATGCATCTACGTACCTTGTAGATCGCGAGCGGAAGCGTTCAAAGAACGGGGATGAGGGAGTCGTACTCGTCGTGATTCGAATCACCGAAGATCCTAGCACCGAACGAATGGCACATCCGCGTTCAACACACGTACGGAACAGCCACGTCTCCTCCTTCTTGATCCAGCAAGGGGGAAGGAGAGGTTGAGGGAGATGGCTCCAGCAGCAGCACGACGGCGTGGTGATGATGGAGCTGCAGTACTCCGGCAGGGCTTCGCCAAGCACTATGGAGGAGGAAGGGGAGTTGGAGAGGGAGAGGGAGGCACCAAAGATCAAGGTAAGAAGTCCTCCATCTCCCCACTATATATAGGAGGGCCAAGGGGGGGCGCCGTCCCTAGGAGATCTAATCTCCTAGGGGGGTGCGGCCAAGGGGAGGAATCCCTCCTACCCAAGGCACCTAGGAGGTGCCTTCCCCTCCTAGGACTCTTCCCTCCTTGAAACCCTAGGTGCATGGGCCTCTTAGGGCTGATGCCCTTGGCCCATGTAGGCCAAGGCGCACCCCCTACAGCCCATGTGGCCCCCTGGGACAGGTGGCCCCACCCGGTGGACCCCCGGGACCCTTCCGGTGGTCCCGGTACAATACCGGTGACCCCGAAACTTGTCCTGATGCCCGAAATAGCACTTCCTATATATAATTCTTTACCTCCGGACCATTCCGGAACTCCTCGTGACGTCCGGGATCTCATCCGGGACTCCGAACAACATTCAGGTTACTGCATATACATATCCCTACAACCCTAGCATCACCGAACCTTAAGTGTGTAGACCCTACGGGTTCGGGAGACATGTAGACATGACCGAGATCGCTCTCCGGCCAATAACCAACAGCGGGATCTGGATACCCATGTTGGCTCCCACATGCTCCTCGATGATCTCATCGGATGAACCACGATGTCGAGGATTCAAGCAACCCCGTATACAATTCCCTTTGTCAATCGGTATGTTACTTGCCCGAGATCCGATCGTCGGTATCCCAATACCTCGTTCAATCTCGTTATCGGAAAGTCACTTCACTCGTGCCGTAATGCATGATCCCGTGACCAGACACTTGGTCACTTTGAGCTCATAATGATGATGCATTACCGAGTGGGCCCAGTGATACCTCTCCGTCATACGGAGTGACAAATCCCAGTCTTGATCCGTGTCAACCCAACAAACACTTTCGGAGATACCCGTAGTATACCTTTATAGTCACCCAGTTACGTTGTGACGTTTGGCACACCCAAAGCACTCCTACGGTATCCGGGAGTTACACGATCTCATGGTCTAAGGAAAAGATACTTGACATTGGAAAACTCTAGCAAACGAACTACACGACCTTGTGCTATGTTTAGGATTGGGTCTTGTCCATCACATCATTCTCCTAATGATGTGATCTCATTATCAATGACATCCAATGTCCATAATCAGGAAACCATGACTATCTGTTGATCAACGAGCTAGTCAACTAGAGGCTTACTAGGGACATGTTGGTGTCTATTATTCACACATGTATTACGATTTTCGGATAACACAATTATAGCATGAATAAAGACAATTATCATGAACAAGGAAATATAATAATAATGCTTTTATTATTGCCTCTAGGGCATATTTCCAACAGACGATGTCCCAGGTACACATTCTTCTTACAATTAGCCAAATATATACTGTCGGTATCGTCCAAACAGTGTGTGCATGCGCGGTATCCCTTGTTTGTCTGTCCTGAAAGGTTACTGAGAGCAGGCCAATCATTAATGGTCACGAACAGCAACGCCTTTAGGTCAAATTCTTCCCCCATGTGCTCATCCCACGCATGTACACCTGTTCCATTCCACAGTTGTAAGAGTTCTTCAACTAATGGCCTTAGGTACACATCAATGTCGTTGCCGGGTTGCTTATGGCCTTGGATGAGCACTGGCATCATAATGAACTTACGCTTCATGCACAACCAAGGAGGAAGGTTATACAAACATAGAGTCACAGGCCAGGTGCTATGGTTGCTGCTCTGCTCCCCAAAAGGATTAATGCCATCTGTGCTTAGACCAAACCATACGTTCCTTGCGTCATCTGCAAACTCCTTCCCGTACTTTCTTTCGATTTTTCTCCACTGCGACCCGTCAGCGGGTACTCTTAACTTTCCATCTTTCTTACGGTCTTCTCTGTGCCATCGCATCTCCTTGGCATGCTCTTTGTTTTGGAACAAATGTTTCAACCGTGGTATTATAGGAGCATACCACATCACCTTGGCAGGAATCTTCTTCCCGGGGCGCTCGCCCTCGACATCACCAGGGTCATCGCGGCTGATCTTATAGCGCAATGCACCGCATACTAGGCAAGCGTTCAAATCCTCCTACTCACCGCAGTAGAGGATGCAATTATTAGGGCATGCATGTATCTTCTGCACCTCTAACCCTAGAGTGCAGACATCCTTCTTTGATTCGTACATACTCTCGGGCAATTCGTTGTCCTTTGGAAGCATATTCTTTATCATTACCAGCAACTTTCCAAATCCCTTGTCAGATACACCATTCTCTGCCTTCCATTGTAGCAATTCCAGTGTGGTGCCCAGCTTTTTCTTGTCACCTACGCAATTCGGGTACAACAATTTTTCGTGATCCTCTAACATGCGCTGCAACTTCTTCTTCTCCAAATCACTTGCGCAGTTTCTCTTTGCATCGGCAATGGCCCGACCTAGATCATCAACGGGCTCATCCAATGCCTCATCTTCAGCTTCTTCCCGCATTGCCGGCTCAGCTTCTTCCCGCATTACCGGCTCAGCTTCTTCCCTCGATGTTGTATCATTGTATTCAGGGAACCCATGGCTAGGATAGCTGTCGTCGTCCTCTTCTTCTTCATTGTCTTCCATCATAACCCCTCTTTCTCCATGCTTGGTCCAAACATTATAGTGGGGCATGAAACCGGACTCAAACAGGTGGACGTGAATGGTTCTTGACGTAGAGTAATTGTGACCATTCTTACAGCCAGCACATGGACAAGGCATAAAACCATCTGCCCGCTTGTTTGCCTTAGCCGCAAGCAGAAAAGTACGCACGCCATTAATGAACTCGGGAGAGCATCGGTCATCGTACATCCATTGCCGGCTCATCTTAATACACAGCACCGAAAACACCAAATTAATACAATACATACAGTTCATACATAAAGATCATACAACACTTAAATGCAACAAACAAATAACTCTCTAGCTAAAGAATTTAAATGCAACAACAAATGCGATCAAGATCGCAACTAAGGTAACAATTGATCCAACAGCATAATGATACCAAGCCTCACTATGAATGGCATATTTTCTAATCTTTCTAATCTTCAAGCGCATTTTCTCCATCTTAATCTTGTGATCATCGACGACATCGGCAACATGCAACTCCAATTCCATCTTCTCCCCCTCAATTCTTTTCAATTTTTCCTTCAAATCCTCGTTTTCTCTTTCAACTAAATTTAACCTCTCGACAATAGGGTCGGTTGGAATTTCTGGTTCAACTACCTCCTACATACAAATATCTATGTCAACTTGATGGGCATAATTTGTCATAAACACGAAATGCAATGAATAGTTTTAAAAGAGAATATACCACATCCAAATCATAACCCGGACGAGGGCCGACGGGGACGGATATCAAAACCATGGCACTATGTATAACAAACAATGTATGGGTAAGATAATTATACGAGTAACTATATATCCAAATCACACAAACATCAATTTTTTATATAAAATTTCATGAACAAGAGGCTCACCACAAGGTGGTGCCGGCGATGGGACGTTGCGAGCGATCGGCGGTGGTTACGACGGAGATTTAGAAGGTACTAAGTAAACCACACCTACATATGCAAACTAAGTGTTATTTTTTACCTCAAATTGCATATAAATCAAATACTAGCACATATATATAATTCCTCCCAAATTACTAAACTCAAAAATCAATCACTATATAAAGCATTACACGAGCTAATCTAGCAATGAGAGATGAAAGGACAAAGTTGCTAACCTTTGTGATCATTTGAATTGATGGGGGCCTTCAAATCTTGACAAATTTTGGGCAAAATGTGTGATGAGCTTGAGAGGAAGATGGAAAAGAACAGAGAGGAGAGGGGAAAGGGGAAGAACAGAGCGAGCTCGGGTGGATGAAGGGTCTGTGTAGGACGACCTTTAGTACCGGTTCGTGATACGACCCGGTACTAAAGGTGCTGGAGGGGCCCCGGACTAACAACATCCTGCCATCACTCAATTTAGTACCGGTTCGTGGCACGAACTGGTGCTAAAGGTTCGCCACGAACCGGTACTAATGAGAGCGGCCGGCTAGCCGTTGGAACCGGCACTAATGCACACATTAGTGCCGGCTCAAATTCAAACCAGCACTAAGGTGCTTCACATTTGACCCTTTTTCTACTAGTGAAAGAATGGAATCAGTGGCTCGTTAAAGACAATGATTTGTTGGACCAGTTCCTGACAAATGTACGTCTGGTTAGGGAGGCTGAGATTCAACTCAGAAGACCGCGTCTTCACCTTATTCCCCTTGAACTAAGGACACCCAGTCCTCGCCCAATCACTCTGGTAAGTCTTCAAGGTAGACTTCCAAACCTTCACGGACTTCGTTCACCGGCGATCCACAATGACTCTTGGATGCTCAGAACGCGACGCCTAACCGGTTGGAGGATTCACAGTCCTCAAGTGTAATAAGTCTTTAGATCACACAGACAGGAAGACTTCAGTGATGCCCAACACTCTTTGGCTCTGGGTGTTTAGGGCTTTGTCCTCGCAAGGAATTCTCTCTCAAAGGCTTCGAGGTGGGTTGCTCTCAAACGACAAAAGCCGTACACTAACTCTGAGCAGCCAACCGTTTATGGTTGTAGGGGGTGGGATATTTATAGCCACTAGGCAACCCGACCTGATTTGTCCGAAATGACCCTGGGTCACTAAGGAACTGACACGTGTTCCAACGGTCAGATTTCAAACACACGCGGCAAATTTACTTGGGCTACAAGCAAAGCTGACTTATCCAGCTCTGGATAAGATTTGCTCTCATTGTCTTCACTCGAAGACATAGGATTTTGGTTAAGCATCACTTCAGTCATTCTGACTGGTTCACTTGGACCCCACTTAACAGTACGGTGGTTCCTATGACTCAACAAAGAAGAAAAAGAACGACGAAACAACTAAGTCTTCGCGCTCCATAGTCTTCACGCGATGTCTTCTCTTGTCATAGTCTTCAGAATGTCTTCACATACCACCTTTGACTTCAATGTCTTCATACATTTTTAGGGGTCATCTCTGGTAGGAAAACCGAATCAATGAGGGACTTCTACCTATGTTATCCTGCAATTCTCACAAACACATTAGTCCCTCAACCAGGTTTGTCGTCAATACTCCAAAACCAACTAGGGGTGGCACTAGATGCACTTACACTTCTTCACTTGAGCAGCAACTGGCTTGTTGTTCTTCTTGAAGTTCCCCTTCTTCCGTTTACCCTTTTTCTTGAAACTGGTGGTCTTGTTGACCATCAACGCTTGATGCTCCTTCTTGATTTCTACCTTCGCATCCTTTAGCATCGCGAAGAGCTTGGGAATTGTCTTATCCATCCCTTGAATATTATAGTTCATCACGAAGCTCATGTAGCTTGGTGGCAGTGATTGAAGAATTCTGTCAATGACACTATCATCCGAAAGATTAACTCCCAGTTGAATCAAGTGATTGTTATACCCAAACATTTTGAGTATATGCTCATTGACAGAACTATTCTCTTCCATCTTGTAGTTGTAGAACTTATTGGATACTTCATATCTCTCAATCCGGGCATTTGCTTGAAATATTAACTTCAACTCCTGGAACATCTCATATGCTCCATGACGTTCAAAACGTCGTTGAAGTCCCGGTTCTAAGCCGTAAAGCATGGCACACTGAACTATCGAGTAGTCATCAGCTTTGCTCTGCCAGACGTTCATAACATCTGGTGTTGCTCCTGCAGCGGGTTTGGCACCTAGTGGTGCTTCCAGGACGTAATTCTTCTGTGCAGCAATGTGGATAATCCTCAAGTTACGGACACAGTCCTTGTAATTGCTACCATCATCTTTCAACTTTGCTTTCTCAAGGAACGCATTAAAATTCAACGGAACAACAGCAGGGGCCATCTATCTACAACAACATAGACATGCAAAATACTATCAGGTACTAAGTTCATGATAAATTAAAGTTCAATTAATCATATTACTTAAGAACTCCCACTTAGACAGACATCCATCTAACCATCTAAGTGATCACGTGATCCATATCAACTAAACCATGTCCGATCATCACGTGAAATGGAGTATTTTTCAATGGTGAACATCACTATGTTGATCATATCTACTATTTGATTCACGCTCGACCTTTCAGTCTTAGTGTTCCGAGGCCATATCTGCATATGCTAGGCTCGTCAAGTTTAACCCGAGTATTCTACGTGTGCAAAACTGGCTTGCACCCGTTGTATGTGAACGTACAGCTTATCACACCCGATCATCACGTGGTGTCTCAGCACGACTAACTTTCACAACGGTGCATACTCAGGGAGAACACTTATACCTTGAAATTTAGTGAGAGATCATCTTATAATGCTACCGTCGATCTAAGCAAAATAAGATGCATAAAAGATAAACATCACATTCAATCAATATAAGTGATATGATATGGCCATCATCATCTTGTGCCTGTGATCTCCATCTCCAAAGCATCGTCATGATCACCATCGTCACCAGCTTGACACCTTGATCTCCATCGAAGCATCATTGTCGTCATGCCAACTATTGCCTCCACGACTATCGCTACCGCTTAGTGATAAAGTAAAGCAATTACATGGCGATTGCATTTCATACAATAAAGAGACAACCATATGGCTCCTGCAAGTTGCCGATAACTGCCTTACAAAACATGATCATCTCATACAATAAAATTTAGCATCATGTCTTGACCATATCACATCACAACATGCCCTGCAAAAACAAGTTAGACGTCCTCTACTTTGTTGTTGCAAGTTTTACGTGGCTACTACGGGCTTAGAAAGAACCGTTCTTACCTATGCATCAAAAAACCACAACGCGGTATAGTGATTGCTTTTTGATCTTCAGAAATAACCTTGTTCATTGAATCCGATTCAACTAAAGTTGGAGAAACAGATACCCACTAGCCACCTGTGTGCAAAGCACGTCGGTAGAACCAGTCTCGCGTAAGCGTACGCGTAATGTCGGTCTGGTCTGCTTCATCCAACAATGTCGCTGAATCAAGAATCAACTAGTGACGGCAAGCAATATGTATATACCCACACCCACAACTCCTTTGTGTTCTACTCGTGCATATAACATCTATGCATAAACCTGGCTCGGATGCCACTGTTGGGGAACGTAGTAATTTCAAAAAAATTCCTACGCACACGCAAGATCATGGTGATGCATAGCAACGTGTGGGGAGAGTGTTGTCCATGTACCCTCGTAGACCATAAGCGGAAGTGTTATGAGAACGCGGTTGATGTAGTCGTACGTCTTCATGATCCGACCGATCCAAGTATCGAACATACGGCACCTCCGAGTTCAGCACACGTTTAGCTCGGTGACGTCCCACGAACTCCGATCCAGGAGAGCTTCGAGGGAGAGTTTCGTCAGCACGACGGCATGATGACGGTGATGATGATGCTACCGACGCAGGGCTTCGCCTAAGCACCGCTACGATATGACCGAGGTGGATTATGGTGGAGGGGGCACCGCAAACGGCTAAAAGATCAACTGATCAACTTGTGTGTCTTGGGGTGCCCCCTGCCCCCGTATATAAAGGAGTGGAGGAGGGGGAGAGGCCGGCCCTCCTAGGCGCGCCCCAAGGGGAGTCCTACTCCCATCGGGAGTAGGACTCCAATCCTTCCAAGAGTAGGAGTAGGAGAGAAGGAAGGAGAAGGGAGGGGAAAGGAAAGGGGGGCGCCGCCCCCCTCCTTGTCCAATTCGGACTAGAGGGAGAGGGGGCGCGCGGCCTGCCCTGGCCGCCCCTCCTCTTCTCCACTAAGGCCCAATAGGCCCATTACACTCCCCGGGGGGTTCCGGCAACCCCCGGTACTCCGGTATTTGTCCGAACTTGCCCGGAACCCTTCCGAAGTCCAAACATAGTCATACAATATATCGATCTTTATGTCTCAACCATTTCGAGACTCCTCGTCATGTTTGTGATCATATCCGGGACTCTGAACTACCTTCGGTACATCAAAACACATAAACTCATATTACCGATCGTCACCGAACTTTAAGTGTGCGGACCCTACGGGTTCGAGAACTATGTAGACATGACCTAGACTCGTCTCCAGTCAATAACCAATAGCGAAACCTAGATGCTCATATTGGCTCCTACATATTCTAAAGATCTTTATCGGTCAAGCCGTATAACAACATACGTTGTTCCCTTTGTCATCGGTATGTTACTTTCCCGAGATTCGATCGCCGGTATCCCCATACCTAGTTCAATCTCGTTACCGGCAAGTCTCTTTACTCGTTCCGTAATGCATAATCCCACAACTAACTCATTAGTCACAATACTTGCAAGGCTTATAGTGATGTGCATTACCGAGAGGGCCCAGAGATACCTCTCTGACAATCGGAGTGACAAATCCTAATCTCGATCTATGTCAACTCAACAAGCACCATCGGAGACACCTGTAGAGCACCTTTATAATCACCCAGTTACATTGTGACGTTTGGTAGCACTCAAAGCGTTCCTCCGGTACTCAGGAGTTGCATAATCTCATAGTCATAGGAACATGTATAAGTCATGAAGAAAGCAATAGCAACAAACTAAACGATCATCGTGCTAAGCTAACGGGTGGGTCAAGTCAATCACATCAGTCTCTAATGATGTGATCCTATTAATCAAATGACAAATCATGTCTATGGTTAGGAAACATAACCATCATTGATTCAACGAGCTAGTCAAGTAGAGGCAAACTAGTGACACTCTGTTTGTCTATGTATTCACACATGTACTAAGTTTCCGATTAATACAATTCTAGCATGAATAATAAACATTTATCATGATATAAGGAAATATAAATAACAACTTTATTATTGCCTCTAGGGCATATTTCCTTCAAATTGATCATGGAGGGCTTATAAATCATCCTTGCTGCCTTCCGATGATGCATGAGTAGTTTACCGCAGACCGACGGGTCCATAGCTAGTAGCTAATTGGCTTCGTCTCTCTCTTCGATCTTCAATACAATGTTCTCCTCGATGTTCTTGGAGTTCTATTCGATGTAATCTTGTTTTGCGGTGTGTTTGTTGGGATCCGATGAATTGTGGGTTTATGATATGAATATTTATGAGAAGTAATGGAGTCTTTTCTAAACTTTACTATGCATGATTGTTATAACTTTGTATTTCTCTCTGATCTATCCGTTTGGTTTGGCCAATTAAATTAATTTATCTTCAGTGGGAGAGGTGCTTTGTAATGGGTCCAATCTTGCGGTGCTCCATCCCAGTGACAAAGTAGGGGACAAGACACGTATTTGTATTGTTGCCATTAAGGGTAAAACGACGGAGTTTATTCATACTACTTGGATTTACTTTGTCTACATCATGTCATCTTGCTTAAGGTGTTATACTATTTTTATTAACTTAATACCATAGATGCATGCTGGATAAGGTCGATGGGTGGAGTAGTAGTAGATGCATGCAAGAGTCAGTCTACTTGTCTCAGACATGATGCCTATATACATGATCATTGCCTTGAATATCGTCATAACTATGTGCTTTTTTATCAATTGCCCAACAATAATTTGTTCACCCACGTATGCTATGTGTTCGAGAGAGAAACCTCTAGTGAAGACTATGGCCCCCAGATCTACCTTTATCATACTCCCTCCGTCTAGAAATACATGTCGGAGAAATGAATAAAAATGGATATATCTAGAACTAAAATACGTCTAGATACATCCATTTCTTCGACAAGTATTTTCAGACAGAGGGAGTATATAAAAACACAAAAATACTTTACTACAATTTTATTTCTTTTATTTTATTTTGAAATTTGTACCGCTACAAGATTTGATCCTTGCAAATAGACGCCAAAGGGATTGACAACCATCTTGGTCACGTTGGGTGCAAGTATTTTTTTTGTGTGTGCAGGTGTTGTTCATGAGGTTTTGTGTGATTCTCCTACTGGATTGATAACCTTGGTTTCAACTGAGGGAAATACTTATCTCTACTGTACTACATCTCCTCTCCTCTTCGAGGAAATCCCAACGCAGCTCACAAGTAGCAGTGATTCAATCACATTAGTGAATACCAGACTGTGGGTTGAAACATGAGTGTTATGTTGAGAAACATGGAATGTGGGGTAAAGCGGGCTTGTAGCTGGTTAGTCGATAAGGAGTTATACCAATTCTTTCCACGATGGTCAATGGTCTAAAGAACTTCCTGGGGAGATTTGGAAAAACGTTTGTTGACCACATAAGTCTCAGCATGGGGTTGAAGTTTCAGATATAGAGATTCTCCCACAACAAACTCTCTGAATGTTCTAGTCTTATCAACATCATATTTCAACAAACTCTTTTGCAGCCAATTATCCAACTCAACATGTGCATCATGGAGGGGTTGTGGCAGTTGCCCCAAAATGGGCTCATGCCCATAGATGGTCTTCAAAGGAGTACACCCCAGTGAAGAATCTCTACTCCTAATGGACGACTTGCTTGAATAGTCCCCCCCATTTTTAACCGGTTTTTTTTCAACCGGTTTTTTTTCGACCGGTTTTTCTTCGTCCCACCTCCCACCACCCCCCTCCCACCGGTTTTTCTCTTTTTCGTCTGGCCGACAATACCCAACGTATTTATGGTAATCAATCACAATTAATCCACGTATGGTAAGGCTATAAACTTAGAAATCTCAAATATGATAATTATAGTAATAAATCAATCCATGTATGGTAAGGCTATAACTAAGAAAATTTCGAATATGGTAATTATCACCAGAATCAAAGCTTTCCAAAAAAGTTCTTCTTGCCATACCCTAATCGTGACCTCCTCATCCTGAGGCATTATTTCCATCTATTTCTCAGCTGAATCAGAACTTTCCAAAACTTTGTCTGACTAAATCACAATTTTCCTTCCTTCCCTATCATCTCAATCGAATCATGAGCTATAGGTAAGTCATTTCGTTCTCCACCTCGCACGGGTTGTACTGATTTTTATCATGGTTTGGCCCCCTGCCGTACAAGCCGCTCGATTCCTCCTCCCTCGCTCAATTCCTCCACCCTATCTTCTTCTTCATGGTGAGCGACCCAGGCAGCGATGCATGCCCGTTATGCATCAGCGAGGAGGACCAGGAAACGTTGATTGCCAGCCCCGCACTCGTCAAGTGAACCCGTTCACCGTCAGGTCATGCTGGTGTGTTACGGGTGTAGGTGCACCTTACCTTAGCCATGGAGGTTTGCCGGTGGACAACGGAGGCCTCGCCATGGACACCAGTATCCCTCTCCTCTTCCTGCGCCCTACCTCTCCTTCCTCAGTCTCTACCTCTCTCTCTCTTTTTCTCTGTTCTGGGAGATCTGCAGCCGACACCGCAGGCCCTGCCCGTTCGCTGCCGGTCACCTCGCCTCGTTGTTCGATCTCACCGCTGGATATGCACAACTCCGCCGCCCTGTGCCGTCCTCGTCGGGCACCATCATGGCGGCACGAACACTGTATGCAGTGGCTACAATTGGCGGTGGATTCAACAGCGCGGTGGGCACTAGCGAGTAGCGACCCAGCGGGCAGCGGCTGTGCTGGCCGCTGTCTGCCGCCAAGGTGTAACGGCTCGGGCCCAGACTCCGAGTTCGTCATGGCGCTCCGCGCGACTTCCCTTGCGCCGGCTGACTCATGCATGCATCTACAATCTAACTAGCTAATTCCTCCCTTTGACTGCTATTTTCTCTGGTTGTACTGTTCCACAACTTAGGGATCATCTACACAATCCATCGTCTCATGCATTCACAATCTAATTAATTTGTCTACTGACTGCAGTTTATGAATTGCTCCACAGATCATTTATAGAGATGATTTCAGACTTAGAAGTGTTGAGGTCATGATGCTCTAAATAGTTTTGAAGTTGTATTCACGACATCATGATGCTCTAAATGAAATGAAAATTTGATGGATTCAAGAAGAAAAAGGTCAGGTATGTTTAGTATGCACTACAGTAGAAATTTCACTTGTGGTCATCTTGGGATACTTGTACATGCTTGGTGTTACAATAATTCTACTAATTAATTCCATGAAAGTGCTGAAATTTGCTCAGTGAACAAGAAACCCACTGGGTAACATATTTGGACGCCATACAAGTGGATCTGCATTTTTTCATTAAGGTGTTGTCTCATCTTTTAATTTGCATCGTCGCTCTTGAATAATTAGTTTTCATAGAGATTTATCTTTGATCTGAACATTTTGAACTTTCTTTTTGCATAACCTTGATAAAAGGATTGACAACAAATAATCAGAGAAGACTAGCCAACTAGATGAGGAGAGGAAAGAAGTGAAAAGAGACAAAATACAGTATGATATATCAATTTAGAAGTCGTAGCAATGCACATCTTTCTAAATATATATCTTTATGTGATTGGTCACAAGTTGTAGTTGGTAGTGGTAGTAGTATATATTCACTATAATTGTTTGTACGAAATCACATTAAAAAAATCACACATAAATCACAACAATTGCGTGCAAAAACACATAATCTTACCATATTTCATAGGGTGCTATCATTTTTCATGTTTGTAGTTGTATGAGAATATTAAATGTATTATTAACATGATTATTAAATGTATGAGAATATTAACATGATTAATATTGAAATCTTAAAGTTAACATGATTAATATTGAACTCTTACCATATTTTCATATGTCACTTGATATGTATGAGAATATTAAATATATTATTAACATGATTAATATTGAATTCTTAAAGTTAATGTGGCCCCGTTGCAACGCACGGGCGTTCTTCTAGTAAAAGGTAATGCTCATGTTTTGGTTGTTGAAAAATCTAACACCGTTGAACAAAGTTATCAAAAAATTAATTACAGTTTTAATCCCTACCCACTGAAATAGTTTATGAATTCTTCCGTAAGTTGCTTGGCTTCCATAAAATGCCCCCCTCCCCCACTTGAGATGAATGTAATGCTTCAATTGTTTTTGTCTGAAGGCCGGGATTTACATCCACCAAAATCCTACTTAGATTTTTCAGAAAGCCACTTTCCAAAGAATATTCAGACTCTTCATCACGGTTCATTGCAAGTTTATGAAGCTACTGACGAGAATGAATGTCAATCTCATAAGAGTTCATAATTTCTTCTATCCAAACTGGTTGAGTTGAAGAAGCTGTTGGTAAAGCAAACACATGTCTCACTCTAGAAAGTGCATATGTTGCCTTAATTTTAGAATCTTTTTTATACTGAAAAGTGAACTAGAAGCCCACTAATTTTCGCATGGCCTTTCTTTTTAAATTAGTAATTAATTCTTGGTTGCCCAGCTAACAAAGGATTTTGTGACATGTTTTTATAACAAAAGGACCTCTAATGCATATCCACTACCATAATAATGGCCATATACTCCTTTTCATAAATGCTCACTTTTTGATTAGATGGATGACCTTCTTGGATGAGCACTGCCCCAACGCCAGTATCACAGGCATTTGTTTCAATACAATTTTTTGCTAAAGTCGGAGAGGACCATTACTAGAGTTGTTTCAATGGCTTGTTTCAATTGCTCGAAAGCTATTTGAGCTATAGGATACCAGATAAAGGCTTTCTTCTTCAAAAGTTGTGTCGGTGGTTTAGCAATAATTCCATAGATTTGCACAAGTTTCCTATAATATCTCGCCAGACCCGAAAATGCCCTGAGCTCGGTAACTGGAGTTGGAACCGACCATTTGAGCATGAAATCGGTTTTTGTAGGATTAGTAGCAACTCACTTATATGACATGATATGACCCAAATATTCCAATTGCTGATGAGCAAAAGAGCATTTGTGAGCTTAGCAGATTCTTTCTAAAAATAGCAAACACATACTATAGATGTTGCTGGTGGGCCTGAAGAACCTTGTTATAAATAGGCCCGTCGACGAGGCAGGCCAAAGTGACCAATCGCACAGGGCCCCCAAATCACTGGATACTGTGTAGGCTTTATCAGAAAACAAAAAACCAGCAGCGAAACAGCCATCCTGCACGTATGGATCGCTGCCAGCCTGTAGCCTACTCACTTCGCCCGTTCGCCGTTTCGCTGCTCCTCGATCGCGTGCCCGCCTTGCCCTACTGCGTCGCTGCCTAATGAGCGATTGATCAACTGATAATTAATCAACTGTAGCACTCTTCGTTATACTTTAGATAGATTAATAATTAATAAATGACTTTATGCTCCCAAGGTTCGTACTTCCCATGAATTGGTAGAACAGTTTTATGAAGATAGGTGTGCATACATCATTTTTTTTTAGCACATGAGTCTAGTTTATTAATTTGGCGCTACCTTTCCTCTTTTCAAACTCATGTTTGATCTATTTCTAAATATTGTATGAAGTAACCCATATTTGTATGAAATTAACACATATTGGAAGTTATACAATAAAATGGATGCAAGATTTGATTATATTAGTTCTTTACTTATAGGATTTTTTTGAAAAAAATCAAGAGTCCCATTTAACATTTCGCACCGGGCCCCGAAATCCTGGAGGTGGCCCTGGTTATAAACCAATATATCATCCACAAAAATCAATATAGATTCTTTTTATTTTCCCTACAAATACTGCATTCATCAGGCACTGAAATATTGCAGGTGCATTGGTAAGTCCAAAAGGCATGACCCTGAGTTGATATTGCCCTGATGTGTTTTGAAAGCAGTTTTGTTTTCATCCGTTTCCACCATCCTTATCTGATGATAACCTGCTCTAAGATCCAACTTCGAGAACCACTTTGTACCAACTAGTTCATCCAAAAGTTCATCAACTACCGGCATAGGAAATTTGCTTTTCATAGTCACTGCAATAAGCCTTTTGTAATCTACACAAATCATCCATGTCCCATGCTTCTTTTTAACCAACACAACAGGTAATGCATAAGGAGACATGCTAGGTTTGACAATGCATGCTGCAATCATTTCAGCTACTTGTCTCTCAATCTCATCATTCTAAAGAGGTGAGTACCTATAAAGTTTGGAACTAACTGGTGGGAAGTAACGATATAGCATGGTAAAACTCTCTATGAGGTGCCAGTCATTTTGGTTCTTGGAATATATGCTGAAATTGCTTAAGAGTTTTCTGAATACATTCCGGTACTGAAGAATTTTCAGTTTCAGAACTAGGAGACAGAACAGTTTTAGCGCAAATGACATTCCCTTTATGGAATTTAGCAACTTGCTTTGAAGTTAACTCTTGTAATTTAGTAGCTGAGGTTTCCTGCAAACCTTGCAGAATGACAATTTCTCCTTGCATCCAACCTGAATCCATTTTCCTCCCGGTGAAAAACCATGGGACCCCATTGAGAAAGCCAGTCCATCCGGCCCCAGTATAGCATCATAACCTCCTAAGCTGAGAATGTTCATGTCAGTAGCAAAAGTATGCCCCTGAAATCCACCACTCTAATGCATAAATTGTTGTTTACACTAAAGAAAATCCCCATTGGCAACTTACACTGACATGGGCCTTAGTAACTGTCCGGTGGTGCATTGCAACTTATCCGCAAGCTGCTGATGAAGGAATGTATGAGAACTCCCTGCGTCCACCAACAGTAACATCTCATGGTTTCCCAGCAGAGCCCTCAACCCGGTGGTTTTGGTGTTGGTAGTTCCTGACGGAGCATTGACACATAAATATGATGCAACTTGTTCTGCCAACTCAATTGCTTTAGCCTGAACATTTTGCTTGGCCACAGGAACACGGCGAGGAGTGAACTTGTCACCATAGCTATAACAGAGCCCAATTTGTGTTATGTAGCCTCCCAGATGCCTTGCTTTCCATAAATCTCCAGCAGATAACTGATGTTTATTCTAGGGTTCTTCTCTTGGTACAGTGCCCTTGGCAGATCCTGGCCTCCTTGCCTTGGTAGACTGAGATTTCACTCTGTCCAACATAACTTCCCGCACAAGAGCATTTCCCACTCCATCTCGTCTAGATCCAACATAACTTCACTACTGTTTGCTGTGTTCCTTGTCTGAACATGTTAGGTCCCTTGGTTTGGATCCATTCATTCCTTGTCGCCGTGTCAGGTCGACATCCACAGGCCCCATGCATCTCATTCTCACTCACCTTATTAATCAACACCAACTGCTTCTTCAGTTCGTCTCCCCAGTCTGAATCCCTCCGTGTGGACTGGACCCATGCATGCACATTTCTTCAGCCCAAAGCTTGCATCGGGACCAGATCGAGACCCATCGGTGGACCGCCGATGCACGCAGCAGCATTAAGTCGCACAGCATGCAGTTTTGATGCTGAAAACCACAAGGGGTTTATTTCATCTCTTCCTTCATCCCAAGAGAGCAGCAAGGACCATTCCGTACCAACCGTCCTCCCCCTTCTCCTCCGGGTTCATTCATTCCGCCGGTTCCGACCCGGCTTGTGCACGGGTCTGTTGGAGCGCCATCGTTATTGACGAACAGCAATGCCAGCGCGATGAATGTTCAGGGAATTCGGGTGTGCTGAAAACCAAGTGAGAATTGGAGGTGCAAGGTGCAAGCACAAGCACATACGACAGACGGAAACACAACAGCAGAGGTGACGGTGCCGTTCAACACATTTGTTTCTCGCCAACTCGACAAGTTTGCTAGATAGGGCAGCATCATGATCCATGCACAACAATGGATGTTCAGAACAAGAACAGCAAGAACAAGAACAACAATAGGGTACCATTACCAACCCTCCTCCCTCAGTTTGCTATGAAGAGCAGCATTCACAATTCAGGAAGAGCAAATGTCACAATACATGTTCAGCAAGAGCAATGTCACAATTCAGTGTGCCGAAAAAACGGATGTGAAGTAGCAGTACAACACACAAACATATACTCTAACAGACCACACATCGCCAACTCGATGACAAGTTTGTTAGACAGAGCAGCATCATGATTCATCAAGAACAAGAGATGTTCAGGTCATTTGAACACGCTAAAAAAATGCAGCTACGTAAAAAATAGCAGAGGTAAACCAAAATAGATGCTCAACAGATTAATTAATCCTTGTTTCAATTTGCACCGGACAAGTCAGATAAAAGCCATCCAGATCCAGGAGCACTAGTAGTATCTTACAGCGGTAGTAGCAGTACCATTTTAACCAGCCAGCCCATCTTCCAGGCATACACACACACACACACACACACACACACACACACACACTTGTTGCGGTAATCATCCTAGCGGTTTTTCAGTTGACAACAACAACAAAACAGCCAGCATCATTCTCATCATCTGGCACAAAAGCACAACACACACAGACACACTCAGGGGACTATAGGACGCCGAGCGACCAACGAATCAATCAGCAACGCTTCTCGCCTGCTGCTCCGGGGGCGTTTCTTGACAGCGGCCGAGAGGCATGCAGGGGGAGGTTGACAGCGGAATGGCGAACTTTTCAACATATATGTAGGCAGCCGTCGTCAAAAAAGAAGGGCAAAGGGAAAAGAAAAACTGTAACCGTGATCCATGTTCCGGCAGGTAGCTTCTTTTTTAGCTTCTAGTAAGTATATCTTGGGGGTGGTGTTCTCTTTTCTGTTGTTGTCGTCCTTGTCGAGGCGCTGTGCTGTGCTAGCAGGAAGAGCCCTTGTGGCACGACAGGGCGCCCGCCCCAGAGGTGATGGTGGCGACCATGGATGAGGACTTGGCACCGAGGCTGGAAGCGCGCGAGTAGCTGGCTGAGGCGCCTGCCCCCGATGGGGTGAAGAAGGCGCCGTTCAGCAGCATATCACCCTCTGATCTCCAGTTCCAGGCCTTCCAGGTGGTCTGAGCGGTCTCGACTCTCTTTGTCACCTGCAGTTTGTTGTTCATGTCAAAAGTCGGTCAGGAAAATTATGTTGATGATCTCACTGAACCAATGAAGTGCATTGCTGCATTTGCTGGTGATGACAAGGATGGATATATGCACACCTCTTTGGCAAAAGGGTTGGTTGGGGCGAGGTAGCGGTTCCCCTGGCTGTTGATGGTCGGCTCGGCGCTCCCTCCGATGGCGTACATCTCCCAGTGGGTGTAGTCATTGTTCACCACATGGAAGTAACCATGCCTGCACCTGGAGGGACAATGGCATGCAAACCAATCAACATAC
Organism: Triticum aestivum; assembly: GCF_018294505.1. Classification (NCBI taxonomy): domain Eukaryota; kingdom Viridiplantae; phylum Streptophyta; class Magnoliopsida; order Poales; family Poaceae; genus Triticum; species Triticum aestivum. The sequence continues at coordinate 8,851,838 of NC_057797.1, forward strand.
ATTGAGGAAAATCTTCAGTATCTATGTTTGCACTTGAGTTACTGAATGTATTACCTTGGCATCCTCTGGATGAGCCCTTCCCCGAAATGGTTGAAAGCTATGGTGACCTGCATTGCCTTGTCCTTGAGGTAGGAGTCACTGTGACCCAGCAGCATCACCTGCATACACATACATTGTTTCATTGACCATCAGTGAAAGATCCAAGCAGCAGTGCTGTTGGCACATACTCCAAAACCAAAAGAATCTCTCTCGTTTGTATGCAAGATGCTACAGAAAGAAAACACAAGATCCACATTACAGCCAACCGACAATTCCTCGTTAGATCTACAAGAAACAACAGTTCACATGGAACCTATGCTAAACTACACTTCTGCTGGTAGACGCCAAAACCCTGTACTAGATAGATTCTAATGGCTTTGATTAGGAGATGATTAATTAACAACGACTAGCAATAATAATTGGAGGCAGGACGAGGAACACATGACATGAGTGGTAGGATCTCTGTAGTAGGACTAGGATTGGGATGTCGGTGGTACACCCGTCCGTAGTAGAGGAGTACCTCATTGTGGTGGGTGAAGTAGTTGTTGGACACAGTGATGGCGGTGGAGCCCATGATGGCGTCGACGAGGCCGTCGGCGCAGTTGGAGAGGGAGCAGTGGTCGACCCAGACGTGGCTGGCGCCGAAGATGGAGACGGCGTCGCCGTCGGCCATGGTGCGCCACCCGTAGTGGCTGGGCGAGCTGCGCACCATGGCGTTGCCGGTGGGGCGGCAGTCGTGGATGTGGAGGCCGTGGATGATGACGTTGGTGACGTACTGGATGGTGATGCAGGCGCCGTTGGCGATGTGCACGTTGGCGCCGCGGCCGTCGATGGTCTTGAAGCTGTTCATGATGAGCTCCTGGGAGAGAGTGATGACCATGTCGCGCTTGAAGATGATCCACAGCGGCTCGTCCTGGATGACGGCGTAGCGCAGCGTGCCCTTCTTGGGGTTCACGGGGTCGTCGTCGCCCGCGTCGGTGACCACGTAGATCTTGCCGTCGCGGCCGCCGATGGCGTTGCGGCCGAAGCCGATGCCGCAGTCGGCGAGGCGCTGCCGGTTGTTGTGCCAGTCGGAGTCGCAGCGCCAGCAGTCGTCGATGGGGTTCCCGGTGCCGCACGACAGGTACCCCAGGTTCCTCCGGGCGGTGCTGTTCCTGATCGACCTGAGCATATATTCAGACAAGCAGAGTCATCACTCAGTCAGAGTTTCAGGTAACTTGGTACAGATTTGCAGTTCACAAAGGTGCAGAAATTCAGGTAGAACAGCAGTGCACAGTCTGATGATCAATGCACAAAACATGACTGAACATCAGGTACGAATTTTACAGTTGACATCACAGAGGCAATTAATTCCTTATCCAACAATGCCCTACTGTTCCTTGTCACCAAATCATTAACAAGAACAGCTCCATCCTGCCAGTCACTCAGACAAGCAGAGTCACTCGATTTACTCACAGTTTCAGGTAACTAATCGACTCATCGTCGTCAAAATTCAGGTAAAACGACAGTGACAGTCTGATGATCAATGCACAAAACATGATTGAAAAACAGGCACATTCAGGTACGAATTCACAGTGATCCAATAAATCCATTGTCCAGTAATGCCCTACCGACTGTTTCTTGTCACCACTCTCACTAGCCTCTAGCTAGCAACAGTTGCCACCAAATGATTAATAAAAACAGTAATGGTTCTTCCTGGCAGCCATTGGATTCTCCAAAAGTTTCTACTTTTACTACCAAAACGAAGAGAGTGCCTGGAATATGAATCACCTGCCGCTACCAGCTCTAGGAAGCAGAAGGTGGCTGCTAACTAAAGGGGGGGAGTGGAGTGAGGATGGGGGAAAAGATCGGTTAGGTGGGGGTGGGGATGCTAGCTAGCAAGCTAAAGGTTTCTGGTGAGCACCATCAATGCGGCCATGGTGGCAATCGCAGGGACGGGACGCGGGAGGCAAGGCCACATGCGAGTGGGGGCATCAAGGAGGGAGAACGTGGTGTGTCACACTCCTCACTCTCTCCACTGCACTGGCCAGTGTGTGAACCACTGTGGCCTGTGCTGTGCTGGGTGAGAGAGAGAGGTCGGAGGAGGAGAAGACCAAAAGAAGAGGAGGAGAATGAAACAGAGTTATTGCCGCCTGCCTCTCTCCCTCGCAGGTCACGTCGCAATAACGGAGTACACCGTTATTGCAGGTGGGCCCCACACACCCCCTTGCTGCTCACTCGGCCGGAGCCCACATGTGAGGGCAAAGTACACCGCTCCCCGGCGATCGAATCAGATCTTCTTCGTCTTCCCTTTGGCTTGGCTTTGTGAGGCTGTCCGGTGGGCCGTCCATGTGTATGTGTGTGTCCGGCTTTGGCTGTGATTAAAGGGGGAAAAGAAAGGGGGGGACAAAAGGCTACCGACCTCTGCTAGCACAAGACTCTACTTCTATCTACTGGTACTGGTAAAAAAGAAAGTGTGTCCCATCCTGCTGAGAGTGAGACAGAGACTAATGTATGTAAACACTAGATAATGTAAGGTGCAGAGCAGATCTACTGCTGGCTAACTTGAGCTTTCTGCCTTTTCTGGCTCCGGGTTGGGTTCAGTTTAGCGTAACGTAGATGAGGCTGAGGAAGCGGCGGGAGGAGAAGCATTAAAAGAGGAAAGGGACGCACATGTGCACTTGCGAGACCACCGCTTCCGGGTCCTCCACCGCCACCGCCGCGGCACCGTCGGCGTGATCGTCGGCACGTTCGCCCCTGCATAATCAGCGTAATTCCAGGTGAGGTGAGGCAATGGACGAAAGCGAGCAGTACGAACATGGCGCACATGCGAGCGATAACAACAGCAAAAGGACGCAGGAAGAAGAAACGATCTTGTAGTACCATGGCAAAAATTAGTCGTTAGCAACGGCTACAAAGGTCGCGGAAATTCCTCGTACACGGAAGAAGGGAACCAGTACCACCGCCGCCAAGATCCATTTTTTAACACGAACGGAGTGAGGTTGCGAGCGGATAAAAGGCGGAGCGGGCGGGTGAATCCGTGCGCTTATTTAAAAGGTTTGGGCGTGTTTGGTCGGTCGCGGGACCAAAACCAAAAGGTGAAACATTTATTTACTTATTTAAAATAATAATCAGAAAAGAATTTTTACTGACGCCCAGCTCCTTGGCTTTGCGCACGCCGGAGCGTACCCGAGAAAGAGTACAGCTATGCCAAAGTCTTTCACCGCCTTGGCCGTGGCCGGTGCAGTGCCCACCTAATTACCGAACTGCCCTCCTGCCACCGTAACGAACTAGTCCGTCCTACGGTACCTCGCTCCCGATTAATTGATTATTAATTAAGTCGCAGAAACAAAAAGGTGAATATCTGCTCCCTCTCAGCTGATGCTGGAATCCAATCCTGGCTAGCTACCGTTGCTAAATTCTGTTACGGTTGCGGTTACGGCTGGTTACAGCTCAAATCCAGCCGGCCCGCCCCGGATTTCAAATTCTGTTACGAAATTCTGAGGGAGGGAAGACGGGTTGATTCCGGTGGCGGCGGCGTGTGGCCGCGCGTGTGTGCGTGTCCCGGATCTGTTTTGTGGTGGGTGGGGGAGAGGAAAAGTGGAAAGTGGACGGCGGGGATTGCGGGATCGAGACGAAGCGACGGCGCTGATGCGTCGCGTCGGGCGTTCGAAAGGGACGCGATTTTGGGGGCGGGGAGGGGAAGGGGGACAGGCACCTCGCCGCCGTCGCTGTAGTCGTGGCCGCAAGCCGTGACGTGGAGTCCCGCAGCCACCGCCTGGCGCCGCTCGCCGCCGCGGTCACCACCTTGGCCGTCGACGCGGAGCTGCAGAAAAAACAGAGGAGGCGCCCGGAATCAGGCGGCGGAGCAGCAGAACCACAAACAAATAAAAGGAGGCGAGGCGAGGGGAGGCGAGAGCTTGGCCGCCTCCGCGGTCCCGGACCCCTCCCACGACCTCCTCGTGGCCGGCCAAGCGCCGGAGAGAGAGAGAGAGAAATTTCGAAACGAAAAGCCTCGAGCGGCACCGAGCTTGGCCGCTGCGCTCGCGGCGGGGGCGGCGCACCCGCATTGCTTCACGGGGAGGGGGGAAGAAGGGCAAAGGGGAGGCGGAATTACCGGAGCCTGCTGCCGCCGGAGAGCCCCGCGACGCCGGTGCTGCCGCCGCCGGAGAGGGCGACGAGGAGGAGGAGGAGGAGCAGGGAGACGGCCCCGAGCGCCGCCAGCGCGGCCCACGTCCTCCTGGCACCCGCTTGCTCCGCCATTGCCTTCCCCAGCGCGCGCGCGCACTCTCGCTGTGAAAGCAGCTTGGGTGGAAGGAGGGAGGGAGGGAAAGCGGAAAGGGGGAGAAATTTGGGGCGGGGCGGGGCGGAGAAGAGGGGCTTCGAGAACCGCGCCGATTTATACCCCGGTCTCCCCTCGCTTGGGCCTCCGAGGAGCAGAGCAGAGCCTTGAAGATCTGTCTTTTCGTGGGGAGGTCCCTAGGCCTGCCTCAGCGAGGGCCTCCGTGCGAATACGGCAGAGTGAAGGGGTGATGTGTTTAACTAACTCGTGATTCCATTTGGCCAGTGCTAGCTAAGCTCGGTTGCTTATGGTAATCCAGTGTGTGTGTGCGCGCGCGCAGTGTGCAGTGTACTCTTTTTTTTTCTTTTTTTTTTTGAGGGAAGTGTGCAGTGTACTCTAGTGCTACTGGTTTGATTGAGCAGTTGACAAGAGTCACTCGCAAGCAAGTAGTACAACTGGCGCTCTGCTCTGCTTCTTGCAATGGGAACGGGAATGGAATTGCGGACACCACGCCAACGTGCGGACCGTCTGCGCGTGTCTTCCCCTGGCCCGTCCGTCGGTGGCACAGGGCAGGCCCTTTCCTATCTGCACCCCTTCCTCCCTCCGGCCGCACCCCCTCCATTCTTCCCCTCGCAGCCGCCGCCGCCGCCGCTATCATTGCAGCCGTGCAGTTCGGACGCGCGCTCGCCCAGCCCCTTCCCCTCGGCGCCACCGAGCTACCCAACCACGCCCACCTGGTTTGCGCACCCGCCGGCCGGATTTGGGGCGGATCCGGTCGGTTTTGAGCTCGCTCGGCTGTGGGAGGCCGGGCCGCGCCATGAACTGGCGGGCACCTCGCCAGAAGGCCCTAGCAGGGCCGCAAGGCCACATGCAGGCGGTGGCTCCTCCTCTAGCCGCTCGGATCTGCACCGTCGGCGGTCCGCCGGCAGATACACGAATGACGGTCGGCCAGGCTCGGTGCTTGCCTAAAAGCTCGCCGGCGCACTGTTGCCACTCATTAAATGCGACCACTGCCCAAGGATGGCCGTGCGCTTCGTGTCTACAACGCCGGAACATTCCGAATGGGTGTTCATCAAGTGCTTAAACGATGGGGTATGTGCTCTTTTTAGCTTGGGTTTGTGCTCTAGTTTTAACCAGTTGTGCTAATTACAAATTTTATTGTGTAGCATGGATGTAAATTTTGGTATTGGGAAGAAGAGTACATCGATATATTGATAGAGCGAAATTTAATACACGTTCGTGCACTTTTAGCTAGCACGGAGGTTGTAGATCAGACAAGTGCACTTGTTGCTAGATTAGAGGCTAGACACGAGACTAGGTGTGAGGAAGCAACATCTACATTTGGCTTGAAGAAGAAAGGAGGATGCCAGATCGAGCCTCCTCCACAGATCAACAATGAGTGCATCGAGAAGGCCCTAACCCAACTCAAGGGAGCAGTTATAGAAGTTGGGTATCTTCTAAAATATATTTTTGTTGTTCTTTTTTTCTTTGGTCTTGCTTTACTAGTCAAAATGTGATAATGTATTTTTCATGTATCGAAAATGAATGATGAAAAAAAGTGAAGGACTTGCAAAGAAAAATGTACGCGGACAGGATGCGGTCGGGATGCGTCCGCGCGCTGGGCGCACGGCCACCGTATCCCAGGACAGGCCCGGACACGACCTCATCGCCCTACCCAAATAGACAGACTCCGGACAAAACGGACGTCCGTTTGGTGTCGTGCGGTGGAGTTGACCTTAGAGCAACTCCAACGGGCCGACCCAAACGGACGACGCATTTGTCCGTTTTTTGTTCATTTAGATCGCCCGCCCGCCCGGCATTCGCCGTTTTTTGTATTTGGGTCGGCAGTGTGCCCAACGCCCCGACCCATTTCATGTCCGCGTGCAACTTTTAAAAAAGGCCCAGGGCCATAGATCATGTTAGCGGTCGTCACCCTGGTTTGGGTGCTCGAATGCGCGGGCGAGGAAAAACCGGACTAGCGCGCGCTGGTTTTGGCGCGCCACGTCCGGCGCGCGTTAAGAAGGCGCTCCCTCCACACTCTTTCCGCCGCCCACTCGCCTCGCCCCCCCCCCCCCCCCCCTCCTCTCACTAGCCTCGCCGCCTCTGCGCCACCTGGGCGCTTCAGATTTTCGCGGAGTCCGCAAGCGCCGCTCCGGCGGCTTCTCCTCCAAGATCTGGTTTGGCGAGAAACACCTCAGTATCGGCACCTTCGACACCGCAGAGGAGGCGGCTCCGCGCGTACGACGTGTCAACGAGCCAGCAGGCGCAGGATCTCGCGCCTCTCCCGCGGCTTTTCACCGACGAGGATCGTCGTGGCAACCGGAGGCGGCAGCGTCGCCTCGCCATCGCCGAGATGGACAAGGAAGCCATGGCGATGTTGCGCGAACGCTTCCCGCATGACATCGTCAACTAGCGCCAGTTCTACAAGCAAAGAAGGACGAAGAGGGGCCCTCAAAAATAGGCCAGGAATGGATCGGAAGACGGACGAAAAACGGACGCGCGTTCGTTTGGATCGGCACGTTGGGCTGACTTTTCTGTCCGCGCCGACCTAAACGGACGGCGGCGGACGAAATGGGTCGCCCCATTGTAGTTGCTCTTGCACGAGCATTTTTTATTTTACTTTTGCAAAGACAGGGGCATCATTTTGCTGAGAAATTGGTTCCATGCATGCTAAGAGGAAGGGGAGTGCATTTTTGTTCTTCATCTGCTAGTGCTGCTATGCTGGATGAATTGATTGGATTCCCTGCTGGGTAGTTTAGGCGAATATTGGAGTCCGGCCCCAGGGAGGGACGGCGCTGGGCTCCATGAGCAGACCGTCATTAGTAGCACGCACAGCGCTCGAACCAATCCATTTCATCGATGACTAAAGAAACACTCTAGTAGTACACTAGAGACGAAAGGCGAAAACAAACTGTAGTACTAGTAGTAGTACTAGTAGAAACCCCACGCATCCAAAGATCGGCGGGCGAGCAAAGCCGCCGGCGGCGGCCGGCTAGCCGTACCTGGCCGAAGATACTAGTGCCGGTACGGAAGCAAATCTGTGCTGGACGCGCGACGCACGCACGTGCCCGGACCGGTGCCGGTGCCGGTCGGATCGGGTCCGATAAAAGTATCTACCGTGTCGTCTCAGTATAGGATTGCTTGTTATCTTATCCTGTTATCCATAACAAGCGAGTCTGCAAACTTGCACCGTGATGACATGCATGGCGTGTCGAGTGGGGGGCTAGAGAGAAGCCCCGAGCGAGCATGATGATGGGGCCAAAGGCGGCCCGGCCCATCCAAGAAACACAATGATGGCATGTTCCCACCCCATTCCCATGGGCGCTGTCTGTCTCCTCGGACGTGGCCTAGTCTACCTTTGAGTCATTGACATATGGGCATGAGGCCTACCTGTCAGTGACTCAGGATACGGCAGGGATTGCAGCTGCAGCCTGCCCGAATGTTAAACGCGCCACCGTATTCTCTCTCTCGTTTTACTTTCATTTCATTTGAGCACTCACATTAGCGATCAAGTAGATTCTTTCTCTCTATATCTCTACTGTAGTTAACGCAACGGCACGGGAGGCGTGGAGCTCACTTAATCAGCCGGCTCTGTGCTCTCTCGTGCGTGCACGCATGCATCCATAGCTGCCCCTGAATCCTTCCTCGATCGACCAAGGTATCCAGCGACGATCGAGTGCGTGGCAAGGCACCTGACTCTTGAAGCCAGTTGGGCCGCGCTGCACGCCGGAGGCGCGGCCGGAATTAACGCCGGGAATGAATTAGCGGTCTTCACGGGCACGCCAACTCACACTCAATCGTCCTTCACGGGCGCACCGGGGCACAGTACCGACTCGTGCCTTGTCCACGTCGACTACCGGATCAAGCATTGCCTTGCACACTCGCACGCAAGCACGCACGCCTTGCTTAATCAGCGTACGGCTTGCTTCACGAGCGAGCTTACTTACGTACATCCTCATCAAGCGTCCGGAAAAGGCAATGCTACTGACGACACTGCCGCTCCCGAGTCGTGCCCATTTGCTTCTACTAATACCTAGTGTAGTATTAATAATTATATCACGCCCTCAAGTCGCCCTCACACGCGAATTGTGGGAATAGCTAGCTAACTGATGATTTGACATGACACTGCGTCTACACAACAGGATTGTTTTTTGAACCGAACCGACATGAACAGCCTAGCATGGCACTGGTGTGGCGTTGCCGAACTGGATAAATTTAGCCTCTCAGACCTACGTGGACGCGTCGGACACTCCCTGTTTGTTCGTTCACGCAATCATGTCCCTTACTTTTTTTCATATACGTCCGATCACATGCATGTGATGGCTAGAAAGATATAGAGAAAAATATAATAAAGAAAGAAAAAGATGCTCTGTGATGAACATACATCATCAAAAGACCTAAAAGAAATCCTGGCAAAATGCAAACACCAATGTTCTTGCGGGTTACAGATGCCATTGTCCTCCCAACCATCTAATCACACGCTGGTTCACGTAAATAATTTGGTGTCGGCTGTGATATGAACTGCTTGTACTATGGAGCAGTAGAATTTCTACTCTGGTTTTTTGAAACCTCGGTACGTACCTATGCACTATATTATTGTAGTATCCGAAAGTGGTAATATAAGGGCATCTTCAAAATGGACCCCTAAAACGGACACTGTATCCATCCGTGCAAAGTCGACAGTAATACAGGGACCGGTCATCCAATCGTGTACCTCAAACGTCCACATACATTTCATGAGGAATTGAACAAACCGAATGATTTCCATGCAAACCGGACCACATTCATTACAATTTTGATAATTTTCATTAAAAATGCGTCTGAATGTTAACCATGTCTAAATCTTCGCTGGTGTCCGTCATTGACACCCTTGTTGTCCTCCATGAATAAGACAATGGGATAACCATGTCTAAATCTTCGCTGGTGCCCGTCATTGACACCCTTGTTGTCCTCCGTGAGTAAGACAATGGGATAACCATGTCTAAATCTTCGCTGGTGCCCGTCATTGACACCCTTGTTGTCCTCCGTGAGTAAGACAATGGGATAACCATGTCTAAATCTTCGCTGGTGCCCGTCATTGACACCCTTGTTGTCCTCCGTGAGTAAGACAATGGGATAACCATGTCTAAATCTTCGCTGGTGCCCGTCATTGACACCCTTGTTGTCCTCCGTGAGTAAGACAATGGGACACGAAAGTGCCCATATAAGACACAGACGCCCCATCTCCCATGTACTACTTTTTCTAGTCGGAGTCCGCGGCCTGAATGTCGCCGGTGAAGGCTAGGCCGATGATGGACGCAAATTAATGGGTTGGCCTCATAGTTGTAGCTGCCCGACGTGAGCAACACGCAGTTGCTGACGTTCCCGACCACGATCGCCAGTGTCGCGTCCTACTGTGTTGTGCCCGCGTTGCAGCCGGCATGAGCATTCCACACGGTCTCGTAGAGCATTCCACATAGTCATCCGGTCACGTCCAACCACGTCTCTCTGGCATTGAACAGACGTGGAGATCGGGATGCGGCGCATGCGGCCCTCCCGTGACTGCCGCACCTGCTCTGAACCGATAGGAAAATTTGTGTGGCATCTAAAAAAAAAGTCGACATAGTATTACCCATAAATACTACAGGTATTATCGCTCATGAGACACCGAGTGTCTGGTCTGGTCAGGGGCCGAGGAATCTGTGGCACATGCGCGTGATCGACCGACGCAAACGGCCCTCCTCTGCTCTGCTCAACCCTGTCTTGTTATATCTGACTTAACTTAATTAATCTTCTGCTGGTCTCTCTCTCTCACTTATCCTATGAGGATGAGAGCGGTTTGAGTCATGACAAATTAGGCCTGCTAATGAAACAAAAAACGAACGTTAAACAAGATTTGGAAAACTAAAGGTACGAGGTGGGCGACGGACGTTCGTACGGACTAATCAGCGATCAGCGCATCACCGGACCATCGACCTCACGTGCGTACACATGCGTCAAATAGAGTATGTGCACCTCATTACCGCATTATTTCTGCTACAGTATGAAAAACATGCTAGGTTAAAGGTAATCTGCTTAGAATTTTCCAGTTTAAAGAGGCAAACGTCCGACTTTTATATGTCACTACTGTTGGAACGTCTGACTTTTCTTAAGCGTTGGATTCAGGCCGGTCGGCCGGCCTAGGCATAGCACAAGGGTCAACGATGGTACTCCCCATGACAGACGCCGGGGCCCGGGTGGTATCGGTATATATGGATATCATATCTGAGATATGATTACGTGCCAAATCTGAATATATGTCCAGGGCCGGTGTCTCGCTTGCGCATGCATATGAACCCAAGGTTGACCCTCGCTTCCGGCCATCTGCTGACGCTCGCTCGCTGGCTCGCTGCTACACGTACGTGGCTGTCCTCCCGTTGAAAATCCGTCGTACCCCACGGGGGAGAGAGAGAGATGAGCCGACTGATGGAACATGGGAGGAGGAGGAGGAGAAATTTATTTAAGCTCGCACCGACCGACCTACCGATCAACGGCCGGCCGGACGGTGGCGTGGGTGTGTGCGGTGCGGTGCAGGGGCAGTTAATCGGCGCGGGCTACGAGAAAACGGTCATGGCACTGTGGCAACGACACGAGCGGACTCGTACTACTGTGCCTGACGGCCTGACCTACTTGCGTGCAGATTGGCACCATGGCAGTCAGCCAGGCGGCGCCTCGCACCTGGGCTGCATGCATCACATGCAGCTGCCACATTGCGCAAGCTCACTGTGCTCCGAGGTGCTTTGGTGGCCTACGATTCTTTCTTCTTCTTCTTCAGATTTCAGCAGGAGCAACTCTTCTTTCAAAAAAAAAAAGCATGAGCAACTCTAGCCAGAGTCCCGTACGGACACGTGGACAGTCGTCCTACTGCACCTCGCTGCATTCATTCAGAGGCCGACGAGGCAAAATGTAAGCTCAGAATTGTCATAAAGCGCTCTATTAATTTTGGACGCGACTAACTACCAGACGTATTGATTTTAAGAAAAGATGGGGACGATCCGTACTAGCTTTGATCTGGTGAATGCAAGAGGAGAGTGAGGCTGAGGCATGAGGCCCGAGTGAGCACCTCATTTTTGAACATGCATGCATATGCCAACAAATTTGATGATGTCAGCAAATATTCCTTCAAAAAACAGACTTCAAAATGATTTGTAGGTCAAACCGTCGGGCGGATTGGAAAACCGTTTTCACATACAAAAATCATCGCGACGAGAGCTTCGAAACTAGATCCCATGTTGGTATGTTCTAACAACTTTTTTTTCAGGTCAAAAGTTACCACGCTGAACTACGTAAGTTATCACGCATGCAGTACGTAATTTATCAACCGTATGGCAGGATTTTAGCGATAGATCTGCACGATCCCCTTCAATGGCTCCCCCTTCCCCCTTTCTCCCCCGGTCGATTAGTTTGAAAATAATAAAAAACACAAATTGAGAAGAAAAAAGTGTCCTATATGGGATTCAAACCTGCGTCGGGTAGCAAGGACACACCAAATGCCAATACCAACAACCATTACACCAACCTACAAATATTGTTCAATACTTGAAAACAAAATCATTTAAAACTCTTTCTCACCATTGTCAGATGACAAAAAGAAATGTATTTTCCTCAAAAAAAATCCACTGCATAAATGATGATGTACTATACATGTGAATGTATAGAGGGGCTCCTCTATGAATTTTTATCAGGGTCAGGTACATAAATTATCAGGTTCGGAATGTGTGAGTTACCATATTATTCACACAAAAGTTATCGAGGTGATGTTTTATCAACCCCCCCCCCCTCCACCACACCCCCATCGTCAAAGTTATTAGGACCGGAGTACATAAATTATCAGGTCTACGATGTGTGAGTTACCATGCTATTGACACAAAAGCTATTGAGGGGATATTTCATCAACTCCCCCACCCCCACCTCGTTGCCAAAGTTACCAGGATAGGGGACATAAGTTATCAGGTCTGCGATGTGTGAGTTACCATGCTATTCATACAAAAGTTATCGAAGGTATGTTTACACTAGTTTTTTTGGGTTAAAAAAGCTACCACGATATTTGTACATAAACTATCAGGTCTACGATGTGTGAGTTACCATGCTATTCATACAAAAAAGTTATCGAAGGTATGTTTACACTAGTTTTTTTGGGTCAAAAAAGCTACCACGATATTTGTACATAAGCTACCAGGTCTATGATGTGTGAGTTACCATGCTATTGACACAAAAGCTATCGAGGGGATATTTCATCAACTCCCCCCCCCCCCCTCCTTGTTGCCAAAGTTACCAGGATAAGGTGCATAAGTTATCAGGTTTGCGATGTGTGAGTACCATGCTATTCACATAAAAGCTCGTCAACTCCCCCCTCCCCTTCGGCCACCAAAGTTATCAGGACAGGGGTAAATAAGTTATCGGGTCTTTAAATGTGTGAGTTATCATTCTATTCACAGAAAAATTACCGAGGGATATTTGATCAACTCCTCAAAGAAAAAAGAAAAAGGAATCAACAGGGAATGGCCAAAAAGTATGATGTGCAGCACAACAAAAAAGTCTAGCTGAGCTGGTTAGTGTGTGTTTCACATTAGCTGCTTGGTGTGTGTTCAAATCCCATATTCAGCGCCATTTTTTTGGACTAAAAATGTAACTAGGGTGTGCCAATAGATCTAACACCCCAAAAAATGACAGATCCAATCCAGAGAAAAAAAATCACGGTAGTCAATTCCATAGTCTCCGAATTCTTCTCACTAAATTCGCCATCAAGTTAGCAGGTCGTTCACATTTAATCTTGAACAAAGAGCCACTACGCTACACATTCACAGTCTGGGCGAATTTGACAAGAACATAGTCTAGGTGAGTTGGTTACTGTGGTGGTGCACATCCAGGAGGTTGGGGGTTTGAATCCTGGCCGCCGTTTCTTTTTCTCGCGGAGTGGAGCGCGCTTGGATAAATCGCGACCATGGGATGCTAATCGGACGAGGCCCGAATCGTACGTGCCTGTCGCTAAATTCCTGCCGGCAGGAATTTAGCTTTTCCGATTAATTTTTCTAGCAAACATTTTCTTTTCCCACCTCAACAATGCAACTTCTTTGATAGTAGGATTTTAATATGGATTTACAAACTGAATTTCAAGAAGGATTACAACAAGGATTTGAACAAATTTAAAAATACGATTTTTACTAATTGAGATCATATACCCGCTAATGGGCGCGCTGTGGCGGGAGACATGGGCGGATTCTGCGGGGTGGGAAACAAATCCAAAATGCGGCGGGCGGCGGCCATTAATTGACGCTCTTCCAAGTGGAAAACAGGTACGGCATTGGCGGTGACGAAAACAAATGTACTCCTACTTACTTCCTCCGTTCTAAATTATTTGTCTTAGATTTGTCTAGATATAGAAGTATCTAGTACTAAAATGAGTTTAGATACATTCATATCTAATAAATCCAACACAAGTAATTCGGAACGGAGGGAGTACATACGTTGCCCTGCCTATATAATGCATAGTATGAGCGTAATCCGTGCAGCTCCAGGATGACGACGTAGATGGTGCACCCGAAACGTATAACCGACGACGAGACTCGTCCAAGCTTATTAATTTACTGGCACTCACTACAGTGGGGACGTACGTGCGGTGTGCCCGTTAGCTGGTCACTGGTTATTTGTCACCTAGCTGCCAGTACGTATGCCGACCGACATGCATGCATTGCTCCATCCATCCATCGATGTCAAGCCACACGTTACAATACACGGAACTCAAACATTTTGATCAGGGTTGGAGCGCCCTGGTGGCTGGCTACATGCGCGATCGATCCGACGGTGGTTAGCTGCTGTTGCTGCTGCATGCATGCCGGCCATCTCTCAGTCTCATCGATCCTTGCCATAAGTCCTTACCGCAATTAGCAGGTTCTTCTGTTCACAAAGTCCAATGCTTGCAACAAAGCCTCACTAGCTAGTCACAGAGTTGGGAGACTCAGAAAAGCAGCAAAGATCGGCGACTAAAAGGGCCCTTTTCGAATCACCAGCATGAGTTTTTTCTCTTCCTCTATATAGCTAGGTTTCAACAAAAAAACTACTAAAGGTGCATGCTTGGATGACCGACAAAAAAACTACATGTTTTCCCTATAGAATATCTTTTAAAAAAACACACCTATATGAGTCAGACTGTTAAACATCGCAGTTTACGAGTCTTAGGTGATGTCTAGTAAAATCATGACACGAGGCCCCATGGTATGAGGCATAAGCTCCTACCTGCATGAAAGCCATTTGACATCCTAGTATCGGTCAAGGCTTCATGTGAAAGTTATTTGCACAAAATATGCAGTTCAATGTGTAGTCCGCTGTTCAAGTTGTGAATGATGTAACGTGGAGTTCTATGTGATATTTTAACTTAACATTCTGGACCAAAATACCGGGAAACACCAGTATATAAGCAATGTACTGGAACCATAGAGAAACTTTATGTGCCTCTGGGATCTGGTGGTGGATTGTTGAAATTAATGAGCTTTAGCCCATTTATTATATCCAATAATTTCATAGGGAAATCCCAGAGGCGCATATGACACATTCATGCATGCATGACAAGGGTTATGAAAAAACTGAGTACCACCACGCTAATGGAGGGCCTGGGAGACCAGCATATAAGGTGCATTGTTCCATGCACCACTAAGAGTTTGAGAAAAGGGCACATGCACGCATACTCCGCCTCCGCCATGCCAACGCTTTGCACGCACGTTGTGTTTCATGAATGACCGGGCCAGGGTAGGACGCATGACACGTGAACGTGATGCTTACTTGACTAATGTGAAGAGTCGCAAACTATTTCTCTTCCTCTTCCTATTCAGTTCTGAGGCTGCTATAAGAGGTCGCTCCTCTTCCATAGAAGCAATCAGTTCGTCCGCCTCCTGGTTCCAAGTGTTACGCTGCTTACCGCTTTTCCGTCTCGCTTCTCGATGTACATCGCAGCGTGAGGCAGCAGGCCTCCGAAACTCTTCTTCTTGTGATCCTGTATGTGGGAGGGGATATCCAGTTCTTGGGAAGGGCTCTCGGACGACTACTCGGTCTATGTTCATTGTGGTTGCGCATGATGATATCCCCGGCGCCGAGTTCCCTAACGAAGATTACTTCCGGAACGTTGACGACCTACTCAGGGTCATGGCAACCGACACGATTGGTTCTTCTTCCACTGGGGACTGTGTTTGGTCTAAAAGCAGTAGCAATCGATATAGATACGATGCTTGGCTTGGCCTTTATGTTTCCATCACATTACTAGTTACATCATTATGTTACTAGATTCGATCATCATGATTGTCATGGTTTATATTATGTATTTTTTGGCTAAACTTAAATGAAAATATGCTTAATTATTCAACAACCCGCATTTATTAAGCCACATAATCTCTATTTATTTTCACAGAGATAAAGAAAATAAGAGTGCGTATTGTACTTCCTCGATTTGCAGGATCAAGTTAGGACTCGAATACTCCAGATATGGTTATGTCTTTGTGGCGATTGCTTGAAAAGTAACCGAGGAGAGATATGCCGATGGAAGATGGTATCAAACACCCTAAGAAGCTGCTCTTTACTTTACTTTTCTATTGCTTTTATCTTGTTTTAGTGGGCTGTTTAGAACTTATGGCATGTGGGGTTTGTCTACATTGTGATAATAATCGCCTGGAATATTATTTCTGTTGTCTTCGATCTCCTTATAGGCTCGGGGGTGAATGGCAGTATCATAGTAGACGGCTATCCCATATGAGCTGAAAATTATGTTGCATCTTTGTATTTAGTACTCTATTTAGGGCCAGTTTTTTTGCTAGCTTTTTTGGGCTTCCAGAATAAGCTGCCCCCTATCCAGCTTATTCTAGAAGCCCAACCAAAATTTTCTTTTTAAAAGCCTACTAGTCAAGTCTTAACTACTAGGCTTCTAAAAAAATAAGTTTGGTTGAGCTTCTAGAATAAGCTAGGTAGGGGGCAGCTTATTGCAGCTTATTCTGAAAGCCACCAAAAGAACTGGCCCTTACCTTAGTAATTGTAGTTGATACACTTGGGTTTCTTTAGTAAAAAATCGACGAGGGAGCTCTCTTTTAAACAAAAAAAAACATTAAATTTACTTCACACTAGAGAAATGGACTTCTCTCGTATTTACCAAAAACCTGAAAACTATTAGAAGGCCGAGGAATAAACAACATATTTTTGTGGACACAATCCGTATTTCACAGTGTTGTCAAATTTGGAGCGTGCATGCGCGCGCGCGGTTTTTGACGGTCAAAATTGAGCGTGGTCGGTCTCTTTTCGTCCGCATCGAGATCGAGGTGCTTCGGCCTCGTTGCTTTTTCAGTCTCGATGCAGCCAGAAGAAATTGAAGAAGACGTGACGGCGACAAGTCAAGGCCGTCTCCCTCGATCTGCGCCGTCCGACGCTTGACAACCCACGCCACGTGATGCATGGCGCGGCAGCTGCATGCGAGCATGCATTCCGCCCATGGCGGGGCCTCGCTCACTCGGTACAAATCGCTCCTCAGTCGCATGTCTCGCATCCAAGCTGAGACTGAGAGACGACCTAACAGGACAATGAATTGTGTATCAGTCTGAACTGTGATCTGTCCAGCTCTAAGATAATGCAAACGAACCTATAACCGACGATCGACCAGAGTCGTCCAAACTTAATTTAGTGGCACTCACTACACTACAGTGGGTACGTGTGGTGTGACCATCTGTTGGCCACTGATTAAGTACTTGTCAGCTAGCTACCAGCACGTACGTATATCGACATGCATGCATTGGTCGATGGATCAAGATCAAACCACACGCTGCTGTAGACGAAATTCAAGCCTTTTATGAAGTTGGAGCGCCCTAGCTCTCTTGTTGCTGCATGCATGTGGTTGTGGGAGCTACAGTCGGCGAGTGGTCACTCTCCATGCAAGCGTCTCGCTGTCCAGAAACTGACCAACAAGGAAACAATCCTTTCCCTTTTCTAGCCTTTCATTTCATCTCGTCGGTGAGGTAATCGTCGTCAGTCCTTACTACAATCAGCGGTTTTTTCTGTTCAAAAAGTCCAAGGCTAGCAACAAAGTCTCACACTACTATTACCTACAGAGTTGAGTGGCTTGGAGAAGCAGCAAAGATGGACTCGAGTAATAAACCACTAGTGCAGAACCGGGCAATAGCATCGGTTCGTAAGGCCCTTTAGTGCCGGTTTAGGAACCGGCACTAACGTTTCGGCACTAAAGCCCCCCCCCCCCCTTTAGTACCGGTTCAGCACGAACCGGTGCTAAAGGGCAACCACGTGGCACGAGCCAGCTCCGGGGGCCGGGAGCCCTTTAGTACCGGTTGGTAACACCAACCGATACTAAAATGTTTGGGGAGTTTTTGGTTTTATGATTTCTTTTTCATTTAATTTTGTGTTTTCCATTTTAATTCTTTTTCGTTTGCTAGTATTTTACGGTACTACACATTGTACACGTTATGCATATATAGAATTTCTAGTAGAACCAGTTATATATATATATCATCAATGTCTCACAAACCACCATATTAATTTACACATACACACATGTATAGCTATATACAATTTCTCCTAGATATGCATGTTGCCTTCGGAGCCAGTGGCATTAGCCTAATTGGTGCCTTCGGAGCACGATGACAATTGGAAGTGGTTCATGACCTGTTCGATGGGGGCGGTAGCGGGTAATAGTATTCTCCCTTCGGATTTATGACCTGGTCGAGCAAAAATCCCGCTATTTCCTCTTGAAGTGCTTCTACGCGCTCCGTTTCTAGGAGCTTGTCCCGCACCTCTTTGAACTGTTAAGAAGGAGATCAATATGCATGTGTATTAGTTGTGTGACTAGATATCGATAATGGTGTAAAAATTGTAAATAGTGTTATGACAAGCGTATCCATTCTTGTCTTTGAGATCTGCTCCTTTCGGACGTCATCATGCGAATGTTCTCGCAAACGCAGAATGCACACAGATTAGTCCCCTGCGCCTGCTTCAGGGCCTTTATTACGAGAATGAAATTTAATTAGATCAGATAATAATTAATCAAGCATGATAATTAAAGAGATGACAGCTAGCTAGCTATTACTACTTAATTACTTACCTTGGATCGAAACCATTTCAGCTGTGGTTTCCATTCGCCTTCCGTGACGCTGATGAACCTTGCCCAAGCCCTGCCCGCCGACAAAGAAAATGAATAAAGGGGTTATTAAATAGTTCATATCATGAAATGACGAACTAAATAGGCCGAGATATATAGTTAATAATGATTGAAATTACCTATTGACTATCCCATATAAGATGTTGTAGTCACTATTTGCTTTGAGTAGCGAGTCCAGTATTTCAACTGTTTCGGCGTCAACTTTAATGATACACAAGATCCAGTGAAATCTGCATGCACACACGTTTGCATGTCTTAATTAAGAGGGCATATGTAAGCAAAAACATGTAGCTAGGTAGTAGGCAAAAATAGAGAATTTGTAGTACAAGAAAGTGTGACTCACTGGAAGTTGTAAGGAAGTAGTATATCTTCATTGTATTTGAGGCGCTTCAAGAACTCTAGCATGCTGTCCTCTACCTGCTTTTCATAATACTTGTTCATTTTCCATGTGTATTCATTAACGGTGTTTGGGTCAATGAACCCAATGCCATAGCGTCCACCTTTTCTCATTTCATACATCTTCATCCTGCATAAGACCACAGAAAAGAATATAGTGAGGATAATTACAGGTAATGATTGATCAAAAGGATCACTACAGCTAGCTTGAGACTTAAATTACAGAAAGAAATCACTTACAGACAATAGCAACTGACAATAGATTTGTCGAGTGCGTCTTGATTGTATAACTGAAACAGTTCAGAATACTCAACGGCCACAGCTTTCTCATGGTAGCAATGATCCTTCTTGACATACACCATGAGGGACTCTCGATCGGATCTCTTGATAATGTCCATGTACCATTGATGCAATTCATACATTCTCGTTGGGAGCTTCTTGACATCTTCTGGCTCGACCAAAGGTTGGCCCCGGACATATTTCCGTTTTATTTCCTCCTCTGTAATCACAGGCATGTCCTCGATCTCGAGGAGTTGTCCAACAGTGATCTTGAGTTCTTCAGCCTGCATTATATGCTCCTGGGTTATTACCACATCGCCCACCTCAGGAACGTAAACTGTTTGGCCACAATAATATTGGGCGCGCGTACTGTCACGTGTTGTTGGCGGCACAACAAGCGGGGGGGTCGATTGCGCCGCCTGTTCTCCCAGCTGGGCAATGGTTTTCCCGCATTTTTCGACAGCTGCTTGTTGTTTGCTCGAGCTCGAGCTCGCCTCCTTCTGTAGACGTTGTCGATGTAACTTTCTGATGTGGCGCTCATAGTCTGTGTCAACAGGCTTAGGAGCTGGTGGTTGAGCCATACGAATGAAGTGGTCAACTACTTCCACAGGCACTTTCTCCCTTGGCGGCGGTGGCGGTTTCGGTCCAAAATGGGCGTCGACTTCTGCCCGCACTATGGCATTGGTTTGCTCCTTGGTCCTGTCGTAAGCCCTCACAGGAAGAGGAGTAGTGAGGTTTGGACCATATTTATATCGCTTGCCTCCGCCTGTACTTCCTGTACTATGACCTCGACTGGTACCGCTACGTATCATAGCTGCGGGGTGTCTCTTCTGCGATTGCTGAGGCGGCGGTGTCCTTTTGCCTGAAGATTTGCTCGATCCGGATGGCTGAAAGAAGAAAGATCGATTCGTTAATATATCTTCAACTCATTTAAAACATGCGATGATCACCAGATTCCTGCTTATATAAATATATATACCTCGCCGGTGTTTGTTGTTTCAGGATCAACATGTTCTTCGTCGTAGTTCATGACTTCATCTTCTCGGTCGTCGCGATCGAATATCATATCACCCTCTCCGATGTTGTTTAGAAATTCGGAGCCGTCAAAATCTTCTTCATTCTGATCATCATCTGGCCCGCGTATGATATCGAACATGGTCTGTTCTCTCTCTGTGTCGGTATTGTCCGCCATAGCTTTTATTTAACTATGCCAAAAGAAATATAAAACAATTTAGTATAATCTCGAATAATAGATATAATCTCGAATACATCGTCTCGAATAATAGATATAATCTCGAATACATCGTCTCGAATAATAGATTTAATCTCAAATACGTCGTCTCGAATAATAGATATAATCTCAAATATATCGTCTCGAATAATAGATATAATCTCGAATACATCATCTCGAATAATAGATATAATATTGAATACATCACTAGCTAGCTAGCTAGCAAGCTAATAAAGATCGAATACTACAGAGTAATCTAGGCCACTCCAGTTCCTGAGGTGCGGACGGTGGACACCCAAAGAGAAGGAACCATCACTGGATCATAGCTCGGGTGATCTCCCCAAAGAACCTGCCAGGTATTGGAGAACCTGACGTCCATAGCAGCCATGTAGCGATGGATGTGCTCGTCCTCCTCCCTGACACGGCGACGTACCACCTCCGGCGGGGCCGGCTCCCTCCGCACCGAAAGTGGCCCACGCGAATGTCACCAAAGGAGATGAGGGTCGACGATGGGACCCGGGGCCGGGTTCCTCACCAAGCGTCGCGCCCCTGAAGGTAGCACCTCCCAGTGCCAGCCCGACGGAGCCCAGTCCCGGACATGGGTCCTCTGAAGCAGGACGTCATCGCGGACGTGTCGACGGCGAGGATGCGGGCCGGGCATCGTCGACAACAAAATACTATATGCCGCAAAAGTAAAGTAACATTTTTTAAATGATGGATTGTGATGATTTCATATATGCAAATTCTAAATTTTATAACTAAAAATATAAGAAACTAAAAAAACATCGATCATCGTCTAACAATTTGAAATTAATCTAATTCATCTAGCTAGCTAAAACTAACATTTCCAAAACTTCTAACATTTCTATATAACTAACATTTCTATAACATTTGACATTATATATATTATAACTAACATTTCTACATACTATTTGACATTAATCTAATCTAATTAATTAATTCATCTAAAACTTTGTATGAAAAATAGAAAAACAGAAAAAACTAAAAGCTAAAAACAGAAAAATTGTGTGTGTGTGCGCGTCTAGTGTGTGTGTAGTGTGTGTGTGTGTGTGTGTGTGTGTGTGTGCATGTAGTGTGTGTGTGCACGTGCGCGTGTGTGTGCGTTACGGTCGGCGTCGGCGCCGGCGCCGGTGTGCGCTACGATCGATTGGAGGGAGGAGAGGGGCCGGGGGAGGGGCTCACGGCGCGCGCGGGCAAGGTCGAGGCGACGGCGACGGCGAGGCGAGGTCGATCCAAAGGCGACGGCGACGGCGAAGCGAGGGGATCGGCGACCGGGACGGCGACGGGGGTGCCGCGGAGTCGACGGGGACGACGCGACGAGGACGGGGGCGTCGCGGAGTCGACGGGGACGGTGCGACGGGGGCGGCGACGGCGCGGGACGGGGCGGCGGCAGAGAGAAGTGGGAGATGAGAAACTGAAAATTTTCAAAGTGTTTCTTATATAGGGGACACCTTTAGTACCGGTTGGAGCCACCAACCGGTACTAAAGGTCTGTTTTGGCCAGGCCAAGTGGGGGGAAGCACCCCCCTTTAGTACCGGTTCCTGGCTCCAACCGGTACTAAAGGCCCCCCCTTTAGTACCGGTTGGTTCCACGACCCGGTACTAAAGGGGGTGCGCTGCCAGGCGAGGGGCGCAGAAGTTTAGTCCCACCTCGCTAGCCGAAGGGCGCTCACACCTGCTTATAAGCCCCGCCGCCGCTGCTGTCTCGACTCTAAAGCAGGCCTTCTGGGCCTACCTCTGCTACTCTGTCCTGTGGGACCTATTGGGCTTGCGGGCCTGCATCCTGGCCCAACAACAGGTTGGGTTTCTAGTCGTATGCAGGCCGCTGTGGCCCGGTAGGTGGGCTTTTTTCATTTAGTTTTTTCTTTTCTGCTTTATTTATTTTGTTTTATTTATTTTTAGTTGTTTTTTGCTGTATTTAGAGTTTCTTTGTGAATATTTTTGATAGTTTTTAGAAACTTTCAGTTAGTGCCGGTAGTTTTTAAATTTGAATAGTTTAAATTTTGAATTATTTGAAATTTATGTGAATCACTAGTTTGTGAATAACTTAACTTTAAAAATACATTTTCCAGTGATTCTTTTTTCTTATGTTTAATATTAGTGTGTTTTATCATTATATTCAATTTGGTAATGCTTAAGTTATTTAAAAATGAAATGCCTTTGTAACGGATGAGTTTTCGTCCGAAACTCTGATATTTCGAAACAGATTGTCCATTTTGTACACGAAGTGCATCCAGTTTTTGCGGTAACCCTCTCTACTTTTTTGCACATGCTATGTGGGTGAAATTATGATACCATGCCAACTTTCATCCTTTTCTGAGTTCATTTGAAATGCTTTTCAATTTCAGGGTCATTTAGCTGAAAAAATCAATAAATGCATGAAAGAATTTGCTTGCACATAAAATTTCTTCGCGTTTCAAATGCCAAAACACATAACTAGCTACCCTAACTATTACAGAGATTCCCTCCTGGGTGTGAAACACAGAAGAAAGTGATGATAGTTAAGCCGATCACATCCCAGATCTTTGGGTGTGAAACTTTTTCTTTGCGTGTGTCCCTTTGCGTCGTAGCCATGGAAAATCTTCATCATTTAACGGGATGCTCGGGTCAATATTCACTGTGAATGGAGCAATTTCATCAAACTTTTCATAATCTTCTGACTTGTCTGTCTTGTCATCCACTCCCACGATGTTTCTCTTCCCAAAAAGAACTATGTGCCGCTTTGACTCATCGCATGATGCATTCGCTTCCTTATCTTTTCTTTTTCTTGGCTTGGTAGACATGTCCTTCACATAGAAAACCTGTGCCACATCATTGGCTAGGACGAATGGTTCGTCTGCATACGCAAGATTGTTGAGATCCACTGTTGTCATTCCGTACTGCGGGTCTTCCGTTACCCCGCCTCGTGTCATATTGACCCATTTGCACCGAAACAAAGGGACCTTCAAACCACGTCGATAGTCAAGTTCCCATATGTCCTGTATATAACCATAATATGTTTCCTTTCCCGTCTTGGTTTCTGCATCAAAGCGGACACCACTGTTTTGGTTGGTGCTCTTCTTATCTTGGGCGATCGTGTAAAATGTATTACCATTTATCTCGTACCCTTTAAAAGTCATTATATTCGAAGATGGTAACTGGGACAGCAAGTACAGGTCATCTTCAATAGAGGTGTCATGCATGGTACGTGCTTGCAACCAGCTGGCGAAACTCCTTGTTTGTTCACGTGTAATCCAGTCATCAGACCGCTCCAGGTGTTTGGAGCGTAGCAAATTCTTGTGTTCATCCATATACGGAGCCACCAAGGCGGAATTCTGTAGAACTGTGTAGTGTGCTTCAGTGAGAGAATGTCCGTCCATACATATTATTTGTTCCCCTCCTAGCGTGCCTTTTCCATCCAGTCTGCCCTTATGCCGCGATTCAGGAACACCAATCGGCTTAAGGTCAGGAATAAAGTCAATACAAAACTCAATGACCTCCTCATTTTGACGGCCCTTGGAGATGCTTCCTTCTGGCCTAGCACGGTTATGAACATATTTCTTTAAGACTCCCATGAACCTCTCAAAGGGCAACATATTATGTAGAAATACAGGACCCAAAACGTTAATCTCTTCGCATAGGTGAACTAGGACGTGCGTCATGATATTGAAGAAGGATGGTGGGAACACCAACTCGAAACTAACAAGACATTGCACCAAATCATTCTGTAACCTTGGTATGATTTCTGGATCGATTACCTTCTGAGAGATTGTATTGAGAAATGCACATAGCTTCACAATGGCTAATCGAACGTTTTCCGGTAGAAGCCCCCTCAATGCAACCGGAAGCAGTTGCGTCATAATCACGTGACAGTCATGAGACTTTAGGTTCTGGAACTTTTTCTCTGCCATGTTTATTATTCCCTTTATATTCGACGAGAAGCCAGACGGTACCTTAATACCGAGCAGGCATTCAAAGAAGATTTCCTTCTCTTCTTTGGTAAGAGCGTAGCTTGCATGACCCTGATGTATGCCGTCTTTTCCGTGCATACGTTGCTGGTCCTCCCGTGCCTCAGGCGTATCTTTTGTCTTCCCATACACGCCCAAGAAGCCAAGCAGGGTCACACACAGATTCTTTGTCACGTGCATCACGTCGATTGCGGAGCGGACCTCGAGGTCTTTCCAATAGGGCAGGTCCCAAAATATAGATTTCTTCTTCCACATGGGTGCGCGTCCGTCAGCGTCATTCGGAACAGGTTGTCCACCAGGACCCTTTCCAAAGACCACCTTCAAATCCTTGACCATATCATGTACATCAGCACCAGTACGGTGGCGAGGCTTCGTCCGGTGATCCGTCTCACCTTTGAAATGCTTGCCTTTCTTTCTTACGGGATGCCTGCTCGAAAGAAATCGACGATGTCCCAGGTACACATTCTTATTAGCCAAATATATACTGTCGGTACCGTCCAAAGAGTGCATGCATGCGCGGTATCCCTTGTTTGTCTGTCCTGAAAGGTTACTGAGAGCAGGCCAATCATTGATGGTCACGAACAGCAACGCCTTTAGGTCAAATTCTTCCCTCATGTGCTCATCCCACGCACGTACACCTGTTCCATTCCACAGTTGTAAGAGTTCTTCAACTAATGGCCTTAGGTACACATCAATGTCGTTGCCAGGTTGCTTAGGGCCTTGGATGAGCACTGGCATCATAATGAACTTCCGCTTCATGCACAACCAAGGAGGAAGGTTATACAAACATAGAGTCACAGGCCAGGTGCTATGGTTGCTGCTCTGCTCCCCAAAAGGATTAATGCCATCTTCGCTTAGACCAAACCATACGCTCCTTGCGTCATCTGCAAACTCCTTCCCGTACTTTCTTTTGATTTTTCTCCACTGCGACCCGTCAGCGGGTACTCTCAACTTTCCGTCTTTCTTACGGTCTTCTCTGTGCCATCGCATCGCCTTGGCATGCTCTTTGTTTTGGAACAAACGTTTCAACCGTGGTATTATAGGAGCATACCACATCACCTTGGCAGGAATCTTCTTCCTGGGGCGCCGGCCCTCGACATCACCAGGGTCATCGCGGCAGATCTTATAGCGCAATGCACCACATACCGGGCAAGCGTTCAAATCCTCGTACTCACCGCGGTAGAGGATGCAATCATTAGGGCATGCATGTATCTTCTGCACTTCTAACCCTAGAGGGCAGACAACCTTCTTTGCTTCGTACGTACTCTCGGGCAATTCGTTGTCCTTTGGAAGCATATCCTTTATCATTACCAGCAACTTTCCAAATCCCTTGTCAGATACACCATTCTCTGCCTTCCATTGCAGCAATTCCAGTGTGGTGCCCAGCTTTTTCTTGTCACCTACGCAATTCGGGTACAACAATTTTTTGTGATCCTCTAACATGCGCTGCAACTTCTTCTTCTCCAAATCACTTGCGCAGTTTCTCTTTGCATCGGCAATGGCCCGACCTAGATCATCAACGGGCTCATCTGATGCCTCTTCTTCAGCTTCTTCCCGCATTGCCGGCTCAGCTTCTTCCCGCATTACCGGCTCAGCTTCTTCCCCCATTGTTGTATCATCGTATTCAGGGAACCCATGGCCAGGATAGCTGTCGTCGTCCTCTTCTTCTTCATTGTCTTTCATCATAACCCCTCTTTCTCCGTGCTTGGTCCAAACATTATAATGGGGCATGAAACCGATCTTAAACAGGTGGACGTGAATGGTTCTTGACGTAGAGTAATTGTGACCATTCTTACAGCGAGCACATGGACAAGGCATAAAACCATCCGCCCGCTTGTTTGCCTCAGCCGCAAGCAGAAAAGTACGCACGCCCTCAACGAACTGGGGAGAGCATCAGTCATCGTACATCCATTGCCGGCTCATCTTCATTACACAACACCGAATAGACTAAATTAATACAAGTTCATACATAAAGTTCATACAACACTTAAATGCAACAAACAAATAACTCTCTAGCTAAAGCATTTAAATGCAACAACAAATACGATCAAGATCGCAACTAAGGTAACAATGGATCCAACAGCATAATGATACCAAGCCTCACTATCGATGGCATATTTTCTAATCTTTCTAATCTTCAAGTGCATTTTCTCCATCTTGATCTTGTGATCATCGACGACATCGGCAACATGCAACTCCAATTCCATCTTCTCCCCCTCAATTCTTTTCAAATTTTCTTTCAAGTACTCGTTTTCTCTTTCAACTAAATTTAACCTCTCGGCAATAGGGTCGGTTGGAATTTCCGGTTCAGATACCTCCTAGAAAAAATTTCTATGTCAACTTGATGGGCATAATTTGTCATAAACACGAAATGCAACTAGTTTTAAAAGAGAATATACATACCACATCCGAATCATAACAAGGATTAGGGCCGACGGGGACGGATATCAAAACCATGGCACTATATGTATAACAAACAACGTACGGGTAAGATAATTATACGAGTAACTATATATCCAAATCACACAAACATCAATTTTTATATAAAATTTCATGAACAAGAGGCTCACCACAAGGTGGTGCCGGCGACGGGACGGTGCAGGGCGATCGACGGTGGCTACGATGGAGATTTAGAAGGCACTAAGTAAACCACACCTACATATGCAAACTAAGTGTTATTTTTGACCTCAAATTGCATATAAATCAAATACTAGCACATATATATATATATATATATATATCCTCCCAAATTACTAAACTCACAAATTAATCACTATATAAACCAATGCAAGAGCTAATCTAGCAATGAGAGATGAAAGGACAAAGTTGCTAACCTTTGTGATCATTTGAATGGATGAGGGCCTTCAAATCTTGACAAATTTTGGGCAAATTTTGTGATGAACTCGAGAGGAAGAAGGGAAGAACAGATGAGAGGGCCGGAGAGGGGAAAGGGGGAAGAACAGAGTGCTGGTGGACGAAGGGTTTATATAGGACGACCTTTAGTACCGGTTCGTGGCACGAACCGGTACTAAAGGTGCTGGAGGGGCCCCACTCTGACAACATCCTGCCACCACCCTCATTAGTACCGGTTCGTGGCACGAACCGGTGCTAAAGGTTCGCCACGAACCGGTACTAATGAAAGCAGCCCGGCTATCCGTTGGAACCGGCACTAATGTATACATTAGTGCCGGCTCAAATACAAACCGGCACTAATGTGCTTCACGTTTGATCATTTTTCTACTAGTGAACGGTCCTTTTTTCAGATAACCATATTTTTTTTGACATTTTACTCACCACTCATCCATGTGTGTAGTGTAACAACCAACCACCAGAAACAAAACTTTTTAACCAGATCTTGCAGCTGTAGTAGTATATTGGATTAATAAGGACCAACTGAGCGCCTAGGCAAATAAATAAATAATAAAGACCAACTGATTGATTGGCAGTTATGCATGCTAGGAGTAGGCGAGGAGTCACCCTCCATGTGCCTCACCATCCAAAAAAAAGACCTCGGCGCCGACTCGCCGTCACTCCTTGCTACTACAATTTTTTTTTTCGTCTGCAGTCCCAGCAGTAAAAAGACTATGCAAAGGGTCCGTTTCAAATAACCCTCTTTTTATATATCAGCCATGTGATCTTCTTCTTTTCACCATGTGCAGTATCTAGCCGACTGGGCCTTCAATATCACCCGATTAAAACCGTCTGCACATTGCACTGCATGGTCGACAAGCAAAGCCATGTGCACTGGCGCAGCAACCACCGGATTCAGAACTTTTTAACCCGATTTCAGCTGAGCAGTGCCCTGGATTCAGGATCAACCGGTCGATCGGCAGTTGTGCACGCTGGGAGAGCAGCTAGCTAGTCATCCTCCGTATCACATTCACACCGTCCGAATTGACCAACAAGACTGTTCAATGGCATGCAATTCACGTCACAATCGCACGAGAAAGCATGAACAAGATACAATTGGCAGTTGTACTATACTCGTACGTATTAATTAACTCAACGGGTGCTCGTTCTCATTAGCTATATCTACATGTGTACAGAACACCAAGCTAGCTAGATTGCATAGGCATGCAATCCAGCATCCACATGCACTAGGTACGTTTGGAAACCTAGAACACGTACGTACCTACGTACCAGCCGGCGGTTGTGCATGCAGCTGTAGGTACTCTGCGACAAGCCTGGCTTGTTATCTTTTCAGAAAGTGGTAGTTGCGTGTGCAGGCTCGATCAGTGTATGAACAGCTGGGGGACATGGAAAGAGAGACCTCAACTTATATTTTCTATACCAACTCGTCGTTTTCGACTTTCCAGACACCGTTGTGCATGCATGCAACCGCCAACCGATCGTACGACGTCGTTTTTGGTACGTACTGTTTGCATGCATGCATGGTCGTGGACTCGCGGTTGGTCATGCACGACCTTTTCTCATCGCCATCTTCCGCCGACGATATGTATATAGTACAGTCTAGTTAGTCACAAATCGTTTGGTTGGTGTTTGTTGGTTATGTGTGCATGTGTTATTTTTCTTTATCTTCCAATAATTGCATGCAGGTCATGTCACCTTTGAACCTTTTTCGGTTTTCAACAGGCTATAGGTGGTGGGTGCTTCCCAATGTGGTAGCCAGGAGATATATAGTAATATAGTGTTGATTAATCTGCGCATTTCATCATCTCCTTTCGAAGATGTTTTTCTTTTTTGAGAATTAGCGGGGGAGAAGCCCCTCCACCTGAATATATTACTCAAAGTGACCATTATGCCAAAAGATCGTGATCTAGTTTATAAGAAAAATCGGATCGAAAACCTGAA
This sequence comes from Triticum aestivum, assembly GCF_018294505.1. Classification (NCBI taxonomy): domain Eukaryota; kingdom Viridiplantae; phylum Streptophyta; class Magnoliopsida; order Poales; family Poaceae; genus Triticum; species Triticum aestivum. The sequence goes on from NC_057797.1 coordinate 8,880,984, forward strand.
CAAGGTGATCCCGTTTATAAGAGAAACCGGGCCATAAACCGTACATGTATCAAGGTTGCAAGGAGATGAGAAAAACATAAGGCCCAGCGTATGACATGACCTAACTAGCAGAGTAAAAGAACCGTCACCATGACAGACACAAGTAGTTGTGAGGTGTCGTCGAGGGATCACAATATTAAGACTTTGCGAGCAACCTAACGCACCGCACCGACGTGCCTACCGGACCCACGATGCAACACAGGAGCATCCACACAGTCAACGAGTGCCAAGAACGAACCCTTCGAAGATGACATAATTTCAATTCCGCTCTTGCTATTTTCCAGGCAACTTCAATTTTTGTGTGGATTGAGTGACCGTCTTCTTACACACAAAACTTTGTCATGGTGTGTCATTTCTCTTGCTGCCACTACACTACCACATAATTCCGCATCAGCGATGGTTGGGAAACTCCATATTCTAGACGGTTTTCCTTGCCATCTACCATAGGGTGTATTTTTATTTAACACCCCCGTTCCTCACATATGCCAAATAAACTATATGCAATAGTGTTAATATCAGATTATTCTTATTGAGAGAGGTCTGGAGTAAGCGTTATCACTAATGGCTCTTTGTACTATACCACCCACAACATGTCATCTATGATCTCAGTTTTGTCGATCGGATGTTGGTATTTTATGTTAAATATCATGGGGCTATTGTCCAATTTGTGTTGAACTGAAAGAGGGTTAGGTGTTGAGGTTGAACACATGTGTGTAACCCGTGCGTAGTACATAACGACATCGTTGACACCCAAAATAGACCCAAAAAAGCGCATAACGGGATCGCGAGAGGGTCGTCAGACCAGCCACTGTGGTAGTTTGAGACAGGGCGAGCATCTGTGAATTTCATCACCCTGTATATATATATCATGTTGATTTAATAAAATAGGGTGGAGCGCTCGAGCAGGGGCTCTTGGAGATGTAGGCTTCGCCCGAACTCCGCCATCAAGCTTCTTCTAATTTCCAGTGTGGTCAATAGTTCTATGTGTACCTCGGCAACACGAGACTAGCAACCATGGTGGTCAGGTATAGCAGTCATCGAAAACCTTCGGTACTTCTAGTTTCGAACACATTTGCAACATGAACTAGTCTATTGGGTTTTAATATTTTTGGGTGGGGTTTAAGGTGTTTCTTTTTGTGTTCGAGCAACTTTCTGTTTACGTATCCTTGTCCGGTCTGTATTCACCCAATATTTGTTTCGTACATTATTCTCTTCAAGAATGAGTGTTTCCAGTATATGAAATCTAATTTTGGATTCCCACAAAAGAATACAGAAAATACATGGTGGCATCCATGCATATCGTTCACTTCCGTCCTGTTTCGAAACTACTGTGTGGACGACAGTAGCCGGACGAACTCTGCACGATGGAGCACTCAACGGTGCTATTCACTTTTGCTCAACGCATAGACAGCTTGATGTACTTCATCGTGCGGAAATCGTCCATTATCTGTCGTGTGTGTAGCAGCACTCGTTCCATTTTCACCTGGACTAGCTACCAAATGCACGCAGCCGATAAAGTTGATCTTGTTTCCTGTAGACGAGAGACACCATGATTAGATGCCACAGGAAGACGAAGCGATAGCAAAAGTTAACCTTTCAGGCGAAATGATGCACATGCAACATAATGGACGGTAGACGGGGTACATATATATATGCATATCAAACGATCGGCCAACGGACCACAGCAAACGGGATGCCATCATGGCCAGGAAATGATACGTACGGGTGGCCACAGTGAAAGTCACTCTATTATAGTAGAATTTACCTTGCCGTGCATGCCATCCATGTCCCCATTTTCTTCATGAAACCACCCTACGTAACAAAAGAAAACAGAGGGATTATGGCACGGGAGACTGCATGCATGGTTCACAATGTGACGGGCGGCCATCACTTTCACGGTGCAAGAAAACTAATGCGTGGATGACCAGATGTGCATGTTCATCTGAACCTCGACGGGTGCATGCATGTGAGTGCGATGGATGATACAAAGTTTCAAATGGCAATCAGGCCATGTGCACACAACCTGTGGGTAACATGCACGCAAATGCCCGGGTTTCCCATGCCTAATCTTGTCGACACATCACTGGAATTGGATCCGTGCAAGTTAGGCCAATTGCACCATGCATGCACGCACTCAAAATGCATGTGCTCACAACGTGCCATGTCAAATCTACACCTCAACTCCGTCTTTTTAGCTACCCCAAGTTGTAGATACCGTATGGTGTGGTCACCATACGTATTTACATGGTTGAATTGAATGGAGGAGATATACACTATCCATTGCGACCGGATATGGTTCTAGCTCTTGTTTGTCCCCGTGTGTATAAGAATCAGTATCCTCTTTCTGATTGGCTAGCTAGAGGTAGCTATCTCATTTTTGTGACATTTCATTATATACCCGTCAGTATATATCAACCCATAATATCTTTGATGGCCACTTGTGGTATCTTGGACAAGTATATATATGTCCTGGCATTTGTATACTACAACAATTGTGGTACATCCTCATTTGGTTGTTTTCCAAGAACTACAAAGACCCAAGTAGCTAGGTATCTTGCATTTTCAGATATTCGATCCATACTTTGAAGCGTCACATTCATTATACTTCAACTGGTACATACGTGCGTACCCGCATAGCTTGTGGAATAATCCATGAAAATGATGGTGTCGCCATTAAAGTTATATACATAGATAGACGCAGAAGTAACCTGAATTTTGTCAACTATATGGTCACTTTCTTCATAAATTCCCATGGATCCCCATGATTTGTTCGTATATGCATGTTCTCCGCCTGATTATGTTGATTTCTTGCAACATCGTTCAGATGGATGGCTTGTGTGATCCATGAAACGATATGAATTAAATGGGTCAAGCAAGTTTATGGGTGGCTTTTCCATGCATCCTTGTCCAGCCCATCTGCCCATGTGGCTGCAGGGCACAACCTTATCTTCTCGGCTATATATGTGTAGGTCAATAATGCAACGTGGTTAGTTATTGGGGGCATGCTATTTTCTACAATATGCAGAAGTATCTCACAGGAAGAAGCTAGAGCAATATTAATTGGTGCATATTTCTTTGTAGTCACAAGATTCCATGTAACCGATCTGAGTGGCCCTGCTTGGATCAATGTGCCCTTTGTTCCATAATGTCGTGCATATAGATTTTTGTCAGAAGTCAAACTTCACAAACTTTGAACAAGTTTATGAAGAAAAACATTTACATCTAGAATGCTAAACATGTATCACTAGATTCATCATAAGATGTAGTTTCATATTTACATATTTGGTATTTTAGATATAAATAGTGTTCTCTATAAACTTGATCAAAATTTGTAAAGTATGTTTTTTCAAAAGAATTACACGCACTACATTATGGAACGGAGGGAGTCGTTGATATTCAAGGCAACATTCAGTACTCCCTAGCTGACTAAAGTCGAGTTTTTTCTTTTTCTTTTGAGGGAACCGACTAAAGTTGAGTTGAACTGTGGCGATGCTTCAGATTTCGAACATGAGAAGACCTCTCCAACGAAGAGTTCAAAAAAGAAGGCAGTTTCGAGGATTCGGACGGGACATGAATGGGGCTACCTCAGCTGGGTGGGAGTTTTTCAGCCCAAATCCAATCTAGAATCTCAATTTTCCCAGCCCACTGAACCCATTAAGACCACTTGCAGTTGGGCCAGCTGGCTTAGATTTGTATTTTATTTTTCAAGAAGCAACAGACTAAGATTGAATCAGCTTTGCTAAAATTAGTAGCAGCAGAGATTTTTAAAAAACTTGTGGCATCATTTAACTTATTTTTTTATAATTACTGAACATGGTTATGTGCACAAGTTCTTATTTAGGCAGCAAATCCATACAAACTTGGATGGAGATGGACCTTCTTTTTCCTTGGTGGGCAAGGTTGGTTGCTTTGGTGTAGTTGTCTAGGCTCTTCACCGAGCTAGAGTGCCGACCAGCTTGGGACATGGCTTCGCCGATGTTTGCTCTGTATTATCTTTGTCCCGTCATAGAGACATGTTTGAATTGAGCTCATCAAAAACCATGAGGTGATTGCATTTTGTTTGGTGCTTAATGTTGATGTTGGTTGATTTGTTATTTTTTTAGCATTGGCTAGATACTCCGATCGTTCTAATTGTTACTTTAGCATGAATTAATTCTGAAATTCCATCGGGTGTTTTCTCTTCAAAACATACAAACAACTAATCTTATTATTAAGCCTGGCATAATGCAAGCCTGCTTGTACATGTGGGGCTTGCCTGCTCGAGGATAAATGATCAAACAGACCCAAATAAGCATATATATCAATTCATATGGATGACATCATGGGTGATGTCACTCGATGGCGTCCTTACTCACCAATAGTGGCGACCTCCTGCTCGGCCGCCAGCAGGGTGAAGGTGTAGATAGGCCAGTTGACAATGTGGATCCGTTCAACCTCCTCCAGGAGTATCTGCCCTAATCTCTCCTAGGATCACGCCCACAAACAATCCCTACCCCAAGACACCTTGGTGGCCGTCTACCTGGCAGACTGATGTGCATCGAGAGGAACAACTACGCTACCAAGCTTGTCTTCATCTCCCACCCTAGCACCGCAACTGCCTTGATTGGGCACTCACACGCCTAGCTAGCATAGATACCCGCGACTAGGTTTGATTAGGAGGAAGGATCGGAGGCGGAGCTTCCTGACGTTCTTGGGGGGGCGCATCTTTGTTTTTGAAGTCTAGAAACTAAACGATCACGGGATATATCCCTTATATCTATGTAACTAGAAAAAGGATTGTTTTGGGTGGGGTGATTAGCTCTTCCGAGACATCCAACTCACGTATAAGGTTCGATTCCCATGCCACTTCATTTTTGCTCATAATTTTTTTCTCTATTCGCTGAATGCACACTAATTCAAGAGATTTTTCCTCCAAAGTTTGTCTCTGTTCACTAACCACACATTAATTCAGAGAAATTTAGGGCATTATCTACAAAATGTATAGTGCCAGGCATGTCGAACAAAGGTCTTGTTTGGTCATAGCTAGACTTCAACACACTCTTACTAAGTTGTGGCATAGATGACTGCTCGCGTCGTCTCCCATGCTGACTGCTCGCGTCGAGTCCCATGATGATTGCTGTGCCTTGGCTGTCAGGCGGCCCAGAATCCGACCGTAGGGACTTAGTGTGCTCGCGAGCCACCCTCCTTATCCTTGTTGGGCAGATGATGATGCCCCATGATCTTCTGGGCCATAACTTGGATCGGTCATGGGCTTCTGACGGGTCATCCGTATACCTGGGCCTACCCTGTATTTGTAACCCTGACACGCATGTTCCAATAGTTTTTGGTTTTATATGGTTTTCATGCGGTAGCTCCCTTTTTTTAAGTTCTTCTCTTTTCCTCCTTTTCACGTTTTATTTTTATTTGTTCTTTTCATTTTTTATATTTTATTTTCAATTATATAATAAATTTTTAAACGTGTTGAACATTCCACCCTTTTCCTGCTTTTCTTTTTCTATTTACATGTATAAACATTACTGTAAAAAATAAATATTTCTAAACTACGTGTTTAACACTACATGAACCTTTTATTTAAAAGGCATGGACACTTTTTTAAAATCCCATGATTATTTTTTAGTATGTGAATATTTTTCAACTTGCATACACATTTGTAATAATAATTAATTGATCACTTTTTAAACTACATGAACAATTTATTAAAATATGTCGAACACCTTTTCTAGTTACATGAACATTCTTTTAAAAATGCATCGAACACTTTCTTACATTACTCGAACATTTAAAAAATATATCAAACACTTTTCAATTACATGAAGATTTTTTTTTCAAAAAATGCATCAAACATTTTATTATATTACGTGAACATTTAAAAAATGCATTGAATAATTTTTAATTGCGTGGACATTTATAAATTCATCAACCACTTCCTTACATTACGTGAACATTTGTTGAAAATGTATCAAACACTTTTAATTAAATGGGCATAAACAAAATTTCATCAAATACCTTTTTTAATGTCACGTATCTTTTATATGTGCCGTACACCTTTTCTAATTCTATGAACATTAATAAGAAACAAAATACACTGGCAATTTTAAAGTATATAAACTTTTTTGAAATATATGAACATTTTAAAACTAGTTGACATATTTAAAAAAAATACATGAACACTTATCTGAAAACATGAACATTTTTAGGAGTATATATTAATAATTTGATTGTTTATTTCTGCAACAATTTGTATAAGACTCGGTCTTTACTCATTTTTATTAGTTAATTCAAATTTATTATATATATACCTCAGTAAGATAATTTTGCTATTTCGGGAGAAAAAACTGGACCTTAGTTAAGTGGGCCGCTCCCTCTCACTGCAAGCGACATATAGATGGGACCATTTCAGAGTCTCTCGTGCATCTGAGCTGCGATGGTGGAAAGCTTGATGCCTCTGAGCATGTTTGTACTGATGACTACTAGTTGACTACACTCATTTTCACATGTAAATGTACCACCAGCTTTGGTGGAAAAGGATAGGCCAAACTAAAGTTGCATGCGTGCATGCCAACCTGCATAGTTCCCAAATATAAGTCTTTTTAGTGATTTCAACAAGTGACTACATACAGAACAAAATGAGTGAATCTATATTCTAAAATATGTCTACATACATCCGTATGTTGTAGTTCATTTGAAATGTCTAGAAAGACTTATACTCCCTCCGTTCCAAATTACTTGACCCATATTTATCTAGACACGAATGTATCTAAACACTAAACAAGTATAGATATATCCGTATTTAGACAAACTCAAGTCAACTAATTTGAAACGGAGGGAGTATATCTCATGCATGACTCATGACTAGGAGAATGTACTGTCCATATGTGCATGGATGCATGTGTAGCTGTGAGTTGGTAGCAAGCAGGGGTACCTCTCAGGTGGAACTTCAGAAGACTTCTTGGCATATGCACGGTGACATCAAAGTCTCCCTGTCTAACATGGACAAGGGCAGATCATATAGCCTCCAGAGCTTCAACCCTTGGAAAAAGGGTGGTGGTTTCTTTGACAATTCAGAGATTATGGTTTAGTTTCTTGTTATTGCGATCTCATTGGTGCCATGCGCTTCCTAGCAGGGGAAATCATACAATTTCTGCTGGGATCATGCTCGTCATGTGAAAACCTGACAAAAGACGTTTCGTCGTCGATCAGGCTCTAACGACTTTGTCATCAACATGTCATGGAGGGAGTAGTATTTTTGGTGGATTTTCATTACGGAGGGAGTAGTATTTACGGTGGATTTTCATTACAAAAATGGTAGATTTTCCATGACAACATGACATGATGTAGCATGGGGCCAGAGCATGCAAGAATCCACGACATGGTTAGGCAGAGCTGACAAGGTGTGTACCGTGCACCACTGTCATCCAGCATTTCTCCATTTGAACACAGAACAGCTCTGTTCAAGTTCAACGCATTTCATTCTAGCTATGCTACATATGGCACTCTAATTAGCAGCTCCTTGGGTTGTGCTCCCATTAGGAGTCATGAGAAACAAGGGAAAGGGTTACAAAACAGTTGGGTTACCACATCCTCTGTTCTCTTTTGTTTACCACCGTAGAATGTGTACTACCAACTGTTCTGACCAACAAATTACATACATGTTTCTAGAAGTCTCGCACCGAAGTCACCGTGAAAGGATTCTGTGGTGTAAATCAGATGTAGTATTATGTTTTCTTCCTGAAAAATGTACTGGAAAAAAAATGCAATGGTAAAAACTGCAAAGCAGAAGGCACGAATTGGGAATAAGGTACTATCTGATTTCAGTTACGCCCCTCCCCCTTACTCGTGTGATTATTGACAGTAATCCAAGCCGTCCTGCAGACTGAGTCATTAACTGGTTCGATTGCTATTACTCGGACTATGAACAGTTTATAATGAAAACCGAGGCATAACAGTTGGACGATTTCCCTGTTTGCCATGTCTTGTCATCAACAAGAGAAGTCAAGAGAATCATGATATCTACTTATGCTATTGCTTCTGTATAAGGCTCTAGACCATGCACGTACGCATATATATATATCCCCCATTTCACCAGTAGTATGATTATGACACCTCTGATTCCCATGCACTACTAGCTTGCAAGATTTCTCTTCCTGCATATGTATAGTAGCTAGAGCCACTAACCTTCTGGACTAATGCGCGTCGAATAGTTTGAGCCGAATATGGAATCATCACAATGTCCACTCTAGGGTATATTGTACTCATGCTATATAAGGTTATGAAATGTAAATCCTTGAGCGCGTCGCACGGTCCACACAATATCCACGGTAATAAAACAAGCCACGGGTTAGTGGCGTGTTCTGTTCATGTGTTTGTGCATCCAGTGAGACGACGTGCGAGTACGAACTGGAAAGACGGGACTATATTCAACATCAAGTCATCGAACGTCCAGGTTTACCACTCTATCTGAAAGCAATGACAAAAGCCCACTTTTTTGGGCCTCATTGGCAAAGAGCTTACTTTGGGCTGCGCGGTCCTCTTTTTGGTTTTCGGCTACAATGATGACGCGCTTTTGGTCCGTTTTCAGACTGTCCCAGGCTTCTGTGATTGCTCTAATCCTGCGGATTACAGGCACAGAACAATTTCATCTTTACCATTGTGTAGATCGAAATCGGCTCAGAAGAATGCATAAAGTGCAAAAGTCTAAGATTTAAAACTGAACTAGCACAAAATATATGTCGGACAGAGACTGATCGGGTTATGAAGTTAACAAAGGAGCAAATGTACAAACAAACAGGCCTACATTTTTTTTTAGAAAAGGACGATGACCCCCGGCCTCTGCATCTGGGAGATGCATACGGCCACTTTATTGATTATTCTCGAGGATCTTACAAAGTATTACAACAATGTACCTGAATCCACCATCTTGGCAACATATGCCGCTACTCCTATCCAATATGATGAAGGGGTGCTAGCTGGGCCACTACCCAAACCACTCACCTAAGCTTAACATCAAAAGCCGGAAGCCAAAACAGGCCTACATGTACCCTTGAAAGATTACTGGAGCATGGAGCTGCGACTCTCATCACCACTGATCAAGATAAACAAGGGTGCATACCATTTCCTCGACGATGATCAAGTTGCGCTCTACTTCTCCACTGAAGTTCATCTGGAAAAGTCCAAACAACTTTCACGGTCAAACTCTGCTGGAGCAGATTGCACATTATATGGGATATGGCATATGTAAGATGTAAAAGGAGCACAAAAGAAAGTCAAATGCAAAGATAATTAAATATACTTTTTGCAATGGGAAGAACAAGGGTGCATATTGCCAGTATGGACCTACCGTGAATATTTACAAATACTAGTCGATCAGTTTTTTCTATTTTATCATCCTGCTTGGACAGTTGGCCTGTCCTTGTCAGTGCTTGGGCATTTAAACAAAATTATACGTGTCTCTCACCCACCCATCCACCCACTCCTCACGCCTGGAGCAGCTTCATTTTGCCAGGAGTCTCTTCAAGATTTGCCAGAGGCCAGCCTAGTCAAATTTGTCCACAGACCAACCAGAAGCGTGCCTCATCAACCCCGGCCATGGAGGTTGCCATATCTGCAGTTGCAGGTGAACTTGTGAGTCGATTTGTCACCTTCCTGATGAACAAGTACCACTCCTCCAGCCATGCACAGTCAGAGGAGACGGTGGTGGAGAGGTTGCAGCATGTCCTGTTGAGAGCTGTAACCATTGTCGAGGAGGCGGATGCTCGATACATAACCAACTCCGGGATGATGATGCAGCTCAAGATGCTCTCGGAGGCCATGTACCGAGGTCACAGCCTGCTCGATGCCTCAAGGTACCGAGCCCTCCAAGACGCCGCAGGCTTCGACGAGGTTAGCAGCGACGACCCATCTAGCAGCAGTTTGTATTTTGCCATTCCCCTCAAGCGTTCTAGAACAGCAATGGTGAAAGACGACAAGGCCATGCGCCCGGGGTCACATGGTGCCTTGGAAAACTTAGAAATTGCTGTTGCTAACATGGCTGAATTTGTTGTGCTTCTGGGTGGATGTGAGCGCATGTCTCGAAGGCCATATGATGTTTATCTTTACACCGACAACTTCATGTTCAGCCGACATGCTGAAAAACAAAAGCTCTTGAGCTTCCTGTTGGAGCAAAACGACCCTCCTGGTGATCATGCACTGGCAGTTTTTCCGGTGATAGGTGGTGTCGCAGTTGGGAAGAAAACTTTGGTTGCCCATGTGTGTGGCGACGAAAGGGTTCGCTCATGCTTTTCCTCAATTTTGCACTTGAATGGAGACAGCCATTTGAGGATGCTTGACGATGGAAGGACCATGTTTGGGAGGACAACACTGGTAGTTATTGAATTTGCTTCTGATGTAGGCGACGATGACTGGAAAAGCTTTCAGTCCTTTTTCAGAAGGATGGGCAGAGGAAGCAAGATCATCATCATAAGTAAATTTAAAACAGTAGCCCGTTTTGGATCAGTGAAGCCAATTTTCCTTAACGCTCTATCTTACGATGAGTTGAGGTATCTTTTCAAGACACTGGCATTTGGAAGCGCAGACCCGGTAGAACATCCACGGCTAGTACAAATAGCAGATGAAATCACCAAGGTGCTGCACAGTGTGCAAGGTTCACTTGTGGAAGTAAATGTGTTTGCGGATGTGCTGAGAAGGAATCTCGATGTTCAGTTCTGGTGTTGCATACTGAACAAGGGGATCAGACTGGTCAAAAGAAACCTGTCCATGTATGGCGTGCACCCAACCCTGCTTATAGAACAAGGCCAGCCAGTGGACATAACGGACCTCGCCTCGCATCCACTTAGCATGATACCGTATAAACCCAAGGAGGAATCGCCAAGTGTGTCGTTAGGGGCGCTTGTAGCAGACCCTAGCATCAGACCGGATGGCGACTTCACTCTGGTCGCATGGGAATCAAGGATACCCCCACATAAATCATTTGTTCATTATGTCACAAGTCGTGCCCAGGATACACAGGAAGGTAGTAGCAGTGCCTTGCCGGGGAGGAGGAAGCGCCGAGGCGTGCCATTTGAATGTTGCTTCAGACTAGTGTAATGTGATTCTAATTTTGCTTCAGACTGGTGTAATGTGATTCTACTTTTGCTTCAGACTAGTGTAATGCGTAACTCTTGTTGTAATCTTTTATATGCGGCGAAGGAATGTGTTCATGTATACTGACGAACTATTACTAGGCCCTGTTTGTTTCAGCTTTGTTAGGGAACAGATTCAGCTTTGAAAAAGCAGAAGCTGAAACAAACAGCCATTGTAGAACCGCTTTGAAAAATCAGCCGAAAGCTGATTCGGGCTATTTTCAGTGTGTTGGGCTGAATCACGTCACGGTGTACTTCAGTGCCAAATTTATCAGATCCACAGCTGATTCTGTCGAAGCCGAAGCCGAAGCCGAAGCCCAAGCCCAAACAAACAAGGCCAAATTCATCAGACCCAACGACCCCTCCTACTCTTCTTGGACAGCGAATTCAGGTAACGACATCATCTAAGGTGGCAGATCAGATACCTCCCCACTATCACCAGCTCGTCTCGGTAAGGTGGATTGAAACTGAACCAACAAGAAGGAGGTTCTGACCAGCATTTTGATACTACCAAGAAACCGAACTCTATGCATGTGCAGTTGCAATTACAAGACACGATTAAATCAAGGAGTCTGCTTAGGTGCCGGAGTCCTTAAAAACCAGTAGATTTGGCGAGATTCGGGAAAATGAAACAGGTTTGAGACTGAAATTACCGGCATTTCGAAGAACTGTCGGAGCTCCGCGGCGGCGCGCTCCGTCTGCGAGGTTGCCGGCGGCGAGGCTCCAGCTCGTACTCGACCGGGCTAGGCGCCTCCCCTCCCGCCCTCCGCCGACTTCGCGTCGGCGACCACCGTGGAACCGCGCGAAGGCACGACGGCGACGCTGCGTGCTTGGCGTCGCCGGCGCACGCGGCGACCCTGCAGTCCTGCCGCCATGGCGCCGCATGGGGAAGAAGGGGATTGGGGATGGACTGGGCGCTGACGACTGGGCCCCACGGCAAACATAAAAGTCTATTTTCTTACGTGAAAAAAAACGGTTTTGCCCCCGCAAGATTTGCACTGTGTAGGTGGGTCCCACGCGTCAGCGGCAAGATGGGCCTTCCCTTCAATTTCCGTGGCCACATTTCCTTTTTCTTTTTTGAGCGTTAGAGGTCACAAATTTGAAGGTGTTTTTTTTGGGATTTTTAATCAAATACTAGCAAATATCTATTCACCTTTTTTTCGGATTAATATCTATTGACCTAAAGCATCGTAGCTCAATTTTGAAGGCGTTTTGGTTTAGAGCGCGGTTACACAAATGTTAAGAGAATTAAATAACACCGGGATTTTAAACACCAAGATAATTTCCAATACCTATCTAGGGTTTGATACGCTTGTGGCGATCCCGTGGTGAGGCCACCATACCACTAACGGATCGGAGACCTCCCCTCTAGTATGATATTTTTTTTGAATTTTCTCTAGTATGATATTGGATTAGTCTACATAGGGTTAGCCCCAACTCTTTGGGAGGGGGGGGGGGGGTCGTTGCTTCGGTGCCGTAACTGCACCCTGCGACGAGGAGTTTTTCTAGTTTTCTTAATATATGGACATGATAAACACAAGTGAGATCACGAAAACTAAGACACCCGCAAAATAAGACATAAATAATTCTTCTTTTTTCTTTAGAAAGACACATAGACAATTCTTGGAGGATTTGTCAGACCCGTATATAAGAAGGCATGTTAATGATGAAATCATCACATTTGGTTGTACATCTTCCGGCCACCATCTAGTTATAACTCCTTGTTTGCCATGTCTTATCATCCAATAAAAGTAAAATAAATATCATCATGTTCAGGTATACAGATAGTATTTTTTACATGAGGTATATATATACAAATGTATATATATACAAATAGTATATACAAATATATATACAAATGTATCTAGATGTATTTTAATTCTAGATAGTATATACAAATGTATCTAGACGTATTTTAATTCTAGACGTATTTTAATTCTAGATACATCCATTTTCATCCATTTATGCGACAAGTAATTCCGGATGGAGAGAGTATCAAGTTACGGAGGGAGCATCTAATATCTTGTCATCCCCCGTCCGGAAATACTTGTCGCATAAATGAATAAAAATGGATGTATATATAACTAAAATACGTCTAGATATATCCATTTCTTTGACAAGTATTTTCGGACAGAGGAAGTACATGAGGTATATATATACACGTATTACCTCCCTCCCAAAATACTTACCTTAGTTTTGTATAGATATGGATATATCTAACACTAAATGTGTCTATATAAATTTGTAATTAGACAAATTTAAGAAAAGTAATTCAGGACGGAGTGAGTAGTTTTTTTTTCTACGAAAAGAATCAGATCTATTATAAAGATTCACCGGAAGTACAAAGTACCTCAAACATAATAAAAATTACATCGAGGTCCACAGACCATTGCCGCCATGGGAACGAGCTGCCGTCACCGTCCCCATACCGAAGTGGGTCTGACCTTGTCGATGAAAACTAGGAAGTCTTCGTACACGTGTCCCTAAGGACAAGTGCCCCGGAGTCGCAGTCGTCGCCGTGGAATCCTTGAATCAATCTGAAGAACCTGCCACCAAATGTCGTTGTTGCGTACACACGACGAGAAACTTTAACCTCGCTGTCCCAAGGAGTTGGCAGGAATTTGTGCCGGAGCTTTGTCTAATTCGTCCCAACGGACAAACTTGAGAAGGATCGAAGTCCGAAATACTGACTCGAAGAAGGAGCGTCGTCATCCGTCCAAACGCCGCTCCTATGAGGACTAAAACCCTACCTATCTACCAGCAGCGAAATTTTCAGCCCAAAACCGATCTAGAATCTCAATTTTCAGCCCAAAACTGATCTAGAGTCTCAATTGTCAGAGCCCACTTGAACCCATTAAGATCACTTGCAGATGGGCCAGCTTGCTGCCATGCAAAGTATGCAGATTTGTCCTTTATTCTTCAAGATGCAACGAAACTGAGATAGAATCAATTGTACTAAAAGTTTACGAAATTAAAAAGTGCTCATGGATTTGAAAAAAATCACGAATTTATAAAAGTTCACACATTAAAAAACCATAATTTTGAAAAAAAGTTTGCGAATTACAAATATGTTCATGGATTTCTTTAAAGAAAAGAAAAAATGAACAGGAAAAGAAAAAAAACCGGAAGAAAAACCAAAAACGCGCCTGGAACATTCTAGAAACTTCAGAAAACCGGATGGAAGAATTGCGCCAAATAGGATACTCCACTGATTACAGAGACAAAAGCAATTTCAGGTAGGTAGAAAGCTTCCAGTTTTGCACAGGAAACAAAACCAGGTCAAACTAAACTAAACCAGCACAAAAATAGGCCACACGGGGACTGACTGACTGACCGGGCTCTGAAGAAACCAAAGGAGTCAGGCATGAAGTCTCGGTTCTCGTCATCGTTTGCCATGCCGCGTAACATCTCGCACAAGTTTCTTCGCCAAAAAATCGAGTGGTACCTTGCGTCTCCAGTCAAGCTCATCTAGAAAAATCCCAAGAAATTCCGCGGTCAGAATTTGCTAGAGTAGAGCACACATAATCGAGTAAAAAGATCAAACGAAAGACAGGCAGAAAGATAATTACATATGTGCAATTTCTTATGTAACAACAATTAATGTGGTTTGGACAAGTTGGCTTGTCCTTGTCACCTGTGTATGGACGTTTAGAAAATCATTTGTTCTGTGACGGTAGAAGTTGCGAACAGAACCCAAATGAAGGGGTTTGGAGAAATTCAATATTAATGAACTACAATAAGAATAAGAATCTAGCCTAGGAACGGGTAGATTCCAATTCTTTGCTGCTACCGAACACAGGAATCGGGCCTAGGAACATAATGGACCCGTTACATTCCACCCCATGACCTGAACCAAACACACCCTGAGCTATCACCCACGACCAGGACGCATGTTTTGATTGGCTGAACGTTGCTATCTCATTTTATGACATTTTACTACATACCCGTAGTCGTGACAAGTACGTGTGCTGGCATTTATACACAACAACTGTGAAATATCCTCATTTGGTCGCTTTCCTAGAACTACAAAGATCCAAGTAGCTAGCCTTTGGATCTGTACTTTTTAACTCCATAAGCAACACAAGCATCCACTTCAACGGGTACGTAGTTGCGTACAGAACTGCACAACTTGTGGATTTTTTTCGATAAATGGCACTTTATTGCTTAAAAGGTTTAAGCACACAACTTGTGGAATAATCCATGGAAAGGATGTTGCCATCATTAATGCTATAAATACATACATGCAGAAGTACCCTTAATTTCGTCAGCTATATGATCACTTTCATCATAAATTCCCATCCCCGTGTTTTGTTACGTATATGTGTTCTCTGCCCATCCAATGCGTGGGTTCTTTCTGCCTATTATGTGCAGGACAAAATTTGGGGGCATGCCATTTTCTACAATATGCTTCTGAAGAAGCAACGGCAAATCATTGATTGATGCATGTTTGTTTCTTGTCACAAGATTCAGTCTTCCCTCACCCCCCCCCCCCCCCCCCCCCCCCAAAAAAATCTAACTGGATTAGGATCAGGTTACGCTGCATGGATGGACTAAGAGTCTAGGACGCAACAAAACTGAGATATAATCAACTGTACTAAAAGTTCACGAAATTAAAAAGTTCTCATGAATTTGATTTTTTACATATTTTTAAAAAAATCACAATATTTTAAAAACCCTGCAAATTACAAATATGTTCTTGGATTTTTTTTTGACGGGAATAGCAGGAGCTCTGCCTTTGCATTATAGAAGAGAAGACATACAGAAACGGATGGACCAACGAGAGGAGGTCGCATCCCACATTATAACGTGAGGTTTAGGAGACAGAAAAAATTACGGCCCTACAAAGGGAATCCCTCTAGTTGCCTCCCCAAAGCACTTGATGTCATCCTTGATGAGCCCAGCTAGAGCAGTAGCAGGCAACTCTTTATTCTCGAATACTCGTTGATTTCTCTCCTTTCAGAGGTTCCACACAGTGTAGGCTGCCACGGTCATATTCAGCCTGTTTTGCTCCTTCGATCCGCCGGCGGAGCAGAGCCTCTCCCACCACTCACCCACAGTCCGCGCCTCGTCGGCCGCAGCGAACATTGCATTTTGAGAGTCTCGGAACTGGAACCAAACCTCTTTGGCAAAAGAGCAGTGCAGAGCGAGGTGGTTCGCAGTTTCAGGTTCCTGATCACATAGCTTGCAAAGATCATTGTGGGGCCAGCCTCTTGCTTGCAAGCGGTCAGCAGTCCAGTTTCTGTTTTGGAGCAAGAGCCATAGGTAGAACCGCACTTTCCCCTCCATCTTGCTCGTCCACACCCTGGCCAACCATGGCCTCTCAATCCTAGAGAGAAATTGAGCCTCATATGCCGAACAGGCCGAATATGAGCCATTGGCCGTGAGGTTCCAAATGATGGTGTCTTTCTCCGTCGACAAAGTTGTCCCTTGGACCTTGCTCCAAAGCTGAACAAACTGGTGCAGCTCCTCGGCATTGCTTATCCTGTTAAGCCCCTGCATCCATTTAGCATTATGCATTCCTTGTTTGACCGAAACTTTTTTGAAGCGGGCCAGTTTGAACACCGCAGGTGCCAAAACCATTGGAGCTTCACCATTCAACCACCTGTCCCTCCAAAAGCTTGCCAAAGATCCGTCTCCCAGAGAAATCGTGGTGCAATTGGAGAAGAGCTGCTTGTCAACACCATCGCATGGCGTATCTGTCCCTTTCCATGGTCTATCTCTCTCCTCCCATCTGTACCATTCCCAGCGTAATCTCAGGGCTCGGCTGAAACAGTCGATGTTCTTTATGCCCAATCCTCCATATTTCTTTGGGGAGCAAACTTGCTTCCAGTTTACCAAACTTTTCCCGCCTATTGACGTGTTATCCGCCTCCCAGAGGAAATTCTTTCTAAGCTTGTCCACCTTTTTAATCAGCCACTTGTCCGGCTGAAACGCTGTCAAAAAGAATGTCGCAGTAGCCGTCACCACCGAATTGGTGTAGATCAACCTTCCCATTCTGTTGAGCAGCCGTCCCCTCCTTGGGGCCAACTTTCCCGCGATCTTATCAATCAGAGGCTGCATCTCAATCCTCTTTGGCTTACGCACCCCCAAAGGCAGACCCAAGTACTGACACGGAAGGTGCCCCTGCTGTCCACCAAAAACGGCCATTAAGGGCAGTAGGTCAAGGACGGCGCAGGAGATGGGGTAGGCCACCGACTTCTGTATGTTAGCTTTTAAGCCCGATGCATCCGCGAAAATCTTGAGAATGGCCTGAACCGCAATAAAGTCATTCAGCACGGGGTTGAGGAAGAGCGCGGCATCATCCGCGTAGAAGCTGGAGCGGAACCTCGCCATCTACAGTTTGAGCGGTGATAGGATGCCTCTTTCCGTGGCCAAGGCTAGTAAACGTTGGAGCGGTTCCATCGCGATGATAAACAACAGCGGCGACAGAGAGTCTCCTTGCCGCAACCCACATTGATGCGCAAACGGAAGTTCAGGTGTTCCGTTTAGCAAAACTCTTGAGGATGAGGACGACAAAATGAGAGAAATCATATCTCTCCATCGCTGCCCAAAACCCATCGCCTCCAAAACCTCAAGCAAAAAGCCCTACCGACTGAATCAAAAGCCTTAGCGATATCTATCTTGAGGAACATCAGCGGGGATCTAGCACTATGAGCAGCTTTGAGCACATTCCTTACGTACAGGAAGTTATCCTGAATTGATCGTCCTCGGATGAAAGCGCTTTGGCTGTGGGTAACAAGGTGATTTATCTCAGGCGCCAACCGCGTAGCAAGCATCTTACTAACCAGCTTGGGAATGCTATGCATGAGGCTAATAGGCCGGAAATCATTTGCGTCTTGTGCTCCTTCTCTCTTCGGTAGCAGCACGATATTGGCTGTGTTGATGATGTTCCAATTCTGTCCTCTCAGGCTGTGCACACAGTTAACAGCAGCCAGCAAGTCCACTTTGATTGTTGCCCAGCATTCCTTAAAGAAGGCCCCGGTGAAACCATCTGGCCCAGGCGCCTTCTCACCGTGCGTGTCTTTGACCGCAGACAACAACTCCTGCTCAGAGAAAACTCCCTCAAGGTGGCTTAGATCTCTTGACGGCAGCCCCAGGAAATCCCAGTTTAGCCTGACCGAGCGGCCGAAAGGAGTCCCCATAAGCCCCAGGAATCTGTCAAAGATGATCTTGGCCTTGCCCTCGTGCTCTGAAACTGGACCGTCAGCCCCATTTAGCGTAGGGATGTAATTCTTCCGTCGCCTTCCAGAGGCTCTTAGATGGAAAAACCTCGTGCTGGCATCCCCTCCCTAATTTCAGTTATTCTTGATTTTTGGCGCCATCTAGCTCTGTCCACTGCTGCGAGCCCCAACAACTTTGCCTTTAGTCGCGCCCACAACTGTCTCTCCTCCGTCGAGAGCTCCCTCTCCTCTTGAGCCAAGTCCAGATTGAAAATCACATCATTAGCCAATGCCGATACGAAGACAGCCCATTGGGTCCTCTGCTTATTCCAAGCTTTGAGAGCCTTTGCAGTTCTAAAGAGCTTTGTGTGGAGCACCCGTATGGGATCACCAGATCTGACCTCCTTCGCCCATGTGCGCTGCACGATCTCCAAAAATTCCAGGCACTTCAACCAATGGTTTTCAAAGCGAAATGCTTTGGACCTGGTTATCTCCATCCTTTTCAAAACCAGCGGGCAATGGTCAGAAACACTAGACGAGGCAGGGGACAACTGAAAGTGAGGAAAGGTGGCCTCCCAGTCACTCGTCACCATGATCCGGTCAATCTTGGTGAGCGTGACATTTCCGCGCTCGTTAGACCAAGTGAAACTTCTTCCCAAAAGCGGAAAATCAATCAATTCCAGATCATCAATCGCAGCCCTGAATCTTCCCATCATCCGCAAGTTTATATTGTTGTTGCTTTTGTCTCTTGCTCTGCAGATCATATTGAAATCTCCGAGCGCCATCCAGCGAGGTAACATGTGCTGCTTGATCCTCTTTAACTCTTCAATAAACTGAACTTTGTCCTCCTCAGATTGAGGTCCATAAACTCCAGTGATCGACCAACACATCCCATTGGCCCTACTCCTCACAGTTCCTGACACGGAGTGCATCCCGGCCGCCAGCGGCTCAACTGTGATCTCGTGGTCGTCGCAGCAAGCAATGAGAATCCCTCCTCTGGATCCATTAGCTGGCAGAGAGATGAAATTATCAGCGAAACGCGGCCCCAAGGCTTCAATCACTAGACCTCTAGTCATGTCACCAATTTTTGTTTCTTGCAGGCAGACAATCTTGCAATTTTGCTCAGCAACAAACAGCTGCACCGCCCGTCTCTTCGCAGGGTTATTCAATCCCCGCACATTCCAATTCAGGACGGCGAAATCCATAAAGGATCCAAAACACACTCAGCTCTGAATCTGGCAGACATACATTCAGTGATGGGCAACACAAAGCCCGACTCCACATCATGGACTTGGGAGACAGGAACCTCCCTTGTCGCGCTATCGCGCCTACGACAGAGAACAACAACATACACTAACATGGATCGAACACAAATCCACACAGCCGAACACCCCAAGCGGGTCAGACACGGATCGCTTGACCTGCCCCGCGATCTTCCTTGCCTTTGCTCTTCCCAGCGGCTTCAACTAGCGATTCGATCGCCGCAATGAAGCCACCCGGTAGCGGCTCCCTGTACAGCTCCCTGTACCTTTGCAGATCGGCCGCGGATGCAGCCACCTGCGGCGAACCCTCCTCCCAGATGCCACTTTTCTTGAGCAGAAGCACCTTCACTTTGTCCATGGTGGACCAGCCCGCGGTAGGCTTGGCAGCCAGCCTGCCACTGCTTCTTCTGGAGGGTGGTTCCGCCTGGCCTTCTGTGCGGCCGCCGCCGCCCGCCGACGTGGGAAGCAGAGCTGTGGGTGGGGGAGCGGAGCAGGAGATGAGGAAGTTCGTTAGTGGATCAGGCGGCGCCGCGTTTTCATCCTCAGCCTCGTCCGGCCCACCCACAATCCCATCAGCGGCCGACTCTGAAATGGGCTCCGTTCCATCTTGTGACCTGGATCTTCCGGACTCCAGCTGGCGGCCCAGGAGCAGAAGGTCCCCAGGCGGTGCCTCTCGAGGCGAGAGCGCCCCAAAAAAGCCCACTCACTCCACGCAGCCTTCCCCACCTCCCGCCGCCTCCTCAATCATGAAGCGAGCATCTACCTCCTCCTTTCCATCTGGCCCCACCGAGGTGGGCGCCTCTGCACCACTCTCTGCTCTTGCATGGGAACAGCCATGCACGTCGCTCGCCGCGTCGCCTGGCGTCGTCCCCATTCCTCTTCAGGCTTTCCTCCCTCGTTTCCTCCCATCAGCGGGACAGAGAACTGCTCCGGCTGATCCTCGCTCAGCTCCCGCAGACTTTCACGAAAGGGGGCAAGAAGCTCTTCCTCCACAGCCCGCTGACCACCCTCGCCCATGCCATCTTGAGCTGTGGGCACCCCAGGCGCGGCCAGTAGCCCCTGCTACAGCAAAACAGAGAGGCCCAGGACGCCATGAGCGCACGCGAATGGGTCCACAGCCGCCGGAGCCCCGTTCGCCTCCACCATGTCAATCAGCGGCGGCACGGCCAAGCCCTCCTCCGGCCATCCGCAGCGTCTCCGGCCTCCGCCTCCAGCTCCTCCGCCCGAACCAGCCCGCCCTTGGTGAGATCTTCCACCTTGCTCGGCCTGCTGCATCCCAACACTTGCCTGCCTGAACCCACTGCCGCTGCCATAGGTTCGCCGCCCTCCTCCTCCACCATTGCCACTGGCGTCAGGAAAGCGCAGCCTGGAGTGGACGGAGTCCCGCGGTGGCGGCGGCGGGAAGTCTCCATCTTCATAGTTGAGGAACCATCTGTAGCCCCACCTAGCTGGCCAATCCGGCACCATTCCGTCCTCCGACGGCATCCCGCTGATCCCATTGTCGCAGCTCATCCCACTGTCCGGGCTCGGCGGGCAGGTGAAGTCGATGACATGGTCAAGGTGGATGAGCACCGGATGCCCGAGCATGGCCACCTGTCCCCAGCGCCGCGACACCTCCTGTGTGATGTTGAGCTCAGGGAAATGCATCCCGGGTGAACCCTCTTCCATCGGCTCTTCCAGCTGAAGCACTCCGCGAGTCTTGAGCTTCTCCACAGCGTCCATCCACACCCAGAGCCGGAAACAGCCCGTCTCCTGCTCCCACCGCACCTCGTGGTCGATGCCGTCGATGAGCATGGAAGGATCGAACAGCGAGGCCACGGACTCAATGTCCCAAGCATGCTCCGGCACCCCCTCCAGACAAACCCGCACCTTGTAGAGCAGCTTGGCCGGCGACGCGCGCCGAAAGCGCGACCATGGCGCCACCAGAAGCGAGATCCTTCCCAGCACGAGCGGCCCACAGCCAGCAAGTACCCTGTCGCGGACGGCCGTGTCATCGAAGAGGAGAAGCATCTCCCCCAGTGCCCGGAGGGACACCTTGACCGCCTCCTTGTCAATCCGGAACTTCATGGCCACCGCCCTCTTGACGTCGACGATCTCAAACTGCCTTGCCGACCCCACGACCACCGCCACCACCGCGCATCTGGTCAGCCTCCGCTCCGCCTCGGCCTACCCCGCCGACCTCCTCGACGTGGCGATGACGAGCCCACGCCTCACCGCCGCATCGGTCGCAGGCGCCTCCATCGGAGCCCGGACCGCGAAGCTTGGCGGGGGGCCTGGTGGAGGCGGTGGAAGGACGACCACCGACTCAGCACGCTCCTTGTCTCGCTTTGACCTTGACGGCTGCTCGCCGCCACACCACCTCGCCCTATGCCCCACCGCGCCACAGAGGAGGCAGCGAGCACGATTGGTGCAGCCTGCGACCCGGTGACCAGGCTCGAGACACCTGAAACACTTCCCCCTTGCCTTGGAGAACAGCAGCTCTTTGAGGTGGGAGAACTGTGGCTTGGGACGCGGCGGAGGTCGCTGGTAAAAAGGGGGGCGCCTCCCCCTTCCCACCATCTTCCACCCACCACCATCAATGTGCTCTTGGCTGTCGGTGGCCCTTAAAGACGACTGCGCAGGCAAGACAACAGCAGATTGAAGCCGGCCAACAGGCCCCCCCGCCACCCGCAGCGCGCGCATTGAAGGCTCCCCAGATTCCGGCCGGGAAGGCGCATCCGCACGATCCGCCGGGGCAAGCAGGGCCTCCAAGAAGGAGACCGGAGATGGGGAGGTTGGACGCGGAACGTGGGCCACCGCGGTAGCCATCGGAAAGGACAGCAGGGGGGAGGAAGCGCCGAGCGGGGTGGCGCCGCCGAGCGGGCGACGCAGCGCAGGGGGAGCGGAGCGGAGCGTAGAGGTAGCGGAAAAAAGGGATTTGTTTGTTCTTGGATTTTAAAATAAAAAAGAAAAGAAAGACCGAAAAAAACAGGCCTGAAACATTCTAGAAACCTCACAAAACCAGATGGAAGAATTGCGCCAAATAGGATATATTCCACTGATCACAGGAACAAAACCAGATCAACTAAACTAAACCAGCACAAAAATAAGCCACACGGGGACTGACTGACTGACCGACCGGCCTCTGAAGATACTAAAGGAGTCAGGCATGGAGTCGCGGTTCTCATCATCGTTCACCATGCCGCGTAACATCTCCCACAAAAGTTTCTTTGCCAAAAAACCAAGTGGCGCCCTGCGTCTCCAGTCAAGCTCATCTAGAAAAATCCCAAGAAATTCCAAGGTCAGAATTTGCTAGAGTAGAGCACACATAATTGAATCAAAATATCCAACAAAAGACGAGTGGACAGATAATTAGATATGTACAATTTCTTATGTAACAATAATTAATGTGGCTTGGACAAGTTTTTTTTAAAGAAAGTTCGAGCTTTATTCATTAGAAATAATCATTACATCGTTTATGAGGATTGGTACAATTGCATTACGTGGTTCCTCGAGCCAATCAGAAATGAATGAAAATCTAGCCAACTTGGCAAGTTCATAAGCAACTTTATTTGCTTCTCTATTACAATGCTCGAATCTAGAAATAGAAAAATCGCAAGCTAAGTGAAAACAGTCATAAAAAATTGCAACTGCTGCCCCCGACGATCGTCCTCCTTCATTCATGGTCTCGATCATCTCCATATTATCCGAGTTAATAATTATGCGATTACAACCCGTTCTTTGCGCAAGTTCATGTGGCTTGGACAAGTTGGCTTCTCCTTGTCACGCGTTTGGACGTTTAGAAAAATATCACCGCGCATAACCACTCAAGTCCCAGTCAACAGTCTTAGTCATCCCTGAAGAATTTTCACCATTTTGCCAAGAGTCTGTGCAAGACTTGGCAAGAGGCCAGCCCATTCTAGTTAAATTAGTCCAGTGACCGCCCAACAGCTTTACCTCATCAATCCTTGCCCATGGAGGTTGCGATGTCTGCAGTCGCAGGCGAACTTGTCAGCCGGTTCATCTCCTTGCTGATGAGCAAGTACCACTCCTCCATCCATGCACAATCGAAGGAGCAGAATCTGGCGAAGCGGCTGCGGCATCTCCTATTGCGAGTTGGTACCGTCGTCGAGGAGGCAGACGGGCGGTACATAACCAACTCCGGGATGCTAGCCCAGCTCAAGATGTTCTCTGAGGCCATGTATGGAGGGTACCGTGTGCTGGACACCTTGATGTACCGCGCCCTCCGAAACAGCGCCGGCGTCGACGAGGTTAGCAGCAACGACTCATTCAACAGCCACTTGTATTTAATCAAGCGTTCTCGGAGGATGGCCGATGGGGCCAGGTGCCTCGAGTCGGACGGTGCCTTGGAAAGCTTAGAAGCTGCTGCTGCTAACATGGCAGAATTTGTTATGCTTTTGGGTGGTTGCGAGCGCATGTCACGTAGGCCTTATGACACTTACCTCTACACCGACAACTTCATGTTCAGCCGACATGCTGAGAAGCAAAAGCTCTTGAGCTTCTTGTTGCAGCACAGCGACCCTCCTGGTCATGAGGCAACAGCCGTCCTTCCGATCATAGGGGGCGCCAAAGTTGGGAAAAAAACTTTGGTTGCTCATGCGTGTGGCGATGAAAGAGTCCGCGCACGCTTTTCTTCTGTTTTGCACTTGAATGGTGACAGCCTTTTGATGCGTGGAAGGACCAAGTTTGGGGTGAAGATGTTGGTAGTTATTGAGTTTGCTTTTGATGTAGGTGATGATGAATGGAAAAGGTTTCACTCATTGGTCACAAGAATGGGCAGAGGAAGCAAAATCATCATTGTAAGTAGACTTCAAAGGTTAGCCCGATTTGGATCGGTGAAACCGATTTTCCTAAGTGCTATGTCTTACGACGAGTTGAGATACCTTTTCAAAGCACTATCCTTCGGGAGCGAGGACCCCACAGAACATCCACAACTAGTACAAATAGCAGATGAATTTGCCAAGAGGTTCCACGGTACAGAAGGTTCACTTGTCGCCACAAATGCGTATGCAGATGTGTTGAAAAGGAATCTTGATGTTAAGTTTTGGCGTTGCATACTGGACAAGGGGATGAGAATGGTTAAAAGAAACCTTGCCATTTATGGCATGCACCCGAACACGCTTATGTACCATGGTCACCCAGTGGACATAACGGACTTTGCTCTGCATCCACTTAGCATGACACCTTATAGTGCTAGTTTTTCAGTCAAGAAGGAATCACCAAGTGTGACATTTGGGGATCTTATAACAGATCCTAGTGTTAGACCCAAAGGAGACTTCACTCTAATCGTATGGGAATCAAGGATACCCCCTCATAAATCATTTCCTAAGTCTGTAACAAGTTGTGCTCAGGTTGCACATCAAGGTAGCGTCATGCCAGGGAGGAAGCGGCAAGGAGTGCCAATCTAATTTTCTTTTTGAAAACTTGTGTAATGAAACTCTTGTACTTTTAGATACATGACAAATGCATGTGTTATAGACCATTCAACTAATGTGTTAGAGATTTCAATGCTGTATATTCTACCATCCAAGAATTCCCCTGCCCTTGGGCAGGGGAGGAGGGCGGCCGCTTTGGGCCCCTGACCCATCATGTGCAGGCATAGTGTATATACCATTGCAATGGTTTATGTCCTGCCAAACTAGCAAAAATGAGCAGCCCACCGAGGGTCGAACATGACATCTTGCCAGGGAGGAAGGAAAGAAAGGGGCACAAAATGCCTTGCCAGGGAGGAAGCACAAGGAGCGCCAATCTACTTTTTTTTTTCAGAGCTCGCATAATGTAACCCTCGTTGTACTTCTGATACATGAAAAACAGATGTGTTTGTGTGGCCATGGAAAAACCATTTTAAAGAGTGATCAACTAAATGTTCTGGAGATCTCAATAGAGAATAAAACTGTAGTATCAGATCAAATGAATCCTGTTCATTCACTTTCTAGATAACAAACATCATCTCGCACCATTGAATGAATCCTGATAAATGTAGAAAGGTGAGAAAACTTAACTGAAATAAGAAAATAGTAATATTTGTTGAAGTGTTGTCTATTTTAAGGACTCTGAAACTTCTGAACATTCAGAACACACTTTAAATTTAAAACTGGCCAAAACAGGAGAAAAGCATTATTCACTTCGCCGCCAGCACTCAATGTTCACCAACGGTTCAGGAGTGACCAAGTGCATCCAATGGCATGATTCTACTCATCATTTATCATTTCCTTGTTGTCTCTAGTTTATTGCTTAAGCCCAGTTTAAGCCGCTAATCTTAACTGAACCAGCTAATCTTTGGCGGGAAATCATTTTGGGCCACTCGGTCCTCTTTGAGGCCTTACTGTTCAATTTTAGACTGTCTCATGACTCGGTAATTGTTCTGACTGTACTCAGTACACGGAGAAAATATAACGAAGAATACTTTTAGTGTTTTTTAATAACAAAACCAAGTTGGCTCACACTATTTGCTTTTCAATTTTTACCATTGTGGACATCAACGTCAGGTAAAGCCTGGAATTTAAGGGTCTGTTTGGTTCGGTTCAAAAACAAAGTGGAATGGAATCCCATGGCTCCATTCCACGGGAATGGGTTGGTTCCGTTTCTATGTTTGGTTATGGGTATTAGATGGAATGGAATGGTTATGTTCTGGTGTGTGGTTTAAGAGTTGGAATGGAATGTTTTTTAGCAACAGTATGGATAATTGTAACTCTTTGTATTTTCAGCAACAGAGTATTCAAATTTGAGAAAACATTTGAATTTTATTTGCAACACGAACAATTTATAAATACATTCAAGCATATGTCAAACATAAATTCTGAGGTACAAGCGCGTTCCGGGTCTAGGAGGAATATGCCATTCCAAGGAATGAGTGGGTTCTGATTCCTTGACCCAACCGAACACGAGAATGACCTCTAGGGACGGGACGGACCTCCTACGTTCCATCTGATGACACAAACCAAACACACCCTAAGAACGCACAAGGCGCAACAGTTTCCCAATTAAAAACTGAATTAGTATGAAATGAGCAACACAGAGATTGATTAGGTTCTAATGAAACCAAAGGAGCAAATGCAGACACAAACTATTACATGAGCTCAGAAAGATTACTAAGGTATAAAGTTGTGATTATCATCACTGACCAGGATAAAAGGGCAATAGGGCATATATATATATATATATATATATATATATATATATATATATATATATATATATATATATCATTTCCTTGTTAATGAGCTGCGCTGCTCCTCTCCACTGAAGTTCATCTGGAAAAATCCAGACAATTTCCATGGTCAAACTTTGCAATAGTAGACGGCACATTGAATATTTCAAATACTGGCCGGACAATTCATTTTCATGCTGGTTGGAAAGTTGGAGGATCCTGGACATGTCTTTGGGCCTTTAAATTGGCACCCACCCACCAAGTTGTTCGGAGAATCTTTGTTTTAACAAGTATATCCAGGTCTCACCCACCCACACATTGCAGTCAATGTTCCTTGGAGACTTCTAAATTTTGCAAGTCTCTGCAAGACTTGGCAGAGACCGGCGTGCTTTATTTGTACAGATAGACCGACCAGCAGCTCCCCCCATAAAATCATGGCCAAGGAGGCTGCCATATCTGCAGTTGCAGGTGAACTTATGAGCCGGTTCATCCCCTTTCTGATGAACAAGTACCACTCAAGCCATTCAAGCTCGGAGGAGAAGCTGATGGAGAGGTTGCAGCACCTTCCTGATGAGAGTCAACACCATCGTCGAGGAGGCTGATGCGAGCTACATAGTCAACTCCAGGATGCTGATGCAGCTAAAGATGCTCTCCGAGGCTATGTACAGAGGACACCGCATGCTGGACACCCTGAGGTACCGAACTCTCCCAGACAGTGCAGGCTTCGACAAGGTTAGCATCAACGACTCACCTAGCTGCAGCTTGTATTTAGCCATTCCTTTCAAGCGTCCTCGAACAACAACTGAGAAGGATGTCCAGGCAATGCGCCTCGAGTCACATGGTGCCTTGCAGTGGCGGAGCGTGAGCAAATCTCAAGAGGGGGCCGATTTCATATAAGAACACATCATATGCATAAAAAACTACTAAGTTGTAGAACATATGCAAGGAAAATTAGAGGACCATATATATATATATATTGTACTTGTACACACAAATACAGCAGGTTCACAAGCAGGTTCACACATACCTGAGCATTGTTGATAGGTAAATTTTGGTGCTCGAAAAGAACAGACCACACCAAACAGTAGTGACACCAAATGACCAAAAGACAATAAACAGAACCAACTAGCACTACTGCCAACCAACTAGCACTACTGCCAACTAAAGATACGATCTTCTATTCTTCCTACTTTTGAAATCAGCAATTATATCTTCACAAGGAATTTTTGATGCAATTTCTCGTTCAATTTGTAGCAACAAACTGTCTGCAAGAAAATCATCTTCCATTCGATTACGTAGCCTTGACTTGATAATCTTCAAGCTCGAGAAAGCACGCTCAGCACTTGCAGTGGAAACCGGGAGAGTAACAAGCAATCGAAGCAACCTATCAAGCAAATTGTAAATTCTATCTCGTCCTGTCTCAACAAGGCATCGGCATAAAGAAGTTATGGTGATGGGCTTCTTCAAGTCTCCACTGTTTTTAGCATCTGCAGCAAAATGGTTGAGCTGAATCTTCAACCCATATCTCTCTTGTTGTGTAAAATCAGCCGGATAATATTTCTCCACCATTGAACATATTTCCTTAGCGTTGAATGATGTAAATCCATTTCTTGGAATCAATGTAACACTAATGGATAAGAGATCCATCACTTTCTCATTGAACCTAAGATTCAATTCATTTAGTTGGTTGTCAATTGTTGCTCGAAATATCTCCACTTGTAGATACCTTTCTCTAGTAAAGTGTTCAGGTTGACGACGAGCACGCCCACCACGCAGAATGTATAGTTCTTCCATGTCTGGAATATCTATATCATGCTCCACACAGAACTCAACAACATTTCCAATGAACAACTCCCATCCTTCATCTGATCTCATCTCTTCTAGAAGTACTTTTGTGGAATGCACTAGACGAACTGCATTTACTATGTCTTGTGCTTTCTTCTGTAAAGCCTTCCCAAGATCTTCGCTAGTTTCCAATATTTCTTTCATCATGCATAGGATAAATACAAACTCAAAAGAGGTCAGGTAAGTGAAAGAAGTATCACCATCAGCCCGGTTTGCTCCAGCTGATGAATCTGCGGCTAGATTTTCTAGAACAACTCTCACTGGATTGAACATATGCATAAGGCTAGAAATCGAACCTAAGTGGGAACCCCATCTAGTCTCTCCTGGTCGCTTCAATGAGCGTATTTGATTGGCTCCTTTGCTTGTTTCAATCTGATCGATAGCAAGCAAGCGTGCAATTTCAACCACCTGGGCGTCATGCAACTCATCATGTCGCTTTGAAGAGGAGTCAACTGTGTTTATAACAAAGTGAAGTTTCTGAAAAAATTGGGTGATTGGAACCACATCTCTTGCTGCACCAACAAGGGAGAGTTGCAACCGATGAGCATAGCAATGAACATAATATGCATAGGGACAATCTTTAATGAATAGAGCTTGCAATCCATTCAACTCTCCCCTCATGTTGCTTGCCCCATCGTACCCCTGGCCTCGAAGATTTTGTACACCAAATCCATGCTTGGATAATACTTTACACAACTCCATCTTTAGTGTCAGTGCTTTTGTGTTGGCTACATGTATGAGATGAAAGAATCTTTCTTGGGAATAACCATCTTATCAACAAATCTGAAAACTAGTGCCATTTGCTCTCTTTTGGACACATCACATGTTTCATCCACAAGAATAGAGTACTTTGAGTCCCCAATTTCTGCTCGAATATGCTCCCTGACTTTCATAGCGTAAATGCTCAAGATCTCATTTTGAATTTCGTGTGATGTGTATTTGCAAACTTGTGGAGCATTGCCAAGAACTACAGCTTGAACATCAGGGCAGAATTCTGCAAGAAGCTTCAACATCTCAAGAAAGTTACCTCTGTTTCTTGACTCCGGCCTCTCATCATGGCCTCTTAAAGCACAAGACTGAAATGTGAGCCACTTTACAACCGCAATCGTAGTTCTCAGCCTTAAACGATCCTTTTCTTTATCCCCCATGGTCTTCACATCAAAGATATTTGCCAAATGGTTTGACTGATCCAATAAAGCATGGCCATCTCTCACTGCATTGTTATGTTGTGAGCAAGGACCTGATCCCATGTGAACTAAAAGTGCACACTTCTGTCCATCATGAACTTTCTTCCAATTATTAAAACCTTGTGTTGTGAAGACATCAAACCCACCTCTTTTCTTTCTATTTTTGCTAAAGAGAAAGCAATACAGACAATATGCACAATGAGAGGTCAATGAATACTCCAGCCATGATGGAAAATCACGAAAATAGCTGTACTGAAAACGTCTTTTGTGTCCTGGTTTTCCAATAGCTTTATATTTCTTTCGTTTAGGTTGATTGGAACCCATCCTCAAGTAAGCTCTTCGTACTTCATCTCTTTGGTTTGGGGGGTACTGCCAAATTTGTGGATGTAGTGCAGGATCTCGCTCCAACAACTCAATGCCTCGAAAAGTGACATGTTCGTTTGCTCATTGTTCTACATCCGGCACATCATCATCTTGCATCTGATT
This sequence comes from Triticum aestivum, assembly GCF_018294505.1. NCBI lineage: Eukaryota > Viridiplantae > Streptophyta > Magnoliopsida > Poales > Poaceae > Triticum > Triticum aestivum. The sequence continues at coordinate 8,911,230 of NC_057797.1, forward strand.
TTCCTGCACATTATCATCTTCCATTTGGCCTTCTTGTGCATCTTCAGCATGTCTTCCATCCATACATGGCACCAATGCTAGAGCATCTGGAGCTAATCCCTCATCCCCTTTTCTTTAAAAAAAGACTGCATCTTCTGTTGTTTCACCATTGCTACCTAAACAAATATTTATACAACATCAAATTTTCTATCAAATAATCAATTGGGTAGACATCAAAGTTACCAAAACATCTCAACTCGTCGGAATTAACAGAAGCAGTGAGTAGCAGCAGTTGATTTGCATCCAATTAATCAACATGAGCCCTAAATCAGTCACTGTACCTAGCAATAGCAAGAAGCGGATGAGCTGGCGCTGTGAACTAGACGAGCAGAGGAGGAGGAGCCACTGTGCACCTAGGCGAACTGGGTGTGGGTCGGTGGGCGTGTGGCCGCTGGCCACTGGGCCCGCCGCTCGCGGGTGCGGTCACTTGAGCAGCCGACTGAGAAGGGGAACGCCGCCGACTGCCGTCGTCAGTTGCCGCCGCCGACAGCCGTCGTCAGTTGCCGCCGCCGACCGCCGTCGTTGAGGAATTATGTCGCCGACGCGGCGATGCCGGACGCGGAGGCAGGGAGGCAGCAGGGTGGGGATTGGGGATTTGGGGAACAACTCATTGACTCACAACCAGGTGTTGGTGTCTCGATCTGTGCTGTCGAGTGGTGCTGCAAATGGGCTGCGGCTTGTGGACAGTGGACATATCTCCTGATGGGCTGGGCCAGATCGCAAGCATACCTAGTAAAAAAAAAATTCACTTCGGAAAGGGGGGGTCGTAGCCCAGTTTCATCTCCACTACGCTCCGCCAGTGGTGCCTTGGAAAGCTTAGAGGTCACCGTTGCTAACATGGTAGAATTTGTTGTGCTTCTGGATGGATGCGAGCACATGTCTCGTAGGTCATATGACATTTATCTCTATACCGACAACTTCATGTTCGGCCGACATGCTGAAAAGCAAAAGTTTTTTAGCTTCTTGTTGCAACACAACCCTCCTGGTGATGCACCAGCCATTCTTTCGATCATAGGTGGTGTCAAGGTTGGGAAGAAAACTTTGGTTGCTCACGTGTGTGGCGACGAAAGGGTTTGCTCCCGCTTCTCTTCTGTTTTGCACCTGAATGGAGACAGCCTCTTGAGAATACGGGACCACGGGAGGACAACATTTGGGATGACGATGTTGGTAGTTATTGAGTTTGATTCTGATGTATGCGATGAAGACTGGAAAGTCTTCTACTCATTTTCCATAAGAATGTGCAGAGGAAGCAAAATCATCATTGTAGGTAGAATTCAAAGATTAGCCCGATTTGGATCGGTGAAACCGATTCTCATAAGTGTTCTGTCTTATGATGAGTTGAGGTACCTCTTTAAGACAATGGCCTTCGGGAGTGTAGACCCGGCAGAACATCCACGGCTAGTACAAATAGCACAAATAGCAGATGAAGTTCCCAAGGAGTTGCACAAGCAAGGCTCACTAATCGCCACAAATATTTTTGCGTATGCGTTGAGAATGAACTTCAGTGTTCAGTTTTGGCCTTGCATATTGGACAAGGGGACAAGATATGTTAAAAGAAACCTGTCCCTGTATGGTGTGCACCCAAGCACGCTTGTAGAACAAGGCCATCCAGTGGACATAACGACATTGCTTTGCATCCACTTAGCATGACACGTTATACAAGTAATGTTCCAATCAAGGAAGAATCACCAAGTGTGACATTGGGGGGACTTCTAGCAGATCCAAGGGTTAGACCGGAAGGAGATTTTATTCTAACTTCATGGGAATCAAGGATACCCGCTCCTAAATCATTTACTTATTTTGTTACAAGTAATGCTCAGGATACACGTGAAGGTAGTGTCTTGCCAGGGAGGAAGCTACCGGGTGTGCCAATGTAATTTTGTTTGAGAACTCGTGTAAATGTAACTCTTGTTGTATTTCTTAATACATGATAAACAGATGTTGTTGGTAGGACTTACTTGTAATTGTGGGACTGTAGAGGGTGAAAACTGTAAAAGCATCTGTATATACATCTTGCAGCTGGGAATGAATCACATAGAGTTCTCCAGATAAATCTTCTCCTCTCTCTCGTGACCTTCCTCTCGCCCGAGCCTCACCCAGGATCTGCAACAGATGTGTTCCTGTATACTATTGAACGAAATCTATCATAGATCTCGGTTAACGAACCGTGAATTTGTATGGGGGGATTTCATACCTGAATAAATTTCAGAGTAAATGGTTGACCCTAATTGTCTTATAGCATGGACAAGGGGAAAACAGAGGGAAAACTCGTAGTATGTTTTGCTGATACCAGTACATATGAGCTTGCAATGGACCAAGTAACAATACCGCGTGTGTGTAAGCTCCATGGTTCCACTCCATCTAATCAAGCAACGGCAACCCTACATATAAAAGAGGATGGCGCTCTGATTTGTGTTGTGCTGTGCTGGGGATGCGGACGCCACAAAAATGAGATCAGGTCAGACTACAGTCTGCTAGGCGCTGGGAAAAATCAGAGCCTCCCACAAGATCAGTAATATTTTTGCAAAATTTACGAAATCGAAACAGGTCTGAACTGAAATTACCGAGGAATCCATTTCGACGAACTCGGGGAGCACGCATCGCGGCGTCGCACTGCATCCAGCATGCCCTCGGCGAGGTTCCTGCGCCAGCCTTAGGTGCTCCCCGAGTCCCCGGCGACCCAGCCAGGCACCTCCCTCTCCGGACTTGAAGTCGGCAGCTCGCCGGTGGCCGCCATGGTGGTTTGGGGATTAGTGAAAGGATTCATCGCTGGTAGACACTGACTACTGGGTTCCACACATCGAAGGCACAGCAAATTGGGGGTTGGGGGAAGGATTCTCTTAGGCCTAATCATTCCCTGGGCCAAGCTTTTTTGCACTTAGCATTAGAACCTGAAGACACCAAACCCAATAATCTTTGCTAAAAAGCACCAATAATAGCTATTTTTTAATTTTTAAAAAACTAATTTTGAAATTAATTATTTTTGGAATATAAAATAAACAAAAGCCTATTTTTTCAATAAATGACTAGATTATATATTTCTTCCTGCCTTCGGAAAACAACCCGGAACCTGGCCTACTTTGAAGCTACTTAAGGAAACTCTGAAATAAGGAAAGAAGTAGTGTTCAAGTGTTGTCTGTAGTCTGTACTGAAGGACTCTTGAAACTTCTGAACATACAGAACACACTCTAAGTTGGCCAAAACAGGAGAAAATCATTATTCGCTTGGCCGCCTTCACTCAAGATCCATCGACGGTTCAGGAGTCACCAAGTGAATCCAACGACATAATTCTACTTTTTTTTTCTTGAATATGCACGAGTGTGCATATCATATATTAAAGAAGAACAGCAAAGAAAGCCTCCATCAACAGTTACATTTACACGTCTGTGCGGCGCTTAGCACACACCCACTCCACCCAGATACACATAACCTACTCCTCCCTCATAGCCCACCTATACAAACTACCTTGGAAACTCCCTAACTCCCTCTTGATAAGCCCTCCCTTAGCCCATACCATGGCCGCAGACTTCACCTTCTGGATGAGCCTCTCAATCGATGGGGAAACGCCGTCGAAAACAATGGCATTTCAATGCTTCCAAAGCTCCCACATTACAAGTAACATCACTGTACGTAGGTCCTTGATCCTCGTTGTCCCATCCGTGCTCCTGCTGCCAAGCCAGTCCCCGAGCTTGTCATCCTGCCTTGGTTTCCAATCTGCTCAGCCAAGTGCCTCACCTATGCGCGTCCACGCCATTCTGGCGAACACGCACGTGAGCAAAATATGGTTTATCGTTTCTTCTTCCTGATCACAAAACAGGCACGTGTCCTGGTGCGGTAAACCTCTCCTCGCTAGCCGGTCCGAGGTCTAACACCGGTTTCTGAGGGCCAACCACGCAAAAAAGCGACACTCCAACGGCGTCCTAGACTTCCAAGTCAGCTTTGATGTGGGCACCACCTCCCGACCCCAAAATCTGCTCGCATAGGCCGAGTTCACGGTGAACTGGCCGTGAGCCTCCCAGGACCAAGCGACCACATCCTGCTCTCCCACACGCAGCTCCCAAGCTTGCACCCTCGACCACAGATCCATGAACTGCCGCAGTGTGATCTCATCCATGTCCGGCCCAACATGTTGTGCCCAAACTCCACTCGCAGCGACCTGCCCCACCTTCTGACCTCTCATGATTCTTGATGGGATCCTTTCATACACTGCCGGTGCTACCTCCTGCACCCTCATGCCATCGAGCCATCTATCCTCCCAGAATATCTGCATAGACTCCAGGCTCGCATCCTCATGCCATCGAGCCATGGCCGCAGCCCTTTGCAATTGAAAATAGTTTCTCCAGGCTCGCCATTGACCATCACCTTTGTAGTTGACGTGGCCAGGATACCGCAAATCCAAGCCCTCCACTTTTGCCCAAAACCGAATTGTTGCAGTACTTCCAACAAGAAAGGCCATTGGACCGAATCAAATGCCTTGGAGATGTCCAACTTAAGAAGAACAGCTGAGTTCTTTAACGCGTGTAGCCTCCTTGCCATTCCTTGAACTAGCATGAAGTTGGCATGGAGTGATCTTCCTTTTACGAATGCACTTTGATGATTCCCCAAGAGGTTTGGAAGTTCCACGGCCAACCTAATCGAGAGTACCTTTTCAAAGATCTTTATTGCCCCGTGCACCAGGTTTATCGGTCTGAAGTCTCCCACATCCAATGCGCCTTCCTTCTTTGGCAAAAGAGATACCAATGATCGGTTGATTGCAACCATGCCTCCCATATCCTCCCGATACATACAGTCCATAGCCCTCATGAAATCCACCTTAATGATATTCCAACACGTGGCATAGAACCTTCCTGTAAAACCATCCGGCCCCGGCGCTTTGTCCATAGGCATTGACTTAACCACCTTTTCCACTTCCCCGGCTGTGAACGGCTCCTCAAGCTGGGACATATCCCGTTGCGGCAAGCTCAGCCCCTCCAAGTGCATTTCATGTTGCCGCGGCTCACACGAACCCAAAGCTTGGCCATAAAATGCATCTACCGCCGATGCCACCTCGTCCCGGCCGGAGAAAATCTGCCCATTGTACCTCACTGCCCGCAACACATTCTTCCGCTGCCTGTGGCTAGCTTGCTGATGAAACAGCCTTGTGTTACCATCCTCCTCACGCAGCTGCATCAGCCACGATCGTTGTCTTGCAATCGAACGCTCTAGTGAACACAGCCCCAAAAGTTTATGTTTCAAGCATTTCTGTAGCTCCCTCTCCGCATGGGTCAATACACGCAACTCCATAGCTACATCTAGCCGTGTGATCACCTCCAAAGCAATGCCAATCTGCAGCTTCACGTTCCCGATCCACCGGTCACTCCATTTCTGCAAAGCTTTTGCCGTTGCCCTAAGCTTGCAATGCAGCGTGAGGTAGTCATTTGATGTTGCGGAAGTAGCCTCCCACGCAGCCTGTACCGTCTCCATGAACCCTGCCGCCTTAACCCAGAAAGCTTCGAAGCGGAAGCGTTTGTGAGTTTTTATTTCCACATTCATGTCCAACATCAAAGGGCAATGATCCGAAATAGCTGTGCCCAGAGCCGACAAGAAGCACGTAGGGAACGCCTCATCCCACTCGTTTGTGACGAATATATGATCAATCTTCTCCAGAGTAGCCTCCTGTCGTTCATTAGACCACGTGTACCGGCGACCATTCAAGTACAACTCCTTCAACTCGAGCCTATTCAACTTGGCTCGAAACTTGCCCAACATTCTCCAGTTGATCAAGGCGTTGTTCTTGTCTTATTGCCTTGCAATGAGGTTAAAATCTCCAGCTACAAGCCAGGGGCCTGCATGTAGCTCTCTTATATCCACCAGCTCTTGGAGAAATTCCACTTTATCCCTGTCCTCTTGAGGTCCGTATACACATGTAAGCCACCACTCCGCCGCTCCCCGAGCCTTCACAATCGCCGTGAGCGAGTTGCTCAGGTAGTGTGGGTTTGAGAGCATGACGATCGCCTCGTCCCAGGCCACTAAAATCCCACCACGCGTCCCAACCGCAGGGACATAGAAAAACTTGGTAAATTTATTGCCAAGGCAACGTTGTACAACCACTACAGATATCTCTTGCAGCTTTGTTTCCTGAAGACAAACTATGGCCGGATTCGCCTCCACCACTACGTGCCTCACCGCATCTCTACGTGCCGGAGCATTGAGCCCACGCACATTCCACACAATGATCTGTAGGGGTTGTGCATACATCATCACCTCCTACCTAGACCACCCGCATCTACCCCTAGGCCATGGCACCGACCACTTGGGGCGTATCTAGCAACAGCGCCGACGGAGACTCCCACCCAAAGAGGGCCAACACCGCTGCGATGTGCTCATCCGAGAGTGGCCGGTTAAACAGATCAACGTACATGCGAAGGGCTTCCTCGGAGATGACCTCTCCCTCATGAGCCAAACATAACTTACGAATGATCACTTGCTGCTGTTTGCTGGCTCCATGTTTTGCAATCCTCTCGCTCCTCCTCGGCGTGATGTCCAGAATCCTCTTCCTCCTTGGTCTACGGGTATGCGCCCCATGCTTGCGTGTCTGCGGCCCTGCCAAAATTGGCTCAATAGATCTGCGCATGCTCTCACACAGCTGCGCCACGTCCCCTAGTGCAGGCTCTGCCGGTCTTGGAGTGCATTGGGAAGCACACAGTGGAGATGGCTCGTCGCTCCCGGAAAGACTCACCTGGAACATGTCCCAATCTTCTACCTGCCCCACCTACTGCGATATCCCGTCCTCCTGCGAGAGAAGCTCAAGGGCCATACATCCCTGCATGCATGAGGTGTCTGCCTCCTCGCCACACACATGCCCTCCCTCGCCTGGCTGCATGGATCCATACCCGACCAAGGGGGCACGGGAATCGACAGATACTGCTGTCTCCATCTGGGAACAGGAGTCCTTGTCTGAAAGTGCATTATATCGACTAGAGGGGGGGTGAATAGGCGATTTTTATGAAATTCTTCACTGAGGAATTTGCCGGTGAGGAAATTCCTTAGTGAAGAACTACTAGTAGCGGAATAAGTACTCAAAGGTAAACATAACAGAATACAAGCATAGTCATCATGATGAAATGAAGACAGGCACAGAGTACAGGAAGCGTAATCACATGATAACATAGGATGAAGACAAACAGACTGAAGAAATTGAAGTAAGGAAATCGAGAAAGTCTTCAGTCAAAGTCTTCAAACACAGATATGAACAAACATACAACACAGTTATGAGGAAATGAAAGAGTTGAGGAAATAAAACCAGTAAGCTCGGTGAAGACAATGATTTGGTAGACCAGTTCCAACTGCTGTCTCAGTTGTACGTCTGATTGGAGCGGCTGAGTATTTAAACTCGAGGACACACAGTCCCGGACACCCAGTCAAGGACACTTAGTCCAAGACACCTAGTCCTCACCGTATTCTCCTTGAACTAAGGTCACACAGACCTCGTCCAATCACTCGTGGTAAGTCTTCAGGCGACTTCCAAACCTTCACAAACTTGGTCACCCGGTGATCCACAATTCCTCTTGGATGCTCTAGACCATGACGCCTAACCGTCAGGAAGAAGCACAGTCTTCAAAGGTAACAAGCGTCAGATCCACTCAGGATCAATCTCTTCAGTGATGCTCAATCACTTGGGGTTTGTAGGTGTTTGGGTTTTGGGTTTTTAGTTTTTCCTCACTTGATGATTTTCGCTCAAAGTCCTCGGAGGATGGGTTGCTCTCAAATGACAAGTGTCAGTTTCTCTCGGAGCAGCCAACCGGCTAGTGGTTGTAGGGGGCGGCTATTTATAGCCTAGGGAGCAGCCCGACATGATAATACATAAATGCCCTTCAATGATATGACCGTTAGGTGGATAGATATTTTGGAACAGCTGGCGCATAGCACAGTAACGGTCGGAATTTTGAGTACCAAAATCCTCAGGGCTATTATGTTCCTCACTGTGTAGGCAATCCGCACTGGCGAATTCCGAACTCCTCAGTCAGGACAAATTCCTCAGAGACCAGAAGAACTTCGTCTCTGTCACTGAAGAAATTGACTGAACTGTATGAGATTTCCAATGGCTTCACTCGAAGGGATTGGTAGGTGTAGGATTTCGAGTTGAGCATCACATGGAAATTTTTCCTTAGTATTTCCTCGACCCCCTTTAACAGTACGGTGTTTCCTATGACTCAAGAAAGAGAAAAATAAAACTATGAAAACGAAAGTGTTCAAGCTTCATATTCCTCGCATGAATATCAAGTCTTCATGGACACACCAATTTCTTCACTTTTAAAGTCTTCATGAAAGTCTTCAGAAATACCAAAATCTTTAGTCGAAGATATTCATTTTTAGGGGTCGACTTTTCCTGTAAATATCAAACTCCTCATAGACTTATAGACCTGTGTACACTCACACACGCATTAGTCCCTTAACCTATAAGTCTTCAATACACCAAAATCACTAAGGGGCACTAGATGCACTTACAATCTCCCCCTTTTTGGTGATTGATGACATTATAGGTTAAGTTTTCAACGGGGATAAACATGTGAAGTGTAAATACTGATATTGAGGAATTTGATTGCAAGATATAGAAGGACTCCCCCTGAAGATGTGCATAGTGAGGAATTTGCTTTTGAAGCAATGCACACTTGAAGAGTTGAATCATGGAGATCTCCCCCTATATCTTGTAACTAATACACGCATTTAACATATAATATGAAGAATTTGAAATGCATGATGAAATATGGTGGCTGATGAAATTCAGCATGCGTGCAATAATATTAACGAGGAATAAGCATGCAGGAAAGAGTATCAGAGCATAGTGCATCAAAAGTATCAGAGCACCATCAGGTTTAAGATTACAACTTGATCCAATAAAGTTTCAGAAGAACGAGAGTTGTAACTTAGCAAAAAAACGTTGTATATGGGCGATAAAATAGACCCGCTTGAAGACTAACTCAAATTTCTCCCCCTTTGTCATCAAATGACCAAAAGGATTGAAACTGAGGACTAACGCCCCTGAAGATAATCAAGTTGATGAAGGAGCGCCAGCGTTGTTGGGGTCGTTGGTTGATGTAGGGCCTGCCGCAGTGTCATCTAAATCTTCATGTTCATCAGTGTCGCGCGATGAAGAATATGAGCTGGCCACCAGGGAAGGAACCTTGACCTTCTTGAATTTCTTCGGTGGAGGTTGTCGGTGTCAAAACCGGCGGATCTCGGGTAGGGGGTCTCAAACTGTGCGTCTAGGCCGGATGGTAACAGGAGACAAGGGACACGAAGTTTTACCCAGGTTTGGGCCCTCTCGTTGGAGGTAAAACCCTAAGTCCTGCTTGATTAATATTGATGGTATGGGTAGTACAAGAGTAGATCTACCACGAGATCGAGGAGGCTAAACCCTAGAAGCTAGCCTATGGTATGATCGTTGATGTGTATGTTGTCCTACGGACTAAAACCCTCCGGTTTATATAGACATTGAGTAGGGTTAGGGTTACATAGAGTCGGTTACAATGGTAGGAGATCTGCATATCCGTATCGCCAAGCTTGCCGTCCACGCTAAGGAAAGTCCCTCCCGGACACAGGACGAAGTCTTCAATCTTGTATCTTCATAGTCCAGGAGTCCGGCTGAAGGTATAGTCCGGCCATCCGGACACCCCCTAATCCAGGACTCCCTCAGTAGCCCCTGAACCAGGCTTCAATGACGACGAGTCCGGCGCGCATATTGTCTTCGGCATTGCAAGGCGGGTTCCTCCTCCAAGTACTTCATAGAAGATTTTGAACACAAAGATAGTGTCCGGCTCTGTAAAATAAGTTTCCACATATTGCCATAGAGAGAATAATATTTACACAAATCTAATCTGCTGACGTATTCTGTGGTGTGACATCACACCACGACCAAGCTTTTATTCGAACCGTTTTACTGTCCCATCTCAGCACGTTATGCGAGGCGGTTTCCTTGGCACGTCTTGTTAAAGCAGAGATCGTGTCCCCTTATTCCGGGATTCTCATCAATACGGGCGTGGGTAACCCAACCGCGCCATCGATTACGGCGCTTGGAGATAAGTGAGTTTTATCAGGCTGGTGGGGACATGTAGCTGCGTCCACCCATATAAGGGGATAAGGATCCACCTTTTCACCTACGCCTTCTTCCTCCTTCGCCTATCCATTCTTGCGCACTCGAGCTCCAGCGCCCAAGTCCGCACTCCCCACCTCAACCTTCTCCAGCCATGTCCGGAGCGGGAGGCAAGTGGATGGTCTCCTCCGTCACGGAGGGACACATCAAAAAGCTGAGAAAGGCCGGATACCTGTCTAACGACATCGCGTACCGGCTCCCCGAGAAGGGGCAGATCATCCCCACCCCTAGGCCCCATGAGAGGGTGGTGTTTCTCCCCCATTTGCTCCGCGGACTGGGCTTCCCTCTCCACCCATTTGTCCGGGGGCTCATGTTCTACTACGGCCTAGATTTCCACGATCTAGCCCCGAACTTCGTCCTCAACATCTCGGCGTTTATCGTCGTGTGCGAGGCCTTCCTCCGCATCCGCCCCCCTTTCGGGCTCTGGCTCAAGACTTTCAACGTCAAGCCGAAGGTGGTGCGCGGCAGCCAGGCGGAGTGCGGAGGCGCCATGGTGGGCAAGATGGCCAACGTCCTATGGCTCGAGGGCTCCTTTGTGGAGACCCTGAAGGGGTGGCAATCGGGGTGGTTTTACATCACCGAGCCACGCGATGCCGAATGGGTCGCACCCCCCGAGTTCCGGTCCGGACCCCCAATGCGGCTCACGTCCTGAAAAGAGACGGGCCTGTCGTGGGGTAAAAAAGGAGAGCTGACCGGACTCCAAACATGCGTCAAAACCCTGGTGGACAAGAGCTCAAACTTGTCAACGTAGTCCAGGTTATGCTCATCCGCTTGATCCTCCCGTGCCAACAACGGGCTTTCAACCTGTGGGAGTTCGACCCGGCGCGGCACCACACTCTGAGTAGGCTCTTCGACACGACGTACGAAGATGCCTGGAAGGTGCTTTTCAAGGGCGCCGAGGCTCCCGCATTCGCTACTGAGGATCGCGGATTCAGTGCGCAGCGTCACGCTCTCGCGATAAGCTGTTTTTTCCTTTTACAGGGTATCAGTTTTCCATAGTTTGACTCTATGCGGGATCTAAGCTTCCTTTCTTCTGACAGGATTGGCAGGTGACGTCCGGACAGATCAACTGTCCGGCCCCTTTGCCCGAAGGCCCAGCGGACGCTCGCTTGGCGAGGCTGCTGGTTCCGGCACCCTATGTGGTGCCGGAGAAGAAGGTCAAGAAGAAGGCCGCGGGGACTCAAAAGAGTGCCCGACGCCCGGAGGTGTCGGATTCATCATCCGACGAATCCAAGACGCACTCCTCCCACGAAGACGAGGAGGAGGAAGAAGAAGAGACCCCTCCCCCTCCAGCAGGGGAAGGGAAGAAAAGGAAGGCCGCCCAAACTGGGGAGGCCGAAGGGTCCAAGAAGGGGAAAACCCTTCCTCCGGACTGCTCCACCGACGCCAACGGCGGCGGAGAGGAGTCGGCGCCTAGGGCCAAGCCCCTGGCCAAATTGTAAGTATCCGGATACCAGAGTAATTCATAATATTCGTTTATTGCACAGTTTTCCCTCATGTCGAATATGTTTATGCAGCCCACCCAAAGACCGGCTCGACGCGTCGTCGAGCGGCTTAGTGGACTCGTTGGATGTGAACTCACTTCCAACGGCTTCCTCCCCCCACTCTATGGGCGACACCGAAGTGTTGTCCCAACAGGTTCCAAACCGGGAAGAGGTGGTCCTGGAGGCGCCGCAAGGCGACCTCCCGGACTCCAGGAGTAAAGGGGATGAAACCCCCCGGGGATCCAAGTCCGGCTCGAGGCTGGACACCGCTCCGGAACCTTCAAAGGTTCAAGAGTCCGGCGGGGGACCTCCTTCCAAGAGGAGCAAGTCCACTGTGCTGGCGGGCTCCGTCCAACCGGAGGCACTGGACAATATGTTGGAGGCGCTCCAAGGCGCCTCCATCGACGAGGAGCACCGCGCTATTATGAGTGCGGTGGTCCAGAAGGTTCAGTCCGCCAAAAACGGACTGACTGAAGCTTGTACTAGCCTTTTGACAGGCTTTGAGGTAAGTAAAGAAAGTGTAAATAATAGTACCGCATAGACAGTAGCCCCTGATGCTCTATTTGGCGTTCGGGAAGAAAAGCCGAATAGAGGATCAAATAGAATTCGCAGGAGTCTAACAAAAATGAGTCAATATGCATGTGCAGGCTACCCTGCTTGCGTCCGCCGCACTGACTGCGGAAGTGGACACGCTAAAGCAGGACCTCGAAAGGTCCGAGCAAGAGCTCAAGCGTGCCAAGAAGCAGCTCGAGGACAATGAAGGTAAGAAATACCTTGTTAAAAATGTATATATAAAAAAGGTGCAATTGCAAAAAATGACAGGATTATCGTGGCTATTGTAGGGGCCACGTCTGAGGTGGCGACCCTTAAGCAAGCACTGGACGAGGCCGAGAAGAATTCGGCCTCGGAGCGCACCGAGCGGGAGAAGTGTGAGGCCGAGGTTGGCAAGGTGCAGCAAGAGCTCCAGGCTCTCATGGAAAAACATGAGAGTTTGGAGCGTGACTCGAAGACGCAATCATCCGAGCTTGCGGTGGCTATTGAAAATGCCAAATCTGCCAAGGCCGAATCCCAGAATATCCTCCAGGAGTTGTATGAGGTGAAGAAGATAGCGGTGAGTAAGGCATTCTTTATGCAAAGCAAACACATAAACGTGAGTTACTTGTTACTTACCCGAATCCGGAGTTCTCCAGGAGCGTTCGCAGACCTTCCCCGGAGTGTGTCCGATGCCGCCGCATTCTATCGAGCCGAGGAGGGTAGCTCGACGGAGAAGGTGTTCTGGTCTCAGTGTGCTGAGGCCGGACACCCCATGCCCCTGAGCGACCAGCTGAAGCAACTAGTCGAGCTCCACAAGGCGGCCGAACAGGCCATGAAGGGCCTCATAGTTCGGCTGTGGCCTGGAAAGGCTTAGCCTGGGAGCTATTTCGGGCTGGTGCGGTGGCTGGTGGAGGCCTGTCCAAGGCTCGAAGTCATCAAGCGCTCCGTCTGCATTGAAGGTGCCCGTAGGGACCCTTGCCCGTGCTAAGGTGCACTGGGGCAAGCTGGATGATGAGAAGCTTGTGAAGGATGGGCCACCGCCGGGGAAAGAGCATCGCAAGCCCGAGAATTACTATAAGGATGTTCTGAAGGGTGCCCGCCTTATGGCAGATGAATGTTCTATGGATGTAATTTTTGAGTAAAACTCGCTCGTTTTGTCCTGTGTGCTAAAAACTTGTTCATATGCGCTAAGCAATCTATTTGAATTTAAAATATTACCTTCTGTGCGGCTGTTTATCAATTCTGAGAGATGGCGAGTCGTCGGCTTCTGCCCCCGTGCCGCTAGTGCTGGGGTGTTCGGGGATAGACCTGAGCGCTCTTTTTCCCATGTTTGGGTCCTTCGAGGGAGGCGCTCAGCCCAACAAACAAGGCAATCAGACTATAATGCGTGAACACTCTCACTTAGCCATAGAATTCTATAATTTTAAATTTCGGCGAAGCCCCCAGGGCGCTATCCATGCCTTGGCCGGACAGAGCCGGCTCCTCGCCGTAAGCGGCATAAGTTCTTAGGGACTCGAAAAAACCTCTCGAACAGCGACCAGCTCTCGCTTCATCATGACAGTCAGTTTTAGCTTTTTCCACGGAGGTGCTTGACCCAGCTCAACCGGGGCACAATCGCAGTGGTTCTCCTAGTGCTACCTTAGCCGATATAGCGGAATGTAAGGCACCAAAACATAGGAGCCGGGCAAACCCAACTATTAACCCAAGACATGATTCGGAGCCGATGCATATAATGCTATAAGTTCGGGGTGCCGCACTTGTTAAAGTGTTCGGACTTCTCACACCATATTGAGGGGTACTAAAGCCCCTGGCGTATTTTGGCCGTACCAACGTGTACGGGTGCAACATGTCGTTAAGGGACATATATAAAGAAAAAAAGGTAATGCAAAAATAGAAGAAAGCTATGCATTGTTTATTAAAAAAGGGTTGCGATCAAAGCAGAACGATACAAATAATGCGATAAGTGGAAGGTTGGACTAGTTATCATGTCCGTTCCAGGGGCAGGCTGCGGAATGGTATGCGAAACAGGTATACTGCTCATGATAGAGACCACCTGGGAGTTCCGTAATGCGGCATGGGTTGTCTGCTTCCCTGGTTCTTGCATCGTTTGTGCAGCAATTGAATTGCCGAACAGGCCTCCCGAAGAATGGAGTCCTGAAAGTAAGAGAAAATTAAAAATCGGCAGCCCCTGGTGCGGTTTAAGCCGTGTTTCGGGCGTGCCGTGATGGTGCCCCTCCCCCTGTACCCAGGATATTTCTAGAGCATAGTTATGTACGCGAAGCACTGGCATCGCATTTTTGCGAGGGCTGGGGTTGGGGCCACATTGCTACGCCTGCTCGGAACGTGCCAGGTGGTCTTGTTGTAGGTTACTCCGGGCGCGCTTGACGGTGTCCGGACGTTTAATGGCCGGACTGGAGAACTGTCTGGAGAGGCTACTTTGTACTTCCGCTGCAAGGGCCGCCGTGTGCTCCTCTGTTCGGAGGGAGCGTTTGGTGTTTCCATTGACCGTAATTACTCCTTGAGGGCCTGGCATCTTGAGCTTAAGGTATGCGTAGTGAGGTACCGCGTTGAACTTGGCGAATGCGGTTCGCCCGAGCAGTGCGTGATAGCCACTGCGGAATGGGACTATGTCGAAGATGAACTCCTCGCTTCGGAAATTATCCGGAGATCCGAAGACCACTTCAAGTGTGACTGAGCCTGTACAATTGGCCTCTACACCTGGTATTACGCCTTTAAAGGTCGTTTTGGTGGGCTTAATCCTCGAGGGATCTATGCCCATTTTCCGCACTGTATCCTAGTAAAGCAGGTTCAGCCTGCTGCCGCCGTCCATAAGGACTCTAGTGAGATGAAATCCGTCAATAATTGGGTCTAGAACCAATGCGGCGAATCCGGCATGACGGATGCTAGTGGGATGGTCCCTTCGATCAAAGGTGATCGGACAGGAGGACCATGGGTTGAACTTTGGGGCGACTGGCTCTACCGCGTATACGTCCCTTAACGCACGCTTCCGCTCCCTTTTGGGGACATGGGTTGCGTATATCATGTTCACCATCCGCACTTGTGGGGGAAAACCCTTCTGTCCACTGTTGTTCGGCGGCCGGGGCTCCTCGTCGTCATCGCTATGCAGCCCCTTGTCTTCATTTTCGACGTTTAACTTGCCTGCCTGCTTGAACACCCAACAATCCCTGTTGGTGTGATTGGCTGGCTTTTCGGGGGTGCCATGTATCTGGCACGAGCGGTCGAGTATTCGGTCCACACTGGACGGGCCCCTAGGATTCCTTTTGAATGCCTTTTTCCGCTGACCGGATTTAGAGCCTCTGAATCTGGCATTAACTGTCGTATCCTCAGTATTGTGGCCGTTAATGCGGCGCTTCTGCTTGTTGCGACGCGACCTGCCACTACTGTCCCTGGTGTCCGAATTACCAGGGTTGTTGGTCATATTGTTGCTACGAGCAAGCCAGCTGTTTTCTCCCGCGCAAAAGCGGGTCATGAGTGTCGTGAGTGCTGCCATAGATTTCGGCTTTTTCTGTCCAAGGTGCCGGGCCAGCCACTCATCACGGATATTGTGTTTGAAGGCTGCTAGGGCCTCAGCGTCCGGACAGTCGACTATTTGATTTTTCTTTGTTAGGAACCGTGTCCAGAATTGCCTGGCCGATTCCTCTCGCTGCTGAATTACGTGACTTAGGTCATCGGCGTCTAGGGGTCGCACGTAAGTGCCCTGGAAATTGTCGAGGAATGCGGCTTCTAGGTCCTCCCAACAACTGATTGATCCTGTTGGCAAGCTGTTAAGCCAATGCCGAGCTGGTCCTTTAAGCTTGAGTGGGAGGTATTTGATGGCGTGAAAATCATCGCCGCATGCCATGTGGATATGAAGGAGATAATCCTCGATCCATACCGCAGGATCTGTTGTGCCATCATATGATTCGATGTTTACGGGTTTGAAACCCTCGGGGATTTGATGATCCATTATTTCGTCTGTAAAGCAGAGTGGGTGTGCGACGCCTCTGTACTGGGCTATATCGTGACGTAGCTCCAATGAGCCTTGTCTATTGTGTTCGGCCCCGCCGAATTTGTGGCCGGCGTGACGGTTACCGTCTCGAGCCGTGGGGCGCCCACGCGATCTGTAGATCGATCTTGTTTGCCTTGCCTTGTCCTCTAGCATGTCTCGTAAGTCTGGTGCATATTCCCGTGCCTTGGTACGGGGTGCAGCTTGAGTGGATGGCCGAGAGGCCTCTCTGTCGCGACCACGAGGTGGCCGGTCAGCCGCATCAAGTGCTTCCTCCTCTAATCGGGGTAGCAACCTGCGCTTTGGGTAGCTCTTGGAGGGGCGTTCGAGTTTGTGCTCTTCGGCCGCAAGGACTTCAGTCCATCTATCGACTAGCAAATCTTGATCAGCTCTGAGCCGTTGCTGTTTTTTCTTGAGGCTTCTTGTTGTGGCCATAAGCCTGCGTTGGAAACACTTTTGCTCGATGGGATCCTCTGGCACGACAAATTCGTCGCCGTTGAGGCTTGCCTCGTCTTCGGAGGGAGGCATATAATTATCGTCCTCGACCTCTCTGTCTGCCGCTCTCTCATGAGGGCTGGTTTCTCCATCCTCCTGTGCTAAATCTTGCTGGAGGGGGTTTTCTTCGGCGCTTTCCGGAGTATTATTATCTCCCGTGCTGGAATCACCTTTATTGTTTTGGCGGGATTTTGAGTGGCGCCGCTGACGCCGGCGCTTGGGCTGTTTCTTGGAGGGGTCATCCTCCGCTGTTCCATTGCCATCTCCCTCTTTTGGGGTGTCCACCATGTATATGTCATATGACGAGGTGGCTTTCCAGGACCTAGTAGGCGCTGGTTCTTCATCATCTCCTTCATCGGCGTCCATACCGTCGATGTCTTCGGAGTCGAAGTTGAGCATGTCGGTTAAGTCGTCGACAGTGGCTACAAAGTGGGTGGTGGGTGGGCTTTGAATTTCTTCATCGTCCGTACCCCAACCTTGCTGACCGTAGTCTGGCAAGGGCTCTCCTGATAAAGAGAGAGACTCCGGTGACTTCAGGATATCGCCGAAAGGCGAGTGCTAAAAGATGTCCACGGCAGTGAACTCCATGATCGGTGCCCGATCGGATTCGATCGGTAGGGGCGCAGAGGGTTCGGAGTCCAGAGAGGAGTCCGGCTCCTTGGAGTCACGAGTCTCGCAGAGTACGGGGCTGGTGCTTGGCTCAATCGCCGTTGGGGTCGCAGCCCCCGAGGTGGCGTCCAACCGCCCATCCTCGATCGGCGCAGTTGGCTCCGAATTAAGGGTCGGAGCCGATGCGGGTGCGGCCTCCAGGGCGCTGTTCGGCGGCAGAGCTAGATCATGCTCGTCATGACAGTGCGGCACGCTTGGCAATGGCTCGAATCCGTCGAAGATCAAGTCTCCGCAGATGTCAGCCGTGTAGTTTAAACTTCCAAATATGACCTGACGGCCAGGGGCGTAGCTTTCAATCTGCTCCAGAAGGCCAAGCGAATTGGCCCGCAGTGCGAAGCCGCCAAAGATGAAGATCTGTTCGGGGAGGAAGGTCTCACCCTGGACTGCATCGCTATCGATGATCGTAGGAGCCATCGAGCCTGACGACGACGACACAGAGGAACTCTCAATGAAAGCACCAATGTCGGTGTCAAAACCGGCAGATCTCGGGTAGGGGGTCCCGAACTGTGCGTCTAGGCCGGATGGTAACAGGAGACAAGGGACACGAAGTTTTACCCAGGTTCGGGCCCTCTCGATGGAGGTAAAACCCTACGTCCTGCTTGATTAATATTGATGGTATGGGTAGTACAAGAGTAGATCTACCACGAGATCAAGGAGGCTGAACCCTAGAAGCTAGCCTATGGTATGATCGTTGATGTGTATGTTGTCCTACGGACTAAAACCCTCTGGTTTATATAGACACCGAGTAGGGTTAGGGTTACATAGAGTCGGTTACAATGGTAGGAGATCTGCATATCTGTATCGCCAAGCTTGCCGTCCACGCCAAGGAAAGTCCCTCCCGGACACGGGACGAAGTCTTCAATCTTGTATCTTCATAGTCCAGGAGTCCGGCTGAAGGTATAGTCCGGCCATCTGGACACCCCCTAATCCAGGACTCCCTCAGAGGTGCAGACCAGTCAAAATCTTCATTAAGACCCATGTTCTTTAGATCTTCTTCACCATACAGATGTGACAGGATTGCCCAGGTGCGACCGAAGACTTGATGGAGGTAGTAGTGGTTTTTCTTCACTGCATTGTGTGTGGCAGTCATGTTGTGAAGAAGTGAACCAAACTGATGCTTAACCCATTTGTGATTTCGATCCACCTTCTGGTGAAGACTAAGCAGAAGTTCACGGTCTGTAATCACGCGCGGAGTAGTGGCTTGAGGAGTGGACTTGGGACCATTGGCAGAGTCATGTGTGGCAGAGTCATCATTGGTGGAATAAGATGCAGCTTTGCGAAACTGACCATCCAATGGACGAATGCCTTCATCCATTACAGCTGGTGCCTTGCCCTTTCCATCAACTGAGGAATATGTCTGCTTGAGGACTTCAATTGGGGGCAAGTAGCTGAGATGATTATGGAAGTCAGCTTTGTAGTTGAGTGAAGACCTTGTCCTGAGAAATCTCATGATCCAAGGTGCATAAGGCTTCAGCTCAAACGGAGACAGTGCAACATTGGCCATAGTACTCATGAAGAAATCGTGATAGTTGACAGGAATGCCATGAACGATGTTGAATACCAGATTCTTCATGATGCCAACAATTTCCTCATCAGATGAGTCGTGGCCTTTGATAGGACTGATTGTCCTCGTAAGAATACGATAGACAGCTCTGGGCACATACATCAATTCCTTCACGAGGAATTTTGTTCATGGTGCCTGACCTGGTTTCAAAGGCTTCATCAGCACTTGCATGTAATGATGTGTGAGCTCAGGTTCACTGTAGATGCAGCGAGCTTCTTCAAGGGGAGGACTGAGTGGTAGAGCACGAAGCAATTCAGAGGCTGGTGCAGTGTAGTGAGTGTTTTCAGACATCCAGTCCAGCACCCATGAATTCACATCTTCAGCATTTCCGGTGATGTGTAGCGTTGCATAGAATTGAAGAATCAGTTCTTCATTCCAATCGCAGATGTCAGAGCAAAAATTGAGCAGTCCAGGGTCGTGAAGAACACTGAGGACTGGTGCGAAGCACGACAGAGATTCCATATCCACGTGAGGAATATGCTCATGGTAGAAAATCTTCTCCTTGTTGAACAACACTGAGGAATAGAAATTGGCTTGACTAGCAGTCCAGAAACGCCTCTTCCTAATGCGAGCAGAGTCATATGGGTTGTAATCTTCGAAGAATACGTGCTCGCCGAAGAAATCATCAGTCTTGAACTTTTGCTTGCGTGAGAATGGATCCTTTGTCTTTGGCAAAGGAGTGTCAGTGAGTTGCATCACGACCTCAGGAATCTCAATCGCAGGTTCTTCAGGCTGAGGAATTTTTGGTTCTTGCTCAGTGGCAGTCTGCGTAGTTGGTTGTTCAGCAGCAGCAGTTTCTTCAGCGCTACTGGTTGGAATTTCCTCATGGACAGATGTAGTGGGATGAGTTTCTTTAGAGCCCATGTGAACAGTTTGTGTGGGGGACTGAGGAATTTGCTGTAGAGGGGTGAACATTGGAGAGTTTGGATGCTGACTTTCCCAGAATTCATCACTGATTACGGGTGTGGAGCAGCCAATGTCCACATCTTCATCTTCCATTTCTTCAGCGCCAGCCTCTTCAGCTGTGAACTAAGGCATAGGCGAGGAGATGATAGGTGTTGAAGGGATCACATCCACTTCAATTTCTTCATCCAACGGTTCAGACGAAGCAGCAGAAGGAGTTTCTTCATCAGATCTGCTGGGGATCACATATTCTTCATCAAAAGGAACAAGGTCCTTTGATGGCCTGGTTGAGATGGGAACAACATCAATCGGATATGCAAATGAGCTTGTCATAGGCTTCATTTTCTTCGGAGCTGAAGAATCTGAAGCAGCTGATGCTTTCCTTTTCTTCACTGCAGCACGCTCTGCAGCCTTGGTCTTCTTCACATTTGATGCAGATGGAAAGATTGGAGTTGAAGTTGGTGCAGGAGCAGCTGAGGAATCTGGTTGATTTTCTTCAGGCACAACTGATGCAGTTGCCCTGAGTTCTTTAGTTTCTTCAAGCACACCACTAGTGGGTGCCCTGGCAATTTCTTCAGTGGCTGGAATGCAGTCATCGGCCCTGGAGTTCACATTTTCTTTAGCAGCCTGATTGTCATCAGCGGTGCTGGCATGTTCTTCAGTCGGCTGAGCAGATGCTTCAGCCTGAGGAATTTCCTGTTGTGTTGGGGCAGCAACATTTGAAGTGAACTGTCCAGTTATTTTTACAAATCTAACTTTGGCTCCTTGCCAATCAGCATAGTAGGCTTGGAAGTCATCACTGAGGGTTTTGATTTCAGATTGGATTTTTACAAGTTCATCAGTGGTCATAGTGACAACGTTGTTTTTCAGGTATTTCTCCTTTCTGTACTGAGCCTTCTTGATCTGCCTGGCCTGATCATATTTCCATTTCTCCTCTTGGATGAAATGAGTCAGCATGTGATTTGGACCAGGCGTCAGCTTGAAGTCAGGCATAGGAGTATTTGGGTCCTTGTGCCAGAGATCAATATAGTCGAGGATCAGCTTGGGATCCAAAAGCAGTGGCACAGGTGTGCCTTTGGCTCTAGCGGCCCTAACTTGTTTGTCTCTGATTATTTCTGCAAGTTCATCATCATCAGCTTCATCTTCTTCGGGTGGCACTTGGAAAGCAACTTGCTTCTTTTGAGGACTTGGCCAAGGACCTCGTCCAGCAGTTGCCTTGGTCTTCATCAGAGTGGGTCCAGATGAAGAATTTGGTGCAGCTGAGGAGCTTGCTGAGACACCAGAGGCAATGGAGATGCCTGTAGTCCTTTGGCACGAGGCCAGATGCGCAGGTGCTGAGGACTTTGTTGGAACAGCTGAGGACTTTGGAGGAGGTGCTGAGGATTTTGAAGGAGCAGCTTGAGGGATTGGTCGTGAGGACCTTGAAGAGTCTGGCCGTGAGGGCGCAGCTGAGGAACTTGGCCGTGAGGGCACTGTTGGTGTAGCACTTGTCTTACGAGCAGGCTTCTTAGACATGGATTTCCTCGGCTTGACAGAGGCCTCAGTAGAGGCAGCAGCAGCCACATCAGAGTCTTCATTGAATCTCCTCACTGCTTCTCTGGCTTGCTTGGCCAGCTTGCCTTGGCGCTTGGCCCATTCATCAGGATAGTCCTCACCGCGCTTGAGGTTGGTCAGATCTACTACTTGGCCAGGTGCCAATGGAGCTCTTGGGCATGGAGGATTGAGTGCGAATTTCTTCATGTACTTAGGAGTGACATATCTGTACTCCCTCCATTCTCTTGCCCATGTCCTCTCTATTCTCTGTTTGCGCACTTTGCGCTCATTCTTGGTTTCCTCAGTAGGTGTGCAGTACCCAACATATATGTCATCAGGGATCTCAAACACAGTATTTACCTCAGGCCTGTTTCCTCCCTTCTGTGGCCTTTTACCATCAGCCATTTTCTTCAGTTGAGGAATTTGAATAATCGAATTCTCTGAAGAAGTATGCAACTTTTCTTCGAGGAATGCTGCAAATGAGTTAAGTTGATGAGAACCTAGTGATTCAGCAGCTGACATGTGTACCTGTGAACAGAGTATAGTTGCGAGGAATTTGGAGAGGTCATATGCGTTCTCAGAAGGTTTTTCAAAAAGAACAAGTTTGAGGAATTTGACCAGATGAGTCTTGAAGATTTTCACTAAGCGTTCTTTGTCTTAGATTCCAGAGTTGTATAGATCGAAGATCCACACAATTGAGGAATCTTGAAGAAAAATGATGCTTAGAGAAACGAATCAAGAACAGATGACATGTGAGGTGTTTAGTGTGTAAAGATTTGAAGAATAAAACACCTTTGAAGATTTTATAGAGAAACTTCGAATCAAAGAGGGCAGTAAAAGTAACTTTTAATTACCCTGAATGAAGAACACGACGAACAGTGAGGTGAAACAGTGGAGTTCGTCGGTGTAGATCTTCCATGCCCTAACTTGGCGGAGGAAGACGTCTACGGCGGCGGCGGAGGTGAAGATTTCCGCAGTCGGCGCGAGTACAACGACGACGAGGTCGAGGCAGTGAAGCTCTTCCTCACCGGCGACGATGGAGTAGCGGCGGCGCTAGGGTTTGGGAAGCTTGAGTGGGAGAGAGAGATCGAGCGGAGTAAAGGAATTTAGGAAGGGATGAGGGGGGTATTTATAGTAGCAGTGAAAAACTGTTCGCCCGAAGATTTGGGACGAACGTGCCCCAGACCCTTCTCCTTCGCACGACATGTGTCACCCACATACGGTGTAGTGGAGATCGTGTAAGATCGTGGGTGAATTAAAAATTTATCGTGGGATGCGGAACGATTTGAGCGGCAAAATCAAAAATTTGGATAAGATTAGTTTTAAAGTTCCGTTCGCAATTTCTTCGGCTGAGAAGGACACAGTGAAGATTTTGAATGAGTTTCAAATAGAACACACATGAGGAATTTGTGAACATATTGGGTTGAGTATAGCATAGAGGTGAAGGGTCCGATCACATTCACTTAGCAGAAAAACAACTTGAAAAAATAGCAATAAGTGAATGCTGTAGAGGACATAAACTCATATATATATATATATATATATATATATGGTCGCGCTTTTCGTCACCCTGGGTGAGGAATAGATATTCTTCACCCCCTCTATTTTACCATCAATGCATCGTAATTTTATGTTCCGTAAGTTTTGTCTTATTTTCGATGCAAAAAGGGACCGTAAGAAAATATATAATTGTCGTAAAAAATATTTTATATTATGTAAAATTACAAACGTAAAAATATAGCCTAAAATACACATAAACTACAAATTTTCTTGTCTTATGACCTATATTTTTATTTTTTATGTCAAATTTTACGTAGTGAATCAATAGAAATGTAACTATTTGAATTCGAAACATAATTTAATTATGAAATGATTGTAAGATTACCTCGGGTGAAGAATAACTTATTCTGCACCCTGGATGATGAATATTAACACTATATATGTATGTATGTATATATATATATATATATATATATATATATATATATATATATATATATATATATATATATATATATATATATATATAGCCAATGAAGAAAAACAACGGAACCAGTGAAGATTATGCAAAGTTGAAGAATATGAATAATTTGAGGAATTTCAACTTTTGGTGGTGGCGTGACCCACCGTATAAGAATGATGATTTCAGACACCGCGTACAATTATCATAGAGTTCTGAGAATCAAATTCTTCATTAATTTCTTCACACTAAGAGTGTTATTCTTCATTGATTGAAGTAAAACGTTTCTTCATGTGTTGCACATCTAAGTCATCAATTTTGCATAAGTGTTAGGATGAGTGTCCTTTTCAAAGAACATTCGAAGATTCTAGGATATTTAGCTCACACCGCAACTTGCTAAATCTCTTCTCATTCAAGGGCTTTATGAAGATATCGGCTAGCTGTTCTTCAGTCTTCACATGCTCAATAGAAATGTCGCCCTTCAACACATGATCATGAAGAAAATGATGACGAATCTGAATGTGCTTTGTCTTCGAGTGTTGAACTGGGTTGTGAGCAATCTTGATGGCACTCTCATTGTCACATAAGAGAGGCACATTTTTCATGTTGACGCCGTAGTCCTTGAGAGTTTGCTTCATCCATAGCAATTGGGCACAGCAAGAACCAGCGGCAATGTACTCAGCTTCAGCAGTAGATAGTGATACGCAGTTCTGTTTCTTCGAGGACCAACAGACCAAAGATCGTCCGAGGAAATGACATGTACCAGATGTTGACTCGCGATCCACACGACCACCAGCATAGTCAGAGTCAGAATATCCAACAAGGTCAAAAACCGAGCCCTTAGGGTACCATAATCCAAGTGTTGGTGTGTGAGCTAGATATCGAAGAATATGCTTCACAGCCTTATGGTGTGATTCCTTCGATGCAGCTTGAAATCGAGCACACATGCAAACACTAAGCATTATATCTGGCCTAGATGCACATAAGTATAATAGGGAACCTATCATGGAGCGGTATACCTTATGATCGAAGTCAATACCATTTTCATCAGTGCACAGATGGCCATTTGTGGGCATAGGAATTTTGACGCCTTTGCAATCTTGCATGCCGAATTTCCTCAGTGCATCCTTGAGGTATTTCTCCTGAGATATGAATATGTCATTGTGTTGTTGACAAATTTGAAGACCTAAGAAGAATTTCAACTCTCCCATACTAGACATTTGATATTCTTCACTCATCATATATGTCACAACCATAGAATTTGATTGCAATTAGTTTCATAAGCATCCTGCATCATGTCTAAATTTCCGAAACTTGAATCGAGGATTGTTGAAACCTCAGAAATCTAATTAAAAGAAGGGCAAGCACCCTTTTAAATAGCATTCTGTGAATCCAAAATGCCCTAAAAATAGTTTTGTGAATTTTGGCAAGAGTTATATATCAAACCAAAATTCTGGAACATTTTTAAGGAATTATTTTTGGGACTCTGAATTTAAATCAATAAATATTTGACTTTTGGATTATATTCAATTTATATAGAATATATTTTAAAAGTCCTGAAATTATTTATGTGCCTTTGGAATAGTCCATAATGGCAGCATACAAATATTCAGAAGGTTTTGCCCTGCTTTGATTTACTTGTGAATTTGAATCAGTGGCAAAATGATTAAATAAAAGGAAAACAACACAGATAATAAAACAGAGCAGTTTTTACCTAGCCTCACCTGTGAAGCCCACCAGAGAGGCCAGCCCACCTACGTGGCCCGCTACTGTACCGGCCCAGCCCACCTCCACCTCCCCGTTGTCTTCCTCCCCTCGCCCCGAAGCAGCTGCGTGCCAGCAGCAGCGCACACATGAGCTCCACCTCCTGCTTGCCACGGAGGCGCCCCCGAGCCCATCCGACGCGCCTGGAGAAGCCCCGCGGACCTCCTCCCTCACTCCCCCATCTCTCTGGTCTCTCCCTCACCCCTAGCTCCCCCCGAGCTCCATCCGAGAGCAACCGCCGGCAGCCGTCTCGCGTACGCGCAGCCACAGCCGTCCCCTCGCCTCTCCGAGCTGTCCACGAGCTCCGCCTCGTTCCTCTCCTCCTCCTCACCGAGCCTCCCGACGCCAGAAGCCCCAAAAACGTCGCCGGCCTCGTCGTGTTCACCGTCGGGCACCGGAGATCGTCGCCGCCGATTCGTCGTCCATAGGGCTTCCCCGAGCAGGCTGGCCATCCCTACGGCACCGCTGTGAGCCCCCGAGCGTTTTCCCCCTCTCCCCGCGGTCAATACCATCCTCTAGCCCGCCTAGCCACCAGAGCCGAGAGCTCCATGCCGCCGGCCATGGCGCCGCCGTGGCCAGAGCCCGAACCAGCCACCCCCGCACGCGTCATCGTTATCCCCGCCTCTGCAGGAGCCCATAGCTTCCACCAACTCTTCTTCCTGCACACCACAACGCCGCCCCGGCGAACCCCGTGCGGGCGCCGCCGCGGATGTGCTCCCCGCCATCGTTCTGGTTCACCCCGGCTCGAGCTAACCGCACCGTTGGACACGGACGAGTCGCAGCTGCACGTAGAGCCCCTCTCCCGCCCATTTGGTCGCCGGAGGGCAAAGCCCGAGCAACGCCGCCG
Source organism: Triticum aestivum (assembly GCF_018294505.1). Lineage (NCBI taxonomy): Eukaryota > Viridiplantae > Streptophyta > Magnoliopsida > Poales > Poaceae > Triticum > Triticum aestivum. The sequence goes on from NC_057797.1 coordinate 8,937,160, forward strand.
TCTCTGGATGTCGCCGGCGACTAACCGCCGACCTAACCCGGCTGTTAGGGGCTAATTACCCCACTAACTACCACCTGAGTCAATGACTGACGGGCCCCACTGCCTAACTAACCAGCTAACAAAAATAGTTAAGTTTAATCTAAACACAGTGGCCCCACAAGCCAGAGTTGACCTCGCTGATGTGGCAGTTGACCTGACCCCACCTGTCTGTGACCTAGGCAGCACTGGGTCACTGACCAGTGGGCCCCACTGGTCAGGTTGGACCTGGACGGCTCCTGTTGACCTGCTGACATCAGCATGACCCAATGCTGACGTAGTAATACATTTTCTGGATTTATTAATAATCAGTAAATTCCAGAAAATATCCAAAACTTGAAAAAATCATAGAAATTCAACCGTAACTCCAAATGAAATAAATTATATATGAAAAATGATCAAAAAATCCAAGGAATCTGAATATGGCGTTTTCATGCATGTTTGAACAACTTAACCTCACTGTTTAGTCCAAAACATGATAATGCACTATTTGAATTCATAGTTTGAATTTGAATTTGAACCTAGTGTTCAAACCAACTCCATTTAACTTGTTGCTAGTTGCATTAGCTCAATCAATAGCATATTGCCATGTCATGATCATGCATCATATTGTTGCATCGCATTGATTGTGTTCTTCCTTGTTTGCCGGTAATTGTCCCCTCCCGGTAGACGCTACTCCGACGCTGTGATCGTTGACACTGATGAAGACTCAATGTTATCTTCAGAAGTGCCAGGCAAGCAAAAACCCCTTGTTCATTCCGATACAATCCCACTCTCTCGCTCGTTCTCTCTTTTACTGCATTAAGGACAACACCGATTCAACTATTACATGATGCGGTAGTTGAACCCCTTTCCTCTGCATGACCTGTCATTGCCACAGTAAATAGATGGAACCCACTAGCATGAGTAGGAGTTGTTTGAGCCCTGATGTGCCTACTCATTCATGCTTGTTGTCATGCCTGCTATTGCTTAGAGTTGAGTCAGGTCTGATTCATCGGGAATGAATTGGAATGTGGTGAACATGTCCTACCGTTGAGAGCTAAGCGTGTGAACACGATTTGGTAAAGGTAGCAGTGAGAGGCCATGTAGGAGTACATGGTGGGTTGTCTCATTGCAGCCATCCTCAGGAACTGAGTACTGTGTTTGTGATCCATGAACAGTTACTACCACACATTGGGTTCCGGTAACTCGGCCCCTCTCGGCTTATTAATCAACTCGATCTCTGTCCAGGAGTTGTAACTAGTTTCTGGTGTTTGTAGGTAATGTTAGTAGTCTACCAAGTGGCACCCGGTACAGGTGGGCTTGGGACAGACTAGGCACAGTGGCACGGTGTACCAAGTGGCACCTGGATGGTGGGCTTGGGAACCCTGCACACATCGTTTGGGGCCGTGAGCGACACCTCGGCCGGATCTCCTTGCGGATGGAACCCGAATAGGCGATAAACCTGGACTAGAGACTTGTTGGTTAGTCAGGTCGTGGCCGACTCCCTCGCCCGGCTTCCGCTTGAAGGTTGCCGAGGTACATGACGTGTACAGGGCGATAAGTGGCGAGAGCGTGTGTGAAGAAGTATACCCCTGCAGGGTTATCATTATCTATTCGAATAGCCGGATTCCTCGGATATGGAAACTTGGACCCCTTGCATAGTTCATAGACAAGCGAAAGTGGATACTCTAAAATGCGCAAGATAAGTGTGAGTGCTATGGATGGTGTTCTCGCAGGGAGACGGGAGCGGATCCATAGTGGTGTATTGGTATGGTGAATTTGTGGACTCGTGTGCGCCACCTCAAAGAGTTGCTTGTAGTCGTAGTTCAGGATAGCCACTGAGTCAAAGCTGGCTTGCTGCAGTTAAACTCCACCACCCCCTTTGTTGATACCGATGCATATGTAGTTAGTTCTGATGTAAATCTTACTGGGTACATTTGTACTCACGTTTGCTTATTTTATGTTTTGCAGAGAGACTTCAGTCCCGCTAGTAGTTCCGCTTGGACTTCGACGTTTAGCATGTTACCTCAGCTACGATCTTGTACCTTAGGAGGGTCTTGTAGATAGTCAGGCTTCTCAGCCTTTTTCATTTGTAGATGTCTGTACTCAGACATGTTAAGCTTCCGCATGTGCTTTGACTTGTATGCTCTGAATGTTGGGTCATGAGACCCATGTTTGTAATATCTCGCTCTTCGGAGCCTAATGAATAAATACTTGAGTCATAGAGTTATGTTGTGATGCCATGTTGTATTTACACATATCGAGCATATTGTGTGTATGATTGAAATGCTTGGTATGTGTGGGATCCGACAACCTAGTTGTTTATCCTTGGTAGCCTCTCTTATGAGGAAATGTAGTCTTGTGCTTCCATGAGCCATAGTAGTCTGCTACAGCCCGGTTCACCGGAGTCCTGCTAGCCCATCACTACTGCTCAGGACACTTGACTGGCCCGCATGTGTTTCACTTCATTCCTGTGTCTGTCCCTTCGGGGAAATGTCACGCGGTGACTTCCGGAGTCCTGCCTAGCCTGCTACAGCCTGGGTTCCCGGAGTCCTGTTAGCCCAGTGCTACAGCCCGGATTCACACGCTGTTGACCGACATGCTCGATATGATACATGTATGCCTGTCCCCATAGGTTGGTACGGCTTTGGGTTCACGACTAGCCATGTCGGCCCGGGTTCTCTGTCATATGGATGCTAGCGACACTATCATATACGTGAGCCAAAAGACGCAAACGGTCCTGGGCCATAGTAAGGCGACACCCGTGGGAATACCGTGCGTGAGTCCGCAAAGCGATATGAGGTGTTACATGCTAGATCGATGTTACTTGGAATCGGGGTCCTGACAATATAGGCAAATTCATCACTATAACATTGGTCAGTACAGCCAAAGATAATATCATCAACATATACTTGGCACACAAACAATTCACCATCATAAGATTTAGTGAAAAGAGTAGGGTCGAGTGAACCGGGTTTGAAGCCTTTCTTCATGAAGAGTTCCTTCAAAGTATCATACCAAGCCCGTGGGGCCTGCTTGAGGCCATAGAGGGCCTTGTTGAGTCTGAAGACTTTGTCAGGATTCTTTGGATCTTCAAAACCTGGGGGTTGAGCTACATATACTTCTTCCTCAAGCTTACCATTGAGGAATGCACTTTTCACATCCATTTGATATAGAGTGATATTATGATGGTTAGCATAAGCAAGTAATATGCGAATAGCCTCAAGTCTAGCAACAGGTGCAAAAGTTTCATCGAAATCAATTCCTTCAACCTGTGTGTAGCCTTGAGCTACAAGCCGTGCCTTATTCCTCACAACAAGGCCATTTTCATCTTGCTTGTTGCGGTAGATCCACTTTGTGCCGATGATATTGTGCTTGCGAGGATCTGGGCGTTTGACCAGTTCCCAGACATTGTTGAGATCGAACTGATGTAATTCTTCTTGCATGGCCTGAATCCACTCAGTCTCCAGAAATGCTTCATCTACCTTAGTGGGCTCTGTAATACAGACAAAAGCATACTGCCCACAAAAGTTAGACAAATGTGAAAGTTTTGAGCGTGTGAGAGGACCTGGCGCTTTGATGTCATTGATGATCTTTTCAACTTGCACTTCTTTTGCAATGCGAGGATGAGCTGGTTGTCGTTGAAGAGTTTGATCAGCGTTTTCTTCAGCATCATTTTCTTCAGGTGCATTAGCTCGATGTTCTTCATGTTCTGGAATGAATTCTTCAGCAGATTCTTCAGTAGGAATGACATCCTCAGTAGCCTTGAACTTGATAGTTTCCTCAGGTGCTGGTTCATCTATCACAGTAGGTAGGTGCTCTCTTTGCGAGCAATTAGTTTCATCAAACCGCACATCTACAGTTTCAGCAACTTTGTGAAGAACGTTGTTGAAGACTCTGTAGGTGTGCGAGTCCTTTCCATAACCAAGCATAAAACCTTCATGTGCTTTCGGTGCAAATTTTGAGTTATGATGAGGATCTCTAATCCAACATTTAGCACCGAAGACTTTGAAATAACTTACATTGGGTTTCTTATCAGTGAGGAGTTCATAGGCAGTCTTTTTGAAGAATTTGTGAAGATATACTTTGTTGATGATGTGGCACGCAGTATCAATTGCCTCAGTCCAGAAATGACGAGGCGTTTTGTATTCATCAAGCATAGTGTGAGCCATCTCAGCAAGAGTCCTGTTCTTGCGCTCCATGACGCCGTTCTCCTGAGGAGTGTAAGGAGCAGATAACTCATGAGTAATACCAAGTTCATCAAGATAGCCATCGAGACCAGAATTCTTGAACCCAGTGCCATTGTCACTTCTGATGTGCTTGATCTTCACACCAAAGTTGGTTGAAGCCCTCGAGGAAAATTGTTTGAAGACTTCCTGCACTTCATGTTTGTAAGTAACAAGGTATACCCATGTGTAACGAGAATAATCATCAACAATAACAAAGCCATATTGAGATGCTTCATTTGAGATAGCAGAATAATGATTAGGACCAAAGAGATCCATGTGAAGCAATTCAAATGGGCGAGTGGTGGTCATGATAGTCTTCGCTGGATGCTTGGTCTTGGTCATCTTCCCAGCTTCACAGTCTCCGCATAGGTGATCTTTGATGAATTTGACATTCTCGATGCCAATGACATGCTTCTTCTTCGCAAGCGTGTGCAAATTCCTCATGCCTGCATGACCAAGTCGTCGATGCCAGAGCCAGCCTTCTAAAGCTTTTGCAAGTAAGCACACGGCTAGTTGTGGTCCTGTAGAAAAATCAACAATATACAGGTCTCCTCTCCTAAAGCCTTCGAAGACTTTGGAATTGTCAGCTTCCATAATCACAACACAACGGTACTTGCCAAAGACAACAACCATATAAAGATCACAAAGCATTGAGACAGACATAAGGTTGTATCCTAAGGACTCAACAAGCATTACTTTGTCCATGTGTCGATCCTTTGTAATCGCAACCTTACATAGACCCAATACCTGACTTTTGCCTTTGTCAGCAAAAATGATATGCTTCAGATGCGACGGTGATAATGGAGCATCCATCAATAGATTCTTGTCACCAGTCATGTGGTTTGTACATCCACTATCGAGGACCCACTCAGTGGCTTTGGGTTGATCATCCTGTAGATGAATTAGTGCAGCTTACAAACTCATATACTTCATCAGTGAAGAATATGACATCAATTCATCAGATCAATTTCATCAAGTAAAAGAACTGATAAAGCAATATGAGGACGTGAGAAATGAAAGTTCATTTCTTCATGATTAGCCTGCGTCCTTTCAGGCATGCTCAGGTCTCCAGCAAATTCTTCAGACGATTACGTGTGTATGGAGACCTAACCCTGCAGAAGAGATTAGTTCTTTTTCTTCACCACCCACATCTGAAGTGGTGGCAAAGAGTTCATCATTCTGCGAGCTCCATACGAGAAGGATGGCATAGAAGCCAGTCCATTTCGTTTCACATAAGAGGGGTTAGAGTAAGCATAAGAGTAAGCAGAGAAATTCTTCGAGGACTTATGGACATAATGATTTGAAGAATAATGCACATATCCATAATCCTTAGATCTTCCATGCGAAACAGACGGGTTAGCACGATGATGTTCATATGAGGACTTTGATCCATATGAAGAATTTGGTCCATATGAAGAATTTGATCTGGGGTTCCTATTCTTCACAGGTGGCGTCATGATGACATTCACCTGAAGATTTTCAAGGCATATTTTAGAAACCCAGATTTTCTTCACAGGGGAGCCATTCCTGCAGTTAGTGCCAACATATCTAGCAAATACTTCACCATTCTGATTTTTGAATAGCTTATAGTTGGAGTCAATTGACTCATCACCAGAATGAGGAGATTCACATGCAAATCCAGATAAGTTAGGTGGATCAACTTGAGGTCCCTTTGCAACAACCCATGTAGTTTTGGGGTACTGCTCAGGCTTCCAATATGTACCATCAGCATTGAGTTTCCTCTCAAAGGCGATACCCTCTTTCCTAGGGTTCATGTTGAGGATTTGCTTTTTAAGCACATCACAAAGAGCCTGATGTCCTTTGAGGCTTTTGTACATGCCTGTCGTGTACAATTCCTTCAGCCCTGCATCGTCAGTGATACTAGCAATGTCCTTAGATGAGGAATTAGTGATAGCAGAGTCATGTGAAGAATTTGAAACATTAGCAGCATTTGAACATTCAGGTGAAGAATTAGCAGATTCATGTTCAATGCACTTCAAGCATGGAGGAACAAATTCTTCCTGAGATGCATTGATTTGTTGAGCAAGTAATGAATCGCGCTCCTTCTGAAGATCTTCATAACTCACTCTTAGCTTCTCAAGGTCTTGCTTTCTTTGAAGAAATTCATAAGAAAGCTTCTCATGATTCGATAAGAGAGTGTTATGTTGATCTTGAAGGGTGTCATACTTAGTATGAAGTCTCTGAAGACTTTCAGCCAAAGCTTTTGACTGATCCATTTCCTCACCCAACATATCATCGCTCTTGTTTAGCATATAGTGAGCTTTTTCCAAAGCTCATTGTTGTTTAGTAGCAAGGGAAGCAAGTTTGACATAGCTGGGTCCAAATTCATCACCAGATTCATCATCACTACACTCAGATAGGTAGTATTCAGTTACCTCAGCATATTTTGCCATAAGGCATGATGTAGAAGATGATGATTCTTGTTCGAATGTCATCGTTTTGAGAGATTCCTTGAAGTCCTCAAACCAAGGATCATGACAAGTTCGATGACCTTCATAGACCTCAGAGAGACGGTCCCAGATGAGCTTCGCATGATCGAGATGCATGATATTCCTGAACTGATTTTGTGACAGGCTGGAGCACATGACATCCTTCGCCGTGAGGTTGAGAAGAGTATACTTGCGAATGTCATCAACATCCGCCATCTTGCACAGATCAGTCATGCCAATCTCAGTGACGGTCCACAACTCGCTGTTCATCGCCATGAGGCGTTTCTTCATCATGGCCTTCCACTTGGGATACTCGTGACCGTCAAAGATGGGGCATGTCACCTTCGTCATACCCGCGGTCGACATAACTAAAACTCCAGGTGGTTAAACCAAAATCACACAGAAAAAGGGAGTACCTCGCTCTGATACCAATTGAAAGTGCGTTATATCGACTAGAGGGGGGTGAATAGGCGATTTTTATGAAATTCTTCACTGAGAAATTTGCCGGTGAGGAAATTCCTTAGCGAAGAACTACTAGCAGCGGAATAAGTACTCAAAGGTAAACATAACAGAATACAAGCATAGTCATCATGATGAAATGAAGACAGGCACAGAGTACAGGAAGCGTAATCACATGATAACACAGGATGAAGAAAAACAGACTGAAGAAATTGAACTAAGGAAATCGAGAAAGTCTTCAGTCAAAGTCTTCAAACACAGATATGAACAAACATACAACACAGTTATGAGGAAATGAAAGAGTTGAGGAAATAGAACCAGTAAGCTCGGTGAAGACAATGATTTGGTAGACCAGTTCCAACTGCCGTCTCAGTTGTACGTCTGATTGGAGCGGCTGAGTATTTAAACTCGAGGACACATAGTCCCGGACACCCAGTCAAGGACACTTAGTCCAAGACACCCAGTCCTCACCGTATTCTCCTTGAACTAAGGTCACACAGACCTCGTCCAATCACTCGTGGTAAGTCTTCAGGCGACTTCCAAACCTTCACAAACTTGGTCACCCGGCGATCCACAATTCCTCTTGGATGCTCTAGACCATGATGCCTAACCGTCTGGAAGAAGCATAGTCTTCAAAGGTAACAAGCGTCGGATCCACTCAGGATCAATCTCTTCAGTGATGCTCAATCACTTGGGGTTTGTAGGTGTTTGGGTTTTTAGTTTTTCCTCACTTGATGATTTTTGCTCAAAGTCCTCGGAGGATGGGTTGCTCTCAAATGACAAGTGTCAGTTTCTCTCGGAGCAGCCAACCGGCTAGTGGTTGTAGGGGGCGGCTATTTATAGCCTAGGGAGCAGCCCGACATGATAAGACATAAATGCCCTTCAATGATATGACCGTTAGGTGGATAGATATTTTGGAACAGCTGTCGCATAGCACAGCAACGGTTGGAATTTTGAGTACCAAAATCCTCAGGGCTATCATGTTCCTCACTGTGTAGGCAATCCGCACTGGCGAATTCCTAACTCTTCAGTCAGGACAAATTCCTCAGAGACCAGAAGAACTTCGTCTCTGTCACTAAAGAAATTGACTGAACTGTATGAGATTTCCAATGGCTTCACTCGAAGGGATTGGTAGGTGTAGGATTTTGAGTTGAGCATCACATGGAAATTTTTCCTTAGTATTTTCTCGACCCCCTTTAACAGTACGGTGTTTCCTATGACTCAAGAAAGAGAAAAACAAAACTATGAAAACGAAAGTCTTCAAGCTTCATATTCCTCGCATGAAAGTCTTCAGAAATACCAAAATCTTCAGTCGAAGATATTCATTTTTAGGGGTCGACTTTTCCTGTAAATATCAAACTCCTTATAGACTTATAGACCTGTGTACACTCACACACGCATTAGTCCCTTAACCTATAAGTCTTCAATACACCAAAATTACTAAGGGGCACTAGATGCACTTACATTGTCCACCGACTCGCTCCGTGCCCTGTCGGGCCACACACCAGACCGGGCCAGCCCTGACTCCACTGACAGCTCCATCGAGCCAACCAGGCGAATCTCACCAGACTGCTTTGCCAGGACCAAATCAACCGGCTCCAATCCCGTCGCTACCTGCACCCCAGGCCCACGCCATCTCGATAACATGACAGATGTCGAGGAGGCCCACGCGCCGCCCCCCAGCACATTTTCCGAGCCGCAAGCTGACACCTCCACCCGGCTGGCCGCCTCGCCCCGGGCCAGCTGTCCCCGAGCCGTTGGCTCCACAGATTCCACGGTCAAGTCACGGTCAATCTCTGCAGCAGGCTCCACCTGCCGCAGCCGAACATCATGCTCCCTATCCGGGCTCGCAGCACCTTTATTTTGAACGCAGTCCTGTGCCGCCGCCGGAGCGGATACCGACGACGAGCACCCCGCTGATGGCGGCAAGGCTGCCGCATCGGAACCATTCCTCCTCGCACCCTCAGCTCCACCTTGTCCTTGTCGCCGCGGAGCCCGCCTGTCAGATCTTCCATCTTCCTCCGGCGGTGGAGCCGGCTGGCTAGGCGGCGGCGACAGCTCCGGATCGTCGTCCTCATCCACCACCGGCTCGGCCAGCTTGACAATGCGAATGTTATACCACAACGCTGCCGTCCTCGCCGCCCGCGGGAAGACCCTACCTCGCCGCCGACGAGGCTCCTCCACGTACAACCTCCTCTGCTCCGGGATGCGCTCCGGCCGATCCGTCCTCAGCCACACCTTGTAGCTCGACATGTCGTACCTCTGCGCCGTGCTGTCCACCACTCCAACCACGAGCCCTAGGCCATGGAGGACCGTATTAGCCGTCCTCCTCGTCCACGCGTGCGCCGGCACCCCCACCAGCGCCACCGGCACCAGAAAGGACAACGCCGCTCCGGTAGCCTGCGCCTGCCTCAACATGCTAATACAGAAAGAAGTTTTAAAAAAGAAGAGATTCATGAGGCGGAAAAAATAATTAAAGCTCACCTCTCTGCTGGTTCTGCAAGATGAGGATGCACTAGTCTTCATGAGTTATCTGCTGGATGTCTCCATGGATATGAGGTCCCAGTCTTGCCATTCTCTAGTACGTATAAAATGTAAAACAAGTCCAACGAAATACAAATGTAAGATGATTAAATATACATTTTTTCTCCGGAATAACAATTAAGCTGGACATACCTACCGCTTATATTAAAAATACTAGCCAATTTTGTCATGTTGCTTGGTCAATTGGCTAGTCCTTGTCACATATTTGGACGTTAAGACAATTAAGTGCATGTGTGACCACACACCCTTGAACTCGTCAGTCAATGGTTCGATGTTGTTTTATGTGCTCGAACTACAATATTCATCTCTATCTCTAGCATCCAGCATTTATCCATTCGAAAACATTTCTCAGGTTCAGATCAGTATATTTTTTCTCAACAAATTTGTACTCTAGTACAGGACAGCAAATTTATATATATTATAGCATATTTTCAAACAAATAATAGTATAAGGAGTACTAGTAAAAACGGCCACCTCTATTGCAAAGCAGGTTAAGGTCGACGATTTGGTAACCCTGGCTGCATAGGAAGCTTAATGATAAAACCATCATATTCTGCCCTACATCATCCTGCTCGTCATCTCAGCTCCCTGTTCTGTTTGTCGTGTTTTGTCATTGAGAACAAAAGTCAAGGCAAACCATAATATCTAAGCTACAGCGCCAGTAGAATGAAGTTGACACCTTTGATTCTCATTTTACTACTACTCCCCCCGTAAACTAATATAAGAGCGTTTAGAATACTAAAATAGTGATCTAAACGCTCTTATATTAGTTTACAGAGGGAGTAGCTTATAAGATTTCCCTACATGCACACCAGAGGTAGTAGCCACACCTCTCGACCTTTTGAATTGATGCGTGTTGATAAGTTTGAGCCAAATATGGAACTCTGGGAGTACTCCCTATTGTTCTAAAACGTAAATCTCTTCAGCACATTGACACGCAGAAAATTCTATGCTAATAAATGTATGATCAACAACCACAAGAAGCCACAGGGTAGAGAGAAAGAACGAGTGCCACCGTTAAAGTGGAACCGTGGAACTCAACATTTATCTAGTGGCGTGAGTGTACCATTTCTCTTCTGGATTTTTGTTCGTCCACTCTGAAAACAATCATGAAAACCACTGTTTGTGCCATGTCCGTTCGAGGTTCTTCTGTTAGATTTTGGGCCAAATGATGACGCAGTTTTTGTCCATTCCAGAGTGTCCCATTCTTTGGTAATTGCTCGGACCATACTTAATCATTACAGGGAGTCTAGTTGGAAGAATACTCCTAGTTTTAGTATGAAACAAAAAGAGGTTATCGTCCAGGTTGCATCATACTATTTTTGTTTTCCATGTTTACCATTGTGGAGATCAGTATCAGGTCAAGACTTAACTCTGAAGAATCACAAGGTGCAACAGTTTTTGATTCAAGACTGAACACACTTCATGATTGGGTTCTGAAGAACCAAGGAAGTGAATATACAAGAGAATTGTTTTCATACATAAAGAAGTGAATTGTATTTCTCATTACTGACCAAGATAAAGTGTGCATCGTTCCTTACCAATGAGTTGCATATCAGGATGGTCGCTTCCGGACGTGAATTTGTTTTCTTGAATGTTATGAGAGCCAATCCAAATGTCAACTTTGTACAAGTATCCAATACCTGCATGAATCTGAAAACAAATGTGTACACATATATAAGTTTATCTTACAGCAAGATTCCTTTTGAATGATTTTTTTTGGACTAGTGTCCAATACCTGCAACAATCTGAAAAGAAGTTCACCGTTCCCAAAAAGGCCAAATAAAGCCTAGGCAGTAAGATATCTTCAAAACTCAGACGTTCGACATGGTTAAGAGTGTTGCTGACTATATGTTGGTGCCACATGTGAGTGACCATGATTTTCATTTTTTATGTACTTTTATTATATACAGCTACTCCTTCTGTAACAAAATATAGGACGTTTTTTTGTTTCACGTACAATTGTTAAACACGCCTTACATTTTGTTACAGAGAGAGTGCAATATTGCAATACAAATGCAACATAACATCACACAGTCAAACTTGGTTAGAGGTGGTAGAGTGCACATATATATGGGTTGCCATGTAAAATGTGAAAGGATGGAGTCAAATGCAAGATAATATACATTTTTGTTATTGGAACAATAGTTAATGTTGGACCTACCATGAGTATTAGAAATACTGGTCTATGTTTTCATGCTGCTTGGACAGTTCGCTTGTCCTTGTCAACATGTTTGGACGTTTAGACAATTAAGTGCCCATGTGATCACACACCCTTGAATTCGTCGTAGTTGATGTTGTAGTCATCGGTACAAACTTTTCTATATTTTGAAGTCACTGTAAGAGTTCGCAGAGGCTTCGGTAAAAAATTAAAGTGTAGGCAGAGGCCAGTTAATTTGTCCAGAGAGAAGGATTCCCTCATCAATTCCATGGAGGTTGCCATATCTGCAGTTACAGGTGAACTTTTGAGCAGGTTCATCTCCTTCCTGATGAACAAGTATCGCTCCTCCTTAAGCCATGCACACTCAAAGGAGCAAAAGAAGATGATGGAGAGGTTGCAGCACCTCCTGATGAGGGCTGGCACCATCGTTGAGGAGGCGGACGCACGGTACATAACCAACTCTGGAATGATGACACAGCTCAAGAAGCTCTCAGAGGCCATGTACCGAGGATGCCGCGTGCTGGACACCTTGAGGTACGGAACCCTCCAAGACAGTGGAAGCTTCGACGAGGTTAGCAACGACTCATCCATCAGCTGCTTGTATTTAGCCAAGCGTTCTCGAACAACTGGCAAGGCCGTGCACCTCGAGTCACATGATACCTTGGAAAGCTTAGAAATTGCTGTTGCTAACATGGCAGAATTTGTTGTGCTTCTGGGTGGATGCGACCGCATGTCTCGTAGGCCATACAACGTTTATCTTTACACCGAAAACTTCATGTTCGGCCGGCATGCTGAGAAGCAGAAGCTCTTGAGCTTCTTGCTGCAGCACAGTGACCCTCATGGTGATCATGCACCGGCCATTCTTCCAGTCATAGGTGGTGCCTCGGTAGGAAAGAAAACTTTGGTTGCTCATGTGTGTGGCGACGAAAGAGTTCACTCACGCTTCTCCTCCATTTTGCACTTGAATGGAGACAGCTTTATGAGGATACTTGACAACGGAAGGAGCATGTTTGGGATGGTGCTGGTGGTTATTACGTTTTCTTCTGATATAGGAGACGATGATTGGAAAAAGTTTCACTCCTTTGTCATAACAATGGGCAGAGGAAGCAAGATCATCATCATAAGTAGACTTCAAAGTCTAGCTCGATTTGGATCGGTGAAACCGATTTTCCTAACTGTTCTGTCTTATGACGAGCTGAGGTACCTTTTCAAGACACTAGTATTTGGAAGTGTAGACCCCATGCAACATCCACGGCTCGTAGAAATAGCAGATGAATATGTCAAGGTGTTGCACAGTACACAAGGTTCACTTGTCGCAATAAATATGTTCGCGGATGTGTTGAGAAGGAACCTCAATGTTCAGTTCTGGCGTGGTATATTGGAAAGGGGGTTACGAATGGTTAAAAGAAACCTCTCCATATACGGTGTGCACCCAACCATCCTTATAGAACAAGGCCATCCGGTGGACATAACGGACTTTGCTTTGCATCCACTTAGCATGACACGTTATACAGTTAATGTTTCAACCAAGAAGGAATCGCCAAGCGTGACATTTGGCCAATTGATAACAGATCCTAGTGTTAGACCGAAAGAAGATTTCATTTTAATTTCATGGGAATCAAGGATACCCCCTCATACCTCGTTTGCTCGTTTTGTTACGAGTCATGCTCAGGATACACATGAAGGGCCAGGGAGGAAGCGACGAGGAGTGCCTATGTAATTTTGTTTCAGAGCTCGCATAATGTAACCCATGTTGTACTTTCCGATGCATGAAAATAAGATGTGTTCGTGTGGCCATGGACAAACCATTTTAAAGAGTGATTATATACCATTAAACTAAATGTGTTGGAGATCTCAATTGTAAGTAAAACAGTACTATCAGATCCAACGACCCCACCCCCCCTCCACTCTGCACTTTCTAGATAACAAAAAACATCATCTTGCACCATGGAATGAATCTAATCCATATAGGTAGGTGAGTAAACTTAACTGAAATAAGAAGTGAATATTCAAATGTTGTCTATTTGAAGGACTGTGAAACTTCATAACATTCAGAACTCACTTTAATTTGAAGCTGGCCAAAACAGGATAAAAGCATCATTGCTTCGCCTCGTCATCTGTTCAAGAGTGATTAAATGTATCCAACGGCATGATTCTACCCGTCATTTACCATTTCCTTGTTGTCTCTAGTTTGCTGTTTAAGCCAGTTTTAGCTGCTAATCTTAGCTGAACTAACTGCCAAGTGCCTAATGTGACCGTTGCGGAAGTATATCGCCCCAGCTAATCTTTGGCAGAGAATTCATTTTGGGCCACTCGGTCCTCCTTGAGGCCGCCCTGTTCGATTTTGGGCCACAGTGATAGCGTTTCTTTGGGTAAATTTTAGACTATCTCATGCTTCGGCAATTTTTCTGACTGTACTCAGTACATGGAGCAAATACACAGGGGGTACCTAACAATTTCCTGTAGGATGACTACTTTTAGGTTTTTTAATAACAAAACCAAGTTGGATCCCAGTATTTGCTTTTCCATTTTTACCATTGTGAAGATCAACGTCAGGACACTAAGAATGCACACAGTGCGACAATTTCCGATTAAAAGCTGAATTAGTACAAAATAAGCCGCACAGAGATTAAGGGCAAATGTAGAAACAAACTAGTTACATGTGCTCAGAAAAATTATTAAGGTATAGAGTTGTGATTCTAATCACTGACCAAGATAAAAGGGCGCATATCATTTCTTTGTCAATGAGCTGCGCGCTGCTTCTCTCCACTGAAGCTCATCTGAAAAAACACAAACAATTTTCAAGTGAAACACTGCACATACATTTTTTTTCCCGAAAAAGGGGGTCTCCCCGGCCTCTGCATCAGAGTGATGCATACGGCCATCTTATTAACCAAATAAAAAGGTTCCAACAAGATTCGAAAGTCTTCAACTGTAAAAACTGAAAAGAAAGCTCACACAGAGCCAAACTGGGCTAGAAACACAAACTAGCCAAGAAAAAACGCCACAACCGGCTGGCTAAAGATAGATAGGTAAACTAATTGCCTATCCTATTACATGACCACCATCCAAACCGGTTGAAGATATCCCGAGCTACCATCTCCCAGCGGATAGATCCAGTAACCAAATGCTCCCTGGCCTTCATCGGAGTGAGTAGCGATCACGAACGGATCACAGCCGTGGCTCGGAAAATAACCTGCAAAAAGTGAATACATGATATTCTGTTAAAAACCAAATCATTTCTGCAATTCCAGATAGTCCACAGCAAAACGCAAACTCCAACACGAATATGTATCGCTAAGTCAGGTTCAATCCCATTAAGCCATGTCCCAAATAACGTGTTGACAGAATTCGGTGGAGTGATATTAAAAGCAATGTGGACCGTCCGCCAAAGGACTTTGGCCAATAGGCAATCAAGAAAGAGGTGTTTGATCGTCTCATCCTGATCACAGAAACTACACCTAGTCGGTCCTGTCCAATTATGCTTTATCAAGTTGTCCTTGGTTAAAACAACTTGTTTATGAACAAACCCCATAAACACTTTTATTTTCAATGGAACTTTGACAGCCCAAACATGCTTGGAGGTAGGAATGGAGTTCGAATTAATAACATCAATATACATTGATTTAACTGTGAATACTCCAGACCTAGTCAGTTTCCAGCGTAATTCATCGGGTTGTTGAGAAAGCTGAACCTCCATCAGTCTCCTAACTAGACGGAGCCATTCTTCCCAATGATTTCCCGCTAGCGACCGTCTGAACTGCATATTAAGGGGGATAGATTGAAATACCGTTGCAACGAACACCTCACGTCGTTGAACAATACGATATAAAGACGGATATTGAATGGCCAAGGGTGTCTCGCCGAGCCAAGTATCCTCCCAGAAGCGTGTACTAGCGTCGTTGCCAATAACAAACTTTGTCCTATTAAACAAGGATTGTTTGGCTTTCATCAGTCCTTTACAGAAAGGCGAGTCAGTCGGCCTGACTGTGACCTGGGACAAGGTTTTTGTCTGTAGGTACTTGCTACGAAGGATTTGCGCCCACGTGGCATCAGTCTCAGAAGAGAGCTTCCACAGCCACTTACTAAGAAGGCATCTGTTCTTAACTTCAAGATTCTCAATACCAAGACCCCCTTGGTCTTTCGGTCTACAGATGATATCCCATTTAGCAAGCCGGTATTTTCTTTTTAGTTCATCACCCTGCCAAAAGAAACGCGATCGATAAAAGTCCAGTCTTTTCCTAACACCAACTGGGACTTCAAAGAACGATAAGAGAAACATAGGCATACTCGTGAGCACCGAATTTATCAGAATTAATCGGCCTCCGTATGACATGAGCTTACCCTTCCAGCAACTTAGTTTCTTCTCAAATCGGTCTTCGATGCACTTCCATTCTCTGTTTGTCAGCTTACGATGGTGGATTGGAATACCTAGGTAAGAGAAAGGTAAATCCCCCAACTCGCACCCAAACAATTGCCTATAAGCCTCCTGTTCGTCTTTGGCTCTACCAAAGCAGAACAACTCGCTCTTATGAAAGTTAATCTTTAACCCGGTCAATTGTTCGAAAAGGCATAACACCAACTTCATATTTCTCGCCTTGGCCAAGTCATGCTCCATAAAGATGATTGTATCATCAGTGTACTGAAGGATGGATACACCTCCATCAACAAGATGAGGTACCAAGCCACCTACTTGACCATTCTCCTTAGCCCTGCCTATCAAATTGCTAACATATCAACCAAAATGTTAAACAGGATAGGGGACATCGGATCTCCTTGTCTTAGGCCTTTATGTGTCTGGAAGTAATGACCAATATCGTCATTCACTTTAATTCCCACACTCCCTATTTGCGTAAATGATTCAACCTGGCGGCGCCAGGCCTCATCAAAACCTTTCATACGCAATGCATGTTGGAGGAATGGCCATTTGACCTTATCGTACGCTTTCTCGAAATTCACCTTAAAAATTACTCATCTAATTTTTTGGAATGGATTTCATGGAGCGTTTCATGAAGGACGACCACCCCTTCAAGGATGTTTCTGTCCGGCATGAAAGCAGTTTGGGATTGTTGCACCACATAATGCGCAATCTGTGTGAGCCTATTAGTCCCGACCTTGGTGAAGATTTTGAAACTAACATTGAGAAGGCAGATCGGTCTGAACTGCTCAATTCTCACATCATCCGTTTTCTTAGGAAGCAGTGTGATAGTTCCAAAATTCAAGTGAAATAAGTGAAGCTGTCCAGAGAATAGATCATGAAACATAGGTAGCAAATCCCCCTTAATAATGTGCCAGCACTTTTTGTAGAACTCGACCGGGAATCCATCCGGTCCGGGAGCCTTATTGTTTTTCATATGTGCAATAGCATCAAACACCTCCTTCTCTGAGAACGGGGCTACCAGAATATCATTATCAGCAGCCAATAGTTGAGGCACATCCTCAGTCCTGGACTCATCAAGGGACACACAATTATCCTCCGGAGGTCCAAATAACTGCCTATAATACTCGGTTATATAGGTTTTTAGGTTATCCTGTCCTAAAATAGTGCCCTCATCTTGTTCAAGTTGAAAGATTCTCTTCTTTCTATGCTTACCATTAGCAATCAAGTGAAAGAATTGAGTATTCGCGTCCCCTTGGACCACTTCACGGACCTTAGCCTGCAATGCCCACTTCAATTCTTCTTCGCGGAGAAGTTCTTTCAACCTCTTCTCTGCCTCAGTTTTAACCTGAAGCTCAGCTGGCAGCAAAATCGTGGATTCGACCTTTATGTCTAGCGTCTGTATAAGAGAAAGGAGCCTGTCCTTTTCAATCTTATACACCCCACTAAGGTGCTTAGCCTAACCCCGTAAAAAACTTTTCAAATTCCTAATCTTATTCTGCCAACGCTCGACCACAGTTCTACCTCCTGCACCCTTAGCCCATTCCCTGGCAATCAGGTCCAAGAACCCTTCACGTTCGAACCAGGCCATCTCGAATGAAAAGGTGTTTTTGTTTCCCACGTGGTTCGTCTCCCCTGAGTCTATGAACAAGGGTGTGTGATCGGATATGCCCCGCAAGAGAGCTTGAACCGTAACAAGAGGGAACTTCTGTTCCCACTCCACGCTCGCGAGAACTCGATCAAGCTTTTCGTATGTCGGGTTTGGCATAGCATTAGCCCAGGTAAACTTTCTACCAGAAAGCTCTATCTCCCTCAGATCCAAGCTTTCAATAATGGTATTGAACATAAACGACCACCTGCCGTCAATGTTATCATTATTCTTCTCCTCTCTCCTCCTAATGATATTGAAATCACCCCAACTAAAACTGGAAGCTGCTCAGACCCACAGATTCGAACAAGGTCCGCCAGAAACTCCGGTTTAAGCTCGGGCTGTGTGGCACCATAAACCGCCACCAAAGCCCAGTTGAAACCATCAACTTTAGACCTGACTCGAAACTTAACCGCGAAGTCCCCCATCACTACACTTCGGACTTCAAGCGAATCATATCTCACACCCAGCAAGATACCACCCGATCTTCCTCGCGGAGGGAGGCAATGCCAATCGAAATCAACACCACCCGCAAGAGAGGAAAGAAACTGGGGCGCAAAGTTATCTCTACCAGTTTCCTATAGAGCAATAAAATCTAAACGATGCTCCAGAGATGCCTTAGCAAGAAACCTTCTTTTAGCCAAGTCTTTCAGACCTCTGCTATTCCAAAAGATTCCTTTCATAACTAATCATGAAATTTTTTAGTAGTCCGAATCCTAGCACTCCTACGAACTGCAGAATCGGGATAAACTTCCATTCCCACTTGCGCTTTGGTTTAGTAGGTTCTGTCTCCCGATCCTCATAACCGGGCTCAGCAGTACTAACAACTGCATTATCTATGGGCACATCATCGTCCTCAGACTCATTATTGGAGGGTGCTAGATCCACACACAGATTATCGAGCACTCTGACCCCTAACGCATCAATCTCATCATCATTCATGGGTTTTACCACTACGAGATTACGAATAGTCTCTAAGGCACACTCCGCCTCCAAATCTAACAGATCATTCACCGAATTGGAAATCTCACTATCAGTAGCCCCTAGTGAAACTCCTAATTGGTTTGCATTATTTATAATTTCCTCATTAGAAAATGCAATAAAGAATTAGATATGTTGACGGACATACCCGTAGAGATCTCAGCATCATGAAGCTTGGCCGCCCTCATAGCGCACCTCTGCTGCATGTCATCAACCTCCGGAAGCTCCTGAATGCGAGCACTCATCCGTCTCCCCGTCGAGACCGGGTCAGGGATCCCGCCAAAAGCAACGACCTCCTCCCTAGTAAAGCCTCGCGCTGAATCCCGCAAAGGGTTAACCAAGGTTACCGGAGCAGGCGGCTGCGGGCTCCCATGCCCCTCGGACAAGTGCCCCACACCGAGGCCCAGGGCCACGGGCACGTCGGGAGAGAGGATGGCGGGGGCCGCCTGCCCGAGCCCTCCTCCCACCCCACCCCTCGGCACAGACTGGAACGCTGTCGTCGTAGGAGACGCGGTCCTCCTGACCGCCGAAGAGGAAGGAGGAGCCAGGGCCACCTGCCCCAAACCCCCCTCCCCCAGCGCCACTGGAAGCGCGGGCGCCGTCGCCACGACCGGAGGAGAAAGAGCCGAGGCCTCCTGCCTCGGGCCCCCTCTCCCAGCACCAGCCGACCCCATCGTGACCGGCGTCGCCGGCGTCGAGATAGGAAGGAGAGAAGTCGAGGCCACCTGCCCCGAACCCCCTCCCCCAAGCCCCACCTCGGACGCAGTCGTCATCTCCGGAGCCTCAACCACAGGTGAAGCAAGGGAAATAGAAGCAACCACCGGCTCCACCTCCCCAACTCCATCCAAAGTCCTCGCCGACGATGCCCTCACCAAGCGTCCATCCAAGGATCTGCAAGCACCCTCGAACTCCAACAAAGGGAGCGTATGTTCAAACACATCATCAGAATCTACCCGGTCACTCCAAAGTCTGGGAGGGGCAGAGGCTGGCTCAAAGGACCCAAAACACAACGAAGTCATAGGCACCGATGGTGAGGGTGCTGGCTCAACCCCGGTCCCATCCCCGGGCAACTAAGCATCAGGGCAAGAACCGTTAGACCCCTCTCGTGTCGACTCATCAGTCGGTGCCCCCTTGGCTCCCGCACTATCGTCACCCTCGTGCATATCAACATCGTGCCCATTAATCGCCTCAGCAAACAGATCCGTGTCCTCAAACTCGATCTCGAGCGGAAACACCTCTCCCCTATAAGTCCAGTTGACCGCATCAGGCACGAACTCAACATCCAGAATGCTCACTAAAATCCAGGCCGCTCCATGAGCATGGGTAAAAGCCATATCCACTTTCTCTGTCTTCCCAACCATAATACCCATACTGGCCACAACTCGAACATCCTGCAAAGGCTTAGATGGAGCCCCCGAAAACCTCAACCAGACCTCCGTAAGCGGCTTTCCCTTAGGCTCCACCTTCTTCCACTCGTGAAACTCCAGAATGCACTTAGTGCCAGGAACTCTACACAAGCAAAAGCTCAGCAGTCTCTGCAAATCATCCACAGTGGGGAAATCAACCTTAAAAACATTGGCCTCGAGAGCAACCAGCTCCCATTGGAAGTCCCTCGGTGCCAGCTCCTGAAGCCTCCGCACAATCAGAGCCTCAGTTACCTCACCCTAGGTAGCTTTCACAACCCCGGTGGTCAAGCTCAGTGTCTCCTCCGGAATCTCTCTCGCGGCCGGGGACTCAAAGAACATTAGCTCAGCACAATAAACTCCATACATTGTCAGAGAAGGAGCCTGGTCACGCAATAACGGGCAATCCCCCGAGGCATGTGCTGGCTTGCCACACGACTCACAGTAGACCCGTCACTTTTCCAGGCATAACCACGACCTCCTCCCGTGGAAGAGGAACCATGATGTTGTCCATCTCCATACTCATCATACCCATCGTCCCCCCACTGGCCTCGGAGCGGACCATGGGACTCTCTAGTGTTTGAATTCTGCCTCGTCTGTGACAGTCCCGACCGGTTTTGAGCCGGCCTCGCGATGAAGTGAGGCAGAGGTGTGGCACGAGGTTGACCACCCGTAGGCGTTGGCACGACCCCAAAGGCAGCACCACCCTAGCCAGCAGCAGCTACACCGGCCACGCCGCTTGAGGCCGAGGCCCACCATGACCCGCGGCCGGCTAAGCAACGGGCGCCACACCCGGCGCCGGAGGCCTCAGCCCGCCCCTTCCAGCCGCAGTTTGCATGGGCACTTGCCCCGGCGGCCGCACGCTCAAGTGGCCATTGCCACAGCCCGGGTTACCCAGAGGAACACCCCCGCCCGCCGGCGGCCTCTGGCCAAGCGGCGCCAGGGCTCCACGCCCGGCACCCACTGCCGGCGGCGGAGCCGCCCCGCCCCGTCCTGCTGGAGCGGATGAGGCAATCTTCTTGGCTGGTAGCGGCGCAGCCCTGCGGCCAGCCATGTTCAGGAGAGGTCGGATCCTCCTTGCCCGACGAGCACCACACACCGGGAAACCACGAGTCCCGCGCCTGTGAACCCTAGGACCAGCAGGAGACGGCGCACGACGGATAGAAGATCGATCACCCGCGTACGTGCATGGGTTAGCGATCCAGGCAGGATTATGGTCCGGTACAGCATGGGCCTCATACCCATCTGACCCTGGCCCATCTCCTCGCGGACCCAGCTCCCTCCGAGCCGGCACAGCACATCCCATCAGGCGTTTCAAACGCAGCGATCTCATCTCCGAGATCCCGGTCACCGACACGGCCATCACGGGCGCCGCCGGTGCCTGACGAACGTTGATCCGCCTCGCATGCTTCCTCTTCTTAACAGTAATCCACGACTCCGGCCTAATCATATCGAATAGCGTATGATTCGGAAGACTCACCTTAGGTAGGGGACCCTTCCAAGGTCTGAGCGCCGACACCGCCGTCCTCCGATGAACAACGCATCAGATCATCTCTTTCTTCTAGCCCGCGTGAAGACCGATTCGCGCCGGATCGTCCAATGGTAGAACACGATCGATCGTCGTTGCCACTTCATCTTCGTTATAACCTGAATTGAAAAATTCACAAATGAAATCCGAAGGTGTCGGTGAGGGCGGCGACTCCGCCGGGGATGCATCCCCATCGTCGTCCGTGTCGTCCTCGTCGGAGTCGGTGAGAGCCCAAAACCACCCGCCGACGCGCCGGCGATCACCGGCGGCGGACGGCACCATCGCCGTCGCGTGCATGGGCGTCCGCCCTGTCGCCCGCCCAGTCGCCCTCATCGCCTCACGGTCGCGTGCACGTGGTGTTGATGTACATGGGATGTCATTCCCTCCAGAGGTAGAGAGTGAACCAAATATAAAAGGGGGCGATTGTGCAGCTAGTTAAGAAACAACCTCTCAGCCTTTGCTAACCCATAAAATTAGGCTAACTAATGGGCCATATATCCTGTGAAAGAGAATTGCCCCTTGGTAAGGGGTGGCCAGAAACCAGGATGGTCCCCAAGAGGATTCCCTCGTATGTATAAAAATGTAAGGTGTTCAACAAAAGACAAATGCAAAGATGTTTAAATATACATTTTGCAACGGGACAGTAATCAATTTAGACCTAACGTAAATATTACAAATACTAGTTGGTTATTTCTTTTCAATGCTGCTTGGAAAGTTCACTGGTCCTTGTCACGTCTTTGAGCTTTAAACAAAGTATGCGTGCCTTTCACCCACCCACCCACCCACCAAGTCGTCCAGGGACACTTTGTTTAAATGCGACTGATACTTCAAGACTTGCAGAGGCCAGCTTAGTTAATTTTTCCAGGGATCAACCAGCATCTTACCTCATCAATCCTGGCCATGGAGGTTGCCATATCTGCAGTTGCAAGTGAGCTTGTAAGCCGGTTCATCTCCCTCCTGATGAACAAGTATCACTCCTCCAGCCATGGACAATCAGAGGAGAAGGTGGTAGAGAGGTTGCAGCATCTCCTGCAGAGGACGCACCTGTCAGTGTACAAAAAGAGGGGTGCATTTTTGTACCCCTATACCTGTGCACGGGCAGTCGGAGCTGCGCCTACGGTGGCGCCAAGCAGAATAGGGGAGGTGAGCCAAGGTAAGACCAAAGCCCAAGATAATAAGAGCAACGCCAAGGCCAAGACCACAAAGAGCAAAGGGACAAAGCAGGTTCCCCCGGCAAGACCCTTGCCGGGGCAGCCTCAGCAGCCCTGGCAAGATCCTTGCCGGGACAGCTCGCCCCGCACCAACAGAGCGGGCCACCCTTGAGCCCACGGTCTCCAACATCACGTTGGGCCAGGGCTCGAGAGGCACCTCCGTGGTGTCATGCAGATCTTTGTGAAGACATATTCAAGATCAGATGAGGAATAGAAGACGACGATCCTCAGCAGGATCCTTGCCGAGGAAGGCCACCAGACCCCAGGCAAGGCCCTTGCTGGGGACGACAGCGCGCCACGGCAAGACCCTTGCCGGGCCACCCGGCAAGGCCCTCACCAAGGACGCCAACAGGGCCACCGCCAGGCCCACGCCAACCAAGCTTCCACCACCGTTCGCATGCAGCTGCCAGCCCAACCAGCTGGGCGGGCACCTGCGTGGCAACATGCAGCTCCCAGGCCAACTCATCGAGCGCCTGCGTGGCGGCATGCAAATCTTCGTGAAGGCTCCGCCACTGCGCCACCTCAGCTGCCTGCCTGCCTACATGGCACCACGCGCCTCACTGGTCAGGGCACGTGTCAAAGCGAGGAGGAGCTGCGACGGACGGGATGGGCCTCGCCCCCGTCCTCAATAAAGCAAGGGGACACCTAAGCTACGCATTAAATGCGTCTTGTCCTGTAATACGAGCGATAAGCTCTGGGCACTGTACGCCTTTCCACCTCCTGTGTGCCACTGTGGCAGCCCCTTCCGACTATAAAAGGAGGCCCATGGCATACTGGAGAAGGATTCGGCTCTTTCGAACCACGCACTGACCACAGCTAGTTCAAGAGCTCAAGAACTCTCTGAAATACACCCACCAAAGCAGGACTAGGGTTTTACTCATCCTCGTGGCCCGAACCTGGGTAAATGATCCTTGTGCCTGCTTTTCTCGCAACCCCGCGCCCCGGCAACAGTAGTAGGGATTCTTGTGATCCCATAGGTGTCGTTCCACACCGACATCTTTGGCGCGCCAGGTAGGGGGCGCAATTGTGAGAATCTGGTCTAGTAGTTAGCCTAGCAGTTCTTCATCGCCCTTGGCTCCTGAGAAGGAGGCGGCCGGAGGAACGATGCCTGCTCGGCAGCAGAAAAGCTAAGTCATTCAGTTTTGAGTTATTTCCTCCTATACATAAGGTTATCGTCCTCGGAGATTTCGCCTATGTATGAGAAACCTGCATGCAAAGGGGCCCTCCCGCAATTGGCAATGCCCTTGTTCTGTTTCGAGTCCGCTCAACAGCTCAAAGCGGCCGCGTCGAGAGTGGCGGGGTAGCCTTCCGCACTTGGCAACGCTCCCGACTCTGACTTGAGTCAAGCTCGACAGTTCGGGAGGCAAGGTGGTTCGCCCGGCAGCAAGCACACCCCGCAGGCCAATGGGGACCCATCCCCAAGATGCCGCCTTGGGTTTACGTGCCGGCGAGCATACCCAATAACATAGGGACGACATACAAAGGAAAATCGAACAGGAAAATAACATGCATAATACTGAAAGTGCTGCAGAGTTATATTACATCGAATTGTTGCTGCGGTTCTAACTAGTGATAGTGATTGTCTTGGTTGTGAACCTGCAATGGTGATAAAGAACGGGATGCCTAATCCCAGCGCTGACCCTCCACCCTCTAAATTTCGCCGACTCGGCCGATGATGGGCTTGATGCGCTCCCTGAGCAGCGCGAGGTCAGTACCCTCCGGCAAGCTCTCCAGCGCGGCGTCGAAGTCGAGGTCGGGGTACCAGTGCGCCACCTTGGTGAGAACCTTGGTCATGGCACCCTGGCAAAGCCTCCGGGACTCGTCGGCCCGTGAGGCCGCCCGGTTGGCGTGGAGCCGCTCTAGAGAGCCGACAACCTTCTCAAAGAACATGGTCAGGCTGCAATTGGCGCTCACGCTCCGCTCCGGGACATACCTCACGTCCAGCATCCCCATGATGGCCAGCTGCGCGGCGGCCTGGTTGGCGACGGTGGCGAGGCGATCGAGCCAACGGTTCTCGCCCTCCACGTGATCCGCGAAGTTGAGGCCCTCGTTCTTCCGCAACTGCTTCTCGGCCTCCAGCTCTTGGCCAGGGTCCCCTCTCGGGTTTTGGCCTCCGACAGCACCTTCTCGAGACCCTCCAGCTTCAGCTTGAGGTCTTTGATGGAGTTGTTGGCCCCGGAGAGCTCCCTGCTACGTCTCGAGCTAGCATTGGTTTTCCCCGAAGAGGAGGGGGTGATGCAGCACAGTAGCCGTAAGTATTTCCCTCAGTTTTTGAGAACCAAGGTATCAATCCAGTAGGAGGTCACGCGCAAGTCCCTCGTACTTGCACAAAACGGTAGCAACTCGCAACCAACGCTTAGGGGTTGTCAATCCCTTCACGGTCACTTACGAGAGTGAGATCTGATAGAGATAATATTTTTGGTATTTTTGGTATAAAGATGCAAAGTGAAAAGTAAAAGAAAAACAAGTAAAATAAAGTAATGGAGATTGATATGATGAGAATAGACCCGGGGGCCATAGGTTTCACTAGTGGCTTCTCTCAAGAGCATAGATATTCTACGGTGGGTGAACAAATTACTGTTGAGCAATTGATAGAATTGAGCATAGTTATGAGGTTATCTAGGTATGATCATGTATATAGGCATCACGTCCGTGACAAGTAGACCGACTCCTGCCTGCATCTACTACTATTACTCCACTCATCGACCGCTATCCAGCATGCATCTAGAGTATTAAGTTAAAAACAGAGTAATGCCTTAAGCAAGATGACATGATGTAGAGGAATAAATTCATGCAATATGATAAATACCCCATCTTGTTATCCTCGATGGCAACAATACAATACGTGCCTTGCAACTCTTTCTGTCACTGAGTAAGGACACCGCAAGATTGAACCCAAAGCTAAGCACTTCTCCCATTGCAAGAACTACCAATCTAGTTGGCCAAACCAAACGGATAATTCGAAGAGACTTGCAAAGATAACTCAATCATACATAAAAGAATTCAGAGAAGATTCAAATATTATTCATAGATAAGTTGGATCATAAACCCACAATTCATCAGTCTCAACAAACACACCGCAAAAAAGAAGATTACATCGAATAGATCTCCACGAGAGAGGGGAGAACATTGTATTGAGATCCAAAAAGAGAGAAGGAGCCATATAGCTACTAGCTATGGACCCGAAGGTCTGAAGTAAACTACTCACACTTCATCGGAAGGGCTATGGTGTTGATGTAGAAGCCCTCCTGATGGATGCCCTCTCCGGGGGAGCTCCGGAACATGCCCCAAGATGGGATCTCATGGATACAGGAAGTTGCGGTGGTGGAATTAGGTTTTTGGCTCTGTCTTTGGTCTAATGGGGGTACGTAGGTATATATAGGAGGAAGGAGCACGTCGGTGGACCTCCGAGGGGCCCACGAGGCAGGGGGGCGCGCCCAGGGGGGCGCCCTCCACCCTCGTGACCTCCCCGGAAACTTCTTGGAGTAGGGTCCAAGTCTCCTGGATCACGTTTGGTGAGAAGATCATGTTCCCGAAGGTTTCATTCCGTTTGGACTCTGTTTGATATTCTGTTTCCTCGAAATACTGAAATAGGCAAAAAACAGCAATTCTGGGCTGGGCCTCCGGTTAATAGGTAAGTCCCAAAAATAATATAAAAGTGGAAAATAAAGCCCAATATAGTCCAAAACAGTAGATAAAGTAGCATGGAGCAATCTAAAATTATAGATACGTTGGAGACATCACTCCCCAGCCTTGCTGACGACCGCACCCTGCGCCTCTGTCAGGGCACTGTTGAGCGTGTCCTTTTCCTGGGAGAGCTTCAGGGTCTGCTCCTTTAGCTCATCGTGCTCCGCCTCCAACTCCTCCACCTTGCTAGCGTGAACCTGGGCCTGGGCATTGAGTGCCTCTTTGTGCCTCTGCTCCAGCTCACTGGTCCGCTGCAAGACAAGCTTCTCCACCTCTGCATCCTTTCCATGAAGCATGGCGGCAAGCTTCTCCTTGCGTGCAGCGAGGTCCTCCTCCTGGGAGTTCAGTGCGGCCTCGTGCTGGGTCCGGGCAGCTTTGGCGGCCGCGACCAAGTTCCTCGCCGTCTCTTGAGCTTTCTCGATGTCGGCGAGCTTCATGGTGAGCTCTACGTCGCGTTTTGCCAGCTCGCCCTGGGCAGCCTTGAGCTCCTTGTGGGCCTCGCGGAACCAGTCCTGCGTTTCGGCAACGCGCTTCTGGAGGTCCGCCTCCGCCTTCTCCACCACTGCCGTCCTGGACTTAGCCTTGTCTAGGCAGGCGCGGTGGAGCGCCTGGAGCTTCGGAAGCTGGCGCCCATGGCGTGGAGGAGCCGCTCTTCCTGCGAACCGTCGCCGCCAACGATCGGCTCGTCGACGACTTCAAGCCCGGTAGCGGCAAGCACTTCGTCGTTGAACACCTCTCCCTCAACGGGCGTCCTGGTGCTCGACGCTCCTGGAAGGTGGACGAACAAGTCGTCGCTCACCCTCAGGTACTTGCCGGAGCCGGAAGCAGCAGAAGAGGAAGGCTGGTCACCAGCCACTTCCTCCTCCTCCTCAGCAGCGGCCCCGCCGGCCTCTCCGGCAGGCCCCTTGCCGGTCTCCTCAGCGGCAGCCTTGCCGTCCTCCCCGGCAGGCCCCTCGGCGGCGTCCTCGGCAGCGCCCTTGGAGGCCTCCTCGGCGGCGATCTTCTCGACGTCCGCCTCGGCGGCCTTGGTGACGCCCTCGATGACGGCGTCCACGTCCTCTGGGTTCACCGAGGAGGAATCTAGAAGCCAAAGAAGGGGTGAGGCAAGGCCAGGACCAAGAGCCGGAAAGGAAAAGAAGCAGGGACAAACGGCGAACGACTTACCTGTGCCAGTATGTGGCTGGGAAACGGAAGTTCCCTACCCGCCAACATTTGGCGTCGAGGCAAAGCCGTCGGTGCCCAAGTTCTCCTCCTCCTCCTCCATGTGCGTGGACTCGGTGCCTGGCGCCCTTGTCGGGGACGCCCCTCAGGGCGGTGTGGTCGATGAGGGCGGCGTGTTGGGAGTAGCCCTCTATGGCTCCTCCTGCTGCTGCTCTCCTCCTGCATACCTAGCAAGGTCAGCACCAAAGTGTTGTGCCCCTAACACGTGTCGACGGGCGAAGAGTGATGAACTTACGCTGGGGGCTATGCCAGGGGTTGCTGTCCGGGCTGCTCAACACCACCAGTGGCACCCCCGAAGTACCAATTGGGGGCTGGCCACCCGCCGAGACCTTGGCCCTCTTCACTCTCTGGGCCAGCGTCTCCACATCCCTGCAAAGATGAAGACAAGTCAAGATGAGCAACACAGATTGAGGAGCAGAGATAACGAAAAGGAACCAGATACTTACTTGTCGTCCGCCTCCTCCTCTGCTATTTTCCTCTTCCTCCTCGGGCTGAGGGATCCATAGTTGAAAGTAATCTCCGTATCGACATCCGCCGGAGGAGGAGAAGGAGGTGGTGTCCGGACATGCGTGGACGAAGAAGGGGCGGCTGTCTTCTTCTTCACCGCGGCCTTCGCCGGCTACTTTGCCGCTGCGGCCCTCGTGTGGCGCCCGGATCCCTCCAAGGTCAGCTGTGGCCGCGCAGCCCTGCCAGGCCGGACCGGCTCGCCGGAACTGACCCACCACAGGACTCGCCCTCTCCCCATAGCCGGCTTCGGGCCTGCGGTGTCAGCCTCCTCCTCCGACGACTCATCGGTCACATCTTCAACCAGAGGAGCCTCGATGCCGGCGCTGCTGGCTCCCCGGCGGCCGCCGCCCATCGGGCAAGCTCCTCCTCCTCCGTGGCCGTCGCGGCCTTGTCCTCCACACCGCCGGCGTTGCCGGCCTCCTCGGCAAGTTGTGCCTCCCTCGCCCTGGTGGCAATGTAGTCCAGCTTCGCCTGGGTGGTGTCCTGGACAAGCAGCCGCTCGGCGTCGGCGTTGACTTACCCCTCATGCAGAGTGTCGAAGAACTGCTGCACCTCGGCATCCTCCGGCTCCTTCTAGCTCGGGTCAGGACTATGCGCGTTGCAGTCCGCATCATGACAATGATATCGGACTGCGTGAGTTATTGCACAACGGGACCACCCCCGGCCTTCGCGGCGGCCCTCACGACCTTGCCGGTCCGCTTGACCTCACCGTCGCGGCCCACGTCAAGCTGAAAGAGCCGCTGGCAGAAATGGGCGTGCCCCATCATGGTGAAATTATGGTCAAGGCCGGGATGAAGCCGCATGATGTCGGCGGGGTTCGTGAAGAGCCAGGCTGGCCTCCCCTTGTTATGCAGTGGAGCGATCCGGCGGCGGATGAAGTCCGCCCCGATCATCTCAAGGGTGAGGCCGGCCTCGGTGAGCTGGAGGATCCTGGTGGTGACGACCGTGAGCTTCTCGTCGTCAGCATCGACGTTGCTCCAATCGCTTCTGCGGACCGGCGGCGCCCGGGGAACTTCGCAGAACACCGGCGGGTCCTTCTCCTTGATTCAACACCACTGGCCCCGCCATTCTTCCCACCTCTCCTTCATGGCACCCTCCGGATACGCCCCTTGGATCTTGAGACCCAGGCAATGCAACCGGAGATGGTGCCCCCTGGTTGGATCCGAGGGGAGAAGTAATGGCGGAAGAGCGCCGTGTTGGGGTGCACCCCGGTGAAGCCCTTGCAGAGATGCGCGAAAAGGGCCATGTATGGCACCACATTCGGAGTAAAATCCAGAAGGCGGAAGCCAAAGGTATGCATGACGTCGCTGAAGAAATCAGAGAAGGGAGGACAGAGCCCGCAGGAAAAATAATCGACAAAGAAGGGGTACCGATTTGGGGCAGCCTCGGTGCAGTCAGCGGGGATGACACGCGTGGCTGGATGCCCCGAATCGCCCCCCCCCCCCCCGTCTTCACTCCCAACAGGGGCCTGAAGGAGTCCCGAAGCTCGAACACGTCGACTGTCGAGGGGAATAAGGCGTACTGCGTCCGCTGCACCGCCAGTGCACTCTCCGGCGGCTCCGTGGCTCTAGCGTCCTTGGTCACTCCCTTGCCCTTGGTGGATTTTGGTGCCATGGCGGCTGGGGGAGGAGGGCAGGATAGAGGGCGGCGGAAGCGCAACGGCGGCGAGTAGGATCGAAGCTTGGAGAAGAAGAGGAAGGTAGACGGAGGTTTCCGAGATTGGGGTTGCGCGTGTTGGGGAACGTAGTAATTTCCAAAAAAATCCTACGCACATGCAAGATCATGGTGATGCATTGTAACGAGAGGGGGGAGTGTTGTCTACGTACCCTCGTAGACCGAAAGCAGAAGCGTTAGCACAACGCGGTTGATGTAGTCGTACGTCTTCACGATCCGACCGATCAAGTACCGAACGCACGACACCTCCGAGTTCAGCACACGTTCAGCCTGATGACATCCCTCAAACTCCGATCCAGCCGAGTGTTGAGGGAGAGTTTCGTCAGCACGACGGCATGGTGATGATGATGATGTTCTACCGACGCAGGGCTTCTCCTAAGCACCGCTACAGTATTATCGAGGTGGACTACGGTGGAGGGGGGCACCGCACACGGCTAAAAGATCAAATCAATTGTTGTGTCTCAAAGGGGTGCCCCCCTCCCCGTATATAAAGAGTGGAGGAGGGGGAGGGCCGGCCCTCTCTATGGCGTGCCCTAGGAGGAGTCCTAATCCCACCGGGAGTAGGATTCCACCCTTCCAAGTAGTAGGAGTAGGAGTCAAGGAAAGGGGAGAGAGAAGAGAAGGAAGGAGGGGGCGCAGCACCCCCCCTAGTCCAATTCGGACTGGCACCCAACCTCTCCTCTCTCTTTCCCCTAAAGACCAATAAGGCCCATATACTCCCTGAAAAATTTCCGTACCTCTCCGGTACTCCCAAAAATACCTGAATCACTCGGAACCTTTTCGATGTCCGAATATAGTCGTCCAATATATCGATCTTTACGACTCGACCATTTCGAGACTCCTCGTAATGTCCCCAATCTCATCCAGGACTCCAAACTGCCTTTGGTACATAAAAACACATAAAGTCATAATATAACCGTCATCGAACTTTAAGCGTGCGGACCCTACGAGTTCGAGAACAATGTAAACATGACCGAGACACGTCTCCGGTTAATAACCAATAGCGGAACCTGGATGCTCATATTGGCTCCCACATATTCTACGAAGATCTTTATCGGTCAAACCGCATAACAACATACGTTGTTCCCTTTGTCATCAGTATGTTACTTGCCCGAGATTCGATCGTCGGTATCTCAATACCTAGTTCAATCTCGTTACCGGCAAGTCTCTTTACTCCTTCCATAATACATCATCCCGCAACTAACTCATTAGTTGCAATGCTTGCAAGGCTTAAGTGATGTGCATTACCGAGTGGGCCCAGAGATACCTCTCCGACAATCGGGGTGACAAATCCTAATCTCGAAATACGCCAACCCAACAAGTACCTTCGGAGACACCTATAGAGCACCTTTATAATCACCCAGTTACGTTGTGATGTTTGGTAGCACACAAAGTGTTCCTCTGGTAAACGGGAGTTGCATAATCTCATAGTCATAGGAACATGTATAAGTCATGAAGAAAGCAATAGCAGAATACTAAACGATCAAGTGCTAAGCTAACGGAATGGGTCAAGTCAATCACATCATTCTCCTAATGATGTGATCCCGTTAATCAAATGACAACTCCTGTCTATTGGTAAGAAACATAACCATCTTTGATCAACGAGCTAGTCAAGTAGAGGCATACTAGTGACACTCTGTTTGTCTATGTATTCACACAAGTATTATGTTTCCGGTTAATACAATTCTAGCATGAATAATAAACATTTATCATGAAATAAGGAAATAAATAATAACTTTATTATTGCCTCAAGGGCATATTTCCTTCAGTCTCCCACTTGCACTAGAGTCAATAATCTAGATCACATCGCCATGTGATTTAACATCAATAGTTCACATCACCATGTGATTAACACCCATATTTCACATCGTCATGTGACCAACACCCAAAGTGTTACTAGAGTCAATAATCTAGTTCACATTGCTATGTGATTAACACCCAAAGAGTACTAAGGTGTGATCATGTTTTGCTTGTGAGAGAAGTTTGTCAACGGGTCTCCCACATTCAGATCCGTATGTATTTTGCAAATTTGTATGTTAACAATGCTTTGCATGGAGCTACTCTAGCTAATTTCTCCCACTTTCAATATGCATCCAGATTGAGATTTAGAGTCATCTGGACCAGTGTCAAAACTTGCATCGACGTAACCCTTTGCGACGAACCTTTTGTCACCTCCATAATTGAGAAACATATCCTTATTCCACTAAGGATAATTTTGACCGCTGTCCAGTGATCTACTCCTAGATCACTATTGTACTCCCTTGCCAAAATCAGTGTAGGGTATACAATAGATCTGGTACATAGCATGGCATACTTTATAGAACCTATGGCTGAGGCATAGAGAATGACTTTCATTCTCTTTCTATCTTCTGCCGTGGACGGGCTTTGAGTCTTAAACAATTTCACACCTTGTAACACAGGCAAGAACTCTTTCTTTGACTATTCCATTTTGAACTACTTCAAAATCTTGTCAAGGTATGTACTCATTGAAAAAACTTATCAAGCGTTTTGATCTATCTCTATAGATCTTGATGCTCGATATGTAAGCAGCTTCACCGAGGTCTTTCTTTGAAAAACTCCTTTCAAACACTCCTTTATGCTTTGCAGAATAATTCTACATTATTTCTGATCAACAATATGTCATTCACATATACTTATCAGAAATGTTGTAGTGCTCTCGCTCACTTTCTTGTAAATACAGGCTTCACTGCAAGTCTGTATAAAACTATATGCTTTCATCAACTCATCAAAGCGTATATTCCAACTCCGAGATGCTTGCACCAGTCCATAGATCGACCGCTGGAGCTTGCACATCTTGTTAACACCTTTAGGATCGACAAAACCTTATGGTTGCATCATATACAACTCTTCTTTAATAAATCCATTAAGGAATGCAGTTTTGTTTATCCATTTACCAGATTTCATAAAATGCGGCGATTGCTAACATGATTCGGACAGACTTAAGCATAGATATGAGTGAGAAACTCTCATCATAGTCAACACCTTAAACTTGTCAAAAACCTTTTGCAACAATTCTAGCTTTGTAGATAGTAACACTACTATCAGTGTCCGTCTTCCTCTTGAAGATCCAATTAATCTCAATGGCTCGCCGATCATTTGGGCAAGTCAATCAAAGTCCATACTTTGTTCTCACACATGGATCCCATCTCAGATTTCATGGCCTCAAACCATTTCGCGGAATCTGGGCTCATCATCGCTTCCTCATAGTTTGTAAGTTCGTCATGGTCAAGTAACATGACCTCCAGAATAGGATTACCATACCACTCTGGTGCGGATCTTACTCTGGTTGACCTACGAGGGTCGGTAGTAGCTTGATCTGAAGTTACATGATCATCATCATTAGCTTCCTCATTAATTTGTGTAGGAGTCACAGGAACAGATTTATGTGATGAACTACTTTCCAATAAGGGAGCAGGTATAGTTACCTCATCAAGTTCTACTTTCCTCCCACTCACTTCTTTCAAGAGAAACTCCTTCTCTAGAAAGGATCCATTCTTAGCAACGAATATCTTGCCTTCGTATCTTTGATAGAAGGTGTACCCAACAGTAACTTTTGGGTATCCTATGAAGACGCATTTCTCCGATTTGGGTTCAAGCTTATCATGTTGAAACTTTTTCACATAAGCATCGCAACCCCAAACTTTAAAAAACGACAACTTTGGTTTCTTGCCAAACCACAGTTCATAAGGTGCCATTTCAACGGATTTAGATGGTGCCCTTTTTAACGTGAATGCAGCTGTCTCTAATGCATAACTCCAAAACGATAGTGGTAGATTGGTAAGAAACATCATAGATTGCACCATACCTAATAAAGTACGGTTATGACGTCCGGACACACCATTACGCTGTGGTGTTCCAGGTGGCGCTAGTTGCGAAACTATTCTGCATTGTTTCAAATGAAGACCAAAATCGTAACTCTAATATTCTCCTCCACAATCAGATCGTAGAAACTTTATTTTCTTGTTACGATGATTTTCTACTTCACTCTGAAATTATATGAACTTTTCAAATGTTTCAGACTTTATGTTTCATCAAGTAGATATACCCATACCTGCTCAAATCATCTATGAAGGTCTGAAAATAACGATACCTGCTGCGAGCCTCAATATTCATCGGACCACATACATCAGTATGTATGATTTCCAACAAATCTGTTGCTCGCTTCATTGTTCCGGAGAACGATGTTTTAGTCATCTTGCCCAAGAGGCATGGTTCGCAAGCATCAAGTGATACGTAATCAAGTGATTACAAAAGCCCATCAGCATGGAGTTTATTCATGCGCTTTACACCAATATGACCTAAACGGCAGTGCCACAAATAAGTTGCACTATCATTATTAACTTTGCATCTTTTGGCTTCAATATTATGAATATGTGTATCACTACGATCGAGATCCAATGGACCATTTTCATTGGGTGTGTAACCATATAAGGTTTTATTCATGTAAACATAATAACAATTATTCTCTAACTTTTGGGTATCCTATGATGACGCATTTCTCCGATTCGGGTTCAAGCTTATCATGTTGAAACTTTTTCACATAAGCATCGCAACCCCAAACTTTAAGAAATGACAACTTTGGTTTTTTGCCAAACCACAGTTCATAAGGTGCCATCTCAACGGATTTAGATGGTGCCCTTTTTAACGTGAATGCAGCTGTCTCTAATGCATAACTCCAAAACGACAGTGGTAGATTGGTAAGAAACATCATAGATTGCACCATATCTAATAAAGTACGGTTATGACGTGCGGACACACCATTACGCTGTGGTGTTCTAGGTGGCGTGAGTTGCGAAACTATTCCGCATTGTTTCAAATGAAGACCAAACTCGTAACTCTAATATTCTCCTCCACGATCAGATCGTAGAAACTTTATTTTCTTGTTACGATGATTTTCTACATCACTCTGAAATTATATGAACTTTTCAAATGTTTCAGACTTTATGTTTCATCAAGTAGATATACCCATATCTGCTCAAATCATCTATGAAGGTCTAAAAATAACGATACTTGCCGCGAGCCTCAATATTCATCGGACCACATACATCAGTATGTATGATTTCCAACAAATCTGTTGCTCGCTTCATTGTTCGGGAGAACGGCGTTTTAGTCATCTTGCCCAAGAGGCATGGTTCGCAAGCATCAAGTGATTCGTAATCAAGTGATTCCAAAAGCCCATCAGCATGGAGTTTCTTCATGCGCTTTACACCAATATGACCTAAACGGCAGTGCCACAAATAAGTTGCACTATCATTATTAACTTTGCATCTTTTGGCTTCAATATTATGAATATGTGTATCACTACGATCGAGATCCAACGAACCATTTTCATTGGGTGTGTAACCATATACGGTTTTATTCACGTAAACAGAACAACAATTATTCTCTAACTTAAATGAATAACCGTATTGCAATAAACATGATCAAATCATATTCATGCTCAACGCAAACACCAAATAACACTTATTTAGGTTCAACACTAATCCCAAAAGTATAGGGAGTGTGTGATGATGATCATATCAATCTTGGAACTATTTCCAACACACATCGTCACTTTACCCTTAACTAGTTTCTGTTCATTCTGGAAGTCCCGTTTCGAGTTACTACTCTTAGCAACTGAACCAATATAAAATACCGAGGGGTTGCTACGAACAGTAGTAAAATACACATCAATAATCTGTATATCAAATATACCTTTGTTCACTTTGCCATCCTTCTTATCCGCCAAATACTTGGGGTAGTTCCGCTTCCAGTGACTAGTTCCTTTGTAGTAGAAGCACTCAGTCTCAGGCTTAGGTCCAGACTTGGGCTTCTTCACTTGAGCAGCAACTCGCTTGCCGTTCTTCTTGAAGTTCTCCTTCTTCCCTTTGCCCTTTTCTTGAAACTAGTGGTCTTGTCAACCATCAACACTTGATGTTTTCTTGATTTCTACCTTCGTCGATTTCAGCATCACGAAGAGCTTGGGAATCATTTCCGTTATCCCTTGCATATTATAGTTCATCATAAAGTTCTAGTAACTTGGTAATAGTGACTACAGAATTCTGTCAATTACTATGTTATCTGGAAGATTAACTCCCACTTGATTCAAGCAATTGTAGTACCCAGACAATCTGAGCACATGCTCACTGGTTGAGCTATTCTCCTCCATCTTGTTAGGCAAAGTACTGTCAGAGGTCTCATACCTCTTGACACGGGCATGAGTATGAAATACCAATTTCAACTCTTGGAACATTTTACATGCTCTGTGACATTCAAAACATTTTTGAAGTCCCGGTTCTAAGCCGTAAAGCATGGTGCACTTAACTATCAAGTAGTCATCATACCGAGCTTTTGTCAAAACGTTCATAACGTCTGCATCTGCTCCTGCAATAGGTCTGTCACCTAGCGGTGCATCAAGGCCATAACTCTTCTGTGCAGCAATGAGGGTAATCCTCATATCACGGACCAAGTCCGCATCATTGCTACTAACATCTTTCAACTTAGTTTTCTCTAGGAATATATCAAAATAAAACAGGGGAGCAAAACGTGAGCTATTGATCTACAACATAGATATGCTAATACTACCAGGACTAAGTTCATGATAAATTTAAGTTCAATTAATCATATTACTTAAGAACTCCCACGTAGATAGACATCCCTCTAATCCTCTAAGTGATCACGTGATCCATATCAACTAAACCATAACCGATAATCACGTGAAATGGAGTAGCTTTCAATGGTGAACATCATTATGTTGATCATATCTACTATATGATTCACGCTCGACCTTTCAGTCTCAGTGTTCCGAGGCCATATCTGCATATGCTAGGCTCGTCAAGTTTAACCTGAGTATTCTGCGTGTGCAAAACTGGCTTGCACCCGTTATAGATGGATGTAGAGCTTATCACACCCGATCATCATGTGGTGTCTGGGCACGACGAACTTTGGCAACGGTGCATACTCAGGGAGAACACTTATACCTTGAAATTTAGTGAGAGATCATATTATAATACTACCGTCAAACAAAGCAAGATAAGATGCATAAAAGATAAACATCACATGCAATCAATATAAGTGATATGATATTGCCATCATCATCTTGTGCTTGTGATCTCCATCTCTGAAGCACCGTCATGATCACCATCGTCACCGGCGCGACACCTTGATCTCCATCGTAGCATCGTTGTCGTCTCGCCAATCTTATGCTTCTACGACTATCGCTACCGCTTAGTGATAAAGTAAAGCATTACAAGGCGATTGGATTGCATACAATAAAGCGACAACCATATGGCTCCTACCGGTTGCCGATAACTCGGTTACAAAACATGATCATCTCATACAATAAAATTGACCATCATGCTTTGACCATATCACTGTTGGAAATATGCCCTAGAGGCAATAATAAAAGTATTATTATTATATTTCCTTGTTCATGATAATTGTCTTTTATTCATGCTATAACTGTATTATCCGGAAATCGTAATACACGTGTGAATACATAGACCACAATATGTCCCTAGTGAGCCTCTAGTTGACTAGCTCGTTGTGATCAACAGATAGTCATGGTTTCCTGGCTATGGACATTGGATGTCGTTGATAACGGGATCACATCATTAGGAGAATGATGTGATGGACAAGACCCAATCCTAAGACTAGCACAAAAGATCGTGTAGTTCATTTGCTAGAGCTTTGCCAATGTCAAGTATCTCTTCCTTTGACCATGAGATCGTGTAACTCCTGGATACCGTAGGAGTGCTTTGGGTGTGTCAAACGTCACAACGTAACTGGGTGACTATAAAGGTGCACTACAGGTATCTCCGAAAGTATCTATTGTTTTATGCGGATCGAGACTGGGATTTGTCACTCCGTGTAAACGGAGAGGTATCTCTGGGCCCACTCGGTAGGACATCATCATATGCGCAATGTGACCAAGGAGTTGATCACGGGATGATGTGTTATGGAATGAGTAAAGTGACTTGCCGGTAACGAGATTGAACAAGGTATTGGATACCGACGGTCGAGTCTCGGGCAAGTAAAATACCGCTAGACAAAGGGAATTGAATACGGGATTGATTAAGTCCTTGACATCGTGGTTCATTCGATGAGATCATCGTGGAACATGTGGGAGCCATCATGGGTATCCAGATCCCGCTGTTGGTTATTGACCGGAGAACGTCTCGGTCATGTCTGCATGTCTCCCGAACCCGTAGGGTCTACACACTTAAGGTTCGATGACGCTAGGGTTATAAAGGAAGCTTGTATGTGGTTACCGAATGTTGTTCGGAGTCCCGGATGAGATCCCGGACGTCACGAGGAGTTCCGGAATGGTCCGGAGGTAAAGATTTATATATGGGAAGTCCTGTTTTGGACACCGGAAGAGTTTCGGGGTTTATCGGTATTGTACCGGGACCACCGGGAGGGTCCCGGGGGTCCACCAAGTGGGGCCACCAACCCCGGAGGGCTGCATGGGCCATGTGTGGGAGGGAACCAGCCCCAGGTGGGCTGGTGCGCCCCCCACAAGGGGCCCAAGGCGCAGGGGAGAGTGGGAGGGGGCAAACCCTAGGGCAGATGGGCCCTAAGGCCCATGCTCCCTGCGCCTCCCCTCTCTCCCCCTCTGGCCGCCGCACCAGATGCCATCTGGAGGCTGGCCGCCGCCCCTTGGGGTGGGAAACCCTAAAGGGGGCGCAGCCCTCCCCTTCCCCTATATATATGAGGCCTAGGGGCTGCCCATAACACATGATTTGATCTCTCTTGGTGCAGCCCTGCCTCTCCTCCTCCTCCTCTTCTCCCGTGGTGCTTGGTGAAGCCCTGCGGGATTGCCACGCTCCTCCACCACCACCACGCCATTGTGCTGCTGTTGGATGGAGTCTTCCTCAACCTCTCCCTCTCTCCTTGCTGGATCAAGGCGTGGGAGACGTCACCGGGCTGTACGTGTGTTGAACGCGGAGGTGCCGTCCGTTCGGCACGTGATCATCGGTGATCTGAATCACGACGAGTACGACTCCATCAACCCCGTTCACTTGAACTCTTCCGCTTAGCGATCTACAAGGGTATGTAGATGCACTCCCCTTTCTACTCGTTGCTGGTCTCTCCATAGATAGATCTTGGTGTTACGTAGGAAAATTTTTGAATTTCTGCTACGTTCCCCAACAGTGGCATCATGAGCTAGGTCTATTGCGTAGATTCTTTGCACGAGTAGAACACAAAGTAGTTGTGGGCGTTGATGTTGTTCAATATGCTTACCGTTACTAGTCCAATCTTGTTTCGACGGTATTGTGGGATGAAGCGGCCCGGACCGACCTTACACGTACTCTTACGTGAGACAGGTTCCACCGATTGACATGTACTTGGTGCATAAGGTGGCTAGCGGGTGCCAGTCTCTCCCACTTTAGTCGGAACGGATTCGATGAAAAGGGTCCTTATGAAGGGTAAATAGCAATTGGCATATCACGTTGTGGTTTTGCGTAGGTAAGAAACGTTCTTGCTAGAAACCCATAGCAGCCACGTAAAACATGCAAACAACAATTAGAGGACGTCTAACTTGTTTTTGCAGGGTATGCTATGTGATGTGATATGGCCAAGAAGAATGTGATGAATGATATGTGATGTATGAGATTGATCATGTTCTTGTAATAGGATTCACGACTTGCATGTCGATGAATATGACAACCGGCAGGAGCCATAGGAGTTGTCTTTATTTTTTGTATGACCTGCGTGTCATTGAAGAACGCCATGTAAACTACTTTACTTTATTGCTAAACGCGTTAGTCATAGAAGTAGAAGTAGTCGTTGGCGTGACAACTTCATGAAGACACGATGATGGAGATCATGATGATGGAGATCATGGTGTCATGCCGGTGACGATGATGATCATGGAGCCCCGAAGATGAAGATCAAAGGAGCTATATGATATTGGCCATATCATGTCACTACACTATTTGATTGCATGTGATGTTTATCATGTTTATGCATCTTGTTTACTTAGGACGACGGTAGTAAATAAGATGATCCCTTACAAAATTTCAAGAAGTGTTCTCCCCTAACTGTGCACCGTTGCTACAGTTCGTCGCTTCTAAGCACCACGTGATGATCGGGTGTGATGGATTCTTACGTTCACATACAACGGGTGTAAGACAGTTTTACACAGCGAAAACACTTAGGGTTAACTTGACGAGCCTAGCATGTGCAGACATGGCCTCGGAACACGGAGACCAAAAGGTCGAGCATGAGTCGTATAGTAGATACGATCAACATGAAGATGTTCACCGATGATAACTAGTCCGTCTCACGTGATGATCGGACACGGCCTAGTTGACTCAGATCATGTGATCACTTAGATGACCAGAGGGATGTCTATCTAAGTGGGAGTTCATAAGATGAACTCAATTATCCTGAACATAGTCAAAAGACCTTTTGCAAATTATGTCGTAGCTCACGCTAGTTCTACTGTTTTAGATATGTTCCTAGAGAAAATATAGTTGAAAGTTGATAGTAGCGATTATGCGATCAGTAGAAAGCTTATGTCCTTAATGCACCGCTCAGTGTGCTGAACCCCAACGTCGTTTGTCGATGTTGCGAACATCGGACATACACGTTTTGATAACTACGTGATAGTTCAATTAAATGGTTTAAGTAGAGGCACCAAAGACGTTTTCGAAACGTCGCGGAACATATGAGATGTTTCGAGGGCTGAAATTAGGATTTCAGGCTCGTGCCCACGTCAAGAGGTATGAGACCTCCGACGATTTTCTTGGCCTGCAAACTAAGGGAGAAAAGCTCAATCGTTGAGCTTGTGCTCGGATTGTCTGAGCACAACAATCACTTGAATCGAGTGGGAGTTGATCCTCCAGATGAGATAGTGATGTTTCTCCAAAGTCATTGCCACCAAGCTGCAAGAGCTTCGTGATGAACTATAACATATCAGGGATAGATATGATGATCCTTGAGGTATTTGCGATGTTTGACACCGCGAAAGTAGAAATCAAGAAGGAGCATCAATTGTTGATGGTTGGTGAAACCACTAGTTTCAAGAAGGGCAAGGGAACAAAGGGATACTTCATGAAACGGCAATTCAGCTGCTGCTCTAGTGAAGAAACCCAAGGTTGAACCCAAACCCGAGACTAAGTGCTTCTGTAATAAGGGGAACAGTCACTAGAGCGGAATTACCCTAGATACTTGGTAGATAAGAAGGCTGGCAAGGTCGATAGAAGTATATTGGATATACATTATGTTAATGTGTACTTTACTAGTACTCCTAGTAGCACCAGGGTATTAGATACCGGTTCGGTTGCTAAGTGTTAGTAACTCGAAATAAAAGGCTACGGAATAAACGGAGACTAGCTAAAGGAGAGCTGACGATATGTGTTGGAAGTGTTTCCAAGTTTGATATAATCAAACATCGCACGCTCCCTCTACCATCAAGATTAGTATTAAACCTGAATGGTTTATTGAATCTCGATCGTAGTGATACATATTTTCATGCCAAAAGATATAAGATAATAATGATAGTACCACTTACTTGTGGCACTGCCATGTAAGTCATAATGGTATAAAACGCATGAAGAAGCTCCATGTTGATGGATCTTTGGACTCACTCGTTTAGAAAAGTTTGAGACATGCGAACCATGTCTATTGGTGTATATGCATGAAGAAACTCCATGCAAATGGACCGTTTGAACTCACTTGATTTTGAATCACTTGAGATATGCAAATCATACCACATGGGCAAGATGACTGAAAAGCCTCGTTTTCAGTAAGATGGAACAAGATAGCAACTTGTAGGAAGTAACACATTTTGATGTGTGCAGTCCAATGAGTGCTGAGGCATGCAGTGAATATCGTTATGTTCTTACTTCACAGATGATTCGAGTAGATGTTGAGAATATTTACTTGATGAAACACAAGTCTGAATTATTGAATGGTTCAAGTAATTTCAGAGTGAAGTAGAAGATCATTGTGACAAGAGGATAAAATGTCTATGATATGATCATAGAGATGAATATCTGAGTTACGAGTTTTGGCACACAATTAAGACATTGTGGAAATTGTTTCTCAATTAATACCGCCTGGAACACCATAATGTGATGGTGTGTCCGAACATCATAGTTGCACCCTATTGGATATGGTGCGTACCATGATGTCTCTTATCGAATTACCACTATCGTTCATGGGTTAGGCATTAGAGACAACCACATTCACTTTAAATAGGGCACCACGTAATTCCGTTGAGATGACACCGTATAAATTATGGTTTAGAGAAACCTAAGTTGTCGTTTCTTAAAGGTTTGGGGCTGCGACGCTTATGTGAAAAAGTTTCAGCTTGATAAGCTCGAACCCAAAGCGGACAAAATGCATCTTCATAGGACACCCAAAACAGTTGGGTATACCTCCTAATTCAGATCCGAAAGCAATATGAATTGTTTCTAGAATCGGGTCCTTTCTCGAGGAAAGGTTTCTCTCGAAAGAATTGAGTGGGAGGATGGTGGAGACTTGATGAGGTTATTGAACCGTCACTTCAACAAGTGTGTAGCAGGGCACAGGAAGTTGTTCCTGTGGCACGTACACCAACTGAAGTGGAAGCTTATGATAGTGATCATGAAACTTCGGATCGAGTCACTACCAAACCTCGTGGGATGACAAGGATGCGTACTACTTCAGAGTGGTACGTAATCCTGTCTTGAAGGTCATGTTGCTAGACAACAATGAACCTACGAGCTATGAAGAAGCGATGGTGGGCCCAAATTCCGACAAATGGTTAGGAGCCATGAAATTCGAGATAGGATCCATGTATCAGAACAAAGCATGGACTTTGGTGGACTTGCCCGATGATCGGCAAGCCATTGAGATAAATGGATTTTAAGAAGAAGA
Source organism: Triticum aestivum (assembly GCF_018294505.1). NCBI lineage: Eukaryota > Viridiplantae > Streptophyta > Magnoliopsida > Poales > Poaceae > Triticum > Triticum aestivum. The sequence continues at coordinate 8,980,126 of NC_057797.1, forward strand.
TGGACGTGGACGGTAATGTCACCGTCTGTGAAGCTCGACTTGTGGTGAAGAGTTTTTCACAAGTTCAAGGAGTTGACTACGATGAGATTTTCTCATTCGTAGCGATGCTTAAAGTCCGTCGGAATCATGTTAGCATTAGCTGCATTTATGAAATCTGGCAGATGGATGTCAAGACAAGTTTCCTTACCAGTTTTCGTAAGGAAAGGTTGTATGCAATACAATCAGAAAAGTTTTGTCGATCCTAAGGATGCTAAAAGGTATGCTAGCTCCAGCGATCCTTCTAAGGACTGGAGTGAGCATCTCGGAGTTGGAATGTATGCTTTGATGATGATCAAAGATTTTGGGTTTGTACAAAGTTTGTGAGAAACTTGTATTTCCAAAGAAGTGAGTGGGAGCACTATAGAATTTCTGATGATTATATGTTGTTGACATATTGTTGATCAGAGATGACGTAGAATTTCTGGAAAGCCTGGATTAAGCTACTTGAACATTGAGCATCAAGATCTATAAGGATAGATCAAAATGCTTAATAATACTTTCAAATGAGCACATACCTTGACATGATCTTGAAGGTGTTCAAGATGGACCAGTCAAAGAAGGAGTTCTTGCCTGAGTTGTAAGGTACGAAGTTAAGACTTAAAGCTCGACCACGGCAGAATAGAGAGAAAGGACGAAGGTCGTCCCCTATGCTTAAGACGTAGGCTCTTCAGTATGCTATGCTATGTACCGCACCTGAAGTGTGCCTTGCCGTGAGTCAGTCAAGGGGTACAAGAGTGATCCAAGAATGGCTCACAGGACAGCGGTCAAAGATATCCTTAGTAACTAGTGGACTAAGGAATTTTCTCGATTATGGAGGTGGTAAAAGAGTTCGTCGTAAAGGTTACGTCGATGCAAGCTTGACACCTATCCGGATAGCTCTGAGTAGAGAGACCGGATACATATAATGGAGCAATAATTTAGAATAGCTCCAAGTAGAACAGTTTTGGATAGCTCCAAATAGAGCGTGGTAGCTGCATCTAGGAGATGACATAGAGATTTGTAAAGCACACACGGATCTGAAAGGTTCAGACCCGTTGACTAAAACCTCTCTCACAAGCAACATGATCAAACATAAAACTCATTGAGTGTTAATCACATAGTGATGTGAACTAGACTACTGACTCTAGTAAACTCTTGGGTATTAGTCACATGGTGATGTGACCTGTGAGTGTTAATCACATGGCGATGTGAACTAGATTATTGACTCTAGTGCAAGTGGGAGACTGTTGGAAATATGCCCTAGAGGCAATAATAAAAGTATTATTATTATATTTCCTTGTTCATGATAATTGTCTTTTATTCATGCTATAACTGTATTATCCGGAAATCGTAATACACGTGTGAATACATAGACCACAATATGTCCCTAGTGAGCCTCTAGTTGACTAGCTCGTTGTGATCAACAGATAGTCATGGTTTCCTGGCTATGGACATTGGATGTCGTTGATAACGGGATCACATCATTAGGAGAATGATGTGATGGACAAGACCCAATCCTAAGACTAGCACAAAAGATCGTGTAGTTCATTTGCTAGAGCTTTGCCAATGTCAAGTATCTCTTCCTTTGACCATGAGATCGTGTAACTCCTGGATACCGTAGGAGTGCTTTGGGTGTGTCAAACGTCACAACGTAACTGGGTGACTATAAAGGTGCACTATAGGTATCTCCGAAAGTATCTATTGTTTTATGCGGATCGAGACTGGGATTTGTCACTCCGTGTAAACGGAGAGGTATCTCTGGGCCCACTCGGTAGGACATCATCATATGCGCAATGTGACCAAGGAGTTGATCACGGGATGATGTGTTACGGAACGAGTAAAGTGACTTGCCGGTAACGAGATTGAACAAGGTATTGGATACCGACGGTCGAGTCTCGGGCAAGTAAAATACCGCTAGACAAAGGGAATTGAATACGGGATTGATTAAGTCCTTGACATCGTGGTTCATCCGATGAGATCATCGTGGAACATGTGGGAGCCATCATGGGTATCCAGATCCCGCTGTTGGTTATTGACCGGAGAACGTCTCGGTCATGTCTGCATGTCTCCCGAACCCGTAGGGTCTACACACTTAAGGTTCGATGACGCTAGGGTTATAAAGGAAGCTTGTATGTGGTTACCGAATGTTGTTCGGAGTCCCGGATGAGATCCCGGACGTCACGAGGAGTTCCGGAATGGTCCGGAGGTAAAGATTTATATATGGGAAGTCCTATTTTGGACACCGGAAGAGTTTTGGGGTTTATCGGTATTGTACCGGGACCACCAGGAGGGTCCCGGGGGTCCACCAAGTGGGGCCACCAACCCCGGAGGGAACCAGCCCTAGGTGGGCTGGTGCGCCACCCACAAGGGGCCCAAGGCGCAGGGGAGAGTGGGAGGGGGCAAACCCTAGGGCAGATGGGCCCTAAGGCCCATGCTCCCTGCGCCTCCCCTCTCTCCCCCTCTGGCCGCCGCACCAGATGCCATCTGGAGGCTGGCCGCCGCCCCTTGGGGTGGGAAACCCTAAAGGGGGCGCAGCCCTCCCCTTCCCCTATATATATGAGGCCTAGGGGCTGCCCATAACACATGATTTGATCTCTCTTGGTGCAGCCCTGCCTCTCCTCCTCCTCCTCTTCTCCCGTGGTGCTTGGCGAAGCCCTGCGGGATTGCCACGCTCCTCCACCACCACCACGCCGTTGTGCTGCTGTTGGATGGAGTCTTCCTCAACCTCTCCCTCTCTCCTTGCTGGATCAAGGCGTGGGAGACGTCACCGGGCTGTACGTGTGTTGAACGCGGAGGTGCCGTCCGTTCGGCACCTGATCATCGGTGATCTGAATCACGACGAGTACGACTCCATCAACCCCGTTCACTTGAACGCTTCCGCTTAGCGATCTACAAGGGTATGTAGATGCACTCCCCTTTCTACTCGTTGCTGGTCTCTCCATAGATAGATCTTGGTGTTACGTAGGAAAATTTTTGAATTTCTGCTACGTTCCCCAACAATCACATCATAACATGCCCTGCAAAAATAAGTTAGACGTCCTCTACTTTGTTGTTGCAAGTTTTACGTGGCTGCTACGGGATGAGCAAGAATCGTTCTTACCTACGCATCAAAACCACAATGATAGTTTGTTAAGTTGGTGCTGTTTTAACCTTCGCAAGGACCGGGCGTAGCCACACTTGGTTCAACTAAAGTTGGAGAAACTGACACCCGCCAGCCACCTGTGTGCAAAGCACATCGGTAGAACCAGTCCTGCGTAAGCGTACGCGTAATGTCCGTCCGGGCCGCTTCATCCAACAATACCGCCGAACCAAAGTATGACATGCTGGTAAGCAGTATGACTTATATCACCCACAAATCACTTGTGTTCTACTCGTGCATATGACATCTACGCATAAAACCAGGCTCAGATGCCACTGTTGGGGAACGTAGTAATTTCAAAACAATTCCTACGCACCTGCAAGATCATGGTGATGCATAGCAACGAGAGGGGAGAGTGTTGTCTACGTACCCTCGTAGACCGAAAGCGTAAGCGTTAGCACAACACGGTCGATGTAGTCGTACGTCTTCACGATCCGACCGATCAAGTACCAAACACACGGCACCTCCGAGTTCAGCACACGTTCAGCCCGATGACGTCCCTCGACCTCCGATCCAGCCGAGTGTTGAGGGAGAGTTTCGTCAGCACGACGGCGTGGTGACGATGATGATGTTCTACCGATGCAGGGCTTCGCTTAAGCACTATGGTGGAGGGGGGGCACCGCACACGGCTAAAAGATCAAATCAATTGTTGTGTCTCCAAGGGGTGCCCCCCTCCTCGTATATAAAGGAGTGGAGGAGGGGGAGGGCCGGCCCTCTCTATGGCGCGCCCTAGGAGGAGTCCTACTCCCACCGGGAGTAGGATTCCCCCCTTCCAAGTAGTAGGAGTAGGAGTCAAGGAAAGGGGAGAGAGAAGAGAAGGAAGGAGGGGACGCATCCCCTCCCCCTAGTCCAATTCGGACTAGGCCCTGGGGGGCGCCCAGCCTCTCCTCTCTCTTTCCCCTAAAGCCCAATAATGCCCATATACTCCCTGGCGAATTCCCGTAACTCTCCGGTACTCCGAAAAATACCCGAATCACTCGGAACCTTTCCGATGTCCGAATATAGTCGCCAATATATCGATCTTTACGTCTCGACCATTTCGAGACTCCTCGTCATATCCCCGATCTCATCCGGGACTCCAAACTATTTTCGGTTCATCAAAACACATAAAGTCATAATATAACCGTCATCGAACTTTAAGCGTGCGGACCCTACGGGTTCGAGAACAATGTAGACATGACCGAGACACGTCTCCGGTCAATAACCAATAGCGGAACCTGGATGCTCATATTGGCTCCCACATATTCTACGAAGATCTTTATTGGTCAAACCGCATAACAACATACGTTGTTCCCTTTGTCATCGGTATGTTACTTGCCCGAGATTCGATCGTCGGTATCTCAATACCTAGTTCAATCTCGTTACCGGCAAGTCTCTTTACTCGTTCTGTAATACATCATCCCGCAACTAACTCATTAGTTGCAATGCTTGCAAGGCTTAAGTGATGTGCATTGCCGAGGAATAGAAGACAATGATCCTCAGCAAGTTCCTTGCCGAGGAAGGCCACCAGACCCCAGGCAAGGCCCTTGCTGGGGACGACAGCGCGCCACGGCAAGACCCTTGCCGGGCCACCCGGCAAGGCCCTCACCAAGGATGCCAGCAGGGCCACCGCCAGGCCCACGCCAACCAAGCTTCCACCGTCGTTCGCATGCAGCTGCTAGCCCAACTAGCTGGGCGGGCACTTGCGTGGCAACATGCAGCTCCCAGGCCAACTCATCGAGCGCCTGCGTGGCGGCATGCAGATCTTCGTGAAGGCTCCGCCACTGCGCCACCTCAGCTGCCTGCCTGCCTACATGGCACCACGCGCCTCACTGGCCAGGGCACGTGTCAAAGCGAGAAGGAGTGGCGACGGACGGGACGGGCCTCACCCCCGTCCCCAATAAAGCAAGGGGACACCTAAGCTACGCATTAAATGCGTCGTGTCCTGTAATACGAGCGATAAGCTCAGGGCACTGTACACCTTTTCACCTCCTGTGTGCCACTGTGGTAGCCCCTTCTGACTATAAAAGGAGGCCCATGGAATACTGGAGAAGGACTCAGCTCTTTCGAACCACACACTGACCACAAGTAGTTTGAGAGCTCAAGAACTCTCTGAAATACACCCACCAAAGCAGGACTAGGGTTTTACGCATCCTCGCGGCCCGAACCTGGGTAAACGATCCTTGTGCTGTCTACTAGCCCTGCTCTTCTCGCAATCCCGCGCCCCGGCAACCGTAGTAGGGATTCTTGTGATCCCATAGGTGTCGTTCCATACTGACAGCACCATCGTCGAGGAAGCAGGCGCTCGATACATAACCAACTCAGGGATGATGATGCAGCTCAAGATGCTCTCAGAGGCCATGTACAGAGGGCACCGTCTGCTTGATACCTGGAGGTCCCGAGCCCTCCAAGACGATGCAGGCTTTGATGAGGTTAGCAGCAATAACTCATCTAGCAGCAGTTTGTATTTAGCCATTCCACTCAAACGTTCTCGAACAACAATGGTGAACGACGACAAGGACATTCGCCTCGAGTCAGATGGTGCTTTGGAAAGCTTAGAAATTGTTGTTGCTAACATGTCAGAATTTGTTGTGCTTTTGAGCGAATGTGAGCGCATGTCTCGCAGGCCATATGACGTTTACCTTTACACCGACAACTTCATGTTTAGCCGACACGCTGAAAAGCAAAAGCTCTTGAGCTTCTTGTTGGAGCACAACGATCCTTCAGGTGATCATGCATGGGGCGTCCTCCCGCTCATAGGTGGTGTCGCAGTTGGGAAGAAAACCTTGGTTGCTCATGTGTGTGGCGATGAAAGGGTTCGCTCACGTTTCTCCTTTATTTTGCACTTGATTGGAGACAGCCTTTTGGGAATACTTGATGATGGAAGGACAATGTTTGGGATGATGTTGGTAGTTATTGAGTTTTCTTCTGATGTAGATGATGATGACTGGAAAAAGTTTTGCTCGTTTCTCATAAGGATGGGTAGAGGAAGCAAGATCATCATCGTAAGCAAACTTAAGAGATTAGCCCGGTTGGGAACGGTGAAACCGATCTTCCTAAGTGTGCTATCTTACGACGAGTTGAGATACCTTTTCAAGGCACTATCCTTCGGGAGTGTAGAGCCCGCAGAACATCCTCGGCTAGTACAAATGGCAGATTAATTTGCCAAGGAGTTGCACAATGCACATGGTTCACTTCTTGCAACAAATGCGTACGCGAATGTCTTGAGAAGGAATCTCGATGTTCAGTTTTGGCGGCGCATAATGGACAAGGGGATGAGAGTGGTCAAGAGGAACCTCTCCATGTATGGCGTGCATCCCAACACGCTTATACAACAAGGCCATCCAATGGACATAACAAACTTCGGTTTGCATCCACTTAGCATGACACCTTACACAGTTGGTGCTTCAGTGAAGAAGGAACTGCCATGTGTGACATTTGCAGAACTTGTAACAGATCCTAGTGCTGTCCCAAAAGGAGACTTCACTCTAGTTGCATGGGAATCCAGGATACCCCCTCAGAAATCATTTGTTTATATTGTTACAAGTCGTGCTCAGGATACACATCAGGGCAGCGCCTTGCCAGGGAGGAAGCGACAAGGAGTGCCAATCTAGTTTTGTTTCAAGACTTGTAAAATGTAACTCTTGTTGTATTTTATTGATGCATCGTTGCTGTGAACCATTGAACTAAATGTATCACCCATCTCAATTAATGTACAGTAAATCTGCAGAAGTGCGCTTCTTAGATAATGCTTCAAGTCTCGGTCTCTCGGGTAGGTGGCTAACCGATGCAACAGAAATTAAACATACAAGAAAGAGGTATATGCATCATCAACATCATCATCATTGCAATGTTATGGCTAGCATTATGCTATACTTGATAGTGAAATCGGGACAGGTTTAGATACAAATTGCCTAGGAATTGATTTCGAAGAACCCTGGGAGCACTGCGGCATCGCGTTGCATCCGGGAGGCTCCCGTGCCAGCCCTTGAGGTGCTCGTAGTCGAACTAGCTACGCGCCTCCCATTCTCCCTCGCACCTGACGTCGGCGACCGCCATGGCTCCACACGAGGTGCGGCTCATTGCTGGACTAGGGAAGGCAGGAGGATGCTCGTGGTTGCACCCATGGTAGGTTGGGAAGAAGGTAGTTGGGGGTTGCACAGCATCCGTGAGGCGCATGTTGCCGCTGGCGAGGCTCCTGCTCTAGCCCATGAGGTCCTCCCAATCGACCTGGCTAGGCGCCTCCCCTCGTCCCATTTTAAGTAGGTGACCACCATGGGTCCGCACGAGACCCGATGGGGATGCTACGTGCTGCGCGGCGGCGCCGCTCGTCGGTGGCCGATGCCACGGCGTGTTTGGGCTTTGGGGAAGGAAGGAGATTGGAGATTGATTCAGCGAACAACATCGCTGGTAGGCACTGACCGTCGGGCCCCATGAGAAAACGGAAGCGGTACGACTATTGCTAAGAGCATATGCAGATCCCTTAAAAGCTCGCCGGTCATGTTTTTCCGGCTAATTTACAATACAAGCAAAAAAACCCGGCCCGAAAAAGTCATGCAAAAACGGCCCTACATGTAAATGTTTTACGGGAGGCCGGAGAACCGCTTTAGAATCCGCAATATATACTAGAGCGAGGCCATTTTAGGGTCCGCGTTCTTCATTTCCCATATCCCCCTCTGCTGCAATTGAACATCTCCGGCGACAAATCCCCTTTTTTCCGGCAGCTTTTTTGCGGCGCGCGTAGCCATCCGAACCTCGTCCTGATTTCGAGCGCATGCCGCCGGAAGGGTGGCCAAGGGTGATTGACAGCCGCCCGGAGACGCTTGAGCACAGGCGAGAATATTCGGTCCAGCCTGTCGAAGTTGCTCCAGGTCCGGCTGCCGGCGCTGCGGGAGAGAGCGTCGCGCTTCTGCGCCTACTCCTTGCGCCACTCCTCCACCAGCAGGCGGAGGGAGGAGCTCCCGGCCCCGTCGTCATTGTGGCGCTTGCGAGGCAGCGCGCATGGTTCGACGCGAAGGTTTTGCACAGCATGCAAGGTACACTTGTTGAAACAAATATGTTCGCGGACGTTTTAAGAAGGAATCTCCATGTCCAGTTCTGGCGTTGCATATTGAACAAGGGGATAAGTATGGTTAAAAGAAACCTCTCCATATATGGTGTGCACCCAACTATGCTTTAGAACAAGGCCACCCAGTGGACATTCCGGATTTTGCTTGACATTCACTTACCATGACAAACTATACTGTTAATGTTCCAATCAAGGAGGAATCACCAAGTGTGAGACTGGGGGAAATTCTAGAAGATCCTAGTGTTAGACCCAAATAACTTCATTCAAATTTCATGGGAATCAAGGATACACCCTCATAATTCAGCTGCTCACTTTGTTACAAGCTGTGCCCTGGATACACATGAAGTTAGTGCCATGCTAGGGAGTAAGCGGCGGGGAGTGCCGATCTAATATTGTTGCAGAACTTGTGTAATGTAAAATCTTGTCGTATTTTCTGATACATGAGCATCAGATATGTCCGCGTGGCCATATATAGCATCATCTTAAGTGGCAGTTAGTACTACTACTCAAAAGATCTAGCTAGTATTAATAAGGTGGCCAACTAATGAAACATAAATTAAACTAACAAGAAAGAGGTCTATGAATCATCATCGGGTAAATCCTTAAATAACTAGTAATTCAGAATCACAACAGCTTTACCATTGCAGAGAGCAATCAGGTTTGTCCATCAACAGAAGCCTGGCCATGAAGAACACATATGGCGCAACAGTTTTGAGCCATGAAGAACTGGTAGATATATCTTCCAAATGATTGACTACTCAGGAAGTAACTTCAAGTATTTTGCTGTTGTGTAACATAAATGATATGCATATTAATTGTATGAGAATATAGTACACAATGGTAGCCTTTGTTTTCTCAACCTGGATTCAAACATCCGTGAGGAATATCATTAAAAAATAATGACGCCATGATCTCCAAAGGCCAAAAACAGGTTAGTGTGGAAGAATATTAATTTAGACCTACCTACTGTGACTATTAAAAATACAAGTCTTTTCATGACGCTTGGGCAGTTGGCTAGTCATTCTCACATGTTTTTACGAGGAGCCCAACTAGTGTATTCCTTGGGGCTAGTAGACCAATATATAGTACAAGTACAGGCAGTTTATAAATGGTACATGTTAGCAGCCGTCTGCCACTCACTCTTGAACTCGTCGCAGTCAATAGTCTGGGGACTTTTCTATTGTGTGCGGAACTCTGCAAGACTTGACAGATGCTAGTTAATTTGTCCAGACTACATAGAGATCGACCAGTAGCTCTCCTCATCGGCCGCTCTTCTTGCTTGCCATGGAAGCTACCATATCTGTAGTCACAGGTGAACTAGTGAGCCGTTTCATCTCCTTCCCGAAGAACCAGTACTACTCATCTTTGAGCGATGCACAATCAGAGGAGAAGGTGGTGAGGAGATTGCAGCACCTCCTGATGAGAGTCAGCATCATCATCGAGGAGGCAGATGCACGGTACATAACAAATTATGGGATGTTGTTGCAGCTAAAGATGCTCTCGGAGGCCATGTACAAAGGGTACCGCGTGCTGGACACCTTGAGGTCAGTGGCGTAGCCAGCCCAATACACCAGGGTGGTCCATTAATAAAAATATTAACATAAGTTATTTATTTTTTAAAAAAATATTTATTTTACTACATTATATACAAGCTATGGGGAAATTCCAGGGTGGTCCATGGACCACCCTGGCCACCCCCTAGCTACGCCACTGCTTGAGGTATCAAAACCTCCAAGACAGTGCAGACACTAACGAGGTTAGTATCGATGACCCATCAAGCAGCATCTTGTATATATCCATTCCTTTCAAGCGTTCTCGAAAAAAATTGAGAAGCATGACATGGCCATGCACCTCGAGTCAGATGGTGCCTTGGAAAGCTTAGAACTTGCTGTTGCTAACATGGCAGAATTTGTTGTCCTTCTGAGTGGATGTGAGCGCATGTCTCGTAGGCCATATGATGTTTATCTTTACACCAACAACTTCATGTTCAGCCGACATGCTGAAAAGCAAAAACTATTGAGCTTCTTGTTGGAGCACAACAATCCTCCTGGTGATCATGCACCGACAGTTCTTCCAATCATAGGTGGTTTCGGAGTTGGAAAGAAAACATTGGTTGCTCATGTGTATGCAGATGAAAGGGTTCGCTCACGCTTCTCCTCTACATTGCACTTGAATGGAGACAACCTCTTGACAATACTGGACCATGGAGGGGCCATGTTTGACATGATGTTGGTAGTTATAGAGTTTTCTTCTGATATAAGTGACGACGAATGGAAAAAGTTTCACTTGTTTCTCGTAAGAATGAGTAGAGGAAGCAAGATCATCATCGTAAGTAAACTGAAAAGATTAGCCCGTTTTGGATCAGTGCAACCTATTTTCCTAAGTGTTTTGTCTTATGATGAGTTGAGGTATCTTTTTAAGACCCTAGCATTCGGGAGTGTAGACCCTGCAGAACATCCACAACTAGTATAATTAACAGATGAGTTTGCCAAGGAGTTATATGGTAAGCAAGGTTCACTTGTAGCAGTAAATACGTTCGCCCAGGTGTTGAGAATGAACCTCACTGTTCAGTTTTGGCGTTGCATATTTGGTAAGGGGATAAGACATGTTGAAAGAAACCTCTCCATATATGGTGAGCACCCAAGCAAGCTTAAAGAACAAGGCCTTCCAGTCGACATAACGGACTTTGCTTTGCATCCACTTACCATGACAAGTTATACAAGTAATGTTCCAATCAAGGAGGAATCACCAAGTGTGACATTTGGAGAGCTTCTAGCAGATCCTAGTGTTAGGCCAGAAGGAGAGTTCACTCTAATTGAATATGAATCAAGGATCCCCCCTCATAAATCATTTGTTCATTTTGTTACAAGTCGAGCTCAGGATACACATGAAGGAAGTAGTAGTACCTTGCCAGGGAGGAAGCGACGGGGTGGGCCAATCTAATTATTATTTTTGAACTTGTGTAATGTATGTAACTCTTTTTGTATTTTTATAAACAGATGTGTTCATGTATTATACTGAACAAAATGAATTACAGATCTCAATCAATGTACTGTAAATTTGTATTAAGTATTTGTTATGAGTGGGGGGATCCTGAATAAAGGGCAGACCCCAAGTATTTTATAGCATGGACAAGGGGAAAACAGAAGGAAAATTTGTGTCTTTTATCAGATCCAACAATCCACCGCCTGCTAATCGAGCAACAATACTACGTGTGTGTAAACTCCATGGTGCCATTCCATCTAATCGAGCAACGAAAACGCTGCATATAAAAGAGCAAAGCAACGGAGCTCTGATTTATCCTGTGCCGTGGCGTGGAAGTGGATGTGGACGCCACAAAAATCAGATGAGATCAGACTACGGTTCTGGTAGGCGCCGGGAAAATCAGAGCCTCCCACAAAATCAGCACTAATGTTTTTGCAAAAAAAAACTTAGATCGAAACAGGTTTAGAACTGAAACCACCCACGAATCTATTTCGGGGAGCACCGGGGCGTCGCTCTGCATCCAGCACTGGCGGGGGAGCCTCGCCGACGGCGTGCTCGCAGTCGACCCAGCCAGGCGCCTCCCTCACCTCGCTTGAAGCCAACGACCACCATGGGCCCACCGTGGCTGGGCGGCGGTGCGGCTCGCCGGTGGCCGCCATGGCGGTTTGGGGATTGGGGGAAAGAATTCATCGCTGGTGGACACTGACCACTGGGCCCACGGGAAAGCGGAAGCGGTTCGGCTACGCCAATGGTACAACAAGTTGGGCTGAAATGTCTCTCAGCTGAGAAAGAAAATGGACTCTAGCTTAGGTTCAATAATCCTTTCCTGCTGGTCCGGGACTTTTTGGGCTGGGCACTAGGAACCTGCAAACAAAATCCAAACCCAAGCAGAGCAACTACCTAATGGTTACCGTCCCCTCAAGAAACAAACTAACGGTTACCAGCTACCACCTGCGGAGGCTCCCGCAAGGGTCACTTTTTGGCCTGAGAGCGTTTGACGTTCATAAAAAGGACAACGGGCGACATTGATAAACCAGTGAAGATGGGGTAGTATTTGACCAAAAACTACCACAATTGGGGTCGACATCCCACCGAACTACACCTTTAAATGATTTTCTGCCTAAAACTATCACTTTTTTCTTTTTTTTTCTGCCTAAAAACTACCGAAAATGATTGATGGCCGTTTTAGATGATTTAACCATGTTTATGACGAGTGGGATCTGACGAAGCTATGTACCTAGGGTAGGGCCATGGACCTGTCCGAGATACCCTCCCCAAGGACATCCTTAGAAGAAATCATCTTTCAATCAGCTCAGAAGTGTTTCACTAGACAAGCTCGAAGACACTCGACCATGAAGACTATCACTCGACCATGAAGCTAACCACTCGACCAGGAGATCTAAAGTCATTCCGCACGCTAACGGTCGGTCATTAAGTAGCTTTTATGGTCATCATAGCACTTTATTTGTGGCGTTACCAGTAACGCCCGACCTTAGTGTACCTTAAACCCTGCATAACTGAGGGCCGGAGGGGTCTGGTGAACTTAAACCCTGCATAAGCCACCCCCTCCTCAGTGTAAAGGGTTCGCACCCCTGTAATTCATACATACATAATCCAGTCGACCGCCTCCGGGCTCCGAGACGTAGGGCTGTTACTTCCTCCGAGAAGGGCCTGAACTCGTAAATCTCGTGTGTCTACAACTACTCCATAGCTAGGATCTTGCCTCTCCATTCCTACCCCCTACACTACTGTCAGACTTAGAACCACGACAGTTGGCGCCCACCGTGGGGCAGGTGCCTTAGCGACTTGTTGGAGAAGTTGTGATTTTTCCGATCCCCTTCATCATGGTTTCAGGCGGAGTTTTGGTGGAGGGCCGCGAGATCCGTCTCGGCGCGCTCACGTTCATCGCCGACGACTCCGCTTGGCTTCAGGAGGCTCCGCTCGACGTCAACGCGCTCCCTGTCCGCGGGGCAACGCACTTTCGCGCATGCGTCCGCGGCGTCCTCTTGCGGCAACCGTCGACCCAGTATCGGTCGCCCCCTGTGTCATCCTCCCTCCCTGTTTCCCGCCGGCGCAAGCGCTCCGGTCGGTCGAGGCTTCAGCGGTGGGTGAGACACGCGGTGGCTCGCCAGTCGGCCACCCCCCAAGTCGTGGCGATCGAGCCCGACGAATCTCTCTACGGCCTGTTCGACTGGCTCCGCAGAGACTGCATCCGAGTGCGACAGCAGTGATCCAGCGGCGGAGGTTCTGATGGTCGATGGAGCACGCAGTCCTCCTGGCTTTCCCCGCACCGACGAAGGCGACGGCGGAGGCGATCCGTCGCATGCCCATGAAGAGTATCTCCCCGATCCCCTCACTTTGCTGCAGAGGGAAGAACTTCGTCATCGGAACATGGATGCGCTGCACACTCCTATCGTTGGAGAAACCCCCGAGGCCCGTGCCTTAAAGGACGCGCGCTTGGCCAACTTGGCTGAGCGCACTCGACTGGAGAACCTCCAGCGAGTACTCGACGAGCGTGCGCGACAACGGGTTCCAGAATCCAGTCGACGTCAGCTCTTTCCGCCACCGACTCGGATATATCGAGCTCCGATTCAGAATTTAGCAGCTGCAGCCCGTATAGCAGAGTCGATTCAGCCTTCTCAGTCAGAGGTTGGCAGAGGCTTGTTACAGATCAGAGCATTACTCTGGGCGGCAGGAGATCAGAATTCAGCTGTATCACAGTCGCGGAATAGGATCCACAGCAGATCTGTCACTGCAGATACAGTCCAGTCAGCCCACAGCCCAAGATCGCCCCTGAGGCGTGAGGGACGTGGGGACCGGCGTGATCAGTACAGGAACCGTGAGCAGTATGATCACCGACTCGATCGTGATGATCGACGTCGAGTGCCCACCCCTCCCCCAAGGAGTGGATCGTATGTGCCTCGACAACAGGATGACGGATGCCCTCACAGTGTTGGGCGAAGGATTCCAGTCGACCCAGGGAACCAGGCTTTGATGCGAGATCCATTCTCGTTCAGGGTTTAGTCGACAGGAACAGAGCTCACCGAGAAGGTCATGACAGAGATGTACCCACCAGCAGCAGAGTACACCTCTCAGGACTAGAGTGCTTCAGCAGAGCCATCAGGGCCGCGGTGATTCCTCCCAACTTCAGGTTGGCGACTGGAGTCGGTAAGTTCACTGGTGAGTCCAAGCCTGATACTTGGCTTGAGGACTACCGAGTGGCTGTTCAGATTGGCGGCGGCAACGATGAAGTGGCCATGAAACACCTACCTCTTATGTTGGAGGGCTCGGCCGGAGCATGGCTAAATCAGTTAGCACCCAGCAGCATTTACACTTGGGAAGATCTTGCCCGAGTGTTTGTCAGAACATTTGAAGGAACTTGCAAGCGACCAGCAGGGTTGACAGAGCTGCAATCTTGTGTGCAGAAGCCTAATGAAACTTTGAGGGCTTACATCCAGAGATGGATCACATTGCATCACACAGTAGAGAACATATCTGATCACCAAGCAGTCTGTGCCTTCAAGGAAGGCGTTAAGTACAAAGAACTGAACCTGAAATTCGGTCAAACCGGAGACATGTCTCTGAGTCGAATGATGGAGATTGCCACCAAGTATGCCAATGGTGAAGAAGAGGATCGGCTCCGGAGTGGCAAGCACAAGTCAGTCGCCCACGAAACCATAGGAGGGAACTCCAGTCGGAAGCAGAAGCGGAAAGCCGAGCCAGCTGCTCCTGGAGAAGCCTTGGCCGTGACTCAAGGAAAGTTTAAGGGGAAGCCCAAAGGGCCTTGGAACCCTAAGAAGGTGAAAGACCAAGACGGAAATGATGTGTTGGATCTGCCATGCCACATTCACACAAAGAAAGATGAAGAGGGTAAACTCATTTACCCAAAACATAGCACTCGACAGTGTCGTCTCTTGATCCAGCAGTTCCAAGGGAAGCAGCCCAAAGATAAGGAAAAGGAGTCGGACAAAGTTGAGGACAAGGAAGATAGTGATGATGGATACCCCCAGGTCAATTCCACCCTGATGATTTTTTCTGATGTTGAAAGCAAAAGTCGATTG
Organism: Triticum aestivum; assembly: GCF_018294505.1. NCBI lineage: Eukaryota > Viridiplantae > Streptophyta > Magnoliopsida > Poales > Poaceae > Triticum > Triticum aestivum. Next base: position 8,995,376 of record NC_057797.1, read on the forward strand.
AAAGTTATCAACCGAGAAGTGAATATGGTCGCTCCGGCGACACCTAGTTATTTGAAATGGTCTCAGACTGCCATCACATTCGACCAGTCCGATCACCCGACGCACATAGCCACCCCTGGGAGGCAAGCTTTGGTGGTCGACCCAGTTGTTGAAGGCACTCGACTGACCAAAGTTTTGATGGATAGAGGCAGTGGCCTGAATATACTGTATGCAGAGACATTGAAAGGGATGGCATTCCGATGTCCAGACTCAGTACCAGCAACGTGAGTTTCCATGGAGTCATTCCTGGAAAGAAGGCTGAGTCACTCAGCCAAATTGTTCTTGATGTGGTTTTCGGTGATTCCAAGAATTACCGCAAAGAAAAGTTGACGTTTGAAGTTGTAGATTTCCAGAGCGCTTATCACGCTATTTTGGGTAGGCCAGCTTATGCACGTTTCACGGCTCGACCATGTTATGTGTACCTCAAATTGAAGATGCCTGGTCCCAAAGGTGTGATCACTATTACTGGCAATCGGAAGAAGGCGGAAGAGTGCTTTCAGAAAGGCTCAAAGATCGCCGATGCTCAGATGGTAGTGGTAGAACTGTGGGAATACCAGAAAACTGCTGATCTGAGAGATTTGTTGCGAGCCAAGAAGCCCGCTACGGAATAAGCGTTTCAATCGTCCGGTAAGACAAAGCCGATTCACATTCACCCGACCGACCCCAATGTTGCTCTGACTCATATCTCAACAACACTCGACTCCAAATAGGAAGAAGCGCTCATCCAGTTCCTCCGTGAGAACTGGGACATCTTCGCATGGAAGCCTTCTGACATGCCAGGTGTTCCCAGGGGGCTGGCTGAGCACCGTCTACGAGTCGACCCAAAAGTGAAACCTGTCAAAGAACATCTTCGGCAGTCCGCCGTCCAGAAGAGAAATGCCATTGGTGAGGAGGTGGCTCGGCTCTTAGCAGCAGAGTTCATCCGAGAAATTTACCACTCTGAGTGGCTCGCCAATGTTGTCATGGTCCCCAAAAAGGACAAGTCGCTTCGCATGTGCATTGAATTCAAACATATCAATCGGGCCTACCCAAAAGATCATTTTCCTCTCCCCCGCATCGACCAGATAGTCGACTGGACAACGGGATGTGGGCGCCTGTCTTTTTTAGACGCCTATTCCGGTTACCATCAGATCCGTTTATATGGTCCCGACGAGATCAAAACAGCTTTCATCACTCCATTCGGGTGCTTCTGTTATGTTACCATGCCATTCGGCCTCAAAAATGCCGGAGCCACGTTCATGAGGATGATTCAGAAGTGTTTGCTCACTCAAATCAGTCGGAATGTGGAATCTTACATGGATGATATTGTGGTCAAGTCACAGAAAGGTTCCGACCTGCTAACTGACCTTGCTGAGACATTTGCCAACCTCAGGAGGTATGATATCAAGCTTAATCCATCAAAGTGCACATTCAGAGTTCCTGTCGGAAAGTTACTCGGTTTTCTCGTTTCCGAATGAGGAATCGACGCCAACCCAGAAAAAGTTGGTACTATACTCCGAATGAAGCGCCCTGTGCGCGTGCACGATGTCCAGAAGCTTACTGGTTGCTTGGCCGCTTTAAGTCGATTTATTTCTCATCTCGGTGAAAAGGCATTGCCTCTTTACCAACTGATGAAGAAGACAGACAAGTTCAAGTGGACTCCTGAAGCTGATGCAGCGTTTGCAGAGCTAAAGGCCCTGCTCTCCACCCAGCCGGTGCTTGCTGCCCCAATCAGCAAAGAGCCTTTACTGCTTTACATTGCAGCCACGGGACAAGTCGTTAGTTCAGTACTTATGGTCGAGCGGGAAGAAGAAGGAAAAGCCTTTAAAGTTCAGCGCCCGATATATTATGTTTCTGAAGTTTTGACCCCATCAAAGCAAAGATATCCTCATTATCAGAAGCTTGTATATGGGATTTATATGACCACGAAGAAGGTTGCACATTACTTCTCTGACCATTCCATTACAGTCGTCAGCGACGCTCCATTGTCAGAGATTCTGCACAACAGAGATGCAACTGGTCGAGTGGCAAAATGGGCGATTGAACTCCTTCCCCTAGATATCAAGTTTGAGGCAAAGAAAGCTATCAAGTCCCAAGCAATAGCAGATTTCGTCGCCGAGTGGATTGAACAGCAACTGCCGACTCAAGTTCAATCGGAGCACTGGACCATGTTCTTCGACGGTTCTAAGATGCTGAATGGTTCCGGTGCTGAGGTAGTATTGCTTTCCCCCCGAGGAGATAAGCTCGGATATGTTCTCCAAATCCACTTTGATCCCTCCAATAACGAAGCAGAATATGAAGCACTTCTGTATGGGTTGCGCATGGCCATTTCACTCGGCATCCGTCGCCTCATGGTCTATGGCAACTCAGATTTGGTGGTTAATCAAGTGATGATGGAGTGAGACGTCAGAAGTCCAGCCATGACTGATTATTGCAATGCAGTGAGAAAGCTAGAGAAGAAATTCGAGGGGTTAGAGCTGCATCATATACCCCGACTGAAAAATCAAGCAGCTGATGATTTGGCAAAAATAGGTTCCAAGAGAGAAGCCATTCCCAGCAATGTGTTTCTGGAACACATCCACACACTATCAGTTCAAGAGGATCCTTTCACCGAAGAAGCCCCGCAGCCAAAAAGTGCCACGGATCCGACTGAAGTTGAAGTTCCAGCAGTGGTCAACCTGATCATGAAAGTTTTGGTCATCACTCCCAACTAGACAGTGCCGTACATCGCGTACATCCTAAGGAAAGAACTCCCAGAGAATGAAGAAGAGGCTCGATAGATCGTCCATCGATCCAAGGCCTTTACTGTGATAATCGGACAATTGTACAGGGAAAGCGCGACTGGAGTCGGTTAGAAATGTATAACACCAGAAGAAGGTCAAATAATTCTTAACGATATCCACTCGGGGACCTGTGGCCATGATGCGTCCTCTCGGACCATTGTGGCTAAAGCATACCGAGCATGATTTTACTGGCCAAAAGCAAATGAAATGGCAAAGGAGATAGTCGACAAATGTGAAGGATGTCAGTTCTATTCCAATATGTCACACAAACCCGCCTCAGCCTTGAAGACCAGTCCACTCGTCTGGCCCTTCGCTGTTTAGGGATTGGATATGGTTGGACCGCTGAGAACTGGCAGGAGCGGCTTCACCCATGTGCTGGTGGCAGTCGACAAGTTCACTAAATGGATTGAAGCTAAGCCTATCAAGAATCTTGATGCCTGCACTGCTATCAGTTTCATCAGAGAGTTGATATTCAGATATGGAGTTCCGCATAGCATCATCACTGACAATGGGTCAAACTTCGATTCCGACAAGTTTAGAGCTTTTTGCGCCTCTCAAGGCACACGAGTCGACTACGCTTCAGTCGCTCACCCCTAGTCGAATGGACAAGCGGAAATAGCAAATGGTCTAATTCTCAAAGGGCTAAAACCTCGACTGATGCGCGATCTCAAGCATGCAGCAGGCGCATGGGTCGACGAACTTCCGTCAGTTCTTTGGGGATTGAGGACCACCCCTAATTGGTCGACTGGACGAACTCCATTCTTTATGGTCTATGGAGCTGAAGCAGTTTTGCCGAGTGACTTGCTTCACAATGCTCCCCGAGTCGAACTCTACACTGAAGATGAAGCAGAACAAGCCCGACAGGACGCAGTCGACCTCCTAGAAGAGGAAAGAAACATGGCCATGATCCGATCGACCATCTACTAGCAGGACTTGCGTCGATTCCATGCTAGAAATGTGAAGAGTCGAGCCTTCCAAGAAGGGGACTTGGTTCTCCGAGTGGATCAATAGAAACCACACAAGCTCGCCCCTACTTGGGAAGGTCCCTTCATCGTCACCAGAGTTCTCCACAATGGAGCGTACCATCTTTACAACGTCGATCGCCAGATTGATGAGCCACGAGCTTGGAACGCGGAGCTGCTCTGCCCCTTTTATACTTAAGTACTCACTCGGATGAGATGTAATAAGACATACCTCTGTAGTTTGTTTATCAAAGACAAAAGTGTTATAATTTTCCCAGTGATTGTTGTTGCTTTTGTTTACATGAGAAATCCCCCAGTGGGTAGCTTAGCTGCGAATCCGTTTCGCCTAAGTTTGTAAAAAAAATTCCTACCGAGTGGTGAGCAAGCTTCTCACTCGGAGGCTTAGCTGCGAATCCGCTTCGCCTAAGTATTTAAAAATCCTACCGAGTGGTGAGCCAGTCTCCCACTCGGGGGCTTAGCTGCAGTCCAGTACTCGCCTAAGTTTAAAAAATCCTACCGAGTGGTGAGCCAGTCTCCCACTCGGGGGCTTAGCTGCAGTCCAGTACTCGCCTAAGTTTAAAAAATCCTACCGAGTGGTGAGCCAGTCTCCCACTCGGGGGCTTAGCTGCAGTCCAAGTACTCGCCTAAGTATTTAAAATCCTACCGAGTGAGGAGCAATCCTCCCACTCGGGGGCTTAGCTGCAGTCCAAGTACTCGCCTAAGTATTTAAAATTCTACCGAGTGGCGAGCCAGTCTCCCACTCGGGGGCTTAGCTGCAGTCCAAGTACTCGCCTAAGTATTTAAAATCCTACCGAGTGAGGAGCAATCCTCCCACTCGGGGGCTTAGTTGCAGTCCAAGTAATCGCCTAAGTATTTAAAATTCTACCGAGTGGAGAGAAATCCTCCCACTCGGGGGCTTAGCTGCAGTCCAAGTACTCGCCTAAGTATAAAAAATTCTACCGAGTGGCGAGCCAGTCTCCCACTCGGGGGCTTAGCTGCAGTCCAGTACTCGCCTAAGTATTTAAAATCCTACCGAGTGAAGAGCAATCCTCCCACTCGAGGGCTTAGCTGCAGTCCAACTACTCGCCTAAGTATTTAAAATCCTATCGAGTGGAGAGCAATCCTCCCACTCGGGGGCTTAGCTGCAGTCCAATACTCGCCTAAGTATTTAAAATCCTACCGAGTGGAGAGCAATCCTTCCACTCGGGGGCTTAGCTGCAATCCAAGTACTCGCCTAAGTATTTAAAATCCTACCTAGTGGAGAGCAATCCTCCCACTCGGGGGCTTAGCTGCAGTGCAGTACTCGCCTAAGTATTTAAAATCCTACTGAGTGGAGAGCAATCCTCCCACTTGGGGGCTTAGCTGCAGTCCAAGTACTCGCCTAAGTGTTTAAAATCCTACCGAGTGGAGAGCAATCCTCCCACTCGGAGGCTTAGCTATAGTCCAGTACTCGCCTAAGTACTTAGAAATCCCACCGAGTGGAGAGCGATCCTCCCACTCGAGGGCTTAGCTGCAGTCCAAGTACTCGCCTAAGTATTTAAAATCCTACCGAGTGGAGAGCAATCCTCCCACTCGAAGGCTTAGCTGCAGTCCAGTACTCGCCTAAGTATGAAATCCATCCCGATTCGCAAGGACGACGAGGTGCAGGTCGACTGGATTTTCCACCTGAGAACTGCATCTCAAGCACAAAGTGTATTTCGAGTGAAGAACAGAGTTTGCTCGAAGGCAAATGCAAGCAAATTCAACGATAATCCAAGTTCAGATAAATCCTGAAGGCCCCAGACCGCAGATCAAAGTACTCGAGCATTCAGCCCGAAAGAGTTTAACAGTTACAAAATCCACTTGGCATTCCGAGGAAAATTTAAAGCGAAGCATAGAAGTTTTACTCCTCAGGTGGAGGGCTGGAGGGCGCGACAAACTGGTCCAAGTCAATCCCGTCAGCAATCCGAGTGGCAGCAGCAATGAAGGTCTCCATGAAAGACTGGAAGTTGTGCTTCTTGGTATTGGCAAATTGGATAGCCGCCAGCTTATCCTCTCGCGCCTCCTTGAAGTGAACACGAACCAAGGACAGAGCGACGTCAGCACGGCACCTGGCAGAAGATTTCTTCCATTCCTGTACTCGACCTGGAACTTCATTTAGTCGAGTCATTAGAGACTCGAGGTCATTTTGAAGCGTCACTCCTGGCCAGAGTGCTGTGTCGATTCGCGACGTCACAACCTTCAGTCGAGCAAGGTAGTCAACCACACCAGCAACACGGGACTCCAGTGAAGGAAATATGCCCTAGAGGCAATAATAAATTTATTATTTATTTCCTTATATCATGATAAAAGTTTATTATTCATGCTAGAATTGTATTAACCAGAAACATAATACATGTGTGAATACATAGACAAACAGCGTGTCACTAATATGCCCGTGCACAGGTATAGGGGTACAAAAATGCACCCCTCTTTTTGTACACCGACAGGAGCCCCCGGGCCTGGGCCACACATAAGCGCGACACGTTGTTGGGCCAGGCCCAAAACGGTGCGCGGGCAGGCGGGGCGGTTTTCACCGCGGTAAAACTTTTCGCGCATTGCGCTTCCCACGACCCGCGCACGCGGCGTGGCGTGGAGGGGTGTGCGTGACGTGGGCGGCATGCGTGGGGTGATTTCCACACGCATGCGTCACATCGCAGTAAATGGGCAGCGCGCCCTGCAGCTTCCCCATAAAAAGGTATAACCGCGGGCGCACTGTTCCTTTTACCCTTCGCGCTGAAGGAAATATGCCCTAGATGCAACAATAAAGTTATTATTTATTTCCTTATATCATGATAAAAGTTTATTATTCATGCTAGAATTGTATTAACCGGAAACATAATACATGTGTGAATACATAGACAAACAAAGTGTCACTAGTATGCCTCTACTTGACTAGCTCGTTAATCAAAGATGGTTATGTTTCCTAACCATGGACAAAGAGTTGTCATTTGATTAACGGGATCACATCATTAGTTGAATGATCTGATTGACATGACCCATTCCATTAGCTTAGCACCCGATCGTTTAGTATGTTGCTATTGCTTTCTTCATGACTTATACATGTTCCTATGACTATGAGATTATGCAACTCCCGTTTGCTGAAGGAACACTTTGTGTGCTACCAAACGTCACAACGTAACTGGGTGATTATAAAGGAGCTCTACAGGTGTCTCCAAAGGTACATGTTGGGTTGGCGTATTTCGAAATTAGGATTTGTCACTCCGATTGTCGGAGAGGTATCTCTGGGCCCTCTCGGTAATGCACATCACTTAAGCCTTGCAAGCATTGCAACTAATGAGTTAGTTGCGGGATGATGTATTATGGAACGAGTAAAGAGACTTGCCGGTAACGAGATTGAACTAGGTATGGGATACCGACGATCGAATCTCGGGCAAGTAACATCCCGATGACAAAGGGAACAACGTATGTTGTTATGTGGTCTGACCGATAAAAGATCTTCGTAGAATATGTAGGAGCCAATATGAGCATCCAGGTTCCGCTATTGGTTATTAACCGGAGACGTGTCTCGGTCATGTCTACATTGTTCTCGAACCCGTAGGGTCCGCACGCTTAAGGTTTCGATGACAATTATATTATGAGTTTACGCATTTTTGATGTACCGAAGTTTGTTCGGAGTCCCAGATGTGATCACGGACATGACGAGGAGTCTCGAAATGGTCAATACATAAAGATTGATATATTGGAAGCCTATATTTGGATATCGGAAGCGTTCCGGGTGAAATCGGGATTTTACCGGATTACCAGGAGGTTACCGGAACCCCCCGGGAGGTATATGGGCCTTAGTGGGCCTTAGTGGAAGAGAGGAGAGGTGGCCAGAGATGGGCCGTGCGCCCCTCCCCCCCCCTTGGTCTGAATAGGACAAGGAGAGGGGGCCGGCCCCCCTTCCTCCTCTCTCTCCTCTTTTCCCCCCTCCGCGGATCCTATTCCAACTAGGAAAGGGGGGGTCCTACTCCCGGAAGGAGTAGGACTCCTCCTGGCGCGCCACCTCTTGGCCGGCCAGCCCCCCCTTTGAGCCTTTATATATGGAGGCACGGGGCACCCCTAGAGACACAAGTTGATCCACGTGATCATATTCTTAGCCGTGTGCGGTGCCCCCTTCCACCATAGTCCTCGATAATATTGTAGCAGTGCTTAGGCGAAGCCCTGCGACGGTAGTACATCAAGATCGTCACCACGCGGTCGTGCTGACGGAACTCTTCCCCGACACTTTGCTGGATCGGAGTGCAGGGATCGTCATCGAGATGAACGTGTGCTAGAACTCGGAGGTGCCGTAGTTTCGGTGCTTGATTGGTCGAGCCGTGGAGACGTACGACTACATCAACCAAGTTAACGCTTCCGTTGTCGATCTACAAGGGTACGTAGATCACACTCTCCCCCTCTCGTTGCTATGCATCACCATGATCTTGCGTGTGCGTAGGAAAATTTTGAAATTACTACGAAACCCAACAGTGGCATCCGAGCCTAGATTTTATGTGTTGATGTTATATGCACGAGTAGAACACAAGTGAGTTGTGGGCGATATAAGTCATACTGCTTACCAGCATGTCATACTTTGGTTCGGCGGTATTGTTGGACGAAGCGGCCCGGACCGACATTACGCGTACGCTTACGCGAGACCGGTTCTCCCGACGTGCTTTGCACAAAGGTGGCTAGCGGGTGACAGTTTCTCCAACTTTAGTTGAACCGAGTGTGGCTACGCCCGGTCCTTGCGAAGGTTAAAATAGCACCAACTTGACAAACTATCGTTGTGGTTTTGATGCGTAGGTAAGATTGGTTCTTGCTTAAGCCCGTAGCAGCCACGTAAAACTTGCAACAACGAAGTAGAGGACGTCTAACTTGTTTTTGCAGGGCATGTTGTGATGTGATATGGTCAAGACATGATGCTAAATTTTATTGTATGAGATGATCATGTTTTGTAACCGAGTTATCGGCAACTGGCAGGAGCCATATGGTTGTCGCTTTATTGTATGCAATGCAATCGCGCTGTAATGCTTTACTTTATCACTAAGCGGTAGCGATAGTCGTGGAAGCATAAGATTGGCAAGACGACAACGATGTTACGATGGAGATCAATATGTCGCGCCGGTGACAATGGTGATCACGACGGTGCTTCGGAGATGGAGATCACAAGCACAAGATGATGATGACCATATCATATCACTTATATTGATTGCATGTGATGTTTATCTTTTATGCATCTTATCCTGCTTTGATTGACGGTAGCATTATAAGATAATCTCTCACTAATTATCAAGAAGTGTTCTCCCTGAGTATGCACCGTTGCGAAAGTTCTTCGTGCTGAGACACCACGTGATGATCGGGTGTGATAGGCTATATGTTCAAATACAACGGGTGCAAAACAGTTGAACACGCGGAATACTCAGGTTATACTTGACGAGCCAAGCATATACAGATATGGCCTCGGAACACGGAGACCGAAAGGTCGAGCGTGAATCATATAGTAGATATGACCAACATAGCGATGTTCACCAATGAAACTACTCCATCTCACGTGATGATCGGACATGGTTTAGTTGATTTGGATCACGTAATCACTTAGAGGATTAGAGGGATGTCTATCTAAGTGGGAGTTCTTAAGTAATATGATTAAATTGAACTTAAATTTATCATGAACTTAGTCCTGGTAGTATTTTGCAAATTATGTTATAGATCAATAGCTCGCATTGTTGCTTCCCTGTGTTTATTTTGATATGTTCCTAGAGAAAAATTGTGTTGAAATATGTTAGTAGCAATGATGCGGATTGGATCCGTGATCTGAGGTTTATCCTCATTGCTGCACAGAAGAATTATGTCCTTGATGCACCGCTAGGTGACATACCTATTGCAGGAGCAGATGCAGACGTTATGAACGTTTGGCTAGATCAATATGATGACTACTTGATAGTTTAGTGCACCATACTTAAATGGCTTAGAATCAAGACTTCAAAGACGTTTTGAACGTCATGGACCATATGAGATGTTCCAGGAGTTGAAGTTAATATTTCAAGCAAAAACCCGAGTTGAGAGATATGAAGTCTCCAACAAGTTCTATAGCTAAAAGATGGAGGAGAATCGCTCAACTAGTGAGCATGTGCTCAGATTGTCTGGGTACTACAATCGCTTGAATTAAGTGGGAGTTAATCTTCCAGATAAGATAGTGATTGACAGAATTCTCTAGTCACCATCACCAAGTTAGTAGAACTTCGTGATGAACTATAATATGCAAGGGATAACGGAAACAACTCCCAAGCTCTTCGTGATGCTGAAATCAATGAAGGTAGAAATCAAGAAAAACATCAAGTGTTGATGGTTGACAAGACCACTAGTTTCAAGAAAAGGGAAAAGGAAAGAAGGGGAACTTCAAGAAGAACGGCAAGCAAGTTGCTGCTCAAGTGAAGAAGCCCAAGTCTGATCCTAAGCCTGAAACTAAGTGCTTCTACTGCAAAGGGACTGGTCACTGGAAGCAGAACTACCCCAAGTGATTGGCGGATAAGAAGGATGGCAAAGTGAACATAAGTATATTTGATATACATGTTATTGATGTGTACTTTACTAGTGTTTATAGCAACCCCTCAGTAATAGATACTAGTTCAGTTGCTAAGATTAGTAACTCGAAACGGGAGTTGCAGAATAAACAGAGACTAGTTAAGGGTGAAGTGATGATGTGTGTTGGAAGTGGTTCCAAGATTGATATGATCATCATCGCACACTCCCTATACTTTTGGGATTAGTGTTGAACCTAAATAAGTGTTATTTGGTGTTTGCGTTGAGCATGAATATGATTTGATCATGTTTATTGCAATACGGTTATTCATTTAAGTAAGAGAATAAATTGTTGTTCTGTTTACATGAATAAAACCTTATATGGTTACACACCCAATGAAAATAGTTCGTTGGATCTCGATCATAGTAATACACATAATCATAATTTGAAACCAAAAGATGCAAAGTTAAAAATGATAGTGCAACTTATTTGTGGCACTACTGTTTAGGTCATATTGGTGTAAAGCGCATGAAGAAACTCCATGCTGATGGGCTTTTGGAATCACTTGATTATGAATCAGTTGATGCTTGCGAACCATGCCTCATGGGCAAGATGACTAAGACTCCATTCTTCGGAACAATGGAGCGAGCAACAAATTTGTTGGAAATCATACATACTGATGTATGTGGTCCGATGAATATTGAGACTCGCGACAGGTATCATTATTTTCTGATCTTCACAGATGATTTGAGCAGATATGAGTATATCTACTTGATGAAACATAAGTCTGAAACATTTGAAAAGTTCAAAGAATTTCAGAGTGAAGTGGAAAATCATCGTAACAAGAAAATAAAGTTTCTACGATCTGATCATGGAGAAGAGTATTTGAGTTATGAGTTTGGTCTTCAGTTAAAACAATGTGAAATAGTTTCACTACTCACGCCACCTGGAACACCACAGCATAATGGTGTGTCCGAACGTCATAACCGTACTTTATTAGATATGGTGCGACCTATGATGTCTCTTACCGATCTACCACTATCGTTTTGGGGTTATGCATTAAAGACAGCTGCATTCACGTTTAAAAGGGCACCATCTAAGTCCGTTGAGACGACACAATCTGAACTGTGGTTTGGCAAGAAACCAAAGTTGTCGTTTCTTAAAGTTTGGGATTGTGATGCTTATATGAAAAAGTTTCATCCTGATAAGCTCAAACCCAAATCGAAGAAATATGTCTTCATAGGATACCCAAAGGAGACTATTGGGTACACCTTCTATCACAGATCCGAAGGCAAGACATTCGTTGCTAAGAATGGATCCTTTCCAGAGAAGGAGATTCTCTCGAAAGAAGTGAGTGGGAGGAAAGTAGAAAACTTGATAAGGTAATTGTACCATCTCCCTTATTGGAAAGTAGTTCATCACAGAAATCTGTTCTTGTGACTACTACACCAATTAGTGAGGAAGCTAATGATGATGATCATGTAACTTCAGATCAAGTTACTACCGAATCTCGTAGGTAAACCAGAGTGAGATCCGCACCAGAGTGGTACGGTAATCCTGTTCTGGAAGTCATGTTACTAGACCATGACAAACTTGCGAACTATGAAGAAGCGATGGTGAGCCCAGATTCCGCAAAATGGCTTGAGGTCATGAAATCTGAGATGGGATCCATGTATGAGCACAAAGTATGGACTTTGGTTGACTTGCCCGATGATCGGCAAGCCATAGAAAAAAATGGATCTTCAAGAGGAAGACGGACGCTGATAGTAGTGTTACTATCTACAAAGCTAGAATTGTCGTAAAAGGTTTTCGACAAAGTTCAAGGTGTTGACTACGATGAGATTTTCTCACTCGTATCGATGCTTAAAAGTCTGTTCAAATCATGTTAGCAATTGCCACATTTTATGAAATCTAGCAAATGGATAACAAAACTGCAATCCTTAATGGAATTCTTAAAGAAAGAGTTGTATATGATGCAACCAGAAGGTTTTGTCAATCCTAAAGGTGCTAACAAAATAAGCAAGCTCCAGCGATCCATCTATAGACTGGTGCAAGCATCACGGAGTTGGAATAAACGCTTTGATAGTATGATCAAAGCATATAGATTTTTACAGACTTGCGGTGAAGCCTGTATTTACAAGAAAGTGAGTGGGAGCACTACAACATTTCTGATAAGTATATGTGAATGACATATTGTTGATCGGAAATAATGTAGAATTATTCTGCAAAGCATAAAGGAGTGTTTGAAAGGAGTTTTTCAAAGAAAGACCTCGGTGAAGCTGCTTACATATTGAGCATCAAGATCTATAGAGATAGATCAAGACGCTTGATAAGTTTTTTTCAATGAGTACATACCTTGACAAGATTTTGAAGTAGTTCAAAATGGAACAGTCATAGAAAGGGTTCTTACCTGTGTTACAAGGTATGAAATTGAGTAAGACTCAAAGCCCGACCACGGCAGAAGATAGAAAGAGAATGAAAGTCATTCCCTATGCCTCAGCCATAGGTTCTATAAAGTATGCCATGCTGTGTACCAGATCTATTGTATACCCTACACTGATTTTGGCAAGGGAGTACAATAGTGATCTAGGAGTAGATCACTGGACAACGGTCAAAATTATCCTTAGTGGAATAAGGATATGTTTCTCGATTATGGAGGTGACAAAAGGTTCGTCGTAAAGAGTTACATCGAATCGATGCAAGTTTTGACACTGACCTAGATAACATTAAGTCTCAATCTGGATACATATTGAAAGTGGAGAGTGTCACTAGTATGCCTCTACTTGACTAGCTCGTTAATCAAAGATGGTTATGTTTCCTAACCATGGACAAAGAGTTGTCATTTGATTAACGGGATCACATCATTAGTTGAATGATCTGATTGACATGACCCATTCCATTAGCTTAGCACCCGATCGTTTAGTATGTTGCTATTGCTTTCTTCATGACTTATACATGTTCCTATGACTATGAGATTATGCAACTCCCGTTTGCCGGAGGAACACTTTGTGTGCTACCAAACGTCACAACGTAACTGGGTGATTATAAAGGAGCTCTACAGGTGTCTCCAAAGGTACATGTTGGGTTGGCGTATTTCGAGATTAGGATTTGTCACTCCGATTGTCGGAGAGGTATCTCTGGGCCCTCTCGGTAATGCACATCACTTAAGCCTTGCAAGCATTGCAACTAATGAGTTAGTTGCGGGATGATGTATTACGGAACGAGTAAAGAGACTTGCCGGTAACGAGATTGAACTAGGTAGCAATATGAGCATCCAGGTTCCGCTATTGGTTATTAACCGGAGACGTGTCTCGGTCATGTCTACATTGTTCTCGAACCCGTAGGGTCCGCACGTTTAAGGTTTCGATGACAATTATATTATGAGTTTACGCATTTTTGATGTACCGAAGTTTGTTCGGAGTCCCAGATGTGATCATGGACATGACGAGGAGTCTCGAAATGGTCAATACATAAAGATTGATATATTGGAAGCCTATATTTGGATATCGGAAGCGTTCCGGGTGAAATCGGGATTTTACCGGATTACCGGGAGGTTACCGGAACCCCCGGGAGGTATATGGGCCTTAGTGGGCCTTAGTGGAAGAGAGGAAAGGTGGCCAGAGATGGGCCGCGCGCCCCTCCCCCCTTGGTCCGAATAGGACAAGGAGAGGGGGCCGGCCCCCCTTCCTCCTCTCTCTCCTCTTTTCCCCCCTCCGCGAATCCTATTCCAACTAGGAAAGGGGGGAGTCCTACTCCCGGAAGGAGTAGGACTCCTCCTGGCGCGCCACCTCTTGGCCGGCCAGCCCCCCCCTTTGAGCCTTTATATACGGAGGCACGGGGCACCCCTAGAGACACAAGTTGATCCACGTGATCATATTCTTAGCCGTGTGCGGTGCCCCCTTCCACCATAGTCCTCGATAATATTGTAGCAGTGCTTAGGCGAAGCCCTGCGACGGTAGTACATCAAGATCGTCACCACGCCGTCGTGCTGACGGAACTCTTCCCCGACACTTTGCTGGATCGGAGTCCGGGGATCGTCATCGAGCTGAACGTGTGCTAGAACTCGGAGGTGCCGTAGTTTCGGTGCTTGATCGGTCGAGCCGTGGAGACGTACGACTACATCAACCAAGTTAATGCTTCCGTTGTCGATCTACAAGGGTACGTAGATCACACTCTCCCCCTCTCGTTGCTATGCATCACCATGATCTTGCGTGTGCGTAGGAATTTTTTGAAATTACTACGAAACCCTACAGGGCTTAGTTGGGACTCCCCTGCAGGGATTTGAACTTTCGAAAGCCGTGCCCGCGGTTATGGGCAGATGGGAATTTGTTAATGTCCGGTTGTAGATAACTTGAACCTTAATTTAATTAAAATGAATCAACTGTGTGAGTTACCGTGATGGTCTCTTCTCGGCGGAGTCCGGGAAGTGAACACGGTGTTGGAGTAATGCTTGCCGCAGGATGCTCTCTAGTTTCTCATTCGCGCTTTGCCTCCTCTTCTCGCTCTCTTTTGCGAACAGGTTAGCCACCATATATGCTAGTCGCTTGCTGCAGCTCCACATATTTTCCTTGCCTTACCTATTAAGCTTAAATAGTCTTGATCGCGAGGGTGCGAGATTGCTGAGCCCCTGGGGCTCACAGATTACTTCCAAACCAGATGCAGGGCCTGATGATTCCGTTCCAGATGACGCGCTTGAGCTCAAGTGGGAGTTCGACGAGGACTCACGCCGATACTACGTGTCTTTCCCTGATGATCAGTAGTGGTGCCTAGTTGGGGTGATCGGGACCGTGTCGCATGTTGGGTTTATCTTTCATTTTGGCGCCGTAGTCGGGCCATGAGTGTTTGATTGATGTAATGCTATTTATGTACTTTGATTGACGTGGCGAGTGTAAGCCAACTATGTATCTCCCCTTTTATTATCTATATTACATGGGATGTTGTGAAGATTGCCTAACTTACGACATTGCTTTCAATGCGGTTATGCCTCTAAGTCGTGCCTCGACACGTGGGAGCTATAGCCGCATCGAGGGCGTTACACGTATCAACATCCCCAAGCTTAATTCCTGCTCGTCCTCGAGTAGGTAAATGATAAAAACAGAAATTTTGGTGTGGAATGCTACCTAACATATTTATCCATGTATTTCTCTTTTTTGTAGCAAGAATATTCAGATCCATAAGATTCAAGACAAAAGTTTAATATTGACATAAAAATAATAATACTTCAAGCATACTAACAAAGCAATCATGTCTTCTCAAAATAACATGGCCAAAGAAAGCTATCCCTACAAAATCATATAGTCTGGCTATGCTCCATCTTCACCACACAAAATATTTAAATCATGCATAACCTCGATGACAAGCCAAGCAATTGTTTCATACTTTTGATGTTCTCAAACTTTTTCAATCTTCACGTAATACATGAGCGTGAGCCATGGATATAGCACTATAGGTGGAATAGAAGGGTGGTTGTGGAGAAGACAAAAAGGAGAAGATAGTCTCACATCAACTAGGTGTATGAACGGGCTATGGAGATGCCCATCAATAGATATCAATGTGAGTGAGTAGGGATTGCCATGCAATGGATGCACTAGAGCTATAAATGTATGAAAGCTCAACAAAAGAAACTAGTGGGTGTGCATCCAACTCGCTTGCTCACGAAGACCTAGGGCATTTTGAGGAATCCCATCATTGGAATATAAAGCCAAGTTCTATAATGAAAGATTCCCACTAGTATATGAAAGTGACAACATAGGAGACTCTCTATCATGAAGATTATGGTGCTACTTTGAAGCACAAGTGTGGTAAAAGGATAGTAGCATTGCCCCTTCTCTCTTTTATCTCTTTTTTTTATTTGGGCCTTCTCTTTTTATGGCCTCTTTTCTCTTTTTTTTATTTGGGCTTCTTTGGCCTCTTTTATTTATTTATTTATTTTCGTCCGGAGTCTCATCCCGACTTGTGGGGGAATCATAGTCGCCATTATCCTTTCCTCACTTGGACAATGCTCTAATAATGATGATCATCACACTTTTATTTACTTACAACTCAAGAATTACAACTCGATACTTAGGACAAGATATGACTCTATATGAATGCCTCCGGTGGTGTATCGGGATGTGCAATGACTCATGAGTGACATGTATGAAAGAATTATGAACGGTGGCCTTGCCACAAATATGATGTCAACTACATGATCATGCAAAGCATTATGACAATGATGAAGTGTGTCATAATAACCGGAACGGTGGAAAGTTGCATGGCAATATATCTCGGAATGACTATGGAAATGCCATAATAGGTAGGTATGGTGGCTGTTTTGAGGAAGATAAATGGTGGGTTTATTGTACCGGCAAAAGGTGCGCGGTATTAGAGAGGCTAGCAATGGTGGAAGGGTGAGAGTGCGTATAATCCATGGACTCAACATTAGTCATAAAGAACTCACATACTTATTGCAAAAATTATTAGTTATCGAAACAAAATACTACGCGGATGCTCCTAGGGGGATAGATTGGTAGGAAAAGACCATCGCTCGACCCCGACCGCCACTCATAAGGAAGACAGTCAATAAATAAATCATGGTCCGACTTCATCACATAACGGTTCACCATACGTGCATGCTACGGGAATCACAAACTTCAACACAAGCATCTCTCAAATCCACAACTACTCAACTAGCATGACTCTAATATCACCATCTCCATATCTCAAAACAATCATCAAGTATCAAACTTCTCATAGTATTCAATGCACTCTATATGAAAGTTTATTATATCCCTCTTGGATGCCCATAATATTAGGACTAAAATTCATAACCAAAGCAAATTACCATGCTGTTTAGGACTCTCAAAATAATATAAGTGAAGCACGAGAGCAACAACAAACTACTCCGAAAGATATAAGTGAAGATCAATGAGTAGTCGAATAATTATGCAACTATGTGAAGACTCTCTAACATTTAAGAATTTCAGATCTTGGTATTTTATTCAAACAGCAAGCAAAACTAAATAAAATAAAATGACGCTCCAAGCAAAACACATATCATGTGATGAATAAAAATATAGCTCCAAGTAAAGTTACCGATGAACGAAGACGAAAGAGGGGATGCCTTCCGTGGCATCCCCAAGCTTAGGCTTTTGGTTGTCCTTGAATATTACCTCGGGGTTCCTTGGGAATCCCCAAGCTTAGGCTCTTGCCACTCCTTATTCCATAGTCCATCGAATCTTTACCCAAAACTTGAAAACTTCACAACACAAAACTTAACAGAAAACTCGCAAGCTCCGTTAGTATAAGAAAATAAATGACCACTTAGGTACTTTTGTGAACTCATTCTTTATTTATATTGGTGTAATATCTACTGTATTTCAACTTCTCTATGGTTCATAAACTCTATTACTAGCCATAGATGCATCAAAATAAGCAAACAACACATAGAAAACAGAATCTGTCAAAAACAGAACAGTCTGTAGTAATCTGGATCAAACATATACTTATGGAATCGTAAAATTCTCAAATAAATTTCTGGACGTGAGGAATTTATCTATTAATCATCTTAAAAAAGAATTAACTAAATATAACTCTCCAATAAAAAGTGGCAGCAATTCTCGTGAGCGCTAAAGTTTCTATTTTTACAGCATGATCACAAAGACTTTCCCAAGTCTTCCCAAAGGTTCTACTTGGCACAAACACTAATTAAACATAAAACCACATATAAAAGAGGCTATATGAATTATTTATTACTAAACTGGATCAAAAAGCAAGGAACAAAAATAAAATTGGGTTGCCTCCCAACAAGCGCTATCATTTAACGCCCCTAGCTAGGCATGATGATTTCAACGATGCTCACATAAAGATAAGAATTGAAACATAAAGAGAGCATCATGAAGAATATGACTAACACATTTAACCTAACCACTTCCTATGCATAGGGGATTTTGTGAGAAAACAATTTATGGGGACAATAATCAACTAGCATAGGAAGGCAAAACAAGCATAACTTCAAAACTTTAAGCACATAGAGAGGAAACTTGATATTATTGCAATTCCTACAAGCATATGTTCCTCCCTCATAATAATTTTCAGTAGCATCATGAATGAATTCAACAATATAACCAGCACCTAAAGCATTCTTTTCATGATCTACAACCATAGAAATTTTATTACTCTCCACATAAGCAAAATTCTTCTCATTCGGAATAGTGGGAGTATCATAAGAGACTCGAATACTATAAATTGTTTCCACATTAAAAGAGTAATGTTCAGAAAAGGGGTAATCATAATCATGACAAGTTTTATAAATATAATCAATACTTTTTTATAGCATAAGTATCATCACAATAATCATCATAAGTAGGAGGCATGCTATCATCATTATAAATTTTCATATCAAAACTTGGGAGACTAAAAATATCATCTTCATTAAACGTAGCATCCCCAAGCTTGGGACAAACATTAATTGCAACAAATATATTCTCAAAAACATCATCTTCATCAAACATAGCATCCCCAATCTTGGGCCTTTTCATATCATAAGCATAATCACTCTCATCATTAATAGCATGGATATCACCAATAGTATAGCAATTATCATATTCTTCCAAGGCAAGTGCCAAAAAGATTTTCAAGATCATAAGAAGTATCATTATCTTCCACAATTATATTTTCATGAGGCCACAATAGTAATAGGAGCAACATTATTTGGGGGATATATCTTTTTACCTTTCTTCCTTTTTCTTTTCTTCTTCTTCACCACATCATGTATGGGTTCAATCCTATTTTTGGAGCTCCTTATTAATGAGATTGGTTGAATAGGGAGGCTCCTCCTCGTTACCTGATTCATCATAAGAAATAATAGGAGGATATTGGGAAGTATCTTCCCTTTCATTAGTATTCTCTTCATCTTCTATTTGTTTTCTTTTCTTTATGTAGTTGGCAATATAAGGCTTTTCAATACAATTCACCGCACAATACATATTAAATTTCCTCTAGATCAAAATGAAGAACTCTATCAAGGACAAATTTTGGAATATCCTTAGTTATACGTTTCATTTCTTCATAACCCAAGAGCAAACTAAGTTCATTATGATGTGCAAGGGAAATCAAGTCATCACAATTTTTGGACACGATACGATCATGAAAAAATTTGCATTGGGTATTGAAATGATCAATGTTCAT